>NC_134687.1:141733251-142398563 GCF_050947455.1 Rhinoderma darwinii
CCCCCTGTATTTAATGTCACCCAGCCCACTGCAGGTAATGCCACCCAGCTCCCGGCAGGTAATGCCACCCAGCCCCCTGTATGTAATGCCACCCAGCCCACTGCAGGTAATGCCATCCAACCCTCTTCAGGTAATGCCACCCAGCCCCCGGCATTTAATGCCACCCAGCCCCCTGAAGGTAATGCCACCCAGCCCCCTGTATGTAATGCCACCCAGCCCCCTTCAGGTAATGCCACCCAGCCCCCTGTATGTAATGCCACCCACCCCTCTGCAGGTAATGCCACCCAGCCCCGGCAGGTAATGCGACCCAGCCCCCTGTATGTAATGCCACCCGGCCCTCTTCAGGTAATGCCACCCAGCCCCCAGCAGGTAATGCCACCCAGCCCCCTGTAGGTAATGCCACCCAGCCCCTGCAGGTAATGCCACCCAGCCCCCTGTAGGTAATTCCACCCAGCTCCCTGTATGTAATGCCACCAAGTCCCCTGTAGGTAATGCCACACAGCCCCCTGTAAGTTGCACCCATTCCTCCCCCTTCCAGGAGAAAAGTCACTGACTTCAATGTCCATATATGGACAGTGTAGTCACTGACTTCTCCTGGAGAGGAATTCCTGGCCAGAGGGTCGGGGATTCCACTTCAGAAGTGAGTGACGTCACTGTGTCCATATATGCACAGTTTGGTCACTCACTTCTTCTGTAGCAGAATCCCCGGCCATAGGGTCGGGGATTCCGCTTCAGAAGTGAGTGACGTCGCTGTGTCCATATATGGACAGTGTAGTCACTCACTTCTCCTGTAGCGGAATCCCCGGCCATAGGGTCGGGGATTCCACTTCAGAAGTGAGTGACGTCGCTGTGTCCATATATGGACAGTGTAGTCACTCACTTCTCCTGTAGCGGAATCCCCGGCCATAGGGTCGGGGATTCCGCTTCAGAAGTGAGTGACGTCGCTGTGTCCATATATGGACAGTGTAGTCACTCACTTCTCCTGTAGCGGAATCCCCGGCCATAGGGTCGGGGATTCCGCTTCAGAAGTGAGTGACGTCGCTGTGTCCATATATGGACAGTGTAGTCTCTCACTTCTCCTGTAGCGGAATCCCCAATCCCCGGCCGGGGATTGGGGATTCCGACTCCTACAGGGAGTAAAAAAAGACCCTCCTCCTCCTCACATGCACTCTGCTTTCACTCACCATCAGAAGAAGGCAGGAGTCTTGCAGTGGCATTCTCACTGGTGTCGGTGCCAGCCCGGGAGTGGACCAGTCCAGTCACCTGACCGGTGAGATCAGGTGACAGGTCAGGTGACTGGACTAGTCCTCTCCCGGGCCCGCATCGATCCCAGTGAGAACACCGCCGCAAGACTCCTGCCTTCTTCTGATCGCTGCTGCAGTCAGCAGCGATCAGCTGTTTTGATGCAGCGCCCAGCGGGACATTTTGAAGACCGGGCGGGACAGCGGTGAGAAACCGGGACTGTCCCGCCAGAATCGGGACGGTTGGGAGGTATGCATGACGGACAGTACTAGACGTGGCAGACGACACTGGACGTGGCAGAAGACACTGGGCGTGGCAAACGACACTGGACATGGTAAACGACAGCAGGTGCAGTAGGGCACAACTCCAACACAAACAGGCTCAGAAACGAGAACACAGAACGGGATATAGTATACGGGTAACAGGGCATGGGTAACAACTGGAACGGGAAAGCACTAAGGGACCATTTGTAAGACTGACATGGTATACACTAACAATGCTCAGGCAAGGATTAGAAGGGCAGGGGCCTTCTTATAGTCCAGGAAATCATGTATAGTTGATGATGATGATTGTTCACATGTGCACGCGCTTGCCCTTTAAGACCGCGCATGAGCGCGCGCGCACCCTACTGGATACAGTGGACCGGAGCGGAAGTGAGCACTGTGTCTCCTAAGAAGGAGATGCAAGCCAGCACTCACTGATCCATGGCTGCGGGCATTGGGAGGTGAGTAAATCCGACGGCCCGTGGCCATGGACGCTACACAGGCATTGTACAATTGTATTTCAGTTTAAAGCTTTGCGGAGGCACAATCATTTCTGACCATTCAAATAAATATCCAATGTTTTCGTTACTGCTATAATCAGTGTATAAAATATTTCCTTTTCTGGAACATTTTTATTTCATGGCTTATAGTCTTGCATATGAAATTATTAGTCAATTACCAATTACAAAACACTAACTTTAGATTTTTTTCAACATATATAATAGAGGACAATCAATCGAAAAGTAATATTTTATTAATATAAATGAAGAGGTTATTTGCTTAAAACATGTTATCAGTTTGTGTGCACTAATATATCTGTGACTATCTAATCGGTTGCCAAAAACTTTAATAATTACTTTTCATCATCTGTTCTAAATACCAGTACATCTAGGTGAATCCAGAAGAAAAAATTCCGACATCACAAAGTAAGTCAGTTAGCAGGTCAAGTAATAAGCTCAGGGCAATCATTAAATCATCAATGTCGTGTTTAAAGCAAAAAAACACACTCAACAAGGTAAAAGAAGCTTAAAAATGACCAAAAATAAATAAATAAACTGTTAGAAGCCTTTGCAACTATGTAACATCTTTAGATGGCATGTGCCTTGCTGAGCATTTCATACATAAGTTCTTTCATAGCAGATCCACAGTGCTTAGAAGTGTATGAATATCAAATCAAGTACTATTAATTATTATTTTAACATACCCGATCCTTTATTCCCGCTGGAGATAAGCCACTACTACATTTTACTGACATTTATTTTAAGTGTACGGCATCCTTTACATGTCTATAGCTAGAGATAAGCAAAATGATTTGATGATGGTGTCTGAATTAGGAAATAGATAACTGTTAAATGATTAAACAAGGCTGAAGATGGAGGATATCATGTTAACAGATAAAATGTACATAGAATGTTAAAAATGTTAAAAGAACAGCACAGCATACAGATAGACAGGCAGCAGCAGCAACAGTACCAGTTGTAGCAGATTAAACAGTAGGACTTTTAGGTAGGCTGTATTTTATGTGTGTTGATATTATCTGTTAGTATGAATAAGGCTGGTCATACACTATAGAGACTGGCCGTTCCTCCTGACTTCTTAATACACCTGAACGCTCGGCGTTCTCATTAGGCAGTGGCTTATCTCCTTGCATACAAAAGGATTGGGCATGTTGAATTTTAACATGCCCGACTCTTCTCTCCCCGGACATCTGCCTTCGGTAGAGAGTCAGGACATTGCCATACACATTAGAAGGTTGGCCGGTCCCACTGGCGGGCCATCTTAACTGTGTTAGTGAATAATTTAATTACTTAGTCCGTTTAATTTAACTTTATTGCTATATAAAGGGAAGCATGGAACTAGGACATCTGTAATGGAAAACCCTGAAGCTTCATGCAAATGGCAGCTCCATGTGAACAAAGCCTGTATGGATGCACACCTAATCCCATACTAGGCACTCCGAGTACCACAATATGGTTCGTCTGTACGTCATTGTATTCAAGATGTTTTGTCATACAGAATATGACAAAACTCTATATCATATCTGAGTTATACGGATGCACAGCATGGCCCCATAGAGGTCTATGAGCACAGTAATATGGTAGTATTCTTGAGGCATTATTAAGATGTATTATGAAATTAATCATTGAAGAATTTTAGACCATTCTGGATAAAATAAAACAATGGGTACACTTTAAGTCAAGTCACTCTCTATACAGATTGATGTCTATTTCGTACATAGTGGCTTCTTTGCGTGGTAGGCATTGAATTAAAATTATCCAATAAGTAACCAAATATTAGCTACATATCTAGAAATAAATTCAACAAATACCTATAGACCTGAGAAGCCACACTATTCCTTTACCAAAAAGTAAAATTAGTATTGATTATTTCACTTACCGTTAGTGGAAAAAAAAATAGACATTTAATTATACAGCTTACCAAACTGAGCAAAGCATGATATTTACGGGGACGGATTTGTAAGAACATGGCTTTTATTTTAACTGTTAACTTATTTTCCAATAAGATAAAGCGTGAATAAGGTTGACTTGGAATGGATAAATGCTGGAGACGTTACTATTCCACTTTTTTAGTGATTCACTAAGTTTGCTTCAAACATAGCCGAAAATGTCAAATCGATGGAACTACCCCTGGTAGTATTGGTTTATTATAATCTGAAGAATTTTATTCATTATTGATACTTACATTAAATAAAAGCACAATAAATGGTGTAAAGCGAATATTTGTAAAACAATTGCAAACGAAAAACAAATCTTTATAAGTCTTTACAACAGATGGAATTATGAAGTTAAAGACGTATTCCCAGCACTGCTCGGCTATTTCCATACCTCCCTTACAGCAGAATGGAGAGAGCTGCGCGCATGCGCTCCCACCTGGATACCAACACCAGGTGAAACGGGAGTCGTGTAACCCCCGTTCTCGATATAGGTGTGGGTCCCAGAGCTGGGACATGCATCTATCAAACATTTATGGCATATCCTGTGGATATGCCATACATTTCTAAGTTGGGAATACTTTCAGCAGGTCAAGAAATAAAATTAGAAAATGTCTGCAGTATCCCATATGGAGAGCTAGAGTGGTTCCACTCCTGCTAAGTATGCTGAGCAGTGAGTACAGTGGGGAAATGGCTGAATGAAGATGAGTCTCTGTACCGCATTACTGTCACCAAGAAAACGCTGTGTTCTAAAGGTCAAACCCAACCAAGGGCAACAAATGCATGGAGACTATATGTTTTTATCAACAATCCAAAACCATACTAATAATATGCTTCCTGTGAAATTCACTTGTAATGTTAGAGGGAAGGTCATTTGCTGTCATTTTCTGGGAAGGATATTGCTTATTATCCAGAAGTGGGTATGTGAAAAAGCAACATGCATCCAATGTGTGAGTAGCATGTGTGCATTTGTGTGCATGTGGTGCGCGTGTGGCTTGTACCGAATGTGTGGGTGGTGCATGTGTAAGAATAAAGGAGTAACCCCATCCTTAATGGGCCAGCAGTATATTTATTTTGCATTGTAAACAGATGGAAGTAACTTGTAAAGCAAGGATCAGCAACGTTCAGCACCCCAGCTGTTGGGAAACTACAACTCCCAGCATGTACTGACAGCCAAAGGTTTCATTAGTCCAGCTAAAGGCTGTCAGGGCATGCTGGGAGTGTTAGTTCCCCAACAGCTTGAGTGCCGCAGGTTGCTGACCCCCGATGTAAAGTGTACTGTTTCTTTAAATGCATTTTGTTGGCCCTGATGTGCTTTTCTCTGCAGGGTTGGAGTTCCGGAGGAAGACATGTTCCTGCTGTGTATTGCGTGTCATTTGTCATTAGTAATGTAATTTATATTGTAATTTGGTTGTGGTACATGAAATATCGGCTGCTGTAGCTTTAAAATATTTAGCCTGGGTGCCATGTTAATTAGGGCCCTGAGTAACGTAGAGGGTCTGTAAATTAATTGTGGGTGACAAACATAAGCCTCCCCATGAGAGACAGCATATGATTAGCGGGTGGATGTGCAGGAGCCTCCCCGCAAGTGAATTTAGAGGATAGGTGAGGGCCTGTGAATTAAAGAGGATGTATCCCTGTATCAGAGAGGAGTACCAAGGCTCTGTCCTACAACTGAGTGGTGAGCAGCCATCATTGCCTTAACCAAATTGTACTAAGTTACATACTTACATAGTACGGTTGAAAAAAGACACATGTCCATCAAGTTCAACTAAGGGATGGGAAAAAGGGGAGGGATGAAACAACAATTCTAAACATTCACATAGGAGCTGATATTTTTTTCATTCTAGGAAATTATCTAAGTATTTTTTAAAGCCATCTACTGTAGCTACTGTGACCAGCTCCTGCGTTAGGCTATTCCACAGATTCACAGTTCTTTTTATATGAGCCATTCATATATTTATATACGGTAAGTTAATCATGTCCCCCCTTAGTTGTCTCTTTTCAAGGCTAAATAGTTTTAATTCTTTTAATCTTTCCTCATAACTTAGATTTTCCATGCCCCTTATTAGTTTAGTTGCTCTTCTTTCCATTTTTTCCAACTCGAGGGAATCCTTTCTATGAACTGGAGCCCAGAACTGAACTGCATATTCTAGATGAGGCCGCACTAATGCTTTGTAACGTGGTAATATTATATCCATGCCTCTCTTAATATATGACAATATCTTGCTGGCCTTAGAAGCAGCTGATTGACATTGTGTGCTGTTATGTGTCTGAATCAGCTTGTAATTTCTGAACATCTTCCATAGACTGAACATTACTACATAGCTTGGTGTTATCTGCAAAAATTAGAAATAGCGCTATTAATCCCATCCTCTAGATCATTAATAAATAAGTTGAATAATAGTGGTCCCAGCACTGAACCCTGGGGTACACCACTTAAAACCAGTGACCATTCAGAGTAGGAATCAACTGACAGTTCTAATACATTGCACTACATAGGTAGTGCAATGTATTAGAACATCAAAAAAACAGTTGGACCTTCAAGTCCCCTAGTGGGACTAAAGAAAAGTGCAAAAAAAAAGTGTAAAAAAAGTAAAAATAAAAGTTGTCAAAAATACAATAAAAGTTTCAAATAATAACACAAAACACAATCGCCCTTTTTCCCTTATCAAGTCATTTATTATTGAAAAAAATAATAAAGCCATACATATTTGGTATCGCTGCGACCGTAACGACCTGAACTATAAAAATATTATGTTATTTATTCCGCACAGTGAACGCCGTAAAAAAAATAACTAAAAAATACTGACATAATTGCTATTTTTTGGTCACTTTGTCTTCCAAAAATTGATATAAAAAGTGATCAAAAAGTCGCATGTACCTAAAAATGGTACCTATAAAAACTATAACTCGTCTCGCTAAAAACAAGCCCTCATACAGCTCCGTCAACAAAAAATGTAAAACTGTTATGGCTCTCACAACTTGGCGACAGAAAAAATCCATTCTCTTTACAAAAGTTATTTTATTGTGCAAAAAGTTGTAAAACATAAAAAATGCTATAAATTAGGTATCACCGGAATCGGACTGACCTGCCGAATAAAGATAACATGTAATTTATAATGCATGGTGAACGCTGTATAAAAATAACTAAAAAAATATGCCAGAATTGCTGCTTTTTGGTCATTTTGCCTCCCAAAAAAAAAGGATAACAAGTGATGAAAAAGTCGCATGTACCCCAAAATGGTACCAATAAAAGCTACAGCTCGTCCCACAACAAACCAGCCCTCATACCACTACGTCTATGAAAAAATAAAATTAGTCAAGGCACCAAAAAGCCAGGAAATAAAAATATGCAGTTGTGCCGGCACGAGGGGAACGTTTCTTCTGTTTCAAGTGGCGAATTATCAAGGCCCCTAAAATTAGGGAACCAGGAAGGGGAGGGCCCAAACATATCTGCTGGAAGTGAGGGCGCCCGTATTATACCAGGACAACACTTTCCCAGCAAAATTCCCCAAACTTCAAAGATGCGGAGTGCGGACCAAAAGGGGAATAAGTAAAGACCATTTATTAGTGCGACACCGACCTGTGCAGAAAGGATTGTGTCACAGCGTAACACACATCTATGGATCATTTTATTGTTTTCTTTTACCCCACTATACCACCTGACTATGCCCCTTATATACTCCGTCCGCCTTACATGTGCCCCCCACATTATAAACGGAAACACCAGTAAGACTCCAAACAAAACTACTACAAGCAAAATCCACGCTCCAAAAGCCAAATGGCGCTACCTCCCTTCTGAACTCTACAGTGTGCCCAAACAGCAGTTTACTTCCACATATATTGCATCAGCATACCCGGAAGAACCCTTTTAACAATTTTTGGGGTGTGTGTCTCCAGTGGCACAAGCTGGGCGCCACATATTGGCATATCTATTGAAAAACCATTTTCACTCTGCAACATCGCGTGCACACCAATTTCTGCCAATCACCTGTGGGGTTAATATGCTCACTACACCCCTAGGTGAATACCTTGAGGGGTGTAGTTTCCAAAATGGGGTCACTTCTGTGGGGGATCCACTGTTTTGGTCCCACAGGGACTTTGCAAATGTGACATAGCAACCAGAAACCAATCCAGCAAAATCTGTACTCCAAAAGCCAAATGGCGCTCCTTCCCTTCTGAGCCCTACTCTGTGCCTAAACAGCAGTTTATGACCACATATGTGGTATTGCCGTACACAGGAGAAGTTGCTTTACAAGTGTTGGGGTGCTTTTTTTAATTTATTTGTTGAGAATATGAAACATTTTCAGCTAAAACTACGTCTTATTGAAGAAAAAGGATTTTTTTTATTTTCACTGCCCAATTCTAATAAAATCTATGAAACACCTGTGGGGTCAAAATGCTCACTACACACCTAGATGAATTCCTCAAGGGGTGTAGTTTCGTTAATCGAGTCACTTTTGGGGAGTTTCCACTGTACTGGTACCTTAGGAGCTTTGCAAAAGTGACATGGTGTCAAGAAACCAATCCAGCAAAATCTGTGCTCCAAAAGCCAAACGGCACTCCTTCTCTTCTGATCCTTGCCGTATGCCCAAACAGCAGTTTATGACCACAAATGGGGTATTGCCATACTCCAGAGAAGTTGCTTTACAAATGTTGTGGTTCTTTTATTCCTTTATTTGTTGAGAAAATGAATAATGTTGAGCTAAACCTACGTCTTATTGGAAAAAAAGGATTTTTTTTATCTTCACTGCCCAATTCTAATAAAATCTATGAAACCCCTGTGGGTTCAAAATGCTCACTACACCCCTAGATGGATTCTTCAAGGGGTGTAGTTTCCTAAATGGAGTCACTTTTTTGGTGTTTTCACTGTTTTGGTCCCTTAGGGGCTTTGCAAATGCGACGTGGTCTCCGCAAACCATTCCTGCTAAATTTGAGCTCCAAAAGCCAAGTGGCGCTCTTTCCCTTCTAAGCTCCGCCGTGTGTCCAAACAGCTGTTTATGACCACATGCGGGGTATTGTTTTACTCGGGAGAAATTGCTTTACAAAAGTAGAGGGGCATTTTCTCCTTTTAGTCCTTGTGGAAATTAGAAAAAATTAGCTAAACCTACATTTTCTTTGAAAGAATGTAGATTTTAATTTTCTCGGCCTACTTCCAATAATTTCTGCAAAAAACCTGCGTGGTGAAAATGCTCACTATACCCCTAGATAATTTCCTCAAGGGGTATAGTTTCCAAAATGGGGTCACTTTTGGGGGATTTCCACTGTTTTGGTGCCGCAAGAGCCTTTCAAACCCGACATGGAGCCTAAAATATTTTCTAATAAAAAGGAGGCCCCAAAATCCTCTAGGTGTTCCTTTGTTTCTGAGGCCTGTGCTTCAGTCAATAAGTGCACTAGGGCCACATGTGGGGTATTTCTAAAAACTGCAGAATCTGGGCAATAGATATTGAGTTGCGTTTCTCTGGTAAAACTTTCTGTGTTCCCAAAAAAATAGATGAAAAATGAATTTCTGCAAAAAAAAAAGAAATTTGAACATTTCACATCTACTTTGCCTTAATTCCTGTGAAACATGTAAAGGGTTAAGAAACTTTCTAAATGCTGTTTTAAATACTTTTAGGGGTGAAGTTTTTAAAATGGGGTGACTTTTTGGAGGTTTCTAATATATAAGGCCCTAAAATCCACTTCACAACTGAACTGGTCCCTGTAAAAATAGCCTTTTGAAATTTTCTTGAAAATGTGAGAAATTGCTGCTAAAGTTCTAAGCCTTGTGATGTCATAGAAAAATAAAAGGATGTTCAAAAAACGATGCCAATCTAAAGTAGACATATGGGTGATGTTAATTAGCAACAACTTTGTGTGGTATTACTATCTGTCTTACAAGCAGATACATTTAAATTTAGAAAAATGCTAAATTTTGGTGTTTTTCACAATTAAATACTTAATGTATCGACCAAATTTTGCCAGTAACATAAAGTCCAATGTGTAACGAGAAAACAATCTCAGAATCGCTTGGATAGGTAAAAGCATTCCGACGTTATTACCACATAAAGTGAAACATGTCAGATTTGAAAAAATTGGCTGTGTCCTGAAGGCCAAAACAGGCTGTGTCTTGAAGGGGTTAATAGCCCCTCAAACATTTTTCCCACAATGGATGTTAAGCTAACTGGTCTATAATTACCCAGGGAAGCCCTAGAGCCCTTTTTGAAAATAGGCACCACATTTGCCCTGCGCCAGTCCCTTGGCAATATACCAGTCACTAGGGAACCACTGAATATAATAAAGAGGGGAAAATAAATAACTGAACTAAGTTCTTTAGGTTCTTTAAGTGCTGTGTGCACATTAATTTTATTTAACTCAGCTTGGACCCTATCTACATTCATCCAATTCAGTATATTACTTTATGTACTAACAGCACCTGCACCAGCTACATTAGCTGCTCTTTCTTCTGTTGTATATACAGAGCTGAAGAACTCATTTAGTAATTCTGTCTTCTGTTAATTCCCTGTGACCAACTCCCCATTACCACTATTTAGGGGTTCTACATGTTCAGACCTTGGCTTTTTTGCATTTATATACTTGAAGAATTTTTGGGAATTTGTTTTACTATCTTGGCCAACTGCCTTTCATTTTGTATTTTTGCTGATTTTATTATTTTTTTATAGATTTTATTAAAGGGAATGTGTCGCTAGAATTTTTTATTTTGTATTTTTTTTAGTTAAACAATTATTATTTAAGTGATTACACATTGTTTTATTTTTTTAACATTTTTTCACAAGTCAGGAAATATTATAAATTAGATTCTAATTTATGACATTTCCATGTGCTGGGCACTAGAGGGAGCACTTCCCAATATTGCAGCATGGTCAATGTGGTAAAGCAACCTCAATGCTTTATGCTGTAAATTTGGGGTAGACACACTCTCTAGTGTCCTCACACAATCCCCCTCCCTTATTCAGGCTAGTGCCAGGACAAGGAGGGGGTTTGAATCGTCGAACCTCCTACACTGTTTGCTGCCATTTTCTGAGCGACTGCACAGTGTAGGAGGATTAGATACAGTGCTCAGCAGACAGTATAACACAAACATACATGAACGTAAAACACACATCACATACACGAACATAACTTACCTGCTCCTGCCGCCGCTGCCGCCTCCGCTCCTATTCCTTGCGCCTTCGCTTCGTTGAACATATGGCCAGAAGCCGTGGCCGGAAGTCGTCATCTTAGGGCATGGCCAGACGTGGCGGATTTCCTCTTGAATTCCGCAGCGGACACTCCGCAGCGTTAATCCGCAGCGGAGCCGTTTCTCCATTGACTTCCACTTTTATTTAGCAGTGTTCGTTTAGACGATGCGTAAAATTCCGCTGCGGAGCATAGGCTGCGGTGCGGAATTTGGTGTCTGCAGCATGCAATGGCTGTTGCGGAGTTGTGGCGGACTGGTTGCGGACTCACGGCGGAATTTCTCCATTGACTTCAATGGAGATTCTAAATTCCGCAATGAAGTCCGCAGCTGTCATGAAAATGTTATATGTGCTGCGGATGCGTCTTGCTTTTTTGACATGACATTTCTTCATTCTGGCTGGACCTATGTATTTCTAGGTCTACAGCCAGACTGAGGAAGTCAATGTGGCTCCCGTAATTACGGGAGCGTTGCTAGGAGACGTCAGTAAATAGTCACTGTCCAGGGTGCTGAAAGAGTTAAGCGATCGGCAGAAACTGTTTCTGCACCCTGGACAGTGACTACCGATCCCAATATACAGCAACCTGTAAAAAAAATAGAAGATCATACTTACCGAGAACTCCCTGCTTCTGTCTCCAGTCCGGCTTCCCAGGATGACGTTTCAGTTTAAGTGACGGCTGCAGCCAATCACAGGCTGCAGCGGTCACATTGACTGCCGCGTAATCCAGGGAAGTCGGGCTGAATGCCGAAAGAGGGACGCGTCACCAAGACAACGGCCGGCAAGTATGAAATTCGTTTACTTTCACTATGGAAAGTGCTGTCCCTTCTCTCTATCCTGCACTGATAGAGAGAAGGGAAGCACTTTTCCAGCAGTCCCCAGCAGCTAGTCCGCATCAATTTACTGCACATTTTGGGCAGATCCGCCGCAGAATCTGCAACGCAGATTCTGTGCGGCATTGATGCGGACAGTTGCGGAGGAAATCCGCCACGTGTGGGCATGCCCTTACTGTCCGGCCGCGGCTTACGGACCACATGAAAATGGCGCTGGATTTCGCTCTGCCAATGACCTTCCTTTTGGTCTGTGTGTTGGTTCCCACACAGACGGTGTACGCTGCAGTGAATGGAACGGCTCCTGTTCGCATTCTCTATGGGGATCTATGTGCCGTATTCCATCTCTGTATGTGTTGTTAATCGACACATACAGAGATGAAAAAAATATGGCAGCCCCATAGAGAAGTAAAGTAAAAAAAAAGTAAAAAGTAGAACACACTAACACAAATAAATACATTTTATTTTTTATCATACTAAAAGCAATATGATGAAGAAAATAATAATTCATGACACCTTCCCTTTAAGCTCTTTGTAATTTACAAAGACTACAGCTGTACACTCAGATTTGAATTTTTCAAATGCCCTTTCTTTGTTGTACATTGTCGTTTTTGTATAAGGCGTAAGCCATGTGGGGTTTAATTTTAGTCGTTTATACTTGTTATAGGAATACATTTTGCACTATAATTATCCCAAGTGAATTTTAAGATCTCCCATTTAGCATTTGTACCATTATTTGTCATTAGTTCTTCCCAGTCTATATCCTGAATTGCAGCCCTCATCCTGGGGAAATTGGCCCTTTTAAGATTAAGTGTTTTTGCCCTCCCAGCCTGTGTTGTTTGTAACTATATTGTGATCACTGTTACCAAGTTTTTCACAAACAGTGACATTCCCAATGAGCTCTGCATTATTAGAAATGACCAGATCCAACAGAGCTTCACCTCTAGTCGGGTCTTCCACAAACTGGCCCATAAAATTTTCCTGCCAACAGGTTGAGGAATTTTCTCATTAAAGAGGCTCTGTCACCACATTATAAGTGCCCTGTCTCCTACATAAGGAGATCGGCGCTGTAATGTAGGTGACAGTAATGTTTTTTATTTAAAAAAAACGATCTATTTTCACAACGTTAGGAGCGATTTTGGTTTATACTAATGAGCTTTCTTAATGCCCAAGTGGGCGTGTTTTACTTTCGACCAAGTGGGCATTGTACAGAGGAGTGCATGACGCTGACCAATCGGCATCATGCACTCCTCTCCATTCATTTACACTGCACTAGCGATATAGTTATATCACTATGTGCAGCTACATACACAAGCCCTAACATTACTACAGTGTCCTGATAATGAATACACATGAAATCCAGCCTGGACGTCATGTGTACTCAGAATCCTGACACTTCTGACTCTTTTTTGTGAGATTCCGGCAAGTGAAACCAAATCTTGCGAGATCACGGAGCTAAACGAGATTTGGTTTCACTTGCCGGAATCTCACAAAAAAAGAGTCAGAAGTGTCAGGATTCTGAGTACACATGACATCCAGGCTGGTAGTGATGTACTGTATATTCATTATCAGGACACTGCAGTAATGTTGGGGTTTGTGTATGAGGCTGCACATAGTGATATAACTATATCGCTAGTGCAGTGTAAATGAATGGAGAGGAGTGCATGATGCCGATTGGTCAGCGTCATGCACTCCTCTGTACAACGCCCACTTGGTCTAAAGTAAAAGTACGCCCACTTGGGCATTAAGAAAGCTCATTAGCATAAACCAAAATCGCTCCAAACGTTGTGAAAAAATATTGTTTTTTTAAATAAAAAGCATTACTGTCACCTTCATTATAGCGCCCATCTCCTTATGTAGGAGATAGGACACTTATAATGTGGTGACAGAGCCTCTTTAACCCCTTAAGGACGCAGCCTAGTTTTGGCCTTAAGGCTCAGAGCCCATTTTTCAAATCTGACATATTTCACTTTATGTGGTAATAACGTCGGAATGCTTAAACCTACCCAAGCGATTCTGAGACTGTTTTCTCGTGACACATTGGGCTTCATGTTCGTGGTAAAATTTGGTCGATATATTCAGTGTTTATTGGTGAAAAATTGCAAAATGTAGAGAAAATTTTGAAAAAATTGCATTTTTCAGAATTTAAATGCATCTGCTTGTAAAACAGACGGTTATACCACCCAAAATAGTTACTAGTTCACATTTCCCATATGTCTACTTTAGATTGGCATCGTTTTTTGAACATTCTTTTATTTTTCTTGGACGTTACAAGGCTTAGAACATAAACAGCAATTTCTCATATTTTTAAGAAAATTTCAAAAGCCTTTTTTTTAAGGTACCTCTTGAGTTCTGAAGTGGCTTTGTGGGGCCTATGTATTAGAAACCCTGATAAAACACCCCATTTTAAAAACTAGACCCCTCAAAGTATTCAAAACAGCAGTTAGAAAGTTTTTTAACCCTTCAGGCATTTCACAGGAATTTAAGCAAAGTGGAGGTGAAATTTGCAAATTTCATTTTTCTTGCTGAATTTCAATTTTATTCATTTTTTTCTGTAACACAGAAGGTTTTACCAGAGAAACACTACTAAATATGTATTGTCCAGATTCTGCAGTTTTTAGAAATGTCCCACATGTGGCCCTACTGCGCTCGTGGACTAAAACACAAGCCCTAGAAGCAAAGAAGCACCTAGTGCATTTTGAGTCCTCTTTTTTATTAGAATATATTTTAGGCAGCATGCCAGGTTTGAAGAGGTGTTGAGGTGCCAAAACAGTAGGAATCCCCCAATAGTGACCCCATTTTGGAAACTACACCCCTCAAGGAATTCATTTAGGGTTGTTGTTGTTACCATTTTGACCGCACAGTTTTTTCACAGCGCGTATTTGAATTGGGCTCTGAAATGAAAAAAATGTCATTTTTTCCAATAAAATGTCATTTGTGATCAAAATTTCTTATTTTCACAGGGAACAAAATACCCCATTTTGTTGCCCAATTTGTCCTTAGTGTGGCAACACCCCATTTGTGGTGATAAACTGCCGTTTGAGCCCATGGGAGGGCTCAGAAGGAAAGGAGCGCTATATGTTTGTTGGAGTCCAGATTTTGTTGGATTGGTTTTCGGGTGCCATGTCGCATTTGCAGAGCCTCAGAGGTATCAAAGCAATGGAAACCCACCAAAAGTGACCCCATTTTGGAAACTACACCCCTCAAGGAATTCATTTATGGTTGGTGTTAGCATTTTGACCACACAGTTTTTTCACAGCACCTATTTTAATTGGGCTGTGACATTAAAAAAATGACATTTTTTCCAATAAGATGTAATTTTTTACCCAAATTTCTTATTTTTACAGGGAACAAAATACTCAATTTTGTTGCCCAATTTCTCCTGAGTGCATCAATACCCCATTTGTGGCAATAAACTGCCGTTTGGGCCCATGGGAGGCCTCAGAAGGGAAGGAGCGCTGTGTGTTCTTTGGAGTACAGATTTTGCTGGTTTGGTTTTCGGGTGCCATGTCGCATTTGCAGAGCCCCAGAGGTATTAAAGCAATAGAAACCCACCACAAATTACCCCATTTTGGAAACTACACCCCTCAAGGAATTCATTTATGGGTGTTGTGACCATTTTGACCCCATAGTTTTTTCACAGAACTTATTTGAATTGGGCTGGGAATGAAAACAAAATTATTTTTTTCAAATAATATGTAGTTTTGGCTGAAAATTTCTTATTTTCACAAGAAACAAAATACCCCATTCTGTTGCGCAATTTGTTCTGAGTGCCGCAATACCCCATTTGTGGTGATAAACTGCCGTTTGGGCCCATGGGAGGGCTCAGAAGAAAGGACCACCATTTGGCCTACTGGGGATTTTCTAGTGCGAAGTCATGTATGCAGAAGCCCCTGAGGTACCAGTACAGTTGAAACCCGCAAGAAGTGACTCCGTTTTAAAAACTACACCCTTAAGGCATTCATCTAGAGGTGTAGTGAGCATTTTGACCGGAGACCTACACCCCATAAACTGTAATGTGGGTTCTCCCGGGTATGGCAATAACCTACATGTGGCTGTTATCAGCTGCCTGGACACACAGCAGGGCCCAGAGGGGAAAGACGAGGGGGGATAAGCTGTGTGGAGTGCATCAGGGTAAGTAAAATTGGGGTAAATTATAAACCAAGGGATGTATGATAAATTTTAAAACACTTTCATACAGAGCTCTGGTTATTCGGGACACGTGTCACATTGATATATTGTGTCATCCATTATCGCCCTCTTATAGCAGACTTTGCACCTCTTTTGACTTTTTCCCTTCTTGCCAGTTTGGGGAACTTCTCCTGGAAAGTGTTGCCCTGGTACGATGCGTGTGGGCTCACTTCCAGAAGTACTGGGTGCCCCCCCTTCTTGGTCCCTAAAGATTAGGTTCTTGATAATTACCTCTTGAAATTCCAGGAAAGTTCCCGTCTGGCCTGCACATCGACGTAGCATGTACGCATTGTACAATGCCATCTGTATGATGTGCCCGGCCAGCTTCTTATACCACACCGCATGGCGCTGTAGGGCTTCAGGGCTTGATCTTACAAGTCCATCCCTCCCATGTACCTATCGTAGTCCAGGATGCAGTCTGGTTTGGGGGTGGCCTTTCCTTCATATATCCTAAACCTGTAGGTATACCCGGATGCACTCTCACAGCTTATACATCTTCACGCCATACCTTGCCCTCTTACCCGGCAGGTACTCGCGGAATTGAACCCTCCCTTTAAAATGTACCAGGGACTCATCAATAGAAATACACTTCTCGGGGGTGTATGCTTGGGAAAACCGGGCACTGGAACGGTCTAATAGGGGTCTCCGTTTATACAAACGGTCAAAACTGGGGTCATCTCGGGGTGGGCACGGCTTATTATCCGTATAATGTAAGAAGCGAAGTATTGCCTCATTTATTTATTTTTTTAGGTTCCAGTTCAGTTCTGAAGTTGCTTTGAGGGGCCCATATATTAGAAACCCCTATCAAATACCCCATTTTAGAAACTAGACCCCTCAAAGTATTCACAACAGCATTTAGAAAGTTTATGAACCCTTTAGGTGTTTCACAAAAATTTAGAACAAAGTAGAGGTGAAATTTACATTTTTTTTTTGTCAGAAAATCCTCTTTATACCATTTTTTTTATAACACAAAAGGATTTATCAGTGAAACGCAACTCAATACTTATTGCCCAGATTCTGCAGTTTTGAGAAATATCCCACATGTGGCCCTAGTGCAGTAATGGACTGAAGCGCCGGCCTCAGAAGCAAAGGAGCACTTAGTGGATTTTGAAGCCTCTTTTTTTATTAGGCACCATGTCCGGTTTGAAGAGGTCTTGTGGTGCCAAAACATTGGGAACCCCCCAAAAGTGACCCCAATTTGGAAACTAGACCCCTTGAGGAATCCATTGTAGTTTTCCTGGGGTGCATGCGGCTTTTTGATCAGTTTTTATTCTATTTTTAGGTGGCGTGGTGACTAAAAAACAGCAATTGTACGATTGTTTTTTTTTTCGTTTTTTTTTACAGCGTTCACCGTGCGCTATAAATGACATATTCACTTTATTCTGCATGGCGATACGATTACGGCAATACCAGATGTTTATATGTTTTTTTTATGTCTTATGGCGTTTGCACAATAAAATACGTTTTGTAAACAATCATTCACTTTTTGTGTTACCTTATTCTAAGAGCAAGAACTTTTTTATTTTTCAATCAATAAAGCCGTGCGAGGACTTATTTTTTGCGTAACGAACTGTAGTTTCAATCAGCACCATTTTTCGGTACATGCGACTTTTTGATCTCTTTTTATTCCATTTTTTGGGTGGTGAAGTGACCAAAGAATTGTGATTGTGGTTCGGTTTATTATTATTTTATTTTACGGCGTTCACCGTGCGGGATAAATAATGAAATAATTTTGTAGTTCAGGCCGTTACGGACGCGGCGATACCAATTATGTATAGTTTATTTGTTTGTTTATATATTTTTATTAATAATAAAGGACTGATAAGGGAAAAAGGGGGATTTTTACTTTTATTACATTTAAATCTTTTATTTTCTTATTTTTACACATCTTTTTTTAACTTTTTTTTAACTTTATTACTTTGTCCCACTAGGGGACATGAGGGCAGGAGGCCCTGATTGCTATTCTAATACACTGCACTACATGCGTAGTGCAGTGTATTAGAACTGTCAGCTACTCACTGACAGCAAGCATAGTGGGTCCTGACGTTGTCAGGACCCACTAGGCTTCCGTCTATGGCATAGCCGGACGCCATTGTTTGGTGTCCGGTTGCCATAGTCACCATCGCCGGCCGCTATCGCGTAGCAGGCCGGCGATGGCAGCTTAACCCCTATAGAACGTGGCTTTTAAGGGGTTAATCAGCGGGGACACAGCGATCGGTCCCCGCTGTAGGAGCTGTGACAGCTGCTGAACAAGACAGCAGCGTCACAGCTCCTGTATGTGTCGGGAGGACGGCCGAAACGGCCGTTACTCCCGAGACGTACTATTACGGCATGGAGCGCGAACGATACAGCTGCCATGACGTAATAGTACGTCAAGGAGCGGGAAGGGGTTAACACTAGAGTACCAGCTTGTGCAGCCCGTTTATATAGATGACCTTCCATCTCCTCAGTTATATTGGGGGGCCTATAGATTACACCAAATATATTTTTTTTTAGTGTTTAACTCCCTTTGTAATTCCACCCACAAGGTTTCAACCTCATCACAATCTTCGCCCACTATTTCCTCTTTCACACTCACCTTCATATAACTTCTCAGATACAGACATACACCACCGCCTGTCCTATTTGTCCTGTCTTTTCGAAACAGTCTAAAACCCTGTAGATTTACAGCCCAGTCGTGTGAAGAGTCCAGCCATGTTTCAGCAACACCGACTGTATTAATATGTTCCTCCAATACTAAAGCCTCAAGCCCCATTTTGTTTCCTAGACTTCTGGCAATTGTGAACATACACTTTAACTTGCCTTTCAATTTTTCACACTCAGTATCAGAAAAGTGATAATTTGACATTATTTGGACATTTTTAAATTCAATGTTGTTTTGTAACAAAAGGACCTCCTTATCATGTTGCCTATTCCTCTCCCCACAGTCTATCCCCCCCACCAATATAGTCTGACCCCTCTCTAACCTAACTACCCCTTTATTTTCTACATTGACCTCCCTCCTCAGCCCTAATACTCTGCCACCTCTGCTAGAATTCTGTCCCCCAACACAGCAGACCCCCTTCCATTCAGGTGCAAATCATCTGCAGAATACAGTTTGTACCCCCAATGAAAAGTCAGCCCAGTGCTCTAGGAACCCAAAGCCTTCTCCTCTACACCAAGACTTAAGCCATGCATTTAACTCCCTGAGCACCTGCTGACTTTCCTGTGATATGCATGGCACAGGCAGTATTCCTGAGAATACAACCTTGGAGGTCCTTCCCTTCAGCTTGTAGCCTAGTTCTTTAAAATTATTCTTAAAGAGGCTCTGTCCCCAGATTATAAGTGCCCTATCTCCTACATAATCTGATTGGCGCTGCAATGTAGATAACAGCAGTGGTTTTTATTTTGAAAAATTATAATTTTTGAGCAAGTTATGAGCACTTTTAGATTTATGCTAATTCATTTCTTAATAGGAACTAATTAGTATAAATCTAAAATTGGTCATAATTTGCCCAAAAATGATCGTTTTTCAAAATAAAAACCACTGTTGTTATCTACATTACAGCACCAATCACATTATGTAGGAGATAGGGCACTTATAATCTGGTGACAGAGCCTCAGGCTGCTCCACCTACCATGTATTCTGTCATTGGTACCCACATGGACCACGACAGCTGGATCATCACCAGCCCCTCCCAGTAATTTATCCACCCATTCCCCTACATGCCGAACCCTGGCACCAGGGAGACAGCAAACTAATCGGTTGACGCGGTCTTGGCAACAAATTATTCTATCCGTCTTCCTAATTATAGAATACCCTACAACTATTAATTGTCTTGCTCTACCTTCATTAACATCCCGCCGACTACTAGCTGGGTTGTACTCCCAGCTGTTAGAAAGATCAGCATCCACTAGGGCTGCCATTTCTGAGACTGACACTCTCGCATCATCACCCAACTTGGCAATTTTGCTTGGAATATCAGAAACAGGATTGGCCTTCCTTTTTTTGGACCCCATTCTACTGCCCCAAACTACATTAACCCTGAAACTTGCCTGGTCCTGCTGACCCATGTCTTCACCCTACAGATCTACCCCACTAACTGCATGCTCAGTGAGCAGCATGCTCCACTCAAGATTGTCAATCACCCTCAGTGTTGAATTTTGACCCTCCAGATCTCTAATGCGAGCTTCCAGATAAACAACATGCTCACATCTGCCACAGAGGTATTCACCCTGGAACTCCGGCTCCAGTCGTGCATACATATGCAAACTATGCACTGAAGAAAACCTCCAATCTTGCTGTCCATTATCCCAGTTACAAAAAACAGTGAACAATTGATAAAGTAAAAGAAGAGAAGAGTACTTACAGGGACTTTAACTCCTCTTTTCAACTCCGGTTTATTGACTCCACTTATTTCACAAGCCAATTACTCCAGCAAGCTCAATAAGAGCAAGTTGTAACAAGTTAAAGAGACTGTACCTCTCGTGTATCCCGAGAAGTGTTGTTTTGCTGTATGCTGTGGTCTTGTGCGTGAGTGCAAGCACCAGTCTAAAAAACTAATGTTACAATACTCAGGCCTCATGTTACACAAGGGTGTTATGTTTCAACGTGTTGAGAGTGCAGCATATGTAAATTTTTGACTGATGCACATGTGGAATATTTCCAAAGTGTGAGCAGAGAGTATGAATGTTATATAAGGTACTTTACGATGCAGCTCAGTTTTTCGCCTTAAATCTGTGTCGAAATCTCCATGTCTGAACATGATCTTACTCTTTTGTGTTATTTTATTAGCCATTAACCGCTTCCCGACTGCCCACAGTAAATTCACGTCGGCATTTGCTGGGCTCTGTGCAGCGCCGACGTGAATTCACGGTGGGTGTTAAAAGCGCGATCCGGGTGTCTCAGAGAAGCGCTGACACCCGGATCGCGCTGTTAACCCCTGCCTCTGGTCCCGGAGACATGACCGGGACCTAATTGGTTAAGGTCCCGGTCATGTGATCGCAGGGAAAGTTTGTTGTAGCAACGAACTGGAAAGTTTGTTACTACAACAAACTTTCCCGGGGACCGATTGCGGGTGCTGCAATCGGTTATAAGGCAGAACCGGAGGCCATACAACGGCCCCCGGGTCTGCCATGCACAGCAGCCTATGAGAACCAGCCAGAGGCTGGTCCTCATAAGCTTCCTGTCAGTGTGACTCTCAGCGTCACACTGTCAGTTTATAATACGTTACACTACCTAGGTAGTGTCATATATTATAGCAGCGATCAGTGCCGCCAGTCTTCAAGTAAAACAAGTAAAAAATAAAGTAATAAAAATGTTTTATAAAAGTGTAAAAACAAGTTATAAAAGTTATAAAAACAAAAAATGCTTTTTTTCCTATAATAAGTCTTTTATTATAGGAAAAAAATTAAAATTTAAAAAAAGAACATATATTTGTTATGACCGCGTTCACAACGACCCAAACTATAAAACTATAATCTTATTTTTCCCGCACGGTGAACAGCGCAAAAAAAATAATTAAAAAACAATGTCAGAATCACAATTTTTTTGGTCATCAACCCTCCAAAAATATAGAATAAAAAGTGATCAAAAAGTCGCATGTACCCTAAAATAGTACCAATAAAAACTACAACCCGTCCCGCAAAAAACAAGCCCTTACACAGCTTTTTGGACTGAAAAATAAAAAAGTTATGGCTCTCAGAATATGGTGACACAAAAAATAAATAATTTTATCGAAAAGTGATTTTATTGCGCAAATGCCACAAAACATAAAAAAACTATATACATCTGGTATCGCCGTAATCGTATCTACCTGCAGAATAAAGTAAAATGTAATTTATAGCGCACGGTGAAAAAATCTAATAAAAAGTGATAAAAAAATCACATGTACCCTAAAATGGTACCAATGAAAACTACAGATTGTCCTGCAATAAATAAGTCCTCGCACGGCTCCGGTGAAGAAAAATAAAAAAAGTTCTGGCTCTAAGAATATAGCGACAGAAATTGTGCAGTGTCCAAAAGCTGATAACATCGGGCGCCATTTATCAGTGCGACATTGGCCACATATCTGCGGATTATTATTTATTTACCGAATTATTATACCCTCTTATTATGTCCTGATGTACTCTGCCCAATTTACACATACCCCCACATCATAAACTGAAATACCAGCAAAACCCCAAACAGAACAGTTACTAAGCAAACTCTGAGCTTCAAAAGCCAAATGGCGCTCCCTCCCTTCTGAGCCCCACAGCGTGCCCAAACACCAGCTTACGTCCACATATATGATATTTTATATCCGGGAGAACCCGCTCAACATTGTATGAGGTATTTGTCTTCAGTGGCACAAACTGGGCACAACATATTGTACAAATGGCATATCAGTGGAAAATTTTAATTTTCACTTTGCACCATCCGCTGCGCATTAACGCCTTCGCGCACCACGACATAATAGCATGTCGTGGTGCGGGGTGTTTATATATGGAGCGGGCTCATGCGCTGCGCCCGCTCCATATTCTGCAGGTGTCCGCTGTGTATTGGACTGGACTAATGGACAGGAACAGCGATCGCGATGTTATAGGAGCCTGTAAAAATGATATTATACTGCAATACATTAGTACTGCAGTGTATTGTACCAGCGACCTAATGATCGCTCGTTCCAGTCCCATAAAGGGACTTTTGGGAGGTTTCCACTATTTTGGTACCTCAGGGGCTTTGCAAATGCGACATGACACCCGAAAACCATTCCAGCTAAATTTGAGCTCCAAAAGCCAAATATTGTTCCTTCCCTTCTGAGTCTTGCCGTGGGGCCAAACAGCAGTTTATTACCACATATGGCATATTGCTGTAATCAGGACAAATTGCTTTACAAATTTTGGGGTGATTTTTCTCCTTTATTCATTGTAAAAATTAAACATTTCTATGTTTTTTCAGAAAAAAGTCGATTTTCATTTTCACGGCATAATTCCACTAAATTTAGCAAAAAAACTGTGGGGTCAAAATGCTAACTATACCCCTAGAAAAATTCCTTGAGGCGTGTAGTCTACAAAATGGGGTCACTTTTGGGGGGTTTCCACGGTTTTGCTCCCTCCAGGGCGCTGCAAATGCGACATGGCACTGAAAACCAATCCATGCGCTTCAAAATCCAAATGGCGCTCCTTCCCTTCTGACCTCTGCCGTGGGTCCAAACAGCAGTTTAGTACCACATATGGGGTATTGCTGTAATCGGGAGAAGTAGTTTTACAAGTTTTGGGGTGCTTTTTATTCTTTATTCCTTGCAAATATTATTTTTTAAAATATTTTTTCAGAAAAAAAGTAGATTTTCACTTTCATAGGCAAACTCCAATAAATATAGCAGAAGACCTGTGGGGTCAAGATGTTAACTATACCCCTAGATAAATTCCTTGAGGGGTGCAGTTTCAAAAACCGTGTCACTTTTGGGGGATTTCCACTGTTTTGGCACTACAGGACCTCTTCAAACCCGACATGGTGCCTAAAATATATTCTAAAAAAAGGAGGCCACAAAATCTACCAGGTGCTCCTTTGCTTCTGAGGCCGGTATTTCAGTCCATTATCACACTAGGGCCACATGTGGGATATTTCTAAAAACTGCAGAATATTGGCAATAAATATTGTGTTGCGTTTCTCTAGTAAAACCTTCTGTGTTACAGAAAAAAAATGTATTACAAATGAATTGCAGCAAAAAAATGAAAATTTGTCAATTTCCCCTCTACATTGCTTTAATTCCTGTGAAACGCCTAAAGGGTTAAGAAACTTTCTGAATGCTGTTTTGAATACTTTGAGGGGTGCAGTTTTTAATATGGGGTGATTTATGGGGTCTATCTAGTACATAAGGCCCTCAAAGCCACTTCAGAACTGAACTGGTCCCTGTAAAAATCGCCTTTTGAAATTTTCTTGAAAATGTGAGAAATTGCTGGTAAAGTTCTAAGCCTTGTAACGTCCTAGAAAAATAAAATAATGTTCAAAAAACGATGCAAATATAAAGTAGACATGGAATATGTGAAATAGTAACTATTTTGTGTGGTATTACTATCTGTTTTACAAGCAGATACATTTAAAATTAGAAAAATCATAATTTTTGCAAATTTTCTCTACATTTTGGTGTTTTCACAAATAAGCAATGAATTTATTGACAAATTTTTCCACTAATATAAAGTACAATATGTCATGAGAAAACAATCTCTGAATCGTTTGGATAGGCAAAAGCATTCCAGAGTTATTACCACATAAAGTGACACGTCAGATTTGAAAAAATGGGGCTGGTCCTGAAGGACAAAATGAGCTCGGTCTTGAAAGGGTTAAAGAAAGGAGAATCCACACATACTTCATGCATAGGGTCACTTTGCTGTCAGTGTCCACCCATGCTTATTTTCAACAAAGTGAATTCAGAGATTCCTGCTGCATGATTATCTGATTTTCTGGAGCACTATATATAAATAAAAGCAGTAACTGCATCTTTTTTTTTTAATATTCTCAAGGGCATACAGTCAGGACATATTTCTGCACTGATTTGATATGAAATATTGCTTAGAACTATTAAGTAAATTCAGTTTAATATTTTGGCTGCATAAAAATACAATAATCCTGCAAAGTTGAGCATCTCTTGTTATATGCACTGTCAGATACAATTGCTCGGAAAGTAAATGTTTTTCTAAGATGGGTAAATAATCCTCCACTGTTAGCAAATTTGTGTATCAACATTTTGCTGCAATTTACATATTAAATTCATTTAATGAGTGCAAACATACACATATTAAGGAAATTTGCATAATAGTTGTTAACATATATTTTAGAATGTTAGTGCAGACCTGTTTTAATTGTGTTCATTACGCATTCTGCTCTTTTGTAATTATGTTGATGTACTGTGCACCATATGCTTTTGTTGGTTCTACCTTCACTCTGTAATGTGTGCAGCAGTGATAGTGTTTTTTAAGTTCGTAATGTCCTTGGCAAGGTGAACAGATAAAGCCAAACATTTAGTAGAATAAGCACCCAGATTAGAGTAAACTATTGCTCTAATTTTCCTAAATGCTCCACTATGCCTTATTCTAATAACACTGTAAATCTGCATTATCATCTATATTATTTTTATTTTATTTTTAATGTTTTAATATGATGCAAGTTTTTATTATTTCATTTTGAATAATGTTATTTATAAATGTTGCCAATAACTTAGCCAAAAAAAAGGGTGGGAGAGGAAAGAAGTAGCACAAACTGTAGGATCAGACTACACAGACTTAGTTTGTAGTCTGTAACCATGGAGACACAAAGGTGTAAGATTTAGAAGTATAAAATGGTGGAAAATGTCTAAGGGCATGACCACACGTGGCGGATTTCCTCCGCAACTGTCCGCATCAATGCCGCACAGAATCTGCGTTGCAGATTCTGCTGCGGATCTGCACAAAATGTGCAGTAAATTGATGCGGACTAGCTGCTGCGGACTGTGGTAAAAGTACTTCCCTTCTCCCTATCAGTGCAGGATAGAGAGAAGGGACAGCACTTTCCCTTGTGAAAGTCAAAGAAATTCATACTTACCGCCCGTTGTCTTGGTGACGCGTCCCTCCTTCGGCATCCAGCCCGATCTCCCTGGATGACGCGGCAGTCCATGTGACCGCTGCAGCCTGTTATTAGCCTGTGATTGGCTGCAGCCGTCACTTAGACTGAAACGTCATCCTGGGAGGCCGGACTGGAGACAGAAGCAGGGAGTTCTCGGTAAGTATGAACTTCATTTTTTTTTACAGATACATGTATATTGGGATCGGTAGTCACTGTCCCGGGTGCAGAAACAGTTACTGCCGATCGCTTAACTCTTTCAGCACCCTGGACAGTGACTATTTACAGACGTCTCCTAGCAACGCTCCCGTCATTACGGGAGCCCCATTGACTTCCTCAGTCTGGCTGTAGACCTAGAAATACATAGGTCCAGCCAGAATGAAGAAATGTCAAGTTAAAAAAGCAAGACGGATCCGCAGCACACATAACATGTGCATGACAGCTGCGGACTTCATTGCGGAACTTAGAATCTCCATTGAAGTCAATGGAGAAATTCCGCCATGAGTCCGCCACTGCTCCGCAACAGACAGAGCATGCTGCGGACACCAAATTCCGCTCCGCAGCCTATGCTCCGCAGCGGAATTTTACGCCTCGTCTAAACGAACACTGCTAAATTAAAGTGTAAGTCAATGGACAAACGGCTCCGCTGCGGATTAACGCTGCGGAGTGTCCGCAGCGGAATTTAAGTGAAATTCCGCCACGTGTGAACCCAGCCTAACTAAAACTAAGTTGCCTGATTTATTTTTAAGATGCATTAGAGCAGGGGTCACAAGCACGCGGCCCCTGAAGCTGTCATCTGCGGCCCGCGGACACAGAGCCGCTAGTAAAGGCTCTGCTTCGAGACTCTGGAATTCCCTGACATCGCTGCCCATATATGGACAGTGTGTCAGGGTCTTCCCCAGAGCGGAGTCCCGGGCAGAGCGCTAGTACAGGCTCTGCTCCGGGACTCTGTGGAATTCCCTGACATCGCTGCCCATATATGGACAGTGTGTCAGGGTCTTCCCCAGAGCGGAGTCCCGGGCAGAGCACTAGTATCGGCTCTGCTCCGGGACTCTGTGGAATTCCCTGACATCGCTGCCCATATATGGACAGTGTGTCAGGGTTTTCCCCAGAGCAGAGTCCCGGGCAGAGCGCTAGTATAGGCTCTGCTCTGGGGAAGCCTCTGACATCGCTGTCCATACATCAACAATGATGTCAGGGGCTTCCCCAGAGCAGGAGTCCCAGTGATGTCAGGAGCACAGCTGGAGTCCCAGGAAGAGCCTACTAGCGCTCTGCCCGGGACTCCAGCTCTGGGGTTGCCCCTGACATCTCTGCCCATATATGGACAGTGATGTCAGGAGCAGAGCTGGAATGCCAGGCTGCACTCACAACTCAACTATTATATCATGTACTTTACACCAGTCACATCCAGAGCTGCAGTCACCACTCTACTGTAACATGTTATACTCCAGTCACATCCAGAGCTGCACTCACAACTCTACTGTAACATCATGTACTATACTCCAGAGACATCCACAGCTACACTCACAACTCTACTGCAAGATCAGTAGATGCAGATGCAAACATCTTGTCTTATACTCCAAACAAATCCAGAGCTCCAGTCACAACTCTACTATTATATAATGTGCTATACTCCAGTCACATCCAGAGCTGCAGTCACAACTCTACTGTAACATCATGTCTTATACTCCAGCCACATCCAGATCTGCAGTCATAACTCTACTGTAACATCATGTCCTATACTCCAAATAAATCCAGAGCTGCAGTCACAAATCTACTGTAGTTCGAGTGCTAGAAGTGGCTCTGCTCCAGGACTCCAGCTCTGGGCAAGACCCTGACATCACTGTGGTAGCATCTGCGGAGGGCACTGTGGCCTTATCTAGGGGTGTGTTGCATTATCTACAGAGGGCACTGCGGCAGCATCTGCAGAGGGCACTGCGACAGCATCCACAGAGGGCACTGCAGCAGCATCCACCGAGGGCACTACGGCAGCATCCACCGAGGGCACTTAGCGACACTTAAACTGGAAAGCTGGATTGTTGAAATAAGCATGTGGAGAAATAGCTCAAATTTTAAGCCTAGCGGTATTATTATAGTAATGTAGTAATGTAGTATTATTATTATTATTATGATTATTATTATAGTAATATAGTGTTATTGTAGTTCAAATAACTAATTGATTAATAATAATTTTGTATTGTATCAAATTTGAAAGTAATGCGGACCGTGAACTTCCCATTTTTTCTATATGCGGCCCACTTACCCGGCCGAGTTTGAGACCCCTGCATTAGAGCAATACATGGACTTTAGAGGGTTTTTTCCACTAGAGAAATTCATGGCATATCATTTTTATGTTTAACTGTTCACAGAGATTGGTGCAGGAAGAGGAGATTGATAGCAAGTAGCCTATGGTTGGCTGATGAAAGTAGTTTTCCAGCTGTAAGATGTGGAGGCAGAGCACAATAAGTATGATTTATTACTTCTATGGCACTGCCCTACAGCTTACACATTTCTAGTAGCACTACTAGGATTGACAACACTGCACCGCGCAATGACATGTGGCATTTGTAGGGACATTTGTAGGACCACTACTACTGTATGCTTGGCACAGTTGCATAGGGACTACGAATCTTCAAACACTCACTGAAAATGTGCCCCATTTCAGAAGCCTAAAAACTAGCCTAAAGAGCCCCCAGGCGGTTTTCCAACGCTGCCTTCTCCTGACATGTCTAGAGCTGCTTACTCCATTCACTGACCTCGTGTATTGTGTCTATGACCTCTTCTTTATAGAGTGCAAGCTTGTATGGGCAGAGCTCCTACCAAATATATCTTGTAAACAATGTTTCATTTGTCTGTATTACATTATCATTTGTAAATGCTACAATGTGACATTGTACTTTGTACGGAACAACAAGAGTGGTTAGCGCTATATAAATAAATAATAGCAAAAAAAATAAGTGCAATGGCACTGATATGTGGTTGGTACTTCTCTATGGGCACTTCTGTATTGCTGCCACAATTGTATGTATTGTTATGTGATTGTAAAGGCTTATGTATGGGCATTTTATATCACTGTAACATAGCATAGGGACTATGTTGTGGCTGGCACAATTGTATAGATAACACTATAGGGATGGCACAACTGTACACGTAATACTATGTGGCTGGCACAATTGCATGGGTAATCCTATGAGTCTGTAATATAGTGCTTAGACATAACTATGCAGCTGTTATTTGTGTGCTGGCACTATTTGGCCTACACAACTCCATAGAAACAAATGCATGGCTAATGCCATAGGCATTATGGAATTGCCATTTCAGAAATGTCATTATTAATTTTTCAAAGTAGTTCCAAACTAGAGCTACGATTTTGCATCACCCATTCATGTGAAGGTTGTGATAACAAACCATTTCTAACCCATGAATTATTAATATGTAGCTATACAATGGATTAAATGTATTTGTCCAAAATACAATTGCTTTATTTTTCTCATGATATTCATTACATGTAGATGTCATTTATCATAACAAAACTGCATTTCCATATGCGACAAATAATAATGACAAGTGGAATAATCGCTTCTTCTATATTGTAATTCTGAAACACAGCCGAAAACAGATGTGTCATTTAAGAATAATAAAAGTGCACGGCATCTAGAATTCCCTCCTGGTGCAGGTGTAGATTTAATATGTCAATAAATGCATATTTCCATGTAAAAATATATTAGTATGTAAAACTGAGCTGAACCTCACATTATTTCCCGCAGTGCATTAGATTCATCCTCGACTGCACTGAATTCTTCCCCATTAAGTTAATAATATAAAAAGAATGCTTGATCTCATTCTCCCTGCGGCATCAGGAGGAAAGCATTTACATCACATATTGAATTAAATGGCAATACTGATTGTCTAGGTATAGAATACAACACTTATTCTCATTAATAACTTTGTTTCATCAGGCGAAATCTAATATAGAATATTGTTTTTGTAAATGTCAGCACAATGCCATTGTCATTGCTAGCCTGTAACACAGTCTTTGCAAGCACAATATATATATATATATATATATATATATATATATATATATATATATATATATGTGTATATATATATATATATATATATATATATATATATATATACAGTGAAGGAAATAAGTATTTGATCCCTTGCTGATTTTGTAAGTTTGCCCACTGTCAAAGACATGAACAGTCTAGAATATTTAGGCTAGGTTAATTTTACCAGTGAGAGATAGATTATATTTAAAAAAAAACAGAAAATCACATTGTCAAAATTATATATATTTATTTGCATTGTGCACAGAGAAATAAGTATTTGATCCCTTTGGCAAACTAGACTTAATACTTGGTGGCAAAACCCTTGCTGGCAAGCACAGCAGACGTTTTTTGTAGTTGATGATGAGGTTTGCACACATGTTAGATGGAATTTTGGCCCACTCCTCTTTGCTGATCATCTGTAAATCATTAAGATTTCGAGGCTGTCGCTTGGGAACTCGGATCTTCAGCTCCCTCCATAAGTTTTCGATGGGATTAAGGTCTGGAGACTGGCTAGGCCACTCCATGACCTTAATGTGCTTCTTTTTGAGCCACTCCTTTGTTGCCTTGGCTGTATGTTTCGGGTCATTGTCGTGCTGGAAGATCCAGCCACGAGCCATTTTTAATGTCCTGGTGGAGGGAAGGAGGTTGTCACTCAGGATTTGACGGTACATGGCTCCATCCATTCTCCCATTGATGCGGTGAAGTAGTCCTGTGCCCTTAGCAGAGAAACACCCCCAAAACATACTGTTTCCACCTCCATGCTTGACAGTGGGGACGGTGTTCTTTGGGTCATAGGCAGCATTTCTCTTCCTCCAAACACGGCGAGTTGAGTTAATGCCAAAGAGCTCAATTTTAGTCTCATCTGACCACAGCACCTTCTCCCAATCACCCTCAGAATCATCCAGATGTACATTTGCAAATTTCAGACGGGCCTGTACATGTGCCTTCTTGAGCAGGGGGACCTTGCGGGCACTGCAGGATTTTAATCCATTACGGCGTAATGTGTTACCAATGGTTTTCTTGGTGACTGTGGTCCCAGCTGCCTTGAGATCATTAACAAGTTCCCCCCGTGTAGTTTTCGGCTGAGCTCTCACCTTCCTCAGGATCAAGGATACCCCACGAGGTGAGATTTTGCATGGAGCCCCAGATCGATGTCGATTGACAGTCATTTTGTATGTCTTCCATTTTCTTACTATTGCACCAACAGTTGTCTCCTTCTCACCCAGCATCTTCTTTATGGTTTTGTATCCCATTCCAGCCTTGTGCAGGTCTATGATCTTGTCCCTGACATCCTTAGAAAGCTCTTTGGTCTTGCCCATGTTGTAGAGGTTAGAGTCAGACTGATTAATTGAGTCTGTGGACAGGAGTCTTTTATACAGGTGACCATTTATGACAGCTGTCTTTAATGCAGGCACCAAGTTGATTTGGAGCGTGTAACTGGTCTGGAGGAGGCTGAACTTTTAATGGTTGGTAGGGGATCAAATACTTATTTCTCTGTGCACAATGCAAATAAATATATATCATTTTGACTATGTGATTTTCTTTTTTTCTTTTTATATAATCTATCTCTCACTGGTAAAATTAACCTAGCCTAAAAACTCTAGACTGTTCATGTCTTTGACAGTGGGCAAACTTACAAAATCAGCAAGGGATCAAATACTTATTTCCTTCACTGTATATATATATATATATATATATATATATATCTATATGACAGTATGGTGTGTCTGCAGGAATTACATAGCAGATACACTGACTTCTGCTGCTGTGTTCAATCATAAAATGTTCTCATGATTGATTTCCTTTAGATACAGTAATCACTATGTTTGTTCAGTACGCAGATTGTCAGAGCGACAGATGTATCTATAAATATTTCACAATCAAGATTGATCTATTTAATAATGGACTTTCCATTCTTGTGCAAATGGTTGAAAATTATATTTATGCTTTTTTTTCTTTCTTCCAGGAAAGCGTATATGCTGTTGTACTCTTCAAGGTTTACCCCCGTGACAATGCAATGACTGCGACATTACAACATCCATTCTCATTAACCTAATGACAGGTTTCAGATTTAGACCTTTCTGTAATAAAACTGAAGCATTAGGGAAACGTAAAACTCACAGCAGCTATTTTATTGGTACATTTCATTGGATTTGTGTCCAGTTCAATCAGTGTAATAATTTACATGGTCATACCAATTTTACCCTTGGGCGCTTTACATAGAAGAACTTTCATATGCAGATGATAATTAAGATATATTGATTTCTCGGACCAGTGGATGATTATTATTTCTTAGGGTCACGATATAACACTAAATCTCCATTTACAATGATATTTTACTTTACAAGCTCTAGTTGCTATTGACAGTGATAATAGTTAGCTGCAAATGTCATTGGATTCTTCTGCTTTTCATAAATTCTCTTATATAGAGATGGTAAAACTTGCCAGGTTTTAAATTCTCAGTCAATCAGAGTGATAAATCTAAAAAAATTTTGACGATTTGCTTATCTTTACTCATACATACAGATGTAGCCATCTTTAACTTGATTATGATAACTTGCTGCAGCGTGACATCACACAACAAAAGCCATTGAAAAGTCATTGAAAAAGTCAAGAAAAAGGATCTAGCCATTGTTTATTTAATGTGTTAAAAGTCAAGGTAAAGACGGCTACATCTGTACTAAGTTGGTGGGAATCTTTATGATCAATGTGGATTTATATAGACTTGCAGGCAGAAACCAATCCCATCAGTAACAGAGAACAGTAATTTTTACTAAGGAAAATGATTATTCTAGACATTAGTATGCAGCACAGTGCACAGTCGAGGTAAGGAAGTATGTCATTGCCTTTTTGATGATTGCATCCTAATTTGCGGAGTTTAAGTCAAAGTCATCTGGAAGTCACAGAGAAGGAAAAATATAATTTATGGGTCTGTCAAACATCCAAACAAGGTCATTGCACATGAATGCAATTTACGCAAGATGGATTCATTGAAGATAAATCCATTGAATAACATGATCTATTGTGTACTCTGTTGACCGTGTCTAACTTTACTGCTACAAAGCTCGGTTATCATAGACAACACCTAAAGGCCCTATTACACCGGCCAATTTTGGGTGGTGCAGCGAGCGCCGATCAACGAGACACGCTCAGTTGCTCCTGTCACAAGGAGCTATGGATGGGGATGAGCGGTCGTTGCTCCCATCGCTCATTACTCCCATCGCTCGTCCTCATACATTATTATCATGTCGGCGGCGCGTCTCCCTGTTTACACAGGGAGATGTGCTGCCAGCAACGATAATATTTTACTGTTTTAAAGCGATATGATCAGCAGATGAACCAGCGTTTGCTCGTCCAACTGCTGATCGTTCCCCTGTTTACACAGGGCAATTATCAGCAACGAGCGCTATATGAAGGCTTGTCTGCCCGATAATCACCTAGTGTAAAACCCCATTAAGATTAGCAGGTAAACTACATTATCTTTAATCATGTGAATTAAAACACTAAGGGCCTGTTCACATTAGCGTTTGTCTTCCGTTTAGACTTTTCATTCATCTGTCCCGTCAGAAGAATAGATGAACGGAAAGACAAACGGAAAGTATCGTATCCGTTTGCAATACCATTGATTTCAATGGTATTTTTTTGGTTTCAGTTTCTGTTCATTCCGCTAGGTTTTCATTTTTTTCACAAAAATAATAACGCAGCATGCTATGTTATTGTTTCCGTGAAAAAAAGCGTAACGGACTCAAACTGAAACCAAAAAAATACCATGAAATTAATGGTATTGCAAATGGAATTGCAATACTCTATTTGTTTGTCCATTCACCTGTTCCTCTGACAAGACAAATAAATGAAAACCCCAAACAGAAGGCAAACGCTGATGTGAACAGGCCCTAAGAAATTAATCTCAGACAGGTTGACTCTTATTTTCATAATAATCCTTTGACTATATAAATAAATGGGGCCATAGCAGGGCATGCTATGGGTACTGCTGTAAAAGGAAATATCTATGCACAATACTGGCAGACCTCCGCCATTACAGTTATGTCATGACGAGAGTATTGCAGAGTATCTCTATTTAACTCTCATCCCCATTTAAATTTAGCCCAAATAAACCACATTTTGCAGACAATTCTTAAAGCACTCCAAAGCTTTTTTTTTCCCTTTTATTAGCACAGTGCATGCATCGTTCACCCTTTCTTTTGAAATTTTTACCTTTTCCTCTTCCATTGTGTAATTGCCCCCATACTGTTCCGTGTCCAGCACTACGTAACTGCAATCATACTTACTAAACTGTTCTTGAAGTAATGGCCGGACCGGAAGCCAGTTTGAGCGAATGTCGGGCAGATCTGAACTACAGTGCAACTTCGCTCAGAGCCCGCACCACTCCCACGCCCCCAGTGCCCATGTAGATAGCGCCACACACACCCTGTAGATTGTACCACACACATCCCCCCTGAAGATAGCGCGCCCCGTCCTGTAGTTACCACAATTAGGGCTCCCTATGGGAGTGGAATCCCCATCCAGATCGTAGCCGACGCTCTGGCTGGGTATACCGCTCCTAGAGGGGGCCCCTAACACCACTGTCCATATATGGACAGTGAAGTCAGGGGCTCCTCCAGGAGCGGAATCCCGGCCAGAGTGTCAGTAACGCTGTGAATTCCACACTAGGATGAGCCCATTACTTCACTGTCCATATAAAATCTTTCCATTTTACATTTTGGAGAACCCCACTTGTGTACCAACATGTGTGTCAAGATTAGTTCAAAAGTTAAATATACAAAATACACTTGACATACCTGATTAGAAAGTCATATAACTTAGAGAAGGTAAATGTTACAAAGTAAATAAATAATCAAATAATTCACACATATACATCTCACAATACTAGTAATGTAACATATTGACACTGGACTCCTATGCTTTTACTAATGGACCTACACAAAGTTTTTCTAAAAATTTTCCTCAAAGACCAAGACATAAAAAAATAAATAGAAGATAAAATTGATCATCCCTTAAGAATCCTGGCACAGCAGGATTATAGGATAAGGAACCTATACATATATAATGAAACTACAATTCTCGTTCAATTCAGCCAGTCTTAGCATATCTAAAGTATATATCCAGTATAGTTATTTTTGAAGTAATCACATATTTATTTCTTGCTCATCGACAACCTCTACCTCTTCATGTACCATCCATTTTAAAACATAGACTTTATGTCCTGCTTCTGAGAAATGACATGCTACATTCAATTCTCTAAATTATTTGGATTTGATTTCATCATCTGCCATGGCCTTTTTATTTTGTCCTGCATTTTCGCTACTTGAATTTGTCCTCAAAAGTTCTAATCAAGGACCTATGTTCATTTACGCATATCTTTCCCCAATTCATGTGGTCAGTAAATAATGAAATAAATAGACAATTATTAAAGGTACTTATATACACCCCGATACTGACCAGAAAAACAAGCGCCGAACAATGATAAGCATGTTGATCAGCATTTGTTATCACTATTCACAAGGAGCCAGGGCCACTATCAGGGCAATACTGCTTGTACTCCCGTCAGTGTCTCAGCCAAAAACAAAAGTACAATGGCCCGACTTCCATCACAGTCCACTGCCGCCTCCACCGCTGTAACGTCCGTAACCGCAGACCGCAGACTCCTCTCATCCTGCCGACGCCTTTCTTCCCGGAGATGCCAGCACATGCGGCCTTCCTGGCCTGCAGTGACCACTAGGGTGCGTGCTCGAGCTCAGTCCTGGCCTTAAAGGGCCAGCGCGCATGTTTAGTATTGTCTAATCACCCTGGACTATAAGAAGGGCCCTGCCCCTTCACTCATTGCCTGAGCGTTGTTGTGTTTACCCGTGTTAGTCTTGCAAATGGTCCCTTAGTGTTTTCAAGTTCCCAGTGTTCCCGTTCCTGCTACCTGTATCCTGTGCTACCTTGTTCCTGTACCTAAGAGAGTTGGAGTCGTGTTGTGCCACCTATCACGTCTGCTGTGTTACACCACGCCTGGTGTCTGCTGCCAAGGTTCCAGCCAAGCCTAACCATCGCTACTGTCTGAACTACCACAGGTACCCTTACTCGGACTTTACTGTGTGGCCAGCTGCTATCCCGCTAAGGCGGTATGGCCCAGTGTGTCCACATACCCATGGATCGTGACAGCCACTGCCCAAAGTTAATTTGGAAAAAGTAACGAGCCCAATTATATTGCAGAGCCCTTTCCCTTCTTCAAAGTAACTAAGACTGGGCCCTTCTTCACAAGACTGATGCTGGATAGCCGCCACAGACAACATCCGGATGCCAACATCAGTCTTGTGAAGAAGAGCTCAGAATTCCTTTCTCTAAATTAACACGAACTCTGTTAAAGTCTATGAATTTACTATTAATAATAGTGTGAAAGTTAATTGTTGGTACTTATTACTTAAAGTGAATTTTCAGTTATCTGGACATCAAATAGCCTGGGTGTGTTTCAGAATGTCTACAGTTAAGTTTCTATCTGACTATCCAATTGTGAATGATATGAGCATGAAACTTGTGAGCAAATACAGTAAGACTGAAATTGAATTCTTGGACCTAAGGATTCTTGTTGAATCTTATGGTAGCTTGTCAGAGACATTTTTAGAGGAACAACCTCTGTAAATGCTTATCTAATAGCTGTCTCCTCCCATCCTGGACATGTTATTAACGCAATCCCAAAAAAACGAAAGACCAAAATGGGGTAATGAATCATGTGGAAAATGCAGGGCTTGTCAGGTAATGGACAGAACTGATTCCTTTTTTGGCTCTGATCACACTAGGGTGTACAAAATTGTGCACTTTATTAATTGTAATGTGAGGAATATTGTTCATCACGCACAATGTCCCTATAATATCTATTTAGGGATGACCTCGAGGGAATTTAAAGTGCGCGTGATGGAAGACATTCGTGAAATTAACCCCTTGAGGACGCAGCGTAGTTTGGGCCTTAGGGCTCAGAGCCAATTTTGGAAATCTGACGTATTTCACTTTTTGTGGCAATAACTTGGGAATGCTTAAAACTATCCAAGCGATTCTGAGGTTGTTTTCTCATGAGACATTGGGCTTTATGTTCGTGATAAAATTTGGTCGATATATTCAGTGTTTATTTGTGAAAAATTGCAAAATGTAGAGAAAATGTTGAAAAAATAGAATTTTTCTGAATTTAAATGCATCTGCTTGTAAAACAGATGCTTATACCACCCAAAATAGTTACTAGTTCACATTTCCCATATGTCTACTTTAGATTGGCATCGTTTTTTGAACATTCTTTTATTTTTCTTGGATGTTACAAGGCTTAGAACATAAACAGCAATTTCTCATATTTTTAAGAAAATTTGAAAAGCCTTTTTTTTAAGGTACCTGTTCCGTTCTGAAGTGGCTTTGAGGGGTCTATGTATTAGAAACCCCCATAAAACACCCCATTTTAAAAACTAGACCCCTCGAAGTATTCAAAACAACATTTAGAACGTTTTTTAACCCTTTAGGCATTTCACAGGAATTAAAGCAAAGTGGAAGTGAAATTTGCAAATTTCATTTTTCTTGCTGAATTTCAATTTTATTAAATATTTTTTCTGTAACACAGAAGGTTTTACCAGAGAAACACTACTAAATATGTATTGTCCAGATTCTGCAGTTTTTAGAAATGTCCCACATGTGTCTCTAGTGTGCTTGTGGACCAAAACACAAGCCCCAGAAGCAAAGAAGCACCTAGTGCATTTTGGGGCCTCTTTTTTTATTAGAATATATTTTAGGCAGCATGCCGGGTTTAAAGAGGTGTTGAGGTGCCAAAACAGTAGGAATCCCCCAAAATGACCCCATTTTGGAAACTACACCCCTCAAGGAATTAATTTATGGTTGTTGTTACCATTTTTATCCCACATTTTGTACACAGCACGTATTTGAATTGGGCTGTGAAATTAAAAACATAAAACATTTTCCAATCAGTTGTCATTTTTCATCGAAATTTCTTATTTTCACAGGGAACAAAATAACCCATTTTGTTGCCCAATTTCTCCTGAGTGCAGCAATACCCCATTTGTGATGATAAACTGCCGTTTGGGCCAATGGGAGGGCTCAGAAGGAAAGGAGCGCTACGTGTTCTTTGGAGTCCAAATTTTGCTGGATTGGTTTTCGGGTGCCATGTCGCATTTGCAGAGCCCCAGAGGTGTCAAAGCAATGAAAACCCACCAGAAGTGACCCCATTTTGGAAACTACACCCCTCAAGGAATACATTTATGGGTGTTGTGACCATTTAGACCCCACAGTTTTTTCATAGAATTTATTTGAATTGGGCTGTGAATTTAAAAAAAAATGTATTTTTTCCAATAAGATGTAGTTTTGGCTCAAAATTTGTTATTTTCACAAGAAATAAAATAACCCATTTTGTTGCCCAATTTGTCCTGAGTGCGGCAATACCCCATTTGTGGTGATAAACTGCCGTTTGGGCCCATGGGAGGGCTCAGTAGGGAAAGATGAGGGGACCACCATTTGGTATACTGGGGATTTTTTGGTGCGAACTCATGTATGCAGAAGCCCCTGAGGTACCAGTACAGTTGAAACCCCCGAGAAGTGAAACTGTAATGTGGGTTCTCCCGGGTATGGCAATACCCTCAATGTGGCTGTTATCAGCTGCCTGGGCACACAGCAGGGCTCAGAAGGGAAAGATGAGGGGGATAAGCTGTGCGAAGTGCATCAGGGTAAGTTAAACTGGGATAGAATAAAAATCAAGGGATGTATGATTAACTTTAAAACACTCTTTCCTACAGAGCCCTTGTTTTTCGGGACACGTGTCACATTGATATATTGTGTCCTCCCTTACCCCCCTCTTGTAGCAGACTATGCACCTCTTTTGACTTTTTCCCTTCTTGCCAGCTGGGGGAACTTCTCCTGGAAAGTATTGCCCTGGTACAATGCGTGTGGCCTCGCTTCCAGAAGTACTGGGAGCCGCCCCCCCTTCCTGGTCCCTAAAAATTTGTTTCTTGATAACCACCTCTTGAAATTCCAGGAAAGTTCCCCTCTGGCCTGTACATCGACGTAGCACGTATGCATTGTATAATGCCATCTGTATGATGTGCACGGCCAGCTTCTTATACCACACCGCATGGCGCTGTTGGGCTTCAGGACTTGATCTGACAAGTCCACCCCTCCCATGTACCTATTGTAGTCCAGGATGCAGTCTGGTTTGGGGGTCTCTGTACTGGTACCTCGTACAGGTACATGGGTACTGGTGTGGCCATGTATTGTTGTCAATGCAAGGATGTCTCTCTTGTCTTGTACTTGACACACAATATGTTGCTGTTGCTGCTAGAATGTGCCCTGCTCTCACCCCTTCTGAGTGTTTGCCCTGCAGAGTCTTAGGGAGGCCTCTCAGATTTCTTCTAGCAGTGCCGCATGCCGCAGGACTTCTGGAAGCGAGGCACTTGAAGAGTGGGACGCAGGTATAAAAATTATCCAGGTAGAGGTGGTGACCCTGGTCCAGCAGCACAAAATCCCACACAATTTTTGCATTAACTCCCAGTAAGGGGGGGGGGGGCATTCTGGGGGCTGAATACTGCTGTCCTTTCCTTCATATATCCTGAATTTATATGTATACCCTGATGCACTATCGCACAGCTCATACATCTTCACGCCATAACTTGCCCTCTTACTCGGCAGGTACTGGCGGAATTGAAGCCTCCCTTTAAAATGTACCAAGGACTCATCAATAGAAATACACTTCTCGGGGGTGTATGCTTGGGAAAACCGGGCACTGAAATAGTCTAATAGGGGTCTCAGTTTATACAAATGGTTAAAACTGGGGTCATCTCGGGGTGGGCACGGCTCATTATCAGTATAATGTAAGAAGCGAAGTATTGCCTCATTTTTTTTTTTTTTTTAGGTTCCAGTTCAGTTCTGAAGTTGCTTTGAGGGACCCATATATTAGAAACCCCTATCAAACACCCGTTTTAGAAACGAGACCCCTCAAAGTATTCACAACAGCATTTAGAAAGTTTGTTAACCCTTTAGATGTTTCATAGGAATTTAGAGCAAAGTAGAGGTGAAATTTACATATTTTTTTTTTGTCAGAAAATCCTTTTTATTCAATTTTTTTCTGTAAAACAAAAGGTTTTACCAGAGAAACGCAACTCAATACTTATTGCCCAGATTCTGCAGTATTGAAAAATATCCCACATGTGGCCCTAGTGCGCTATTAGACTGAAGCATCGGTTTCCAAAGCAAAGGAGCACCTAGAGGATTTTGAGGCCTCCTTTTTATTAGGCACCATGTCCCCAAAAGTGACCCTATTTTGAAAACTAGACCCCTTGTGGAATTCATTGTAGTTTTCATGGGGTGCATGTGGCTTTTTGATAAGTTTTTATTCTATTTTTAGGTGGCGTGGTGACTAAAAAACAGCAATTCTACTATTGTTTTTTATTCTATTTTTTTACAGCGTTCACCGTGCGCTATAAATGACATATTCACTTTATTCTGCGGGGCGATACGATTACGGCGATACCAGATGTTTATAGTTTTTTCTATGTCTTATGGCGTTTGCACAATAATATACTTTTTGTAAAAAATCATTCACTTTTGGTGTTACCTTATTCTAAGAGCAAGAACATTTTTATTTTTCCATGAAGAAAGTCGTGCAAGGACTTATTTTTTGCGTAACGAACTGTAGTTTCGATCAGCACAATTTTTACATGCAACTTTTTATCTCTTTTTATTCCACACAGGATAAATAACAAAATAATTTTGTAGTTCAGGCCGTTACGGACGCGGCGATACCAATTATGTATAGTTTATTTGTTTGTTTATATATTTTTATTCATAATAAACGACTGATAAGGGAAAAAGGGGGATTTTTACTTTTATTACTTTTAAAACTATTGTTTTCTTATTTTTACACAACTTTTTTTTACTTTATTACTTTGTCCCACTAGGGGACTTGAGGGCAGGAGGCCCTGATCGCATTTCTAATACACTGCACTACATGCGTAGTGCAGTGTATTGGAGCTGTCAGCTACTCACTGACAGCAAGCATAGTGGGTCCTGACTTTGTCAGGACCCACTAGGCTTCCGTAGATGGCATAGCCGGATGCCATTGTTAGGCGTCCGGTTGCCATAGCCACCATCGCCGCCCGCTATCATGTAGCCGGCCATCGATGGTGGTTTAACCCCTAAGAAGCCGCGATCGCTATTGAATGCGGCTTTTAAGGGGTTAATTAGCGGGGACACAGGGATCCGTCCCCGCTATAGGAGCTGCGGCAACCGCTGTACAAGACAGCAGCTGTCACAGCTCCTGTGTGTGTCGGGAAGACGGGCGAAATGGCCGTTACTCCCGTGACGTACTATTCCGTCATGGAGCGCGAACGGGATGGTTTCCTTGACGGAATAGTACGTCACTGAGCATTAAGGGGTTAAAGGTATTACGAGTAGGAATTCGGTGGTAGGAGTAAATCTTTGGCAAGACATTTTAGGGATCATCATGGCAGTAATTGGAGGTTGCTAAAAGTCAAGGGGATAGACCATGTCTATCAAGTGGAATGTGACACTGGATACCATGTCTCCAAAAGGTTTAAACCAATCACAGAGCTTTGCATCCTTTCTATAAATTTTTTTGTTACGTTGTACTAATATTTATACTTTTATTTTTGCTAGCTTCTGTTCACACTGAGTTTTTTGCCGCGGTTTTTGCTGCGGAAACCGCAGCAAAAAACTGCCAAGATTCACTCCCATTGATTTCAATGGAAGGTGGAGGCGTTCTTTTTACTGCGGCATGTTTTTCGACACGTTTTTTCATCAAGAAACACTCGCGGTAATTCCATCTTTCCTTTGAAGAGATAGCTTAAAAAAAAAGCCTCCAAAAAACGCGGCAAAAAAACGTGGCAAAAATCGCAGCAAAAAAAACACGTGTGGTGCAAAACCACTTAAAAAAACCGGAGCTGATTTTTCCAGGCAGAATTTTCAAACCGCGGCAAAAAACGGCTGAAATTGACTCCCATTGAAATTCAATGGGAGGTGGAGGCGTTTCTTTTACTGCGAGCAAAGAAAAATGCTCGCGGTAAAAAGAAGCGACATGCCCTATCTTGAGGCGTTTTCCGCCTCAAAAAACCCCTTTGAAATCAATGGGAGACGGAAATAAACGCGTTTTTTGATGCATTTTTGTCACGATTTTTGCCGCGTTTTTTTAACGCGTCTTTTTGGCAGAAAACGCTTGCGGTTATTCCATCTTTCTGTTGAAGAGATAGAGCTAAAAAAAACGTGCCGAAACAACGCGTCAAAAATCACGGCAAAAAACGTGTCAAAAAACGCGTGTGGTGCAAAACCACTTAAAAAAACCGGAGTTGATTTTTCCAGGCAGAATTTTCTGCCTGCAAAAAACTCTGTGTGAACATACCCTTAATATGTGGATTGATATTGAATGATGTGGTGCGAAGTGACACCCACTTGATATGTAGGAGAACTGAGGAGGACATCTTAAATCAAGACAGACAGGAAAAACGACTTCAATGGACTTTTTAGATTATGAATCTTTCATTCTTTATACAGAAATATGTAGTTTTGGATGGTGAAACGTGGGATTGCATCTTCGTGACATTGCCCTGCCCACTGGGACAGTTGTGCTTTGAGCACACTCTTTGTATATCACTTTTTAGTATAATTAGGAGATTTTGAATATATATATATATATATATATATATATACACACACACAGACATATATATATATATACACATACAGTTAGGTCCAAAAGGATTTGGGCTCTGCATGCCACCACACCATGGTTGTGGTACTGTATATATGTCAGAACTTGGTTCTGGGTCTGTAGTTTATATAGGATATATTTATAATAACAAAATTGCAGGGCAGATGGAATTGTTCTCAATTTATTGTATATTTAATGGGAATCTGTCAGGTAGTTTTAACCCCTTGAACTGCCACCATGCAGTAATATATGACCTGACAATATTTCCAAACATTCCCTTGTATGTTTTTTTCAGATGCAGCAAAATTCTTAACCCGTTAGTGACCAGCCCATCGTGTTTCTACGTCGGTCACTAACGGGCCTTATTCCGATGCCATAGACTTTTTACGTCGCGGCATCGGAATAAGTAAACAGAGCAGGGAACTGTCAGATCTCCCTGCTCTCAGCTGCTAGAGGCAGCTGAGGGCTGGGAGCGTCCCTGCTGTGCCGTGTGAGATCGATATTAGTATCGATATCACACGTTTAACCCCTCAGATGCGGTGCTCAATAGCGAGCACCGCATTTGAGTGGTTTTGGAGAGAGGGAGGGAGCTCCCTCTCATCCCACCGACACCCGGAGATAAGATCGCCGAGTGTCTGTGTCTCTAATGGCAGCCGGGGGTCTAACAAAGGCCCCCAGGTCTGCCTGTAATGAATGCCTGCTAGATCATGCCTGCTCCTCCTAAAAGGGTATCATACCATTCCCTTTTTACTCTACATGCCTTATCCTTAGGAAATGTGATGTTCCAATGCACTATCTTTCTTTGCTCCCTATAGGCCATAGGCACACAAGTCTGGGGAATCCTATTTATCGAGGTGTTTACATGTTCCGGACGCCTACCTCCTACTAGAGTTTGTATAATTGTTACGAACCAGGTTCTTCCGATGATTCGGGTAGAGTTCACACAAATCACCATTTTTACAGTACTATTCATTAGTATAGGGCTATCTATTTTGGACAATGAACAATTAGTCAGCATTCCTGACCGATTACTATGATCTCTCAAATCTTGCAAACGCATTAATCTGCTCATGTCGCAGCAAGACATTTTCACCCGGGCTTCATAAGTCACATTTGTTACAGTATCCTCATCAGGGAAATTTCATATATATTACTCCCCGCTGGGATCCACCTCCCGTATACCAGTCTACAAGTTCGTTGGTCTTGGTAAGGTTAAATAATAGGCTACAAATTTGTCTGGAAGGACAACTAAATCCATCTTGAATCCGAATGTTGTTGGATATTACCCATCCCCACTGCAATGTCCCTTGCATTCTGGTTATCGCATGTGCGGGAGCTCTGGATTCGGACCTGTGAAAAATAAGTCCCACCACCCCCAAAATCAGCAAAATCTTCATCTTGATTCTTTAGATGACCTTTCTCTTTCGTCTTCTGGCGTGTAGAGAACCTTCTTACAATGGCTGGCGTGGATCCAACTGGCTTTTCCTTCAAGTTTCACTGAAGTACTTGTGGTCAGGAGCACCTGAAACGGACCGTCAAATCTGGGATCAAGACTTTTCCGAACGTGTCTCTTGACCACTACCCAATCTCCTGGTACGAGGGAATGTGCACCACCTAGAGAATTTGGGTCTGGAATAGAAGAAAATACTTGACCATGCACTTTAGCCAGTTGTTTATGCAAGGCACATACATAATCTGTGAGTCTACCGTACTGCATCTGGAGCACCTGTGGAAAGTACAATCCTAACCTAGGACCTCCCCCAAATAGAATCTCATAGGGACTCAGACCTGTCTTTTTATTGGGCGTATATCTTACTGAAAATAAAGCCAGGGGAAGACACTCTGTCCATGGTTTACCTGTTTCCACCATAGCCTTCTGTATTTTCAGTTTTAGAGTCCCATTCATCCTTTCAACCTTACCGCTACTTTGTGGATGGTATGGGGTGTGGAATGCCTGTTCTATCCCTAAAGTTGACATAATATGTTGCATAATTTCTCCTGTAAAGTGAGTACCTCTATCACTTTCAATAGTCTCTGGTACACCATACCTGCAAATCACTTCTGCCATCAACTTCTTGGCGGTGGAAGTGGCATTGGCCTTTGACACTGGAAACGCTTCGGGCCATCCTGAAAACATATCAACACATACCAAAACATACTCATAGGTTCCCACCTTTGGCAATTGGATATAGTCAATCTGTAGTCTCTGAAAAGGATACAAGGGTCTTGGCATATGTCTCATAGGGACCTTTACCACCTTACCAATATTGTTCTGGGCACAGATCATACACCCCTGCGTATACTGGGCTGCTAATGTCCCAAACCCTGGAGCAAACCAGTACCGACTAACAAGGTTGCACATAGTTGTTTTTGACTGGTGGGTAATCCCATGGGCTACTTGAGCCATCATGGGGTATAGTGTCCTGGGCAGGCATACCCGTCCCTCTAAATACCACAAACCATCAGTCTTTGCTTCAGCCCCTTTACCTGTCCATTTGATCTTTTCTTCATCTGTGGCTTGTCTCTGTAGTGTCAGCAAAATATCCGAGCTGACTGAAGTGTGTATATCCTCTAGGTTGGTGATTACGAAAGTGTTGGCCAGAATAGGCCTTGTCCTTGGTACCTCTTTAGCGGTTTTGTCTGCAAAGTCATTTCCTTTAGCCTCTTCACTGCTGTTTCTTGTGTGAGCCCTGATCTTCACCACTGCCACCTCTTTTGGCAACAATAAACTTTCCATCAAATATTTGACTAGATCTGCATTTTTAATAGGTGTACCCGCTGATGTGAGGAACGCCCTTACTCCCCAAATAGGACCATAGTCATGTGCTATGCCAAAAGCATATCTGGAATCTGTGTATATGTTAGCTGTCTTTCCCTCAGCTTGTCTACATGCTTCGGCTAAAGCTTCAGCTCCGCTTCTTGTGCTGACATGTGCGGTGGGAGTGCTTCTGCTTTACATACTTCATATGGGGTGACCACCGCATACCCTGTATAAAATTTACCATCTATACCATACCTGGAACCATCCACAAAGAGAACTAACTCTGGATTCTGTAATGGTGAATCCTTAATATGTTCAAACCCCATTGTCTCTTGTTGCATGAGCTGCAAGCAGTCATGATCATCCTGTGAAGGAAGAAAATCTGACCAAATACCTGATTCTTCTCCCCCTTGCTCCAGAGGCAGTAAAGTAGCTGTGTTCAGAGTAGTACAACGTTGAATAGTGACATTATCAGGTAACTGTAAGGCACATTGAATTTTCGTATGCCGAGCAACAGAGAGATGTTTTGGCTCTACTTGAGATAAAAGAGCAGACATATCATGAGGAGCATAAACAGTTACAGGAAAATCAAGGACAATCTGTTGAGCTTTGTCTAATACTTCTGTAGCAGCAATTAACGCTCTAACACAAGATGGGGACCCTCTAGCAACTGGGTCCAGCCGTACAGAATAATATGCAACAGGCCTTTGTTTTTGGCCATGGTCCTGTGTGAGAACCGCTGTAGCGTGTCCATTTAATTCCGTGGTATACAGTCGGAAACATTTGTTGTAATCAGGAATACCCAGTGCTGGGGCTGTCTGAATACTCAATCTAAGACTATAAAAATTTTCCTCTGCTTCTGGTGACACCTGAAAGGGAGTTGCAGCAAGACAATCGTAAAGAGGTTGCATAAGAGCAGAAGCATTGCGAACCCAGGGGCGACAGTAAGAAATAAGTCCCAAAAATGTGCGCATAGCAGACTGAGTTTTTGGCAGAGGGATACTAGTAACAGCTTGGATCCTTTCAGGTGTAAGGTGTCGAATACCAGGAGAAATACAGTGTCCTAAAAATACAACAGTTTGCTGACAAAGTTGAAGCTTCGCTTTGCTGGCCTTGCAGCCTGACTGTGTTAGGAAACAGAGCAAAGAAACACTGGAGCTCTCGCATTGCTGCCTGGAGGGGCAGCAAAGGAGGAGATCATCCACATATTGTAGTAGAACTACTCCTGGGCCGGGGTCCCAGTCACTGAAAATCTGAGTCATAGCAGAGGTATACATACTGGGGGAGTTGTGAGCCCCCTGGGGTAATACCTTCCAAGCAAGTTGTGCATAATTGTGCGTGAAGGCGAAAAGATACCAACAGTCAGGATGAAGGGGAACAGAGAAAAAAGCATTAGCCAGATCTACTACCGTAAACCAGCATGACGTAGCAGGGATCTATGCCAATAGAGTATGGGGGTTAGGTACAATAGGTGTATTGAATACTGTAGCGTCATTGACAGCTCTGAGGTCATGGACCATGCGGTACTTGGCCGGTTGTCCCGGCTCTGCCTTTTTCTTTACTGGGAAAAGGGGTGTGTTACATGGGGAGACTATGGGAGTTAAGACCCCCGCAGCAAGGTACGCCTTCACCTGCTGTGATATAGCATCTGATTGTGCTATTGTAAGGGGGTACTGTTTCCTGTAGGGGAGGGGCACCCCCGGTTTAAGATCTACCCTTACGGGGGGGACTTTGAGGATCCCTACATCAGTGGGTCCTGTTGACCATAGCCCATCTGGCACTTGTATATATGCTTTATCGCTTTCTTTCTACTATGGGGATGCTGTCATTAGATCTATGTGGGGTTCTTTATCGATCACACTATGCACTTTGGACATACACATGCGGGTATAATCTATGTATTATATATATTGTCATGTTTTATAATGTATTAGTAACTGGTATTAATTATGTATCGTATTATTTCATATATTTCACTATTGATCTTATACACATTTACGAATTTTAACATATTGATATGTAGATATCTATGCACTGCCATTATACACTTATTGATTGACTTTTTAACACATAGACATGTAGATACTTATTTGACTTACTTTTGCATGTCTTTTATATACATATACCTTTGCATGTTTTTTTATATATATATACACATATATTTTTTATTGGTGAATTTCTTTACCATGGATTTTATTCATTTATTTATTGTACATTCATGCTTAATAGTGTTTGTAGACACCCCTGTCTGTTGGTTTATGTCTTGCAATACATTTTTGTGCATTTGTGTATGTTTCTTTTGTGTATGGAGTTAAACCATTTATTGATGTACTGAATATGAACATTACTGATCATGTATATGCATAAATATAAAAAATCTATATATACATCTCTTTTCTTGTTTCTCTTTAAATATATGGTTGCACATTATTTAATCTTGGCAAACCTTACACATATATCAATTATGCTCTTTTTTACTTCTTCATTTATTTACACACATTATGTTTTCTCTTTCACACAACAGCATATGGATACATTTATATATATATATATATTTTTTTTAATTTTGATGCATTCATAATTATGAACATGCCTGATTTATTTATTTATTTATATATATATGGAATCTTCACATACAGTATTCTATACATTTGCATATTCATCACATATATACATACAATGAAATGGTATGGGGTTTTTTATTTCTTTATTTACGCACATTTTGTCACTTTCTTCACTTAGTAATCAATTAATTATTTATTTATTCAGTTTTTGAGTTTTTTTCGGTCCCTTATTTACATATCAGTGTATCATCCAAGTGTTTACATGGACCGTCCTCCTGTCAACATTCACACACACTTGCGTTTTTTCTGTCTCTGGTCTCCTTCTTTGTTTCTTCCGTTTCTCCCCTTTCTTCTCTTCTGCTTTCTCTCTTCTTTAGGGCTTATTCAGACGAACGTAAAATACGCGCGTGCAACGCGCGTGATTTTCACGTGCGTTGCCCGTAGCTATATTAGACAATGGGGCCGTGCAGACATGGCAGCGTTTTTTGCGCAGCGTTGCTCCGTTGCAAAAAACTCACGACATGTCCGTTGATTCACCGTTTTCAACGCATCACGCACCCATTGAAGTCAATGGGTGCGTGAAAACCACGCATGCCGCACGGAAGCACTTCCGTGCGAACTGCGTGTTTGCGCAACAGCTGTCAAAAGGATGAATGTAAACAGAAAAGCACCACGTGCTTTTCTGTTTCCAAGCATCCAAACGGAGTGTCTTTGCGATTAGCGAACCCCGACAACCGAAGCTAACTTCACCGGGTTCGGCCAAACTCGTTTTGGCCGAACCCGGCAAAAAAATTTCCGGTCCGCGACGTCGGGAGACATTCACTGTGCATGGTGCTGAAAGAGTTAAACTGGTTCAGCACCATGGACAGTGACTTGCGATCCCAAAATACATGAACCTGTAAAAAAAAAACGAAGTTCTAACTTACCGATTACTCCTGTCTCCTTCCTGCAGTCCGACCTCCCGGGATGACACTTCAGTTCAAGTGACAGCTCCAGCCAATCACAGGCCAAGCATTGGCTGCAGCCAATCACAGGCTGCAGCGGTCACTTGGACTGCCGCGTCATCCAGGGAGGTGGGGCTCGATGTCAAGAGAGGCGCGTCACCAAGGACGCGTCACCAAGGCAACGGCCGGGAAGTTCTCGGTAAGTAGGAACTTTATCTTTTTTTTTTACAGGTTTTTCGCTGTTGTGTTCGGCATTCACTGTCGAGGGTGCTGAAAGATTTAGCTCTTTCAGCACCTTGGACAGTGACGGGCGTCGACAAGCCTCATCTCTATGATGCCGGCTGCGCGAAAATCACGCAGCCGCGCATCAGACACGGATGACACACGCAGCTGTCAAATAGTGTTTGCGCGCGCAAAACGCTGCGTTGTTTGCGCGCGCAAAAACGCAACGCTCGTGTGAATCCGGCCTTACAGGTTATATTCATATGTGCCATACTCTTGTTATTAAGCTAACATTTATCGTCTCCCGATCCCCTCATCTATATCTACATATATCTATCTCAGTTTCACAAGCCTGCTTCTTATCCAGTGGTACAGGGTGAGAGAGGTGTGCGCTAGCTAGGGGTGGGGGAGTGGCTCACTCACTTTCGGCCGGGTCTCCAATCCTGGCTGGACGTGGGCGGCGCTGTCAGACAGCGTCCGCGCACGTCGGCCTCGATGACGCGGTCTACCGGAAGTGGGGCAGTAGCCATCTTGCTACCCCCGGCCTGTCGCCGAAATAACCTCCCATATTACCCACACGGACACCAATCTTCTCTAATTATGTTCAGATATAAGGGAGGGTCCCGCAGGGAAGACGCCACCCCCGGACGAAGGCATCTGCCGAAACGCGCGTCGGGTTTGGCGTCTCCCCCATGCGGCTACATGAATCCGGGTACGTGACATTTTTCATTTACCTAATGCATATGGCCATTTAGATCCAGGTTGTACTGCTCCTCAATCAGTCTCAGCTATACTGCTACATGACACTAACCTATATTTATTGATTACAATTACCAATACCAGCTAATGGTGCTATAGACACTAGAATCACTTGATCTATTCCCTTACACCTATGCTACATGTACTGAGCTGTTCACTGAATTAACATTTAACCCTGGGTCTTTGTTATTTAATACCATCATCAGTATCTTTTCATGTATTCCGTGTGGGCTGACGCCCTTTTACACTGTATGACTCATTTTTAACTGTTTGTCTTTCTATCTGTTAATAAAGAAAGTTTTTCTATTACACATTATTTTGAATGTACTTGACCTCTTTCTCTTTAGGTTTCTCAGTATATATTCATGGTCAGAGTACCAGGTCATGTTGGGTTTACATGTATGTTCCTCCTACTTCATAATCTTGGTTATTTATGTCACTTTGACTGTTACTGGTACTTACCAAGATATATATCTATAGTATCTTTTTTGATGTGGAGTGCATACGTTTGCTGCATGTGTACAATTTGGTTTTCTTCTCTTCACTTGTGCCAGTAGGCTATCTATCTGTTGTTGGCCTAATAAAACAAAGGACGGGGACTCAGTATCCCATGGATTCAGGTTTGTAGCTGTTAATATACATAAGTCCTCCTCATCAATGGTTCCTCTCAACATAATGGTGCCATTCGCACAATATTCAATTCTAGCTCTTAGTCTTTCTAAAACATCAGCACCTAGTAAATTTATTGGGGTTGTTTCACAGGTGACAAGTTTTGTGACTATAGATTGGTGTGGACCAAACCGTAGAACAACCGGTTTCGTAACTTGATTTGGGTGGGACCTCCCATCTACTCCCACGCAAATCTGGGTGTCATCTGATAACAAATCTGCTGGCAGTTCTCTAGGGTTAACAACAGTCACGGCAGCTCCAGTATCTATCAGGAAAGGGATCGGGGTACCATCATTGACAGATAAGGAAATTAAAGGGGCGGGGCCTAATTTTACTGCCATGGTGTGCGCGGATTCGCCCATATCTGGACTGCCGACCCTTCATGCTTGATGGGGCTGGTACTGGGGCTGGTACTGGGGCTGCTGCGTGTCTCCCTGCTGCCTTTGATTTCCTTGGGGAAGGTCCGGCTGTGAAGCCCATCCCCCTTGGATCCCACCTGGTCCTATCTGTGGGTTCATATTTCTAGGTGTTTTGCAGTATCTTTGGAGATGTCCCTGCTCGCCACAATTATAGCAGATGACCATCCTCCTGCCCCGTGTCTGTACATACTGCGGTTGGATCATTTGTCCCCCTTGGCAAGGATACTGCATATACTGTGCTGGGGGTGGCTGGTATGGCTGTTGTTGGATCGGCGGCCCTGGTTGCCTAAAGGGGCCAGGTTGCATATAAGCTACTCCAGCGAGTTTCTTTCTGGTTTTCTTTAGATCTAACTCTACCCCTTGGGCTACCTTCACTAGGTCACTGGTCGCCATGCCTCTCCACTCGGGTCTAGCGGTCTGCACTGCCTCCCGCAAGCTTTTCTTAAGCCCCTCTATAAACGCAGCTGTCAACATCCTGGTATCTAGGGGTCTTTCCTTGTAACCCATATCCTTCCATTGGGACCTCAGTCTAGCATAGTATTTGTCAATACTCTCAGTATTATCCTGAGTTGTGTCAGTCAAACTCTGTCCCTTTTGTCCTTGTTGGGTTACTGCCCACTGTTTTATCTGGGCTACAAACTGTTCTCCTGAAAAGTTAGTAAAGTCACTAGGTTCCTCGGTCACATAGTCACGGGGTACCCTTAGATCGTCCTCTATGGTGGAGTATATATCGGGACATTGTATTTTACACACCATGTCCAGATCTTTCCACGTAGCGTTATACAATCTCTGCATCTTTGTTATTTGTTCTGCCCACTTAACTGGTTTCTCTTCTGGGTCGGGCATTCCCTCAATTATACTCTTTATGTCCCCTGGACTCCAAGGTTTATACAAGTGTACATTTCCCTGGTCTACCTGAGTTTTTGAGCTCTGAGCTATTGCCCTCAAACTTTCTCCTATTCCTTCAACTATCCCCGCAATTTCTTCATCCCTCAGCTTTTCCCTTTTGGGCTCTTTTATGGGAGTGGTTAGAGAATCATCCTGATTCATGTGTCCCGACAAGTCGGGCATTCCATTGACCTCAACCTCTGATTCTTCCTCTCCCGTCACTCCCATTACATTAGCATCTTTCCCTTTTAACATGCCTAAAAAGGGATTATTTGCTGAGCCACGAGTATAGGTAATCACGGGATACAAGCCAGGGGCGGGGGCGTCTGCTCGGGGACGGTGAGCCCCACAGTTAGAGCACACCTCTCTCCAGTCAGGATTCTGGACACCGCAATTAAGACAGGTCCAGAAGCCTCCTGGATCTTTCCCTGGGTTGAGTCCCGTGTACCCAGGAGACTCCTTAAGTTTTTCCCCAACATCCTCTGTCTCTTTCTTATCATGACTTACTTTCACCTTTTGTCCTGTGACCATCCCTACTCCTGTCTTTGGGCTTTCATCATAACATTCATAATATCTCTTCCTACCCACAGTGGTTTCCTTGCATCCTCCTCTCCTCACTTCTTCAGACACATCCCTCCAATCATCCGCTGCCTTTCTCAACTTATTGTCTCTCAACCATCCTTCATTCTTACTGATAGCGGCATCCCATTCATGCACATCAAGCATGCCTCCCCTGGGGAGTCCCAAACCACTCATCAATTTCTTACATCTCTTTACTGCACGTTTGCCCTTTCTTCTTTCCACTATCTCTCGGGCTGGCACTCCTGGCTTCTCTGCTCTAGTAAATAGGTTACCCATCTCTAGGCTGTACTGGGTATCTAACAACTTCTAATATTACTATTCTGGGTCTCTTTCACCCCAAAAATCAAAGTGTTCTGGGTCTCTTTCACCCCAGAAATCAAAGTGTTCTGGGTCTCTTTCACCCCAGAAATCAAACTAAACTACTATTCTGGGTCTCTTTCACCCCAGAAATCAAAGTGTTCTGGGTCTCTTTCACCCCAGAAATCAAACTGTTCTGGGTCTCTTTCACCCCAGAAATCAAAGTGTTCTGGGTCTCTTTCACCCCAGAAATCAAACTAAACTACTATTCTGGGTCTCTTTCACCCCAGAAATCAAACTAAACTACTATTCACTATTCTGGCCAGAGTGTTCCATGTTTTATTGTTTTATGGGTATCCTAACAAAGCACTCCCCCTATAGCATGCTCAATGCCGCTATCCATTCCTCTTTCACACAACTGAGATGGAAGTCAGGCACTTAGTTTCTAAGGGAGTAAAGAGTTCTGGAACTGCAGCTTCATACATTACTCCCTAAGGTGGAGCCTTAGTCATCCGAAAATAGGGGGGGCCAGACGGGGAGATGCAGAGCAAAAATGTAAGAATCAAATCTTCTTACCTTATGCTGCAGCTCTTGGTCTACACATTCCCGTCCGGTCTCCTCTGCCTGGTTCGGGTGGTCTCTGGGTCCTAGTGCTGCAGTCCCTATTCGGGCGCCAAAAACTGTGGGTGCAATTTACCAGCCCACACGCCTTGAATTCCATCCAGTTCCAAATTAGCTTTTAAAAATAATGTTATGAGTACGAGCAGCTCGGAGGAGTAAAAACACACAACACGTTACTGTATGAAAATCCTTCTACTTTATTCTTATCAGCATGTATATTTATACTCCGACAATAACAAGTTTTCAACAACAAATGAGTCAGAAAGTTTAGATAAAGTTCCAGAACTTAATTGGCTCTTAGGGGGGCCGTTCCCTTATCTTCCCAATTATTGCTGCGTAGGCTCTGCACCCGGCCCTATGACTCTCCATTTTAATTCTTATTATTGCTGCGTAGGCTTTGCACCCGGCCCTATGATTCTCCATTTTAATTCTTATTATTACTGCGTAGTACTTTGCACACGGCCTACTGCCTTAAAGTCCTAGAGCATCTACCTTCTAATATAACTAACTTGTACAAGCATATAAAGATATGAGTATATAAGGTATACAGTAAGTCTAAAACACTTTGGAAAATATTTTTGCTTTCACAGGGTCATGGGGTGGTGCCGCTATACTGGAGAGTCACATAGTTTTGCCTCAAAACCCACCTTTCTATGTTCACTATACACAAAGGGGGGACTGTGTGGCACTATACACAAAGGGGGGGCTGTGTGGCACTATACACAAGGGGGAGCTGTGTGGCACTATACACAAGTAAGAGCTGTGTGGCACTATACACAAGGGGGATCTGTGTGGCACTATACACAAGGGGGAGCTGTGTGGCACTATACACATTGGGGAGCTGTGTGGCACTATACACAGGGGGAGCTGTGTGGCACTATACACAAGGGGGAGCTGTGTGGCACTATGCACAAGGGGGAGCTGTGTGGCACTATACACAAGGGGGAGCTGTGTGGCACTATACACAGGGGGAGCTGTGTGGCACTATACACAAGGGGGAGCTGTGTGGCACTATACACATGGGGGAACCGTGTGCCACTATACACATGGGGGAACCGTGTGGCACTATACACATGGGGAACCGTATGGCATTATTTACAAGGGGAGGTCTGTGGCTCTATCTACAGGGAGCTGAGTGTGGTGCAATCTACAGGGGTCTGTGTGTGGCATTTTCTACTAACGGGGGCTGTGCTGCACTTTCTACTAAGGGGGGGGCTGTGTGGCACTATATATATGGGAGCTGTATAGTGCTATATACAGTGGGGGCTTTATGGCAATATCTATAGGGGGCTGTATGGCACTATCTACAAGGAGGAGGTGGGGGCACTATCTAAGAATGGGGTGTGACACTGTCTATAGGCGGGGCTATATAGCACTGTCTACAGGGGGCTGTATGGCACATTCTGCATTGGACATTATTTATAAGGGGGGCTGCCTGTGGCACCCGGGGAGGGGCCCCAGTCAAGAGTTTGCTATGGGGCCCAGTCTTTCCTAGTTACGCCCCTGGATATATTTATATATATATAGTTAGGTCCAGATTTGTTTGCACAGTGACACAATCTTCATGATTTGGGCTCTGTATGCCACCACATAGGATTTGGAATGAAACAACTGAGATGCAATTGAAGTGTAAAATCTCAGGTTTAATTCAAGGGGTTGAACAAAAATATCCTGTGAAACGTGTAGGAATTGCAGCCATTTTTCTACGCAGCCTCCTCATTTCAGGGGCTCAAAAGTAAATGGACAAATTATCATTACCATAAATAAAATGGTTTTTTTTTTAATACTTTGTAGAGAATCCTTTGCAGGCAATGACTGATGTCTGGAACCCATGGACAGCACCAAACGCTGGGTTTCCTCCTTTGTGATGCTTTGCCAGGCCTATACTGCAGCTGTCTTCAGTTGTTACTTGTTTGTGGGTCTTTCTGCCTTAAAGGGGTTATCCGGGGACCAAAAATTATGAAATAACTTACTAGTGTACTTTAATTCAAAATTCTGTACTTTATGGTGCAGTTCAAACCTCGTGAATTGTTCCCGAAAGTCCTGGAGCTATTCTAATAATGATGATGCTCTGACACGGCCCCATCTGACTGAGGGCTTGCTTCATGTGCTGTTCATGAACATGACCGCAAGGGGCTGTCACATTGCCTATTGCTTGAGTACCGAGCAGCGCATCAGTTAGCGCTTTGCTCGGGACTCCAGGACTGCTCCCGGCATCCATATTTGCTCAATTCAGGGGTTTCCTATTACTGGAGTTCCCGAGCAGAGCATCTGCTGATGATCTGCCTGGGGACTCCAGCACTTCTACCCACGTCACTGTCCATATATTGACCTTGCTGCATTTGGTTGAATCTAAGCAGAAAGTATATCCCTGAACACTTCAGAATTAATCCGGCTGCCTCTGTCTTCAGTCACATCATCAATAAACACCCTTCCTCAAATTAGGATGGGAATACCCTCAAATTAAAGCTGAGAGTCTGTACTTTGAGTCCATATTGATTATATAACGGTATATTCAATATGTTTTGGTAAACAGATAAAATGCCAAAACTTGTGTCACTGTCCAAATAATTCTGGACCTAACTGTATATATTGTAGCAGTTTGGGGAATGTAGACAGGCTAAGAGACACTCTCAGCGCAGTATTCTGGTTAAACAGGACTTAGAAGCTTTATTTCTCTTTCAAGCAGGCAAGTCCAATAAACACAAAGGCAGCTTGTGGCATCAGCATACACAAAAGTTTAGAACAGAAAGAAACATTTCAAGTACAAAGTACCAGACCTTTGCAGGGCTTAGCTCTCACCCAGTGGCGGATTAAGTAGACCATGGGCCCTAGGCTGTTACCCAAACTTGGGCCCCCCTTCCTCACCGCCGCCCTGCCGCGCCGTAACTATTTTTAACACTACCTTTTTGGGCAAGCATTAACAGTGTTACGATTTCCCTTGTCACAGCGCGGTGTCCCTACATACTGACAGTATCACACTGTGCAGGGACACAACCTCCTGACAAGGGGAATTGTATATCAGTCCTGGACTGCAGAAAGACTTTTTGTGAAATACAAGGATTTCCTATAATAAACATGTCAGGAGAGGTGACAGATTCTCTATAAATCTAGTGACTCACAGGTGACGACGTCTGAGATTCTAGTCGTTTTTTTCCTCTTTTCTTCTCCATCCGGTCCAGCGCTCATGACGACTTCTCCCGGCCATGACTCATTTCTGCAGAATTTGCCACTCAGACGTCTCCTCACTTTTCCAACATTTCCACACCTATAAGGAAAATAAAGTTATCATGGTGCCACATACTGTACCCCTAAATATAATAGCACCAAACACTGCACACTGAATATAATACCACACACTGTAAAACACCACACACACACAGCCCCCTGTACGTATTGCCACACACAGCCCCTGTAGATATTACACACCCCCATAGATATCGCCATACACAGCCCCCTCTATATATCACACATCCCCCCGTAGAGAGCGTTACACACAGCCCCCTATAGATAGTGCCATACAGCCCCCCTGTAGAGAGCGCCACACAGCCCTCCCCCTCTTGTAAATAGCACCAAAAAGCCCCCCCTATAAAGAGCGCCACACACATACCACTGTGGTTAGCACTACACAGCCCCCCCTTGTATATAGTGCCACACAGCCCTCCCCCTTTGTATATAGTGCCACACAGCGCTCCCCCTCGTATATAGTGCCACACAGCGCTCCCCCTTGTATATAGTGCCACACCGTGCTCCCCCTTGTATATAGTGCCACACAGCCCTCCCCCTTTGTATATAGTGCCACACAGCGCTCCCCCTCGTATATAGTGCCACACAGCGCTCCCCCTTGTATATAGTGCCACACCGCGCTCCCCCTTGTATATAGTGCCACACAGCGCTCCCCCTTGTATATAGTGCCACACAGCGCCCCCCCTTGTATATAGTGCCACACAGCGCTCCCCCTTGTATATAGTGCCTCACAGCGCTCCCCCTTGTATATAGTGCCACAAGGTTATGTACACATTTAAAAACCTTATATTATAATTATATATATATATATATATATATATATATATATATGTATATATATTAGTATGTGCGTCTATCAGTGTGATTGATTGATTTTATTAAAAAAATATTTTTACTTTTTGAGATATAGCTGCTTTGTATCCTGTATCCGTCAGGTCAGCAGGACTGACAGGATCAGTGACACGCAGGATCCACCTCAAATCTATCACATCTAAGATTATAATTTAGCGCAGGGCCCGTTTCACTGATCCCGTCAGTCCTGCTGACCTGACGGATACAGGATACAAAGCAGCTGTATCTCAAAAAGTGAAAATATTTTTTAATAAAACGTAATTACAAAGTTGCACCAAACACACATTTTTATAAAAAAAAAAAAAAAAAAACAACGTGATTTTTGCGACGTTTTCTCCGTAGACAATGCAGGTTTCGTTTTTTATCATTTTTATACACACCTTTTTTGCTATTTTCGAATTTTTATTCATAAAGTTTGAAAATAATAGTAAAAAAAATAAGCTTTTTTACGTTTCAGCTATTTTTTTTGGGTAATAACATAGTTTTACCCTAAAATAGACCTTTTATTTGTAATCGTCATTGTTTACCGTAAATTTTAATATATTGCATGTCTATATTAGGGTAATTGGGTCAGCGCTATCGCTACGACAATGATTGGCGGGAGGGGGAACTTTTTTTTGGGGTGGGTATTTTATGTGTATTTATTATTTTTATTTTTTTTGCACTATTTTTTTATTACTATGGTCTGTTCCTCAAAGGTCAAAAAAGACCTTTGGGGAACTTTATATATATTTTTTCTTTCTTTTACACCATATTTTTCCACTGTAACTGGGGCTGCACAGCAGCCGCAGTTACAGGGGAAATCAGCCCTCTCATAGTGACGATTGTCACTAACAGGGCTGTGCTGGGTCTAGTAAGACCCAGCAGTAGTCTGTCACTAACGGCACCCGGCGATCATGTGACCAGTCATGTGATCTATTCCTTTACACAGCGTTCATCGAGCGCTGTGTAAAAGAGATCAGAGAAGACAGAAGCAGCGACAGCTGCATCTATCCTCTCCTCAGGGTCCCCGCCAGTCACTGACAAACGGAGACCCGACATTCAGCTGCCCGATCGCGCGGGCAGAAAGTTAAAACCCGAGCCGTAGAAAGTCTATGGCTCGGGTTTTAAGGACCCGTCCCTGACCGCTGGCGGTAAAAATACAGCCAGCGGTCGGGAACCAGTTGGGCAGGAGGATAAGCCAACTAACCTCAGCGCCGGTGACCGCCCGCCCGGCTCTTCTCTTCCAGCTTTGGAGTAACAGAACAGCCGTCCGTCGCTGTTCTGTTACTCAATGGCGGCGCCCGCACTGTCAGGGAGGTGTGTCCTACCCCTATCCCGGCCAATTCCCTGCTCCTCCCCATCTTCGGCAGTTAGCAGCGCTAGCGCGCTGAATAGGTTTATAAAACGATGTGCGGTTCGGGCTGCCATGGGCCCCCTGGGAGCCTCGGGCGGCCGCCCGAACCGCCCATATGATAATCCGTCACTGCTCTCACCCCTATATATCAAGTCTGGGCAGCAGCAGACCAGTCTTCACACTCTTGCTCTCCTCACACACACAGTCCCAGCAGTGCTTTTCTCTTAGTTAATCACCCTGCACCTGTGTGGAGGGAAATGCTATGGTAACATCTTACTAGGTGTCTAGGAATATATCTCCCTTGGCAGATTGACCCCCTCAACCTGTTACAATATATATACATATATATGTCTTTTTTTTGACTTATACTGATTCTAAGCTTTATTAATCCTTTCTTAAATCTTATAATTATAATATTGTCTGTTATTTATTGATGGATTGATTATCTTAATTTGATCATGTGTCTTTGCATGGGATCCACAGATGTTGGCCATGCGATCTGTCTGTGGGGTGGTGGTCTTCATTCGTGACTCTCATGGAGACAGAATGGATTGATAAATATACACATACACTTATGTACCATATTTTTCAGACTATAAGACACACCCAGGTTTTAGACAACCGAAAATAGGGAAAAAATAATTTGTTAAAAAATAATTTATTCTATTTCACCACATTCTGAGAGCCAAATTTTTTTTATATTTTTTTCATCGATTGAGCGGTGTGAGAGCTTATTTTTTGCGGGACGAGCTGTAGTTTTGTTGCCACCATTTTTTGGTACATACGATTTTTTTGATCACTTTTTTATTTTATTTCATATTTTAAGCACTAAGGTGACCAAAAAACGGTGACCAAAAAACTATTTTGATGTTTTCAATTTTTAAACTCACCATGCGAGTTAAATAATGGTATATTGTAATAGATCGGACTTTTACGGACACAGCGATACCAAATTATTTTATTTTTTACATTGTGCTTGGGGAAAAATGGGAAAATATATATTTTTTTACTTTTAATATTATTTTTCTTTACACTCTTGAAAATGTATGTAACATTTTTTTTTTTATACACATTTTATTAGTTCCCCTAGGGGACTTGAACCAGCGGCCATTTGGTTACATGTGGAGTTACTGAAACAGCGTAACTACGCTGTTTCCCTAACTCCCATAGCAGTGAATGGAACAGCGTAGTTCCGCGAGTTACGCTGTTTCAGTAACTCCACATGTAACCAAGTGGCCGGGAGAGCACAGAAAGCTAGAACAGGGTTTAGGGGGCCCCGTTCTAGAGATAGGTGTGGGTACCAGAGGTGGGACCTGCATCTATCTGACATTTATGACATATCCTGTGGATATGTCATAAATGTCCTTCATAGAAAAACCCCTATAAATGACCTATTGACCACGGCATTTAACTAGTTAAAGGGGTTTGCCATTAAAACACATTTATCCCCTATCCACAGGATAGGGGCTACATGTGAGATCGCTGGGGGTCCGACCGCTGGGACCCCCAGAGAAAAGGAGAACGCGCTACGTGAGAAGCCTGAACTTCCGGGTTCTGTGTCCGGCTTATCTTTTCCGCAGCTCCATAGAGATCAATGGAGAGCTGCTAGCGCATACGCAGAATAATCCCATTGATCTCTATGAAGCTGCCGGACACAGAACGCAGAAGTCACATCTTCTCATGCAGCGCTCCTGGTAACTTTCGGTCCCTGTTCTACTTATCAATCACACGTGTATCCCCTATCCTGTGGATAGGGCATACAAGTGTTTTATGGCACAATCACTTTAAATTGCCAGGAACAGTGAAATTGCTGTTCCTGGCCATTATAGCAGCATGTCAGAAGCTGACACCTGCAGTTTTATGGAGCGGGCTCAGCGCGTGAGCCCGCTCCAAACATCACCTCCAGCTCCATGATGTGCCGGCACGTCATGGGTCGGGAAGGGGTTAAGTAATGAATCGGTTATGGGATCCGGCAATGCCGGGTCCCTTCACTGCGGACTCTAAGACGCAGGGACTTTTTAGCAAGATTTATTCTTGCTAAAGACTGCGTCTTATAGTACGAAAAATACGGTATATATAGTTTCGGTCACTATTATGATTTGTACACATCTGCCAAAACGTGCATCGGAGTCTGGCGTCTCTTTTTAGCAGGACTATGAGCCCTGGTATGTACATTACTCTTAACATGTGTCTGCTGTTCATCTTTTAGGCTCGTGGACACCATTGTTGTGTTTCTTTTGGCCTTGTGCTTTCGCTGCGTGTGCTTTACAAACTTTCTTTATCTATGCATATCGCAGTGGCTTACTTTCCAATATTTCTCCCTACCTGCATCCAGCACTTCATATTACATTGCCATTGGCATATAACATTTATTAACTTGATGTAATCCAGACACAGTCAGCGTCTATTCCAAACACTTGTCATATGTATGCGTGTACACCCATATACCGTATTTTTCGGACTATAAGACGCACCTGACAATAAGACGCACCCAGGTTTTAGACAACAGAGAATAGTAAAAAAATTATTTGTTAAAAAATAATTTATTCTGTTTCACCACATTCTGAGAGCCAACATTTTTTTATATATTTTTCATCGATTGAGCAGTGTGAGGGCTTACTTTTTGCGGGACACGCTGTAGTTTTATTGCCACCATTTTTTGGTACATACGATTTTTTTGATCACTTTTGTTTTTATTTAATATTTTAAGCACTAAGGTGACCAAAAAACTATTTTGATGTTTTAAAATTTTAAACTTACCGTGCGAGTTAAATAATGGTATATTGTAATAGATCAGACTTTTACAGACACAGCGATACCAAATAATTTGATTATTTTACATTGTGCTTGGGGAAAATGGGAAAAGGGATTTTTTTAACTTTCTTAATGTTTTTTTTTTACACCCCTGAAAATTTATCTAACATTTTTTTTTTACACATTTCATTAGGTCCCCTAGGGGACTTGAACCAGCGGCCACATGGCCGTTTGTTTAGTCTCTTCTTTTGCCGGGCATCCATTCTGCCACTCTGTGGTAACACTCTCTGTTTTATACATGATTTTTTATCTTTGTAATCAATAAAATGTATACATTTTACTGTTGATATTTGTGGAATACAGACTTTTCTTTTGTAGGTTATTTGTTTGAAATAAGATTACTAGCCTCAATATCAGAAGAGTATTTTCTAATCTTCAAGTACATTCCCTGGGGCTGAAATATAGGGGCTTTCTATCTTTAGATGCATCTGAGGCTCTCGACAGCGGGGAAAGGAAAGTTTTAGGTAAGATGGGCTTTGATCCACACTTTGCTAAATAACTTAGTCTTTTGTATGCCAAACCCCGGCAAAAATTATGCTAAATGGACTTACCTCTGACTATTTTCAAATCCAGAGAGAAACCAGGCAGGTCCTGCCCAATATGTCCCTACTTATTTTCTCTTAATATGGAGCCTCTGGTTTAATAAATTAGTACAGACTCAATGGTAAAGGAATTTCGATATAGTAGAAAGGAGGAAAAAATGAGTCTCTATGTAGATGATGTATTGCTGTTCTTGGACAATTATAGAGCTTCTCTAAATAGGGAAATCAAGCGCTTTTCAGAGTTCGGGAACCTATCAATAGTAAGGATAAATTTGGATAAATCCATTATTCTACCCCTCGATACCCCCAATTCTATGTAGAAATACCCCTTTAAAGTTTTGTAAGTGGGCGAAAATTTTAAGTACATAGGATTTAAAATCTCTCAGACTCCTCTCGACTACCAAAAGTTGAACCTAACTTCCCTAATACACAAGATTAGTGATAAACTCTAAATATAGAAATGTTTTGCCATCCCATTTTCAGCTAGGGTGGCCCTAGTTAAAAATGTTCTTCTTACCACAAATATTGTACCTTTTGTCCAACACACCAGATTGATAGGCAGAAATAATTATGATTGCATCTGGTGGTGGAAATCTCTAAGGATAAATCAGAAGTTTGTTAGATATCCAAAGAACAAGGGAGGTTTGAACACTCCAGATTTCATGCTCTACTTCCCAGCTAGCCAACTTAGATATTTAGCTGATGTGTAGGGTGAGATTTTGTTGTTTTCTTAGATTGGGAAAAGCCTTTTGGATTCTCCTATATATGTAAGTTGCTGGAATCAGGGAAACAAAAAACGTGTAAGCATAGACCATATTTCTTGGCACACCATTTTGGAATATCGAAAATATTAAAGGGAAGGTGTCATAATTTTTTATTTTATCATATTGCTTTTAATATGATATTAACATCAATTTTATTTATTTGTGTTCGCATGGTCTACTTTTTATTTTGTTCTTACTTTTACTTCTGTATGGGGGCTGCCATTTTTTTTATCTCTGTGTATGTGTCGATTAACGACACATACAGAGATGGAATACGGCACATACACCCTCCTGTAGATAGTGCCACACATCCCCTTGTAGACAGTGCCACACAGCCCCCCTTGTAGATAGTGCAACACACACCCTCCTGTAGATAGTACCACCTCCCCTTGTAGATAGTGCCACCCAGCCCCCTGTAGATAGTGCCACATACCACCCCTTGTAGATACTGCCACAAAGCTCCCCCCTAGTAGATAGTGGCACACACCACCCCTTATAGATAAAGCCACACAGCCCCCCCTTCTAGATAGTGCCACACAGTCCCCTGTTGTAGGTAATGACACACAGCCCTCTCTTGTAGATAGTGCCACACATTCCCCAAACAAATGGACGAATGGAGCAGCACCACAGCCTCCTCAGTAGCCTATAAAATGGGATCCTTGCGTAGGCCGGCGTGATCCATTTACATAATCGGGCTGGCCTGCGCAGGGATCCTGCGCCTTAGTGAATGGCAGAGCAGGGAGCTCTGCCATTTAAGATTCCAGTTGATTCCAGTTGATTCCAGTTGATCTTGCAGTGCTGTGCTGGACTATCAAAATTTCTGGACTCTTAGATACTGGATGACATCAATTTTATCATAAAAACTGTGTCTTGTGAAGCAGTCTAAATTCTACTACAGTCTACGACGCAAAGAATATCGAGTATTTTACACCATTGTGAAAATGTTCATCTTTTATTCTGACAGGCCTGTCTGATGTTTCTATGAATATTTCTTTATTTAGATGTCAGTGTTTGGAATAAAAATACATGAATATATTGATTTTAAAGCTTCAGGGGTGCAATATATAAAAGCAGCAACAGTGCCATCAGAAAGTACAACAGCTATATTGCAAATAGGAAAAACCTTTGTATATCATCTGAAACTGTAAATCAGAATATGAATGATAAATCAAGCAGAACCGAAGAATAGTCTCTTTTGATGCAGAAATTACTGCACCACTCATAGGAAGACACTCCGGCGGGAACACTCTCTGAGGTGTTTCTCAAAGGCAGTAAGATGACTGAAGTTTTTTCTGTGAAGATCACTTGTCTTCTATCAAAGGAGAAAAACAAACAAACAGAAAAATGTCTAAAGGACAAGAGAGGAAGAATTGCAGAGAGATATCACGGTGTATGCTCTTCAAATTCCCAGACATTTGATGTGGATATATTGGGTTCCGAGAACTTATGTTTATGTTGTTTTTGACACATCATATATTACAACAAGAGTTCCTTAGATGGATTTGAGAGAAAATGAAACAATAACAACAAAACTCATTCATGCAAACTTCTTATGGTTCCAAAGATAACACTTTCCCATTTTTTATAGATGTGTCCACAAACCTAAAGTAGCACCCCAGCAACACGGAGAGAGTTAGGGTGCAGTCACATGCGTCAGATTTTGTTGTAGAAATTTCTGCGAGTATAAATCAGTTCCATTCACCTGAATTGAACTTGCAGAAATCCATCACCTGCTACAGAAATAACCAGAATCCGATAAATGGAAGATTTTCAGCAGCAGAAATCTGCCGCGTTTGACTGTATCCTTTAATGTTCCAGTATGTTAAATGCTTCTTATAATCACTCATGATATCTGATCTCTACTATAGTGCGGTCTGGGGCTCAAGATTTGGTCCCTCACGTGCACACTATTCTCCCGACGTTGTAGAGTAACTCAATGTTCTCTTTATTTTTCATGTTTTGTGGTTAATGTTGTATATCTTCCTTATCAAGGGTTAAATTAATCGACTGCGTCGTTTGTTTCCACTGCTATGTTGACATTATGTGTTATTTACAAACCGCTGCCCAGGTTACTTGGGACGCTTTGTCGTCAGGAAGCAGGGATTGGCTGTTAAAACGGAGGCTCGCCATCAGCCGGGACGTGAATAATGGTGCTCTGTACGCGGATTGGTGCACTCCCAGAATGACGTCAACTGGTAGGAGGGCTTTAGTCTTTAAATATCCGGCGTCTCCACGGTGCATGTGCAGCCAATGCATTAGAGTCGTGCACACGCCGGGAGACTACTAAGCACAAAAACAGTGCTAACCGGCTGAATGATATTGTAACCCATGAGGATGTATCCAACAATATAGGGGTTACTGAAACGTGTAGGGATATCAATTTGTGGCAGGTGCTCAGAGTAGTATTATATAACCAGATGAGACTGTAGTCTGCAGGCGGATGCATTTCCTATTACCCTAAGACACATCTCCCCTTCCTGACCTCCTGCCTATGCCTGTGTAGGTTTTTTGGCTAATGATTATCATTAATTTAATAAAGGTATATTTTAATCGTTCTATCAGGCTGTGATAGGTTATACCCTTAAATGTACTTTAAACAAATAATTAATTCTAACAGAACTATTGTGCTTTATGCTGACCTGTGTGACAGTCCCCAAAAAAGATCTCAGAAGAATTAATACAGGGGACACATACTTATGTGTCCACTGTATTCATAAACTTGGTGCTCCCCCTCATCAATAATTGATAGCCGCAGATGGGTGCAGGCATAAACATCAGCAGCCATCTGTGATTGGTGAGGATTTGAGATGAGGCCAAAAGAGGAGTTCATGCAAACAGCAAACTAATAAATGCATAATTTTTTCTAAACTATTATTTGGTAAAATATGCCTTTAAAGACGGTATTTGGAATGTGTACACAAATATTGTTCTCATGGGAAAGAAACACCTTTCACTGATCATCTGGACACTTAAGGTAACCTGAAAGCGAACCAAAAAGGGACATAGCCCTTAAAGAAATAGTATACTAAATGATATACAAAAGTACAAACAATCTTTATTAAATATACTCAACAATAACATGTAGTAGAATAAAAAAGGGATACATCATACACGGAGATATATACAGCAAGGTCAGATGAAATAGACCATAGACAAAACAGAGTCAACCATCCAAGGATGACCAAACCACGCTCAAGTAGTCCACAGGACAGAAAATATAAATCGTGGGCATAGAGTAATTAAACCCACATACGATATAGTGCTGCCTACTAGGTATAGCAATGTACAGGATTAAACTAAAAAGTCTACTGCTACCTGCAGAATATATAACAATCAGCAAAATAAAGCTGAAGGCGTCCTAAGTAAACATGCAGGCTCAGATTAGCCACAAAGAGGGGCTAAAAATAACTGGACACAATGGAACAATCATGTAGAAGCTAGAGACCAGCACATACCCTGGGACATGGTGAGGAGCGATGGAGATCAAAGACAGATGGATGAGTGAACGCCTCGACGCGCGTTTCGCCCTGTAGACCTGCTAATCATAGCCTGCATGTATAAAAGACTCCTGTCCACAGACTCGATTAATCAGTCTGACTCTAACCTCTACAACATGGGCAAGACCAAAGAGCTTTCTAAGGATGTCAGGGACAAGATCATAGACCTGCACAATGCTGGAATGGGCTACAAAACCATAAGTAAGACGCTGGGTGAGAAGGAGACAACTGCTGGTGCAATAGTAAGAAAATGGAAGACATACAAAATGACTGTCAATCGACATCAATCTGGGGCTCCTTGCAAAATCTCACCTCGTGGGGTATCCTTGATCCTGAGGAAGGTGAGAGCTCAGCCGAAAACTACACGGGGGGAATTTGTTAATGATCTCAAGGCAGCTGGGACTACAGTCACCAAGAAAACCATTGGTAACACATTACGCCGTAATGGATTAAAATCCTGCAGTGCCCGTAAGGTCCCCATGCTCAAGAAGGCACATGTACAGGCCCGTCTGAAGTTTGCAAATGAACATCTGGATGATTCTGAGAGTGATTGGGAGAAGGTGCTGTGGTCAGATGAGACTAAAATTGAGCTCTTTGGCATTATCTCAACACGCCGTGTTTGGAGGAAGAGAAATGCTGCCTATGACCCAAAGAACACCATATCCACTGTCAAGCATGGAGGTGGAAACATTATGTTTTGGGGGTGTTTCTCTGCTAAGGGCACAGGACTACTTCACCGCATCAATGGGAGAATGGATGGAGCCATGTACCCTCAAATCCTGAGTGACAACCTCCTTCCCTCCACCAGGACATTAAACATGGCTCGTGGCTGCGTCTTCCAGCACGACAATGACCCGAAACATACAGCCAAGGCAACAAAGGAGTGGCTCAAAAAGAAGCACATTAAGGTCATGGAGTGGCCTAGCCAGTCTCCAGACCTTAATCCCATCAAAAACTTATCGAGGGAGCTTAAGATCCGAGTTGCCAAGTGACAGCCTCGAAATCTTAATGATTTACAGATGATCTGCAAAGAGGAGTGGGCCAAAATTCCATCTAACATGTGTGCAAACCTCATCATCAACTACAAAAAATGTCTGACTGCTGTGCTTGCCAACAAGGGTTTTGCCACCAAGTATTAAGTCTTGTTTGCCAAAGGGATCAAATACTTATTTCTCTGTGCACAATGCAAATAAATATATATAATTTTGACAATGTGATTTTCTTTTTTTTTTTTCTTTTTATATAATCTATCTCTCACTGGTAAAATTAACCTAGCCTAAAAATTCTAGACTGTTCATGTCTTTGACAGTGGGCAAACTTACAAAATCAGCAAGGGATCAAATACTTATTTCCTTCACTGTATATCTCCGTGTATGATGTATCCCTTTTTTATTCTACTACATGTTATTGTTGAGTATATTTAATAAAGATTTTTTGTACTTTTGTATATCATTTAGTATACTATTTCTTTAAGGGCTATGTCCCTTTTTGGTTCGCTTTTAGGTTGTCTACTAACATTAAGGGACCCCAGCATACACCATGTCTTTGGTGTGAGGTTTGTTTAGGTTGTTTGATTTTATTTTTTTTCACTTAAGGTAACCTGTCAGCACATTCCTACTTCCCTAGTCAGCATGATGTAGCAACAGGTGCCCTGATTACACTGAATTAGGTTTTACTCTAAAGCGCTGCGGCATTTTAGAGAAATCCTAGTTTTAACACTGACTTGTGTCCAAAGGAGCTGTCCTGTTAAAGTGTACCTACACTTTATTTTTTCATAAATTAATAGTAGAGGCAAAGATGAAACAACATTGCAATATATCTTATTACAGAAAAATGATACGTTCTCCACTTATCAGACTCCTCTCCTCCTCTCCCTTGCCTCCCACACTGATCACTCTCTCTCTTTGAATTTACTGATTAAATCTGTACACTGAGAGATCAGGTTACAGCTGCTGCCCATAGAAGTTTATAGAGAGGGGAGGGGAGGAAGGAGCAACTGGAGGGAGACATAAGAGAGAGAGATACACATGCAGGCAAGCTGCTGCAGCTACTAGTAAGTGTTTTATCTCACCATAGTGCTGGATTCACAGAACACTGCTCAGTACTGCTGTTTAATTTCCTCCATGATGCTGTTGCTTTTATGTATGTGATCGTTAGAGATAGGGGAGCAGGATTCTGCTCTCTCTGTGCTCTGTATAGGAGATGTCATAGCAGTTAGTTTCTTCACCCTCTGGAGCTGATCTCAGGGAAAACTGATAATTAAAAATGGAGCCTACAATAGGGAAAATGCTGAAAAATACAGGCTACAAGTTATATCATGGTCAGATATAGTGTTATTCCTCATGTACACACCCATGACTTCTTATTTTGAAAGTCACCTGAAAGGTATAGGTGCGCTTTAATATTTCTTCCTGAGCCTGGCAATTATTCAAACTATGATTTCTCTAAACCGCCGCAGCACTTTAGGGTTAGACATAGCTTAATGTAATTAGAGCATCTGTTTCTTTATCATCTTGACTGCGGTTAGGGCATAATTAATGCACAAACAGGTTGCCTTTAAGAAGCTGGTAAGCCATACGAGGTCAAATGAAAATCCTCTAGATTTTTAGTAGTGGGGTATGGCTTTAATAGTAAGAGTAGCAGTGATATGACTTATGCACGACCGGGTAGCAAGTTTCATGGTTTCTACTAGAGAGTTATGGTTTGCCCCAGAAGTTTATACTTATAAAGTGATGGCATATCACTAGGACATGCTATCACTTCATGTCTACCAAATTGTATATACGCCTAGCCAATATTACATTCAGCATGTAGATGACTACACTTTTAAGACAATCATTGGCATACAGTAAGTAGGCAGGTGCAGTATATTGCCAGTCAGCATGACCAGAGAAGGGGATATATTTTTGTGTTTTGAGTACATGATGTACACTCCCAAGCAATGAGCCAAGGAGCCTAAATAAACAATTCATATGTTACATATAAAATATTTCTGTCCTTTATGATCTACTTTTTTCGGTAACCCATACTTACCTGCTAGATAAATTATCTCTCACTATACCAGCCAAAATTATTCAATTCATGTAGGAATGTACATCACATACACAAAACACAAAAATGTATCCCCTCCGCTGGCCATTCTGATTGGTGATATACCTATGATATGCCAATGATTTTCTCAAAAAACAGAGTCACCTGAATGCTATATGGGCTGGGAGTATATACAATGTGGTGGATAAAATAAACTTAGGAACACTACATACCCCTATGTGGCCATATTGTATTGTAAGATCAAGTATAAAGACTGTAAGTCTCCTCTTGGCATATATAAATATACGATCACTGTAAGAGCCACTGCTCTGCGGTGCTTTTGTTATGTAACTTTTTATATACTGTATGTCATAAATTGACTGTCATTTTCGCCCTGGCCTATATAAGCATGCAGTTAACTGTAAGAGCCACTGCTCGGCAGAATCGTCACTATTTATTCGTTTCTATGTGACGCTATGGCGACGTGATGACATTGCCTATATTTGTGTATTGTCATTGCGATGGATCACGTGTTGAATATCGCGTGATTACGCTGAATGTGATGATGTTGATGGTCCAGGACTATTTCTCAATTAGGCATCGCATGACTCCAAGAAAGCTAAGGCGAATGCATTAATGGTGGGGCGAAGCTGTGCATCTACCATGGGTTGCTGTCTGGCAATGAATATCTGTCACCAGACTTATCGTGGCTTAAGAATATGGTACCAGAAAGTCCTATTGCCTAACATCATTGGCAGAAAGAGTTGGGCAGTATTAGTCATTGGCCATTCGACTTGATGCCCCTGTATATGTGTGGGGAGCGATAGGATATGCATTTGATTTAAAGATCGCTAACTCTAACATGAAGAAAGGACATCATACAGATGTGGCAGTGACAACCTTGACTCCCAGGGTGTTCTACGGTGTTATAGTAGCACATCTAAGCTATTTGCATAGTACACCACTTCTTCCCTTTCAACGAGAACAGCAGTGCTACGTATATAGCGTGAAACACCGTTGCACGTCACACTATTCACACTATTAACATAGCGCACTGGCAGTCATGTTGGTGGCTTTTAGATCTGTACCTGTGTAGGACGTCATATGCACCATGCTACCATTATAACACACCACCCTTATTGTCATTTTATGTGTGTCTGCTGAGGAAGTCATAAAAGGTGATAGAAACGTGCCTGGGATGTTGTTATCTGTATACATGTTTCACTTTATTATACTGCAATGTGAAAATGGTGGTGGATTGTTTATTTATTAGGGTTCAGTAGGGTCTGGAGTGGGACAGCTTTGTGGAGTCATCCCTTTTGGGATGGGTGCTTCACATAGGAAAAAGTGAGAGGATGGTCTAATTTAAGATTAGTTGATGCTATTATGTGCACCCCATATTTAATTCTAGCCAATATATAAAAGGTTGAGGCTATCTGATGGAACTCAGTACATGAATTTGGACATGTGACCATGCAACAAGCAGGGGTGAACCTAGCCCGTCTGCCGCCTGAGGCGAACTATAAAAAGGCGCCCCCCTTGAAATCTATCGGAGTTTTCTCATTCCTAGCTTTACACATCAAACACGCAATATATACATTTTTTAAATAGGAAAACATTTGATGTTTATTTGTTAGGCCCTGTTTACACGGAGTATTTTGACGAGTTTTTGGGCGCGGAAACCGCTCCGCAAAACTCGTCAAAAATCGGCCAAAAATGCCTCCCGAGAAAGAAGGGATATGCCCTATTTTCGCACGTTTACGCCTCTGACCTCCTATTGACATCAATGGGAGGCAGAGAAAGCGTATTTCGCTGAGTTTTTTGCCCGTAGCACTCAATGGCCGTGAGCGAAAAACGCGGTGAAAATCGCGGCAAACGTGCAGGAAAGACAAAATCTGCCTCAAAATCCCAAACAGAATTTTGAGGCAGAATTTTCCTCCTGCAAAAAACTCTGTGTGAACATAGCCTTAAAGTGCTGTTTGAAGTATGGAAAATATTTAAAGAATTATTCTTACTGCCAATCAGTACAGTGCAAATAGCACAGTCTGCACTGCACTGCCCCATATCTCTCCTCGGCAGCCAGTCTCATTTGCGGCGTCACTCTCTGCAATTACATTCAGGCCAGTCCAGGATGGATCGCGCTTAGCGCTGTTTTGAAGCGGCACATCCTGGGCTGGTTTCTTTGCTCTACCTGCTGTATTGTAGTGGTCTGCCTGTGCTGGCTTGATGACAGTGGTGGATTAATATGATCTTTGGCCCTGGGCTGTACACAAGTTATGGGCCCACATCCCACACGTAAGTATCACCTACATGTCAAAGTGCATCACATGCCACTCTGCAGACTGTCTCTTAGCCTGATCATCTGCTGCCACACTCACACTTCCCCACCACAGTAATTTACATAGATTGTAAGACCAACATTACCAATAATACCCCATACTGTTACTGAATAATACCCCATACTGTTACTGAATAATACCCCATACTGTTACTGAATAATACCCCCATACGGTTACTGAATAATACCCCCATACGGTTACTGAATAATACCCCCATACTGTTACTGAATAATACCTCCATACTGTTATTGAATAATACCCCCATACTGTTACTGAATAATACCTCCATACTGTTACTGAATAATACCCCAATACTGTTACTGAATAATACCCCCATACTGTTACTGAATAATACCCCCATACGGTTACTGAATAATACCCCCATACTGTTACTGAATAATACCTCCATACTGTTATTGAATAATACCCCCATACTGTTACTGAATAATACCTCCATACTGTTACTGAATAATACCCCCATACTGTTACTGAATAATATCCCCATACTGTTACTGAATAATACACTCATATTATTACTGAATAATACATTTATACTGTTACTGAATAATACCTCCATACTGTTACTGAATAATACTTCCATACTGTTACTGAATAATACCTCCATACTGTTACTGAATAATACCTCCATACTGTTACTGAATAATACCCCCATACTGTTACTGAATAATATCCCCATACAGTTACTGAAGAATACCCCCATACTGTTACTGAATAATACCCCCATACTGTTACTGAATAATAACCCCATACTGTTACTGAATAATATCCCCATACAGTTACTGAAGAATACCCCCATACTGTTACTGAATAATACCCCCATACTGTTACTGAATAATACATTTATACTGTTACTGAATAATACCCCCATACTGTTACTGAATAGTACCCCCATATTGTTACTGAATAATACCTCCATACTGTTACTGAATAATACCCCCATACTGTTACTGAATAATACCACCATACTGTTACTGAATAATACCCCCATACTGTTACTGAATAATACCTCCATACTGTTACTGAATAATACCCCATACTGTTACTGAATAATACCTCCATACTGTTACTAAATAATACCTCCATACTGTTACTGAATAATACCTCCATACTGTTACTGAATAATACCTCCATACGGTTACTGAATAAAACTACCAAACCATGATCACATATTACTACAACATTGTGTCAGAAAAACCCCACCATACTGTTAGTAAATAAATCACACTATATATAGACAGATATTACCACCATATAGTGACCTTATAGAGGTAGATGCCAGTTATACACAAGATATCTGCAAACCATATAAGTGATTACAGTATAGTTATATCGAGTGACTATTGTGGCAAATTTAATTTTTTTAATTTTTTTATACTGCTTTTTTTTTGTAGGTTCCGCTGGAGCATTTGGACTACGTCGTAGATTCATTGGACTACTCCGATGATCTACTTTTAAAAAAAAAATAAAATGGTGAAAGAGGGTTGCATGGGGGAGTTTAGATTTCAATAAAAGTTTTTCTTGTCTGTTTTTTTAATACTTTATTATGGCCTTAGTAATGGCTGCTGTCTGATTGAGAGCGTCCATTACTAAGAAGGGGCTTAGTGTTAGCCAGTAAAAAGGCTATCACTAACCCCTATTATTACCCCGGTTCTCACTGCCGCTAGGGGAGTACGATCCAGTACCCGACCATCTGAAGCAACGGTAAGGCAGCAGGGTGGCCACAGGCTGGTTTTACCAGGCTGGGAAGGGATAAAAAAACGTGGCCCTTCCCACCCTGGGGATGCTAGGCTGCAGCTGCTTTATTGTATCTGGCTGGTTGTGAAAAATAGCGGGAACCCCACGTTTTAAAAAATAAATAAAAGATAATACAAAAAAAATTACGTGAGATCCCCTCCATTTTTCATAACCAGCCAGATACAATAAAGCAGCAGTAGCCTAGCATTACCAGGGTGCTAAGGGCCATGGTTTTTGGCCATTCCGAGCCTGACAGTACCAGCCTGCAGCCACGCCAGTACCCGCCCTTCTCTTCAGACGGTCGGGTTCTGGATCGTACCCAGCTCTTCCCGGTACTCCTGGTGGCGGTGGGTACCGGGGTAATAATAGGGGTTAGTGCTAGCCTTATTACTGGCTAACACTAAGCCCCTTCTTAGTAATGGACGCTCTCAATCAGACAGCTGCCATTACTAAGGCGGTAATGAAGTATTAAAAAACAGAGACAAATAAATTTATTTTATTGAAATGACAACTCTTCCACACAATCCACTTTAACCATTTTATAAAAAAAAAAGAAATAAAGCTTAAATCAGCGAAGTAGTCCAACGAATCTACGACGTAGTCCAAATGGTTCAGCGTTACCTGCAAAACAAAAATTAGCAGTATGAAAAATAAAAATAAAGTTGGCTGCCCCCACAGACGTACAAACATATGAATAAATAGCTACCTTAGGGAACATATTAAAATAATTACAAAAATTAGGCCCATAAAATAAAAAATAAAAATTAGAACACCTTTCTTTTAAAGAGAACCTTTCACTTCCCCATCCATGTGCAGCTGAGTGCAGCATGTAATGGGGAGGGCTGCACAAACTCTGTGGCACTTTAAAAAAAAATCTTAGCTTTCTTCGTTATTTAGATATCAGTGCTGTAATATTTGGCGCCCGATATTTAAATAACCCCATGAACTGTCAATGGGGAGGTAATTGCCAGCGATGTTACACGCCCCCTTGGCAATTACCGCCCCATTGGCAGTTCATGGGGTTATTTAAATATCGGGCGCCAAATATTACAGCACCAATATCTAAGTAAGGAAAGAGGGTAGGAAAAAATATATAAAGTGCCCCAGAGTTTGTGCAGCCCTGACCATTACATGCTGCACTCAAATGCAAATCTGTGGGTAGGTGAAAGGTTCTCTTTAAAGTGTAACAACTTTTTAAAAAACTTTTGACATGTCAGAAGTTTTGATCAGTGGGGTCCGAACACTGAGACCCCCCCACTAGTCGCTAAAACGAAGAAGCAGAAGTGCTCGGGTGAGCGGTGTGCCGCTTCAATTCTGTTTGGCTTTCCTTGGAGCAATGTACGGTCTCAATAGAAAGTCTAGGAGTCCGTACACCGCCCACTCGGCTGAAAGTCGATTATAAATGAAGCGGCACAGCGCTCACCCGAGCACTTCTGCTGCTTCGTTTTAGCGATCGGTGGGGGCCTCAGTGCTCGGTCCCCCACCGATGAAAACTTCTGACATGTCAGTATGATATATAAAGATATCCATTAATGCGATTGGTGCAAGTTTTAATTACTTTTTATTGAAAATGATTTGCACTTTTTGAGATACAGCTGCTATGTATCCTGTATACAGAGCAGCTGTATATAGCGCTGAGACCTGAATCCATTAGGTCGCCCATTACCAATCACATCTAAGTTATGAACTTAGATGTGATCGGTAACAGCTCGATCCTGCAGAACTCGCTGACACTGAATCAGTCAGTCCCGCTGACCCGACGGATACAGGATACAGCGCTATATACATTATATAATATATTTATTTTAATTAGCGGGGGCAGGTTTATGGGGAAGGATTAGGGCCTGTTCACATCAGCGTTGGCTTTCCGTTCCGGGGTTCCGTGGGAGGTTTCCGTCGGGTGAACCCCGCAAAGGAAAGTCAAACTGAAACCACAGCTTCCGTTTCAGTCACCATTGAAATCAATGGTGACGGAAACATTGCTAATGGTTTCCGTTCGTCACCATTCCGGCAGGTTTCCGTTTTTGCGACGGAATCAATAGCGCAGTCGACTGCTCTAATGGTGACGGAAACGGAAGCTGTGGTTTCAGTTTGACTTTCCGTTGCGGGGTTACCTCCGACGGAACCCAAGAACGAAAAGCCAACGCTGATGTGAACAGGCCCTAAGGCTTCTTTCACACTAGCATTAATATAAGTTTACTGCTCTTCCTCTGACGGAAGAGAGGTAAACTTATATTAATGCTAGTGTGAACAAAGCCCAATACAAGTAAGATATTAATATTTAAAAAAACAAAAAGAAACCCCTGCTGGGATTTGAACCAGCAACCCACCATATGTAAGGCAGACAAGCTGACCACTACACTATAGAAACAGTCATAGACAATGCCTGTGAAACTGTAGTAGTTGAGGGTATATCAGTCTATCCTGTCTGCTGCGAGTGGGTGGTGACTGGTCAGAGACTCACAGTCAGACTGGCTGCCGCAGCTGCCACATGCAGTGTGCACTGGGAGTGACTGTGAGACTCACCAGTCACAGCCCCGCTTGTAGCTTTCCCACGCTAATTAAGCACAGGAAAGCTACAAAACCAGGAGTATACTGCAAGGGGGGGGGGGGGTCTGGGCATTTTACTGACAGCCGAGGGCTCTGTAGGGGGGAATTATCCCCCCACCATAGAGCCCTGACTAGTTACTATACTGAAAGGTTAGGGGGGTCTCAGCATCTGACTGACTGCTCTAGAGCTCTCTGCAGTAAGTCAGTCAGACACTCAGACCCTCCCCCACCCACACTAATCCTTCCATTATAGTGATGTGAGGGCTCTATGGGGCGGATTATTCCAGCCCCATAGAGCCCTTTGCTGTCGGTAAAATGCCCAGTCCCCCCCTTGCAGTATACTCACGTCACGGGTCCCGGTCCCAGCAAGGCAGGAACTTACCTCGTGCTGTTCGTCGCTCCTCCTGCAGACTTGCTCCTCTCTGGCTGCATGTTCTGTGTACAGCGTCAGAGAGGAGGAGGAGTGTTACAGACGTTCGGCACGTCTGCTATGTGCGTCTGCATGGCCCCTCCCACGCGGTCCAGTCCGTCCCGGGCTGAAAATGCCGCCCCCCCAAGTTTGGGTAGGTGGTGCCGCCTGAGGCTGTCGGCTCACCTGGCCTCATGGCAGGTGCGGCACTGGCAACAAGGTTATAAGTGATAATGATTAACATGTATATAATGAGGAGCGCTGTAAGAGACTGTCAGCGCCCTCATTAGCGGTAAACCACTGTACACACAGTATATAGAAGGTAAGTACACCTAGATTAGGGACATTTTGATGTTTAAATATGTAATGGGTACCAGTTTTCCACATTTACATGGATGCCTCCCTCATAATACACTTGTCACCCCATTTCTAGTACCATACACTGACCATTTGGACTATGACAATATTGCTTCAGACCACTGTGTATATATGTGTATATGTATCCAATATGATGCCTCCCTCATGATGTACTTGTCATCTCATCTTTAGTTCCATAACACTGACGATTTTGGACCATGATGATATGGATCCAGACCACTGTGTGTGTATATATATATGTCTATAATGATGCCTCCCTCATACCATGCCTCTCTCCTATGGAAGTATAATCATTATGCAACAAACGACTGTTCTAGAGAAATACATTCATATACCTTAACTTCTTGTATATATCCAGAGAGATCGACGGACCACACATATATATAATGATATTATACATCTTCGGACACGTCTCTATTTAACCCGTTAGTGACCGCCAATACGCCTTTTAACGGCGGCCACTAACGGGCTTTATTCTGATGCATATGCCTTTTTACGGCACTGCATCAGGATAAAGTAAACAGGGCAGGGAGCGTCAAATCTCCCTGCTCTCAGCTGCTAGAGTCCCTGCTCTGCCGGGTGAGATCGATATTAGTATCGATCTCACCTGTTTAACCCTTCAGATGCGGTGCGCAATAGCGTGCACCGCATCTGAGTGGTTTTGGAGAGAGGTAGGGAGCTCCCTCTCTCTCCCACCGACACCCGGCGATACGATTGCCGAGTGTCTGTGTCTCTAATGGCAGCCGGGGGTCTAATAAAGGCCCCCAGGTCTGCCTGGAGCGAATGCCTGCTAGATCATGCCGGAGGCATGACCTAGCAGATGCCTGTCCGTTTTAAACGGACAGGCAGTAATACACTGCAATACAAAAGTATTGCAGTGTATTATAATAGCGATCGGATAATCACAAGTTAATTTAAAAAAAAAATGTGAAAAAAAATGAAAAACCCAGCTTTTCCCCATACATAATGCTTTACTATTAAAAAAACAAAATAAAGTAAAAAAGTTACACATATTTGGTATCGCCGCGTCCGTAACGACCCCGACTATAAATCTATTACATTATTTAACCCGCACGGTGAACGCCGTAAAAAATTTAATAAAAAACTATGGAAAAATTGCTGTTTTCTGTGAATCCTGACTTAAAAAAAATTTGATAAAAAGAGATCAAAAAGTGGCATCTACTCAAAAATGGTACCAATAAAAACTACAAGTCTTCCCGCAAAAAAAAAGCCCTCATACGACCGCATCGGCGAAAAAATAAAAACGTTACGGCTCTTCAAACATGGAGACACAAAAACAAGTCATTTTGAAAAAAATTTGTTTTTACTGTGTAAACGTAGTAAAACATACAAAAACTATACAAATTTGGTATCGTTGCAATCGTAACAACCCGCTGAATAAAGTTATTGTGTTATTTATATCACACGGTAAACGCCGTTGATTTAAGACGCGAAAAAGCGTGGCGAAATTTCATGGTTTTTTCTATTGCCCCCCCAAAAAAAGTTAATAAAAGTTAATCAATAAATAATATGTCCCCCAAAATGGTGCTATTAAAAAGTACAACTTGTCCCGCAAAAAACAAGACCTTATACGGCTATGTCGACGCAAAAATAAAAAGGTTATAGCTCTTGGAATGCGACGATGGAAAAACGTACAAAATGGCTTGGTCATTAAGGTCGAAAATAGGCTGGTCATTAAGGGGTTAAAAGCAACAACAAATTACCTTCACACAATCATGCAGCCAGGGCCGGCCTTAGGTTGAATGGCGCCCTGTGCGGGACTCTCTATTGCCGCCCCCTACACAAAGCAAAAATGAACCACATATATAGACACGCTGGAACATATATACTGTACATACATAAAGACAGATATTTAGACATACAGGCAAATATACATACACACATTCTGGAATATATACATACAGGTAAATATATAGATGTTAAGACACATATATACACACACACACACACACACACACACACACACACACACACACACACACACACACACCGGCAGATAAATACACAGACAGGGACATATACAAATACATAAAAGGCACATATATACAAGCACAAAGACACATTCACAAACAGACTCATATATACCCAGTACAGATAATGTCGTAGATTTCATGTGCAGCCCTATGTAACACCACACATAACACACAGTAATAACTGAGTACAGATAATGTAGTAGATATTGCCTGCAGTCCTATGTAACACCACAGATAACACAGTGATAACTTTCTGAGTACAGATAATGTAGTGGATGTTATCTGCAGTTCTATGTAACATCACGTATAACACAGTGATAACTCTCTGAGTACAGATAATGTAGTAGTGTTACCTGCAGTCCTATGTAACACCACAGATAACACAGTGATAACTCTCTGAGTACAGATAATGTCGTAGATGTTACCTGCAGTCCTATGTAACACCACATATAACACACAGTGATTACTCTCTCAATACAGATAATGCAGTAAATGTTACCTGCAGTCCTATGTAACACTGCTGATAACGCTGTGATAACTCTCTGAATACATATAATGTAGTAGATGTTACCTGTAGTCCTATGTAACACAGCTGATAACACAGTGATAACTCTCTGAGTACAGATAATGTCGTAGATGATAACTATACCCACAGACACATATAAACACACACACACACACACACACACACACACACACACACACGCATATACATAAGGGCAGCAGAGTATATAAGGGGCATCAGGGTTTATAAGGGGCAGCAGGGTATATGGGGCAGATGGGTATATAAGGGGCAGCAGAGTATATAAGGGGCAGCAGGGTATATAAGGGGCAGCAGGATATATAGGGGGTAGCAGGATATATAGGGAGCTGCAGGATATATAAGGGCAGCAGGGTATATATGTGGCAGCAGGGTATAAAGGAGGCAGCAGGGTATATAAGGGGCAGCAGGATAAATAGGGGGAAGCAGGCTATATAAGGGACAGCAGGGTATATAGGAGGCAGAAGAGAATATAGGGGCAGCAGGATATATAGGGGGCTGCAGGATATATAGGGGGCAGCAGGGTATATAAGGGACAGCAGGGTATATAGGAGGCAGCAGGTTATATAAGAGGCAGCATGTTATATAAGGGGCAGTAGGATATATAGGGGGCAGCAGGATATATAGGGGGCAGCAGGATATATATTGGGCAGCAGGATATATAGGGCAGCAGGGTATATATGAGGCAGCACAGATATCTTAATTTTATCTGTTGTACTTTAATATTGAACACACACTTTTACAAAGAGACATAAACACATGCAGACACACACACACACACACACACACACTGTAACATATACACATACAAACACAGAGACACATACTGTATATCAACTACACACACACACACACACACACACACACACAAACAAACAAACAAACACACACACTGTAACATATACACATACAAACATAGAGACACATACTGTATACACAGAGACATACACTGTATACACACACAGAGACACACACACACACACACACACATACACACTGTAACATATACACATACAAACACAGAAAAACATACTGTATACACACACACACACACACACACAGATACACAGACACTCACTATGTCTTCTTGCTGACAGGATCACAGGCTTCGTGCAGGATAGGCTGTGGGCGGAGATTCCTCCTCTGCTCCTCGGCTTTTATTTACTCCGTGTGTGTACCTAAGAACAGAGCACAGAGTAGAGGCAGAGCCCAGTGGCACCCCCTGCATGCTTGGAGGGGGCAGCACACTGTGCGCTAGCACAACTCGCACACCCCCAAGGCATGCAGCATATAAGACAATACGGACTAGTACTTGTGACCGCATTAATCCATTTCTTCCAACGTTGTATGATTATATCCATTGTGTTTATTTGTATATATGTATATACTGTATGTTTTGTAATGTTTTTTGACCTATCACATACTTTGCTATTATATGGAATAACATATGTGTATTTATCATGAATCTCTAGTGCTTGAGAAAGGTCTGTGCTAGGACTGAAACGTTGCACCCTGGTATGAGAGATTAAAGATTTTACCTGCAAAATTATCCCTATTGGTGTGCGTAATACTTTCTACAATGATTAACATGTACGGACTACAGATAAGAAAATTTCCCAAAATTTGTTTTAGGTCCGATTCTGACGAAACGGATGTCCAATTCGTCTTATCTCACCGCAAATCGCAAGTGCACTGATTGCCCTAAAAACTCAACTGGGACTCTCTGGAATGGTTTGGCTACTGTCCTAGAAGATATCACACTCTTTTACGCCACTCTAGCATTGACAATGTAAAGGTGACACCAACATATATGGATAAGGGAAAGGGTAACCGTAGTGCATTTTGGGAAGGCTGTCTGCCAAGGCATTTTGGGGTAGACTGCCCAATGTTATGTGATCCTTTTTCAAATCTGTAAAATGGTGGCTTACCATTTTACCAAAATTCTTGCATTCTGAACCCCGAAACTTTCAGAATTTGAAGAAACCAAAACCTTTTTGAAATTTGCACTGAATTCAATTCATGTAGAATAGATTCACTCATCTCTAGCTACTAACTATTGCTATTTTTCACTTAAGCGACCCTTAGAGTTGGTGACTTATTATGCATACTGATATTATCGCTAAACAAGTTTGAGATAAAGATATATATAAGTTATGTTTTAAGAAATTGTCCCTTCAAAAGGGAAGTCATGTTTTATAATGTCATAAGAAGAGCATTATTTAGACGTGTCTGGTAGCAAAGTCAATCGTGGCAAGAGTAACATTCTCTGGCTGGGGGCCCTTTTTTTGGTCTTTTAGATGCTCTCCCTGAGCTCCAGCTGTCAGTTCCAATTCTTGGCATTAACCCCTTCCCGCTTTGACCACTTTTGACCTTCCTGACAGAGTCTAATTTTTAAAATCTGACATGTTTCACTTTATGTGGTAATAAACTTTGGAATGCTTTTTCCTATCCAAGTGATTCTGAGATAATTTTCTCATGACACATTGGACTTTAAGTTAGTGGTAAAATTTGATCGATACATTTAGTATTTAATTGTGAAAAACACCAAAATGTAGCGAAAAATTGCAAAAAGTAGCATTTTTCTAAATTTAAATGTATCTGCTTGTAAGACAGATAGTAATACCACATAAAATAGTTACTATTTCACATATCCCATATATCTACTTTATATTGGTATCATTTTTTGAACATTCTTTTATTTTTCTAGGACGTTACAAGGCTTAGAACTTTAGCAGCAATTTCTCAGATTTTCAAGAAAATGTCAAAAGGCTATTTTTACAAGGGCCAGTTCAGATGTGAAGTGGCTTTTAGGACCTTATATATCAGAAACCCCAAATAAGTCACCCCATTTTAAAAACTGCACCCCTCAATGTATTCAAAACAGCATTTAGAAAGTTTCTTAACCCTGTAGACATTTCGCAGGAATTAAGGCAACGTAGAGGTGAAATTTACAAAGTTCATTTTTTTTTTTTGCAGAAGTTCATTTTGAATCCATTTTTTTTTTGTCCCACGGAAGGTTTTACCAGAGAAACGCAAATCAATATTTATTGCCCAGGTTCTGCAGTTTTAGGAAATATCCCACATGTGGCTCTAGTGCACTACTGGACTGAAGCACAGGCCTCAGAAGCAAAGGAGCACCTAGTGGATTTTGGGGCCTCCTTTTTATTAGAATATATTTTAGGCACCATGTCAGCTTTGAAGAGGTCTTGTGATACCAAAAACAGTGGAAACCCCCCAAAAGTGACCCCCATTTGGGAAACTACACCCCTCGAATAATTTATTTAGGAGTATTAAAAGCATTTTGACCCCACAGTTTTTTTGCATACATTTTTGGAACTAGGCCATGAAAATGAAAATCTTAATTTTTTAAAATAAAATGTAGGTCTAGCTCATTTTGTTTCATTTCCAAAAGAACTAAAGGGGAAAAAGCACCACAACATTTGTAGAGCAATTTTTCCCGAGTAAAACAATACCCCATATGTGATCATAAACAGGGCTTAGAAGGGATGGAGCGCCATTTGGCTCTTGGAGCTCAAATTTAGGAGGAATGGTTTGCGATGGCCATGTCGCATTTGCAAAGCCCCTGAGGGGACAAGACAGTAGAAACCCCCAACAAGTGACCCCATTTTGGAAACTATACCCCTTGAGGAAATTATCTAGGGGTTTAGTGAGCATTTTTACCACACAGGTTTTTTGCAGAAATTACTGGAATTAGGCTGTGAAAATAAAAATCAAAATTTTTTTCAAATAAAATGTAGGTTTAGATAATTTTTTTTCATTTCCACAAGGACTAAAAGAGAAAAAGCACCATAAAATTTGTAAATAAATTTCTCTCGAGCAAAAAAATACCCCACATGTAGTCCTAAATGGCTGTTTGAACACACGGCAGGGTTTAGAAGGGAAAGAGCACCATTTGGCTTTTGGAACTAAAATTTTGCAGGAATGGTTTGCAGAGGCCATGACGCATTTGCAAAGCCCCTGAGGGGACAAAACAGTAGAAAACCCCAACAAGTCACCCCATTTTGGAAACTACACCCCTTGAGGAAATTATCTAGGGGTATAGTGAGCATTTTGACCCCCACAGGTGTTTTACAGAGCTTATTGAAAGTAGGCCATAAAAATGAAAAATCTAAATTTTTTTCAAAGAAAATGTAGGTTTAGCTAATTTTTTTTCATTTCCACAAGGACTGAAGGAGAAAAAGCACTGCAACATTTGTAAGGCAATTTCTCCCAAGTAAAACAATACCCGATATGTGGCCATAAACTGCTATTTGGACACACGGTAGGGCTCAGAACGGAAGGAGCACCATTTGGATTTTGGAATGGTTTCTGGGCGCCATGTCACATTTGCTGAGCCCCTGTAGTACTAGTACAATGAAAAAAACCCAAAAGTGACTCCATTTGAGAGAATGCACCCCCTGAGGAATCATCTAGGGGCATAGTGAAAATTTTGATCCCAAAGATTTTTTGCTGAATAAATTAGAATTAAGCCATGAAAATGAAAAATTTTATTTTTTTCCAATAAGATGTAGTTTTAGATCAACATTCTTCATTTTTACAAGGAATAAAGAAGAAAAAGCACCCCAACATTTGTAAAGCAATTTCTCACGAGTACGGTAACAAGTGGTTATAAACGGCTATTTACATATATGGGAGCATTCAGAAGAAAAGGAGCGGTATTTAACTTTTGGAGCGTAGATTTTGCTGGAATGGTGGGCGGACGCAATGTTGCATTTGCAAAACCCCTGATGTACCAAACAAAAGTGACCCCGTTTTAGAAACAGCACCCCTAAAGTCATTTATCAAGGGGAGTAGTGAGAATTTAGACTCCACAGGTGTTTTTCAGAAATTAATACCCAGTGGATGGTGCAAAGTGAAAATTGCAATTTTTCCACTGATATGCATATTCACCGCACAATATGTTGTGCCCAGCTTGTGCCACTGAAGAATCTTACCCCATAAATTGTTAAGCGGGTTCTCCCGGGTATGTTAATGCCTTACTTGTGGACATAAATTGCTGTTTGGGCACACTGTAGGGCTGAGAAGGGAAAGACCGCCATTTTGAGCATGGATTTTGCTTGGTAGTCTTGTTTGAATTTTGCTGGTATTTCAGTTTATAATGTGGGGGCATATGTAATCTGTGCGGAGAATATCAGGGCATAATAAGAGGGTATAATAATGGGGTAAATAATACAATCATCCATAGATATGTGTTACGCTGTGAAGCAATCCGTTATGTGCAGGTCGGTGTTACACTGCTAAATGGTTTTCTTTCTTATCCCCCTTTTGTAATGCTCTGTACATTTTGTGGACTTTTTCTCCTTTGTAGTTTAGGAAATTTTGCTGGGGAAGTTTTGCGCTGGTATAATACAGGCACCCTCCCTTCCAGCAGAAGTGATATGGTCCTTTCCTTTCCTAGTTACTAAATACTAGGGCCCTGAAACTGAAGGAAGGTTCCCTCCGGCCTGCACATTGAGATGTTTTTTCATCACTGCATTACTAGTGCCATAACGTTTTTATTTTTCCGTTGATGGAGCAGTGTGCGGGCTTGTTTTGTGCGAGACAAGCTGTAGCTTTTATTGGTACCATTTTGGAGCACATACGACTTTTTGATCACTTTTTGATCACTTTTATTTCATTTTTTGGTTTAGGAAATTACCAAAAACAAGCAATTCTGAAATAGAGTTGTATTGCTTTTTTTTACGGCATCCACAGTGCGACATAAATTACATGTTAACTTTATTCTGCGGGTCGATACGATTACGGCGATACCCAATTTATATAGTTTTTTTTTATGTATTGCAGCTTTTGCACAATAAAATCACTTTTATTATAAAATCATTTGTTTTCTAGTCGCCATATTTTAAGACCCATAACTTTTTTATTTTTGCGTGGACAAAGCTGTGTCAGGGATTATTTTTTGCGGGATGGATTGTCGTTTTTATTGGTACTATTTTGGAGTAAATGTGACTTTTTGATCACTTTTTATAGCATTTTTTGGGAGGAGATGTGACCTGAAAACAAAGATTCTGGCTTTGTTTTTCATGTTTTTTTTTTACGGCGTTCACCGCGGAATCAATTACTTAATAGTTTATAGTTTGGTTTTTTACGGACGCAGCGTTCGTTACATTTTTTCCCATAATAAAATACTTACTATGGGAAAAAAGGCAGTTTAGCTTTTTTTTTGTTACTTGAAACTTGTGTTTTTATTGTTTGACGACATTTTTATTAACTTTTTTTTACTTCTTTGACTTGTCCCACTAGGGCACTTGAGGGTCTGATGCCCCGATCACTACTCTAATACATTGTGTAGTGCAGTGTATTAGCACTGTCAGTTATTCACTGACAGCAAGCCTATGAAGACACGCTGCAGACGGGTCCTCATCAGCTCCCGTACAAGGCAGACTCGGACGCCATTATTTGGCCTCCAATTGCCATAGCAAACTAGCGATTGTGTCGCTGGGTATCCGGTCGGGTTAAAACCTATCAGATGCTGCGCTCTATTGAGCGCAGCATCTGAGGGATTAATCAGCCGGATCGGAGAATAGCTCTGGTCCTGGAAGTTACAGGAGGGTGCTAGCGGTATAATACAGCTGTCACCCCGCGGTTATGGTGCTGGCTCTGCTTCTAAGCCCGCACCATCACTGCGATGTAACTGTACTGCGGTTTGCGGGAACACCTTCCCGACAGCGCCGTATATATATACGGCGGATGTAGGGAAGGGGTTACATTTGGCTATGATAATTACTCTAAAAAATAATAGATATAACAAACTGTCCAATGCCACCCTGCGGGTAGTGCGCTGGAAAGGGTGAAAGATAGTTGTTAAATTCAACATCCCAAGCCTCTGGTTATACAAGGCTCCACAGTGGGTATACTCCTGCAGAAGGTAGTTTTGTCCTTTCTTCCAAGGGGGCAGAGTAAACAATATACAAGAATTATATGGCTATCACCCAAATTATGTGGCAGTGAGTCTAAAAACAAAGAAGATGTGATCTGGTAGCCGGGACTATATCAAAGAGGAGCCTTGACAAAAGGGTTCTGGCTTCTCATTTCCAGAAACCATTGATTCAATGTATCCACTTTGGAACATTCCCTGTTGTTCCTTTCAGAGTAGGCTATATATGAGGGGGAACTTGAAGTACAGGAGCTCTGATAAATGGGGTTTTCCCTGGGAGAACAGTTATGTGCTAGAAAGCATGAAGCACTTCTGACTGTCCCCATGCAATATCTAATGTTGATTGCTAGCTTTATTCTAACCTGCTCCCACAAGTTATAAAAGGATAATAAGTCAAGTACTACTGAGAATATAAACACAATTAATAAATAATACATCTCAGTCACTTTAAACATCAATGCAAAGTTTCTAAAATGTACAAGAAATACGAATTGCAAAAGACAATAAAAAAAGTTGACATCTTGTCAATGTATTGTTGCTCAAGGGCTTACACCTTTTACGTTGCTCTTATGACAAAATATTGCAGTTTACATTGAAAGAATACACATATTTTGCAATGTTTCATGGCTGCAGCTTGCTGTACTTTATCATGAGAGCTAAGCCCAAGATTAATCCTTTCGGGAATATTTGCTAACTGCCATTAAAATCACAATTTGATGGGAAATTGGGACTAAGCCAAAAATATTTCTCTTTCTTGTAAAACATAAGAAAAAAATCTTGTAAAAGTAAGATATGGCTAAAAAAACTTACATGGCCTCAAAAAGACAGGTTAAGCCATCAGCAAAAAAAAAAATGTTTGAAATAAATGTTACTAAGCTTTCCAGCTACATTTATCTTCTGACCATTGGATAGTCGCCAGCATTATTCTCGGTCCTTGGTCATAAAATTAACTGAAATGACTAGAAAGCTTAAGCAGGTCGTTGACATAGATTTTCTTTTTCTGCTGACATACTATTGAGCTGTATCTGAATTCATAGTAAAATCAAAAACACATATATATGACATACAATGATAAATCACATCCAAATATTAGAAACAGATAATAAGATGGTGCTGCAGGCATTAACATTTAGGGAGAGCAACATGATACATTATCATGATACATTTAGGCCTTATTTACACGAGCGTAGCTCACGTCCGTCGCACGGACCTATGTTAGTCAATGGGACGTTCAGACATTCGGTGATTTTCACGCTGTGTGTGTCCGCTGTGTAAAAACTCACGACATGTCCTATACTTGGGCGTTTTTCGCGCATCACGCACCCATTGAAGTCAATGGGTGAGTGAAAATCGCGCACAGCACACAGAAGCACTTCCGTGTGTTGCGCGTGATTCGTGCTACAGTTGTTTACTTAAATGAAGGGAAAAAAAAAAGCAACACATTCATTGCAGTTTCTAAGCAGCAAAACCGCGTGTCAGAAGGATGGCATATGCGTGAAAATCACGCAGCCACGCACCATTCACTGATGAAACACGGAACTGCAACGCGCGCAAACTGCTGAATTTTTTGCGTGTGCAAAATGCACGCGTTCGTGTGAATTTCGCCTAAAGAGTTCATTAAAATGCAGCTATGATTGCAGCAAAGGCCTCTCTTTTTTTTTTCTATCACTGATATTTCATCCAGTCAGAAACCAAATATAGCTATGCCATGGTCAACGGCTAGGGATGAATCCACATGTTTTGGAGATGAAGACAACTGACACTCCACTGTTACCGACCAGCGGTCCATCGCCGCTGATTTTGTCAATTAACCCCTTAAATGCGGCGGTCAATTGTGATCGCCACATTTAAGGGGATTATAACAGATCGGCAACCCCCATAATGCGATTGTGGGTGGTGCAATGGTTGCCATGGCAACTGGAGGCCAGACAATGTCCTCCGGGTCTGCTAGACAATGTCCTCCGGGTCTGCCATGTATGGAAGCCTCCGGCTGGCTTCGTAGGCTTCCTGTCAGAGTGACTGTCAGCGTCACAATGACAGTCCGCAGTGGAATTCTGCAGCAGCCGTTTTTTACATTTGTTTCTATACATTTTTAAGAAACTTAGTTCAGACGTTGCGGAAAATATCTGTGCGTAATTTAGGCTGCGGTGTAGCATGAACATTATGTTGCGGAGAAGAAGTGGAATTTCACTGCGGATTTCAGCCTATGCAATGCAAAAACTGAAATCTGTGGCAAGTCCGCTGTGATATCTGCTACGTCTGAATTACCTGTCAAATATGCAAATGTTGGTGCAGATTCGTTGCGTAATTCCCCCGAATCTGCACCAACATTTGCAGCGGAAAAATTCTGCCACGTCTGAACATGGCCTTAGAATACATTACACTACGTAGGTAGTGTAATGTATTATAGCAGAAAACAGTGCTGCAGGTCTTCAAGTCCCCTAGTGGGGCAAAAAAAAGTTAATAAAAATGTTTTATAAAAGTGTAAAAATAAAAGTTATAAGTTAAAAAACAAAAAACTGCTTTTCTTCCTATAAGTCTTTTATTATAGCAAAAAAGTGAAATCGATAGAAATGTACACATATTTGGTATCACTGCATTTGTAACAACCCAAGCTATAAAACTGTAATGTTATTTTTCCCACATGGTGACAACCGCAAAAAAAAAAAAAACAACAATGCCGGAATCGCTATTTTTTTGGTCAGCACCGCTCCCAAAATATAGAATAAAAAATAATCAAAGAGTCGCTTGTACCGAAAAATAATACCAATAACAACTACAACCCGTCCCGCAAAAGCCAAGCCATTAAACTGCTTTTTTGACTAAAAAATGACTCCCAGATTATGGTGACACAAAAAATATATATTTTTTTTTTAAAAGTTATTTTATTGTGAAAACGCTGCAAAACATAAAAAAATATATATATGGTATCACCGTCACCATATCCACCTGCAGAATAACGTAAAATGTCATTTATAGCACACAGTGAACACTAAAAAAAAAAAAAAGAAGAAAAAACATTGGCAGAATTGCCGGTTTTTGGTAGACTTGATTGCCAATAAATAGAATGAAAAGTGATAAAAAAAAATTGTGTGTACCCCAAAATGGTACCAATGAAAACTACAGATTGTACTGCAACAAATAAGCCCTCACACAGCCCCGGTGAAAAAAAAATAAAACAGTTCTCAGAATATAGCGAAATAAAATGTGCGGAGCGTTCCAAAAGCGGAACTGATAGGGCACTATTTATCAGTGCGACACTGGCCACACATCTGCAGATTATTATTTATTTACCGCATTATTAAACCCTCTTATTATATCCTCTTATTATACCTTGATGTTCTCCACACAGATTACATATGCCCCCACACTATAAACTGAAATACCAATAAAACCCCAAACAGAACTACTACCAAGCAAAATCTGCACTCCAAAAGCCAAATGGCGCTCCCTCTCTTCTGAACCAAACAGCATGCACAAACACAGCAATTTACATCCACATATATGGCATCGCCATACTCGGGAGAACCCGCTTAACATTTTATGAGGTATTTGTCTTCAGTGGCTCAAACTGGGCACAACATATTGTGCACTAAAATGGCATATCAGTGGACAGTTGCAATTTTCACTTTGCAGCATCCGCTGCGCATTAACCCCTTTGCACATGACGACGTAATAACACGTCGTGGTGCGGGGGGTAATGTATGGAGCGGGCAGGGGCGTAACTAGGAAAGACTGGGCCCCAAAGCAAACTCCTGACTGGGACCCCCCAGGTGCCACACGCAGCACCGCTTATAGATAGTGCCCCCTGTAGATTGTGCCATATAGCCCCCCTGTAGACAGTGCTATAAAGCCCCGCCTGTAGACAGTGTCACACCCCACTTGAAGATAGCGCCCCTCACCTCCCCCTTGTAGATAGAGCCATACAGCTCCCCTGTAGATATGGCCACACAGCCCCCTCCCTTGTGTATAGTGTCACACAGCCCCCCTCCTTAGTAGATAGTGCCACACAGTCCCTCCCTTAGTAGATAGTGTCACACACAAACCCCTTTAGATTGCACCACACACAGCCCCCTCTAGATAGAACCACAGCCCTCCCCCTAGTAGAAAGTGCCACACAGCTACCCCATGTGTATAGTGCCACACAGCCCCCCTTGTATATCGTGCCACACAGCCCCCCTTGTATATCATGCCACACAGCCCCCCAAGTAGTAAAAGGCAATGGTGCATCCGAGAAAGTTGAATCAGCCAGGGGGATGTCAATCAAACATGGTTAGTGGGTTTGGAGGCAGGACTATGTGACTCTTCAGGATAGCGCCACCGCCCCATGACCCTTTAATGAGTAATTAGCATATAGTGTGCACCGTTTTAAAAGTTGCTTTTATAGATTTTGCTGCATCTGAAAAAAACATACATTTGGAAATATTGTCAGGTCATGTATTACCGCATAGTGATGGTTGAAGGGCAGGGGCGTAGCTAAAGGCTCATGTGCCCGGGTGCAAGAATTCTGCTTGGGCCCCCCTACCCCTCCCCAACACCACCATCATCAGACTCCTGCGCGCGCCTATGCCCAACAGCCCCCATAGCTGCCCCCACACAGTAAAATGCCCCATAATGTATAATGCGCCTTCCCATAACAGCCCCATACCGTATAATGCTCCCCATATCAGCTCCCACAGTATAATGCCCAACATAGCTGCCCCCATACATTATAGTGCCCCCCCATATCAGCCCCCATACAGTATAACGCCCCCATATCAGCTCCCCATACAGTAAAATGTCCCCCATATCAGCTCCCCATACAGTACAATGCCCCCCATATGAGCTCCCCATACAGTATAATGCCTCCCATATCAGTTCCCCATACAGTATAATGCCCCCCATATCAGCCCCATACAGTATAATGCCCCTCCATATCAGCTCCCATACAGTATAATGCCGTCCATATGAGCTCCCCATACAGTATAATGCCCCCATATGAGCTTCCCATACAGTATAATGCCCCCATATGAGCTCCCCATACAGTATAATGCCCCCCATATGAGCTCCCCATACAGTGTAATGCCCCCATATCAGCACCCCATACAGTAAAATGCCGTCCATATGAGCTCCCCATACAGTATAATGCCCCCATATGGGCTTCCCATACAGTATAATGCCCCGCATATGAGCTTCCCATACAGTATAATGCCCCCATATGAGCTCCCCATACAGTATAATGCCCCCCATATGAGCTCCCCAAACAGTATAATGCCCCCCAAATGAGCTACCCATACAGTATAATGCCCCCCATAGCAGCCCCCCATGCAGTATAATGCCCCCCATCCTATCAGCCCCCATGCCATATCAGCCCCCCATTCAGTATAATGCCCCCTCTGCAATATCAGCCCCCCCATACAGTATAATGCCCCATATGTGTATAATAGAAAAATAGCATAATTACTTACCTATCCCCATTCCCACGCCGGGTGGAGGATCCTTCGACTCCTCCGGTGTGTGCTATGAGTGACTCACTTGGTGCAGACAGGCGCGAAGATGTCGCTAAATCCCGCCAGCCTGCGTCGAGCCGCTCAGGGCACAGTGAGTGCTGGATCAAGGAGACATCAGCTCCTTGCTCCAGCATTGAATGGAACCGGGACCTCGGTGAGTGACTCGCAACCCCCCGGAGGTCTTCACATGAATCCCCAGGGGGACGCGACCCACAGTGTGTAATGTATTGTGTTGTATTGTGCAGTTTGCGGTGGAGAGAGGAGGGGGCTGTAATTTAACGGGCCCCCCTCTCCACCGCAAACAGCACAATACATTACAAGGCAACACAATACAACACAACAAAAAACATTACAAGCCAACACAATACAACACAATACAATAAAATACATTACAATACAGACGCTGCAGCTCACCTGGAATCCTCCACACCGGCTCTTCCACTGCACTGACTGGAAGACGTGTCACGTGACAACATGGTCACATGGTACACTAAGTGTACCATGTGACCGTAACCAGGAAGTGCCGGCTTCACGGCACAGAAAATTAATTTAACAAGCATGCTGTATGGCAACGGGGGCCCGTGGACCCACCAGGCTTAGGGGCCCGGTCGCAACCGTGACCATTGTGACCCCCTATGGCTACGCCACTGTTGAAGGAGTTAAAACTACCAGACAGGTTCCCATTAAATATACAATGAATTGAAAACAATTCCATCTGCCCTGCAATTTTGTTATTATAAATATATCCTATATAATTACAGCTCCAGAACCAAGCTCATACATATATACAGCACCAGAACAAACCTCAGTACATAAATACAGCACTAGAACAAAGCTAAAAACATATATACAATACCAGAACCAAGGTCAGTACATATATACCAGAACCAAGCTCAGTACATAAATACAGCACCAGAATCAAGCTCAGTACATATATACAGCACCAGAACAAAGCTCAGTACATATATACAGTACCAAAACAAAGCTCATAAATATATACAGCAACAGAACAAAGCTCAGTACTTAAATACAGCATCAGAACAAAGATCAGTACATATATACAGCACCAGAACAAAGCTCAGTGCATAAATACAGCACCAGAACAAAGCTCAGTACATATATACAGCCCCAGAACAAAGCTCAGTACATATATACAACACCAGAACAAATACAGCTCCATTTAGTGAAACCCCTGTCGTATAGGTTTGTACAGCATAAAACTGCAGCTCCCAGCATGGCCCAAACAATGGTAAGAATATGCTGGGAGATGCTGTTTCACCAAAAAAAAATCATACCACCCATCATCTTGCTGCAGCTCATACAGTGACTACTGTACTGTTTAGAGGCAGAATAAACGTTACATTAAGTGACTCACCAGTGACGTTTTAGATTCAAGCTCTTTTTTTCTTTTCTTCTACCTCTGGTCCAGACCTCTATGATGGATTTCTCCCGGCCACGACCCATTTGTTCAGTTTTCCACTCAGATGTCTTCAGCTTCCCATTTTTAAAACATTTCTGCACCTATAAAAGAAGATATAATTTTCAACCCCTCTAAATATAATAGCGCCATACACTGCACCTCTAACTATAATAGCACCATACACTGTGTCCCTGATTAGTCCCACACACCGTGTCCCCTGTAGATATTGACCCCCATAGAGCCTCTACAGATAGTGCCCCACATACAGCCCTCTGTAGATAGTGCCCACATATTGACTCCAGAGCTGTGAGGCAATATTGCTAACCACTGAGCCACCGTTCTGCCCTATATATAACTTCCCCTATAGATAGTGCTCCACATATAGCCCACCTCTGTAGATAGTGCCTCACATTTAGCCCACCCCTGTAGACAGTGCCCTACATATAGCCCCACTGTAGATAGTGCCCGACAGGTAACCCACCCCTGTATATAGTGTCCCACATATAGCCTAACTCTGTAGATAGTGCCTTACATATAGCTCCCCCAGTATAGTGTCCCACATATAACCCACCTCTGTAGACAGTGCCCTACATATAGCCCCCTGTAGAAAGTGCCCCAGAGGTAACCCACCCTTGTATATAGTGTCCCACATATAGCCCACCCCTATAAATAGTGTCCCACATATAGTCCACCCCTGTTGATAGAGCCCCCACTGTACTGTATATAATGCCACTCACAGTTTTAGTAGAAAAAAAGAAAACTTTACATACTCACCCTGATCCCGTTCCCGCGCCGTCCGGTGGCAATGCAGATCTGCTCTCTTCTGTGCAGTTCTGCAAGTGGAGCGTCATTGAGAGGCGCTGATTGGAAGGGCAGAATGACTTGCCCCGTCAATCAGCGCCTTTCAACCACGGAAGCGGCGCAAGTGATTTTGCACCGCCAATCAGCGTCATTGTAAGGCGTTGAACGGTCGGGCACGGAATCTGCCCGGCCATTCAGCACTAATGAATGTATTTGTACCTGCGTGCTATAGACGCAGGTACAATTACTGCAAGAGGAGGTGGCTGTTGCTAGCACCGGGGCCCCCTCCGATGCTAGCGACGCCACCGGGCGTGAGAGAGGCTGTGCCGCCCGGCCCATAAATGTTAGAGGCTTGGTGGCGCGGGCCCCGTAGTAGCGTCGGTGCCGCTGTAGCAGCCATAATGGCTGCTAGCGGTGCCGCCGGGCATATGGGGGAGAGCGTGTTGGCGGGTGGTACGGGCCCCCTCATGCCACAGGCCCCCTAAATGCCACTTCGGCTGCTACAGTGGTAGTTACGCCACTGAACCCGCTGCATATGCTGTGGGTGTCAGCTGTGTATTACAGCTGACACCCGGGACTGGGCTAATAAAATTTGTAAAATAAAGTTATTAGTGGTGAAAAAAATAATAATAATGAAAAGTTATTTTTCCTGTAAAGTAATGTAAAAAATAAAAAAATTGGTATCGTTGCGTCCATAAAAGTCTGAACTATTACAATATACAATTATTTAACTTTTAAAAATAAAGAATTGAAAACGCCCAAATCTCTATTTTTTGGTCACTTTTGATCAAAATTTTTTAATAAACAGTGATCAAAAAGTTTTATGTACAAAAAAATGGTATCAATAAAAGCTACAGCTCGTCTCACAAAAAATAAGCCCTCACACTGCTCAATCAACCAAAAAAAAATAAAGTTATGGCTCTCAGAATGTGGTCAAATAAAACATTTTTTTTTAAACAAATAGTTTTTTCTTTTTAAAAGTAGTAAAATATAAAAAAACCTATGTAAATTTGGTATCACCGTAATCATATTAATAAAGTTAAGTTGTAATTTTTACCACACGGTGAAAGACGTAAAAACGAAACCCAAAGAACAATAGAGGAATCACAGTTTTATCCAATTTCAGCCCGCAAATATTTTTTTTTTTCACTTTCCAGTACATTATATAATACTTTAAATGGTGTAAAGAAAACTACAACTCCTACTGCAAAAAAATAAGCCTTCACACTACTCTATTGACGGAAAAATCCAAAAGTTATGGCGGGGAGCGAAAAACTAAACTAGTTATGGCGGGGAGCGAAAAACTAAAATGAAAAAGCAAAAAATGGATCAGTCGTGAAAGGGTTAATTCATTTCTAATGAAAAAAACATGTGGGGTATTACCGTACTTGGGAGAAATACCAATGTTGTGGTGCATTTTCTCCTTTATCCCTTGTGAAAATGAAAAAATGCAACATTATAGTGGAAAAAATATTGATATTCATTTTCACAGCCTAAGGCCTTATTCACACGGACATGTCCGTTTTGCGCACGTGCAAAACGCAGCATTTTTTGCAAAAGGTCCGTGCGTCATCAGCATATGGTGTGTGATTTTCGCGCAGACGGCATTATGATGACACTCTGGTTTTATGTTTACAAACAGAAAAGCACGTGGTGCTTTTCTGTTTTCATTAATTTATTTTACTACTGTAGCGTGCATCACACGCGGCACCCGGAAGTGCTTCCGTGTGCCATGCACGATTTGCACACACCCATTGACTTCAATTTGGTGCGTGCTGCGCGAAACACGGCCACATGTCGTGAGTTTTACGCAGCGCACATATGCTGCGTGAAATTCACTGACAGTCTGAACGGCCCCATTCATTAACATAGGTCAGTGTGATGCGCATGAAAATCACGCGCGTAGCACGGACGTATAACACGTTCGTGTGAATAAGGCCTAAGGCTAAGTTCAAACTACCGTAAGTATACGTTTACCTCTCGAAAGATTAAATGGAATTAAACGGAGGATCGAAAGATTAAACGGAAAGCAACGGTTCCGTTTCAGTTGCTTTCCGTTTGTCTCCGTTCGCTAGGTTTTCTTTTCTTTTCACGGAAACATAAGTTCTGCAGACTGCACTTTTGCTTCCATCAAAAGAAACAGAAACCTAGCGAACTGAGTCAAACGGAAAGCAACTAAAACAAAAGAATTACCATTGAAATCAATGGCAATTCTAACAGAACCATTGCTTTCCGTTTAATCTTTCGATCCTCTCTTCCTCTGACGGAAGAGAGGTAAACATATAGTAACGTAGTGTGAACTTAGCCTAATTCTAATAAATTCTGCAAAAGACCTGTAGGGTCTAAATGCTCACTATACCCATAGATAGATTCCTTAAGGGGTGTAATTTCCCAAATGGGGTCACTTTTGGGGGGTTTCTACTGTTTTGGTCCCTCCAGGGCGTCAAAAACAATTCCAGCAAAATCTGAGCTCCAAAATCCAAATGGCGCTCCTTCCCTTCTGAGCCCTGCTGTGAATCCAAACAGCAGTTTATTACCACATATGGGGTATTGCCGTAATTGGGAGAAATTGCTTTAGAAATGTTGTGCTGCTTGTTTTCCTTTATTCCTTGTAAAAATGTACAATTTCTAAGTTTTTTTCCGAAAAAAAGTAGATTTTCATTTTCACAGACTAATTCCAATACATTTAGCAAAAAAACTGTGGGGCCAAAATGCTAACTTTACCCCTAGATAAATTCCTTGAGGGGTGTAGTTTCCAAAATGGATCACTATTGGGGGTTTCCTCTGTTTTGGCACCACAAGACCTCTTCAAACCTGACATGGTGCTTAAAATATATTCTAAAAAAAAAGGAGGCCCCAAAGTCCACTAGGTGCTCCTTTGCTTTTGAGCAGTGGCATAGCTATAAGGGTCGCAATGGTCGCAGCTGCGATCAGGCCCCTAAGACTGGAACGTGGATAGGTAAGTAATTATGTCTTTTTTTTTCTATTAGGTACGTACGTATGGGGGAATTATACTGGGTATGGGAGGGTTGGCTCATATGGTATCTGCTGAGGAAGCATTATACTATATAGGGGCATTAGCCTGTATGGGGCCGCTATCGGGTGGCATTATACTGTGTGGGGGCAGCTATGGGGGCATTATACTGTGGTGCAGCTATAGGGGCATTATACTGTGTGGGGGCAGCTATGGGGGCATTATACTGTGTGGGGGCAGCTATGGGTGGCACTATACTTTATGGGGTGCAGCTAGGTGGGCATTATATCGTGTGGGGCATTATACTGTATGTTGCAGCTATGGAGGGATAATACTGTATGGGGGCATTATACTGTGGGGGCAGCTATGGGGGGCATTATACTGTATGGGGCAGGAATGGGGGAAATATACTGTGTGGGGTGCAGCAATGGGGGGACATTATACTGTGTGGTGGTATTATACTGTGGGGGCAGCTATGGGGAGGCATTATACTGTGGGGGCAGCTGTAAGTGGCAATATACTATGGTGGCAGCTATAGGGGATATTATACTGTGGGGGCAGCTATCGGGGCATTATACTGTGGGGGCAGCTATGGGGAGCAATATACTGTGGTGGTCAGCTATGGGGGGCATTAAACTGTGTGGGGGCAGCTATGGGGCATTATACTGTGTGGGGGAAGCTATGGGGAGTATTATACTGTGGAGGCAACTATGGGGAGCATTATACTGTGGGAGCATTCATGGGGTCTGTCGGGCATAGGCGTGTGCAGATGTCTGGTGGCATTGGGGAAGGGTTGGGGGGCCCAAGCTGAATTCTTGCACCAGGGCCATGAGCCTTTAGCTACGCCCCTGTTTCTGAGGCCTGTGTTTCAGTCCATTGGCCCACTAGGGCCACATGTGGGATATTTCTAAAGATTTCAGAATCTGGGCAATAAATATTGAGTTGTGTTTCTCTTGTAAAACCTTCTGTAAAAAAATTATTACAAATTAATTTCAGCCAAAAAAAGTGGAATTTGGAAATTTCACCTCTACCTTGCTTTAATTCCTGTGAAACGCCTTAAGGGTTAAGGAACTTTCTGAATGCTGTTTTGAATACTTTGAGGATTACAGTTTTTGAAATTGGGTGATTTATGGGGAGTTTCTAAAATATAAAGCCCTCAAAGCCACTTCACAACTGAACTGGTTCCTGAAAAAATAGCTTTTTGATATTTTCTTGAAAATGTGAGAAATTGGTGCTAAAGTTCTAAGCCTTGTAACGTCCTAGAAAAATAAAAGGACGTTCAAAAAATGATGCCAATCTAAAGTAGACATATGGGAAATGTTAACTAGTAACTATTGTGTGTGGTATTACTAACTGTTTTACAAGCAGATACATTTAAATTTAGAAAAATGTTAATTTTTGGAAATGTTCTCAAAAATGTTGGTGTTTTTCACACCTATATATTGAATTTATTAACCAAATTTTTTTACTAACATAAAGTACAATAGGTAACGAGAAAGCAATCTAAGAATCACTTGGATAGGTAAAAGCATTCCAAAGTTATTACCACATAAATTAACACGTCAGATTTGAAAAAAATCGATTGTGTCCCGAAGGCCAAAACAGGCTCAGTCCTGAAGGAGTAAATGAGCCGCACTTATGACATAAAAAATAATAATTGATAACCAAATGGATTTCAGATTGGCCAAGATTAGACTGTATACATTGACCCACTTACTAAGCTTATACACTAAACATACAATGAGACAGAGACTGGAAAACGATGATCAAGCCATGTACATCTTTCAAATATTTTTTTTTTTATTGTCCCAGTGCTTCTCAATAGAAAATTGAATCATCTTTGCAATAGGTCTTAATTAGAATGTCCTATGGTTTGGTTTTTACAGCTTGTATGCAAACCTATGCATCTCCACGGTAACAGACAAAAAACAAACCTTTTAACGTCTGATCCTGCTGTCATACTCTCTTCCATGTGTTCAATACAACTTGCTAACCTACCAAATGTAAGTTAGCAAAAAGGAGAGTACCATTATAAGTCAATATGACTACAGAATTAGGCTCCACAACCTTGTTTGCTGTCTGTTACCATGGATACACATAGGTGTGCAGAGGAGAGATAGAAACAAAACAAGAGGATGCAGCCTTGTTTTGGCCTTAAAGGAACAGTGTCACCCCCCAAAAAAATTTAATATGTTAAAGATGTTAGTGCTTTATTAAAAACGTTTGGATTAATTTGTGTGTTTGTGTGTTACTTTTTTTTTATTTTTACACTTTTTCTTCCCTATGGGGGCTGCCATTTTTTTTTACATTTCTGTATGTGTCGATTAACGACACATACAGACATGGAATACGGCAGCTCCAATCCCATAGGGACTGCGAATGGGGCCCATTCCATCCACTATCGTGTACGCCGCTGTGTGGGAACCGCGCATGCGCCGCTCCCACACAGTTCAATTTGAAATGCGCGCCGTCCGGCGCCATTTTCCTGTGGACCGGAAGTCGCGGCCGGACAGTAAGATTACTACTTCCGGTCGCGGCTTCCGGACTTGTGCACATGGAGCAGCGGCAGCAGACGGAGCGGATGGACCGGAGGGAGCGGCGGCGACTGGAGCAGGTAAGTTATTTCTATGTATGTTCGTGTTTCAGTGTGTTTACTACTGTATGTTAACCTTCTACACTGTGTGTTAGCTCAAAAAATGGCGACACACAGTGTAGGAGGTTAGACCGTTCAAACCCCTCGTTTCTCCCGGCACTAGCCAGGATAAAGGAGGGGGGGATTCTGAGAGCTCACTAGAGCGAGGGATTTTTACCCAATTTTGCAGCATAAAGCAATGTGGTTGCTTTACCACATGCAATGCTGCAATTTTGGGAATGGCTCCATCTAGTGACCAGTGCTGGGAAATATTATAAATTGAATCCAATTTATAATATTTCCTGACTCATGAAAAAAATTAAATAAATTAGAACACTGTTTAATCACCTATACACTAACTGTTTAACTAAAAAAAAAAAAATATGTTTTGCTGGCAACACATTCCCTTTAAGGCTCAGAGCCCATTTTTCAAATCTGACATATTTCACTTTATGTGGTAATAACGTCGGAATGCTTAAACCTATCCAAGCTATTCTGAGATTGTTTTCTCGTGACACATTGGGCTTTATGTTAGTGGTACAATTTGGACGATATATTCAGTGCTTATTGGTGAAAATTTGCTAAATTTAGGGAAAATTTATAAAAAATAGAATTTTTCAGAATTTAAATGCATCTGCTTGTAAAACAGACGGTTATACCACACAAAATAGTTACTAGTTCACACTTCCCATATGTCTACTTTAAATTGGCATCGTTTTTTGAACATTATTTTATTTTTCTTGGACGTTACAAGGCTTAGAACATAAACAGCAATTTCTCTTTTTTTTTAAGAAAATTTCAAAAGCCTTTTTTTTAAGGTACCTCTTCAGTTCTGAAGTGGCTTTGAGGGGCCTATGTATTAGGAACCCCCATAAAACACCCCATTTTAAAAACTAGACCCCTCAAAGTATTCAAAACAGCATTTAGAAAGTTTTTTAACCCTTCAGGCATTTCACAGGAATTAAAGCATTGTGGAGGTGAAATTTGCAAATTTCATTTTTCTTGCTGAATTTCAATTTTATTCAATTTTTTTTCTGTAACACGGAAGGTTTTACCAGAGAAACACTACTAAATATGTATTGTCCAGATTCTGCAGTTTTTAGAAATGTCCCACATGTGGCTCTAGTGTTCTTGTGGACTAAAACACAAGCCCCAGAATCAGAGAAGCACCTAGTGCATTTTGAGGCCTCTTTTTTTATTAGAATATATTTTAGGCAGCATGCCAGGTTTGAAGACGTGTTGAGGTGCCAAAACAGTAGGAATCCCCCAATAGTGACCCCATTTTGGAAACTACACCCCTCAAGGAATTCATTTATGGCTGTTGTTATCATTTTGACAACACAGTTTTTTCACAGCACCTATTTTAATTGGGCTGTGAAATTAAAAAAATGACATTTTTTTCCAATAAGATGTAATTTATGATCAAAATTTCCTATTTTCACAGGGAGCAAAATACCCCATTTTGTTGCCCAATTTGTCCTGAGTGCAGCAATACCCCATGTGTGTTGATAAACTGCCGTTTGGGCCCATGGGAGGGCTCAGAAGGAAAGGAGCGCTATGTGTTTGTTGGAGTCCAGATTTTGCTGGATTGGTTTTCAGGTGCCATGTCGCATTTGCAGAGCCCCAGAGGTATCAAAGCAATGGAAACCCACCAGAAGTGACCCCATTTTGGAAACTACGCCCCTCAAGGAATTCATTTATGGTTGTGGTTATCATTTTGACCACACAGTTTTTTCACAGCACCTATTTGAATTGGTCTGTGAAATAAAAAAAATGACATTGTTTCCAATAAGATGGCATTTTTTATCAAAATGTCTTATTTTCACAGGGAACAAAATACCCCATTTTGTTGCCCAATTTGTCCTTAGTGCGGCAATACCCCATTTGTGGTGATAAACTGCCATTTGGGCCCATGGGAGGGCTCAGAAGCAAAGGAGTGCTATCTGTTTGTTGGAGTCCAGATTTTGCTGGATTGGTTTTCGGGTGCCATGTCGCATTTGCAGAGCCCCAGAGGTATCAAAGTAATGTAAACCCACCAGAAGTGACACCATTTTGGAAACTACACCCCTCAAGGAATTCATTTATGGGTGTTGTGACCATTTTGACCCCACAGTTTTTTCACATAACTTATTTGAATTGGGCTGGGAATTAAAACAAAATTATTTTTTCCAATATTATGTAGTTTCGGCTGAAAATTTCTAATTTTCACAAGAAATAAAATACCCCATTCTGTTGCCCAATTTGTCTTGAGTGCAGCAGTACCCCATTTGTGGTGATAAACTGCCGTTTGGGTCCATGGGAGGGCTCAGAAGGAAAGGACCACCATTTGGCCTACTGGGGATTTTTTGGTGCAAAGTCATGTATGCAGAAGCCCCTGAGGTACCAGTACAGTTGAAACCCCAAAAAAGTGACCCCGTTTTAAAAACTACACCCTTGAGGCATTCATCTAGAGGTGTAGTGAGCATTTTGACCGAAGACATACACCCCATAAACTGTAATGTGGGTTCTCACGGGTACATCAATACCCTACATGTGGCTGTAATCAGCTGCCTAGGCACGCAGCAGGGCTCAGAGGGGAAAGATGAGGGGGATAAGATGTGCGGAGGGCATCAGGGTAAGTAAAACTGGGGTAGATTAAAAATCATGGGATGTATGATACATTTTGAAGCACTCTTTCATACGGAGCCTTAGTTTTTCGGGACACGTGTCACATTGATATATTGTGTCCTTCCTTATCGCCCTCTTATAGCAGACTTTGTACCTCTTTTGACTTTTTCCTTTCTTGCCAGTTTGGGGAACTTCTCCTGGAAAGTGTTGCCCTGGTACGATGCGTGTGGCCTCGCCTCCAGAAGTACTGGGTGCCCCCCCCTTCTTGGTCCATAAAAATTAGTTTCTTGATAACCACCTATTGAAATTCAAGGAAAGTTCCCCTCTGGCCTGTACATCGATGTAGCACGTACGCGTTGTACAATGCCATCTGCATGATGTGCCCGGCCAGCTTCTTATACCACACCGCATGGCGCTGTAGGGCTTCAGGACTTGATCTGACAAGTCCACCCCTCCCATGTACCTATTGTAGCCCAGGATGCAGTCTGGTTTGGGGGTCTCTGTACTGGTACCTCGTACAGGTACATGGGTACTGGTGTGGCATCTCACCTGTCCTTGTACTTGACACACAATATGTTGCTGCTAGATTGTGCCCTGCTCTCACCCCTTCTGAGCGTTTGCCCTGCAGAGTCTTAGGGAGGCCTCTCAGATTTCTTCTAGCAGTGCCGCATGCCGCAGGACTTCTGGGAGTGAGGCAGTTGAAGAGTGGGACGCTGGTATAAAAATTATCCAGGTAGAGGTGGTAACCCTGGTCCAGCAGTGGGTGCACCAAATGCCACACAATTTTTGCATTAACTCCCAGTAAGGGGGGCATTCTGGGGGCTGAATACTGGTGTCCTTCCCTTCATATATCCTAAATTTGTAGGTATACCCTGATGCACTCTCGCACAGCTTATACATCTTTACGCCATACCTTGCCCTCTTACACGGCAGGAACTGGCGGAATTGAACCCTCCCTTTAAAATGTACCAAGGACTCATCAATAGAAATACACGTCTCGGTGGTGTATGCTTGGGAAAACCGGGCACAGAAACGGTCTAATAGGGGTCTCCATTTATACAAACGGTCAAAACTGGGGTCATCTCGGGGTGGGCAATGCTCATTATCAGTATAATGTAAGAAGCGAAGTATTGCCTCATTTATGTTAGGGATCTGCCAGGTACTACGTCTAGGTATACTCCTGGGATTAATCAATCCACACCTGAGGCCAGACCTGTTAGACTGACACCGTCTCCCACCAACCAGGGTGGCAGGCTCAGGAGTGGGAGAGCCTATCGCGGCCTGGTCAGTCGGAGTTAGGTCCGCCCCCTGTCCTTTATTACCTGCCGTGTTCTCTTCCTCAGTGCTTGTAATTCTTCTGGATTCCTGGCCCCACTGCTGCTTGCTCCAGCCTGCTTCTGCCGTGATTCTGCCTTGCTGCAGTTCCGCTTAACCTGCTTCGCTTTGCCCCTGGCTTGCTTCCTTCTCCGTGCTCACGTTGGTATACTCCACTTCATCCTGGTCCTGACTATTCATTCACTGCTCCGTTTCCTCGCGGCGTTCTGTGGGCTACTGTCCCTTCCCTTGCGTGTTCCCTGTTTGTTCTCCCGTGCACTTAGACAGCGTAGGGACCGCAGCCCAGTTGTACCCCGTCGCCTAGGGCGGGTCGTTGCAAGTAGGCAGGGACAGGGCGGTGGGTAGATTAGGGCTCACTTTCCCTTCTCCTCCTTCCTGCCATTACAATTTATTTATTTTTTTAGGTTCCAGTTCAGTTCTGAAGTTGCTTTGAGGGGCCCACATCTTAGAAACCCCTATCAAACACCCCATTTTAGAAACTACACCCCTCAAAGTATTCACAACAGCATTTAGAAAGTTTATGAACCCTTTAGGTGTTTCACAGGAATTTAGAGCAAAGTAGAGGTGAAATCTACTTTTTTTTTTTGTCAGAAAATCCTTTTTATACCACTTTTTTTTATAACACAAAAGGTTTTACCAGAGAAACGCAACTCAATACTTATTACCCAGATTCTGCAGTTTTGAGAAATATCCCACATGTGGCCCTCGGGCGGTAATGGACTGAAGCACCGGCCTCCGAAGCAAAGGAACACCTAGTGGATTTTGAGCCCTCCTTTTTATTAGGCACCATGTCCGGTTTGAAGAGGTCTTGTGGTGCCAAAACAGTGGAAAACCCCCAAAAGTGACAGCATTTTGGAAACTAGACCCCTTGAGGAATTCATTGTCATTTTCTTGGGGTGCATGCGACTTTTTGATCAGTTTTTATTCTATTTTTAGGTGGCGCGGTGACTAAAAAACCGCAATTCTACTATTGTTTTTTATTCTATTTTTTTTACACCGTTCACCATGCGCTATAAATGACATATTCACTTTATTCTGCGGGGCGATACGATTACGGCGATACCAGATGTTTATAGTTTTTTTTTATGTCTTATGGCGTTTGCACAATAAAATACGTTTTGTAAAAAATCATTTACTTTTTGTGTTACCTTATTCTAAGAGGCATAACGTTATTATTTTTCCATCAATAAAGCTGTGCGAGGACTTATTTTTTGTGTAACGAACTGTTGTTTCGTTCAGTATCATTTTTAGGTACATGCAACTTTTTGATCTCTTTTTATTCCATTTTTTGGGAGGTGAAGTGACCAAAGAATTGTGATTCTGGGACGGTTATTATTTTTGTTTACAGCATTCACCGCGCAGGATAAATAATAAAATAATTTTGTAGTTCAGGCCGTTAGGGACGCGGCGATACGAATTATGTATAGTTTATTTGTTTGTTTATATATTTTTATTAATAATAAAGGACTGATAAGGGAAAAGGGGGGATTTTTACTGTTATTACTTTTAAATCTTTTTTTTTCTTATTTTTACACATCTTTTTGTAACTTTTTTTTAACTTTTTTACTTTGTCCCACTAGGGGACTTGAGGGCAGGAGGCCCTGATCGCTATTCTAATACACTGCACTACATGCGTAGTGCAGTGTATCAGAGCTGTCAGCTACTCACTGACAGCAAGCATAGTGGGTCCTGACTTCGTCAGGACCCACTAGGCTTCCGTCTATGGCATAGCCGGACGCCATTGTTTGGTGTCCGGTTGCCATAGTCACCATCGCCGGCCGCTATCGTGTAGCAGGCCGGCGATGGCAGCTTAACCCCTAAAAAGCCATGATCGCTATTGAACTCGGCTTTTCAGGGGTTAATCAGCGGGGACACAGCGATCGGTCCCCGCTGTAGGAGCTGTGACAGCCGCTGTACGAGACAGCAGCTGTCACAGCTCCTGTATGTGTCGGGAGGACGGCCGAAACGGCCATTACTCCCGAGACGTACTATTCCGTCATGGAGCGCGAACAGGGTGCTTTCCATGACGTAATAGTACGTCACTGAGCGTTAAGGGGTTAAGCAAGACCTACAGTATTGCAAAGTTGCTTCATTTTAGATGCAGTGGGACACAAAAAAATATGGTGGCGATGGTGGTCATAGCCTTTAACATTTGTGAGAGAAATAATAACAACTTTATGTTAAGATAGACTGAAGAATTTCCCGCATAGCTGGCCCTATAAGGAAAATAAAGAACATAGTAAAAATGGGAACCCAAGGCTCAATGTTGTGCGTGGGGAGTAATGTATAGCCCATTTGGTCTGAACCTACAGAAGAGCTACTGTAGCACAAATTGCTTAAAAAGTTAACTCTGGCTATTGTACAAAGGTGTCAGAACACACAGTGCATCCCAGCTTGCTGCGTATTGGGATGTGTAGTGGCAGATCAGAGTGCCCATACTGATCCCTGCCCACCGATGAAAACACCTACAATGGGCATGTGAGCATCAGAACTGGACCATGAAGCAATGGAAGAAGGTGGCCCGGTCTGATTAATCACATTTTCTTTTACATGATGTGGACGGGCGGGTGTGTGTGCATCGCTTACCTGGGGAAGAGATGACACCAGGATGAACTAGGGGAATATGGCAAGGCGGCGGAGGCATTTGTGCAATGTTCTGCTAGAAAACCTTAAGTACTGGCATTCAAGTGTACCTACCTAAGCATTGTTGCAGGCCAAATACACGCCTTAATAGCAACAGTATTCCCTAATGGCAGTGACCTCTTTCATCAAGATAACGCGTCCTGCCACACTGTAAATATTGTTAAAAAATGGTTTGCTGAACATAACAAAGAGTTCAAGGTGTTGAATTGTCATCCAAATTACCCAGATCTCAATCTGATCGAGCATCTGTGGCATGTGCTGGAAAAACAAGTCTGATCAATGGGGGCCAAACCTCGCAATTTATAGTACTTAATGAATCTGCTAGTTATTTCATGGTGTCAGATACCGAAGGACTCCTTGAGGCCCCATGCACGCGACCGTAAAATTGCCCGTAATAATGGGCCCATAAATTTCTATGGCTGATGGACACCTTCCCTTATGTCTATGGGAAGGTGTCCGTGCCGTAGAAACCTGCCAAAAAAAAAAAAGGACATGTCCTATTTTTTTATTTTACGGACCGTGCTCCTATGCTTTATAATGGGAGGCCGGCCGTGCCTGTAATTACGGGTCATAGTTACGGGCACGTTCATGTGCATGAAGCCTAAGGTCTGCTTTGGTGGCATGAGGGGGACCTACTGTACACAATATTAGAGAGGTGGTTTTAAAGGTTATGGTTGATCAGGGTGTGTGTGTATGCCACATTGGGTACGTGGACCCACTGGGCCATACCGCCTTAACGGTATGGCAGCTGGCCAACAGGAAACAGGTCAAAGTCTATAGTTTGTATAGGTGTACCTGTGGTAGCTTCAGACAGTAGTGAGGCAGGCTCAGAAGGGACTTTGACAGCAGGCTGACAACAGGCGTGGTGTAACAGGACAGGCGTGGTACACAGCACAGCACGTCTCCAACTCAATATGGCACTTGACCAGGATAGCACGGGATACGGGTAGCAGGAACAGGAAACACTGGGAACTGGAAGACACTAGGAGACCATTTGCAGAGACAAACTAGGGTAACGACAACAAAGCTCAGGCAAGGTAGGAAGGGGCTGGGTCCCTCTTATAGTCCAGGGTGCTCATGGGCTAATTTGGCACTTTAACTCAGGTGCGCGTGCTGGCCCTTTAGGAGAGGGCATGAGTGTGCGTGTGAACCCTACGGGACCCAGCCGAGAGAAGCGGAAGTGAGTGTTGGCATCTCCTGAGGAGGAGATGGGCACCAGTGTCCACAGACCCATGGCAGCGGCTGTCAGGAGGTGAGTGAGCCTGACGGGCCGTAACCATTGGCATGACAGTGTGTATATATATATATATATATATATATATATATATATACATACAGTATATATATTCTCACACTTTTTAAGCATATATAGGGGTGAATAGATACTTCTGACAGTTCATTTTCTAATTTAACTTTATGTAAGAAAAGAGAAGCGCAAACATGAACAAACATCAGATGGATTTAACATAATAGTTCAATAGTGTTGTGTAATCTTAGTCCCATAATGATAGCCTTTGTATACCAAGTTAATAGAAAGTTTCCTTTTTATTGTTATTTTGATATATTAGATTTAGCAGTTATAGTGGCAACAAACTTTTAGATTTGACTTTGAAAACTAATTTTGAATCCAGAGTTTACAAACCCTACAAAAGCCTGGAGCTCCGGGAGTAAAAGAGAAGAAAGTTTACAGATATCAAAGCTATATCAGGTGTTTTTATATCCTGCATGACTGATTCACAACACCTGTGGTGTTTCTCCTTGAGTACTTTATTCTTCAGGGGTTCATGTGTGAGACCTAAGAAAAGTCAGATAAAGATCAGATAACAACTAGTGTTCAAACAAGAAAACCAAATCATTGCAACCACAAGACACCAACACCAAGATTAAAGGAGGTTCGATATTTTTCTGTCCATTGTGTTCTGGTCCAAAATCTATTTTAAAAAGGAGAAAATCTGTGTGAACATTACATAGTTGGCTAACCCTTTAAAGGGGTTTTTCTTTGTTATGCTTTAGTTATCAAATTTAAATATATAAAAGATTACAGTAGTCTTATTAAAAGGAAGCCTTCGTTTCTGCACTGCATAATGGTATAGTCTATGTATGGGTATTGTTCTACTTCATCAATAGGCCAAAAATAGTCAAAATATGGTGCTGGGTCACAAGTTCCCTTGTTCTCTTCACAATGTGGATAGTTAAGAAGAGGCTGTGCCTTGTCACATGACACATGGATGTGGGTCACAGTTGGGACCACTTTTAGAGGCTGTAGAACATGATGCATTTATGCATAAAGTCAGCTATTTGGAAGCAATCTGTTTTAACAAAAAAAAAAGTTTAGGGTCACTTAGAAATTTCCTTATTTTTGCAAGAAAAGCACAGTTTTTTTCAATGAAGATAACATTAAATTAATCAGAAATACACTCTATACATTGTTAATGTGCTAAATGACTATTCTAAACGTCTGTTTTTTAATGCAATATCTACATAGGTGTATAGAGGCCCATTTCCAGCAACCATCACTCCAGTGTTCTAATGGTACATTGTGTTTGCTAACTGTGTTAGAAGGCTAATGGATGATTAGAAAACACTTGAAAACCCTTGTGCAATTATATTAGCACCGCTGTAAACTGTTTTGCTGTTTAGAGGAGCTATAAAACTGATCTTCATTTGAGCTAGTTGAGAATCTGGAGCATTACATTTGTGGGTTCGATTAAACTCTCACAATGGCTAGAAAAAGAGAGTTTTCATGTGAAACTCGACAGTCTATTCTTGTTCTTAGAAATGAAGGCTATTCCATGAGAGAAATTGTCAAGAAACTGAAGATTTCCTACAACGGTGTGTACTACTCCCTTCAGAGGACAGCACAAACAGGCTCTAACCAGAGTAGAAAGAGAAGTGGGAGGCTCCGCTGCACAACTGAGCAACAAGACAAGTACATTAGAGTCTCTAGTTTGAGAAATAGATGCCTCACAGGTCCTCAACTGGCAGCTTCATTAAATAGTACCCGCAAAACGCCAGTGTCAACGTCTACAGTGAAGAGGCGACTCTGGGATGCTGGCCTTCAGGGCAGAGTGGAAAAGAAAAAGCCATATCTGGGACTGGCTAATAAAAGGAAAAGATTAATATGGGCAAAAGCACACAGACATTGGACAGAGGAAGATTGGAAAAAAGTGTTATGGACAGATGAATTGAAGTTTGAGGTGTTTGGATCACACAGAAGAACATTTGTGAGATGCAGAACAACTGAAAAGATGCTGGAAGAGTGCCTGACACCATCTGTCAAGCATGGTGGAGGTAATGTGATGGTCCGGGGTTGCTTTGGTATTGGTAAAGTGGGAGATTTGTACAAGGTAAAAGGGATTTTGAATAAGGAAGGCTATCACTCCATTTTGCAACTCCATGCCACACGCTGTGGACAGCGCTTGATTGGAGCCAATTTCATCCTACAACAGGACAATGACCCAAAGCACACCTCCAAATTATGCAAGAATTATTTAGGGACGAAGCAGGCAGCTGGTATTCTATCTGTAATGGAGTGGTCAGCACAGTCACCAGATCTCAACCCCATAGAGCTGTTGTGGGAGCAGCTTGACCGTATGGTACGCAAGAAGTGCCCATCAAGCCAATCCAACTTGTGGGAGGGCCTTCTGGAAGCATGGGGTGAAATTTCTCCCGATTACCTCAGCAAATTAACAGCTAGAATGCCAAAGGTCTGCAATGCTGTAATTGCTGCAAATGGAGCATTCTTTGACGAAAGCAAAGTTTGAAGGAGAAAATTATTATTTGAAATAAAAATCATTATTTCTAACCTTGTCAATGTCTTGACTATATTTTCTAGTCATTTTGCAACTCATTTGATAAATATAAGTGTGAGTTTTCATGGAAAACACAAAATTGTCTGGGTGACCCCAAACTTTTGAAAGGTAGTGTGTATGTATATATATATATATATATATATATATATATATATATACATTCAATTAAAACAGTACAACATAAATTATCAGGCAAAATAACTTTCCCTTCTTCTTGCGGATACATGCCGTCACCAATTTTTAGTAATAAATCTTAAAACTCTTGTGCATTTGGGTTGCCTTCTGTTCGCGCCGCATATTTATTGTTAAATGCATCGTTATAACATTGCGCCACAGACTTGAACTCTTTAGGTAGGCTCTAATTTCATCTGCCCTCGTTCCTCGTGGTATGACTGGCAAAGTCTGCCTAAAATCGCCACAGAAAAGCATTGTCATACCACCCATGGGTTGGTCATTTTGTCTGATATCTCGCAAGGATCTATCTATTGCTTCTACCGCTCTACGATTTGCCATACTGCACTCATCCCATATTACTAAGCAGCAATCACGTAGAACCCTTGCTTTGTCACTGTTTCTATAAACATTACACACTGGGCTTTCCGTAAGATTCAAGTCAATAGGGATCTTGAACATTGTATGGGCGGTTTGGCCTCCGGGCAACAATGTGGCTGCTATAAACAAACCAAAAACGAAAAAAAGTAAAGTATCAAATATAAAATATATACATCTTATTGAAGAATATTAAAATGTAACATATAAAAAGGTCCACAGACACACTAAAGAAAGGACGCACTTAAAAAAAGTCCTGCACATGGAGTAATAAACAATGTCTGCGAGGTTCAGAAAAAATGGGATGTAGCATACAAATGCAGACAAAAATTATACATAACAATATATGAATGTATATTCAATATTATTCTACATTAGAAAATAATACGAGAAGAAAAGTAACCATACTGACCCATGAGGTGCTGGAGTAATTGATAAGCATCCACCCCGACGCGCGTTTCGGCGCACTTGCCTTCATCTGGGCAAGTGCCAAGTGCGAGTGTGCCGAAACGTGCGTCGGGATGAATGCTTATCAATTACTCCACGACCAAATTTGTATCTATATAGATCTTTTTAATTTTTAATGTTGAAGTCTTTATGTGTGAGTGATCCAATAATAATTGTTTGTTCAAAAACTTTCAAACATAAATGTGATGTTCTTTTTGGGATGTGCGTTTATTGTGACGTAATCACTGATCTTTGACCCGCAGTTTGGCAATTTTTTCTCGATTTTGAAAAAATTGTAATTCATTTAGCTATGTATTTAAACTGCTGTTAATTGGCACCTTTTTAATAGCCTGATGAAGACGCCAGTCCGGCGTTGAAACGCGTAGCTTGTCGACCTGTAATTCATTATGTTATCTATTAAATCATGAAATTTTTTCATTTTTATATTGCCCATTATTAGCAGCGCCATTTGTGGTCTTTTTTTCTCCCTCCTTATGTATTTTGTAATCATTGCTTTTCCCCTGCGGAATAGACTGTAATGCAGCTTTGAAACTATGCACGTACGGATTCACCTGATGCAGCATGTTTTGAAGTGGAGATATAAGGTTACTATTTAGTTGTGGAAAGTTCTGATTTCTGATATTGGCCTGTTCATTGTAATCTGATACAAAATAAATCTGAAGAAATTTTGGCTCATCTTGTGGTAGCAAAGATCAGATGAGATGATAAAATTGGCCTTGCACCTTGAAGGTCGGCATGAATGGTCCCTCTGTAATTAGTTTTGCCCCAAAATATGTCATTTGGAATGCATTGTTATACAAACGGATACTGTCTAAGAAGATTTTTGATTGTGGATGGTCACCATTTAAAAAAAAAGTTGTTTTATAAGCACTGGAGGTTCTTGAAATTTTTCAATGTGGATTTTACTACTTGATCAACAGATTCCATTTGGTTCTTTTCTCCATTTGAGAGCACCGCAAAAATTGCAAATTGCAACCATATTAGCAAGAGGCGTAGCTAGGTTCTCCTGCACCCGGGGCAAAGATTCAGATCTGCGCCCCCCCCCCCCAACTTATTTCCCAACATCTCCTTCCCCCTCGCCATGTTTTCTTTCCCTACCAATCAATGAGGCATAATTTTTTTCACAATTTTTTTAATGTAACTCGAGTATAAAAGCATTTCTACATTTTACAAACAATGTAGTTCTATAATGTAATTAACATAAAAATAAATTAAAAGAAAATAAATTAAAGAGGCCACACACAGCCCCCTGTAGATAACGTCACACAGCCCCCTTGTAGATAGTGCCACACACAGCCCGCTGCCCCTTTGTAAATAGCGCCACACTCCCCCCCCTTGTAAATAGTGCCACATACCCCCCTTTTAAATAGTGCCACACTCCCATCCCTTGTACTTAGCGCCACACTGTGAACAGAGCGGTGAGCGGTAGCCTACCGCTACCACTCTCTGCTCTGCCTGGTGTGACTTACCGGAGAAGCCGAGGAGGTCATGCGGTGCAGGCAATGGCGGAGTTCCTTCTGACTAGGGTTGATGACAGCCAGGGCCGGTCTGAGCTTGGATGGCACGCTGTGCGGGACTCTCTATTGCCGCCCCTACACAAACCAAAAATGAACCACATATATGGACACGCTGGAACATATATACTGTACATACATAAAGACAGATATTTAGACATACAGGCAAATATACATACACACATCTGGAATACATACATACAGGTAAATATATAGACGTACAAACACATATATACACACACACAGATAAATACACTACAGGAACATATGCGAATACATAAAAGGCACAAAACAGACCCATATATACCCCCACAGGCACATATGTACACAGCACAGATAATGTAGTAGATGTTACCTGCAGTCCTATGTAACACCACAGATAGCACAGTGATAACTCTCTAAATACAGATAGTAGTGTTACCTGCAGTCCTATGTAACACCACAGATAACACAGTGATAACTCTGATTACAGATAATGTAGTAGATGTTGCCTGCAGTCCTATGTAACACCACAGATAACACAGTGATAACTCTCTGAGTACTGATAATCTAGTTGTGGCCCCTGCAGTCCTATGTAACACCACAGATAACACATTGTGCTAAATTACAATCTCAGCTCTGCTACACAGTACAGATAATGTAGTAGATGTTACCTGCAGTCCTATGTAACACCACAGATAACATAGTGATAACTCTCTGAGTACAGATAATGTAGTAGATGTAAGAGACAAACACATGCAGAGACACAGACAGACAGAGACAGAGACACAAACTGTAACATATACAGGGTGGGCCATTTATATGGATACACCTAAATAAAATGGGAATGGTTGGTGATATTAATTTTTCCTGTTTGTGGCACATTAGTATATGAGAGGGGGGAAACTTTTCAAGCTGGGTGTTGACCATGGCGGCCATTTTGAAGTCAGCCATTTTGTATCCAACTTTAGTTTTTTCAATGGGAAGAGGGTCATGTGACACATCATACTTATCGAGAATTTCACAAGAAAAACAATGGTGTGCTTGGTTTTAACGTTACTTTATTCTTTCATGAGTTATTTACAAGTTTCTAACCACTTATAAAATGTGTTCAAAGTGCTGCCCATTGTGTTGGATTGTCAATGCAACCCTCTTCTCCCACTCTTCACACACTGATAGCAACACCGCAGAAGAAATGCTAGCACAGGCTTCCACTATCTGTAGTTTCAGTTGCTGCACATCTCGTATCTTCACAGCATAGACAATTGCCTTCAGATGACCCCAAAGATAAAAGTCTAAGGGGGTCAGATCGGGAGACCTAGGGGGCCATTCAACTGGCCCACGACGACCAATCCACTTTCCAGGAAATTGTTCATCTAGGAATGCTCGGACCTGACACCCTGACACATGCTGTGAAGATACGAGATGTGCAGCAACTGAAACCAGCTACAGGTAATTGAACTTATCTCACGTCCCTCACCTATCTATGTATTATACTGTGAACAGTAACAGACTGAGCTACGTAATGGTAAGAGCAGAGTTCACAGCAGCACATAGTATTTCAGGAGAGGAGCGTGCAGATTCTGTGCTGCTGTGAACTCTGCTCTTACCATTACGTAGCTCTCAGTCTGTTACCTCTCCTCCACTCCTGTCCTCAATAACACCTTCACATGATTGGCAAGTCACCACCCCGAACAAGATCGGCACGCTCATCTCCTGAAATACTCTGTGCTGCTGTGAACTCTGCTCTTACCATTACGTGGTGACTTGCCAATCATGTGAAGGTGTTATTGAGGACAGGAGTGGAGGAGAGGTAACAGACTGAGAGCCACGTAATGGTAAGAGCATAGTTCACAGCAGCACTGAATCTGCACGCTCCTCTCCTGAAATACTCTGTGCTGCCTTAAACTCTGTGGACAGGTCAGGATCCTGTTTCTTTTAAATGCTGCACTGTAGCGCAGCCTTATATAGTGGATCGAGCACGTTCCCCAGCAGCATTTAAAAGAAACAGGATCCTGACCTGTCCACAGAGTTTAAAGAGACTCTGTCACCACATTATAAGTGCCCTGTCTCCTATATAAGGAGATCGGTGCTGTAATGTAGGTGACAGTTATGCTTTTTATTTAAAAAAACAATCTTTTTTTCACGACGTTAGGAGCGATTTTGGTTTATGCTAATGAGCTTTCTTAATGCCCAAGTGGGCGTACTTTTACTTTCGACCAAGTGGGCGTTGTACAGAGGAGTGTATGATGCTGACCAATCGGCATCATGCACTCCTCTCCATTCATTTACACTGCACTAGCGATATAGATATATCGCTATGTGCAGCCTCATACACAAGCCCTAACATTACTACAGTGTCCTGATAATGAATACACATGAAATCCAGCCTGGACGTCATGTGTACTCAGAATCCTGACACTTCTGACTCTTTTTTTGTGAGATTCCGGCAAGTGAAACCAAATCTCGTTTAGCTCCGTGATCTCGCGAGATTTCGTATCCGTTGCTGGGGAGTACATACATTTTCACTGGGCTTGCCTGGGGAGTACATATTGCCGCACTGCACAATCTCAGGGAGTTCAAGAGAATGGCACATCCACAAAAGTTGGAGAAGGCTGGTAGTGACTTAGAATAGCAAGGGGAATGTCAATCAAAGTTTGGGGTGGGGGGAAATTTAAATTTTCACCTCAGGCAGCAGAAAAGCTAGAATTGGCCCTGAATTTATGGCACTGCAGAAAGTTCAGCTATCATCGGGTTAGTTCTTTAAAAGGGAAGTTGACCTGAACTAGATAATGTTATTATAGTTCTATTCTATCTATGTTCACCAATGAGTATATGATTAGCAATTTAGCTGGCCCTAATACACAGCACTTCCAAGTAAAAAACAAGTCCAGTGTTTATTGAGTAAATTGTTCACTGTATCATCTAAGATGTTTTTTTTTGCCACATTTTTCACAACGTTTTTCGCCCGTGGCCATTGTGGACCGCAGGCAATAAACACAGCTAAAAATGCTCGAAAGCGGTTTCCGGGTCAAAATCAGCACCAAAAAACTCTAATTGACCCACTATCAGAAGGGTACTTCAGCTGGAATAAGGAATTACATAAAATTGTGCTTACAGTCTAAAATTAAAACTTTTTTGTGCTTCTAAATCATTTTATCAACATATCATCTATCCACTTTAAAGGTAATAAATATTAGCTCGGTGGGGTCGACCGGTGAGAACCCCACCAGCATGGTAGCACAAACCCCACAATACTCAATCAAAATGAAATAAAACATGACAACAGTTTCTTTGGATAAAAATGACCACGGTGTTTATTAAGGGTAACCTAAGATAAAATAATTCGAAGAGAATAACCATAAATAATCGAATAAATAATAAAATATAAATATTTTGACCAATAAAAACCAAGTCCGCCCAGCATTAGCTGGGTGACAAACCCCTCTAACAAACAACGTGACGTGAAGGAATTTAAGAACAATAGGGCGGGAGGGTGGGCGACGGTCCAATCTTCAAAAACTGGCTGCTTGACCACGATGAACTGCTCCTTTTATGTCCAATTTTCCCGCCTTTAGGATTTTATCAATGACCAATCAGCTGGCCTTCCACAAAACTGCCTGGAGATAGAATCTGCCAGAACCTGCTCATGCAATTGCACAGCTGACCTAGGTCCAATCAGCTGGGACCAACTCCAAACTGCCCAGAGACAGAAACATCTGGAAACCGGCTCGTGCCACCAGCACAGCTTACCCGGGGGACACCACGATGGTAAGTACCATTCTAATATAAAATAACAAATGGAGAAAAGAGGGAAAGGGGGAGAGAAAAACATACCAAGCAAAAAAACATATTTTATTAACAACTTATGGGGGGCCGTGCGACCATGTGTCCCCCAGGCAATAGCCTGGGGGGCCCCTGACATGGTAGCACAAACCCCACAATACTCAATCAAAATGAAATAAAACATGACAACAGTTTCTTTGGATAAAAATGGCCACGGTGTTTATTAAGGGTAACCTAAGATAAAATAATTCGAAGAGAATAACCATAAATAATCGAATAAATAATAAAATAGAAATATTTTGACCAATAAAAACCAAGTCCGCCCAGCATTAGCTGGGTGACAAACCCCACAAGCCATGACATTACCAAGACATGGCCCCCCCAAAACACCGCAGCCATTCTTCAATTAAATTCTGCAGGCCCAAATTGAAAATGTCGATACCCACATCAGAAAGATGTATACAATCATTTCTGAACAGCCCGTCTGTGAGGTCTTCAAGGTCACTGTGTCTATAAGAAAGACCACCGAGGACCGACATGTATTTAGACATGGCTCTATTAATCCTTTTACGGATTCGATTCAAAAACTTATAATTTCCAGAGGACCATAGCAGTCTTGGAAAAATCTCTGAAAAGGAAATAGTAGCGTCAGGGAAAAGACATTTTATCAAGGCTATATCCCTTCTCATTTCCCAAAGTAAGTCCAAAGTCTTTTCTTTACCTAGGTCATTGCCTCCAGCATGGATGATAATTAAATTCGGATCTGGCCAATAAGAACTCAGTGATTTAACTAAAGAAAACACGTTTTTCCATTGCAAACCCCTTACCCCATGCCAAAAAACCGAAAAAACTAGCAGATCCATAGACAAATTTTCTGTATAGGACCTTCTCGCGGCTCTCTTCTGTGCCCAAAATATAAAAGAGTGGCCAAGGATCCAAACAACCAAACGCTTACCTGTGGATATATAATTACACTACTAACAAGTCTGGTCGAACATAAAGTTTAAATCTATTAGACTCCCACCTTCCAATTCTTTTTATAATCCCTTCATCAATTCCTAACTGTGCAGCTTCCGTAGCTGCACCTATTCTAAACGAATGGGAGGTTATTTTTAAATGCTCCAACTTCAGGGACTTCAAACATTTCTTCAAAACAGAGTTAAACTGAAATCTGGACAGCTGATCCCCATTCTGATGAATCAGGAAAGCAACCCCAAGACTCGGCCTGATTGACAACCAATGTTTAACATTAGAAACTGGGCAAAGAACAGAACCCGAAAACTGATTAATTCTAACCAAACGACCTTTTCCTAATTGATCTGTCTTAGATTTTTTTAACAATAACAAAACATGGTCAATTTTGCAACTAACATCCTGAAATGAAAGGCCCGGGACTGAAACTTTACTCTCTGCCACCAGTTCGCTTATTCTCAAGGCTGCAAAGAACATTAACACAAATGCTGTTCTAAACAAACACACTTCAAAATTACTAAAACAAACTAAATGTAACACATTGAATAATTTTAACAACAAATCTAATGAAATAGGCCTTCGTCTTTCCACAACCGGAGCTGACCTATGGTAACCTTTCAAAAGCTGCTTAACTGGGAAGAGCGAAGAAATAGCCGGACAACTGTTTAATTTAAGAAAGAAAGAGATGCCTGCCAGAGACTTAGAAATGGAGGCAAATGACAGCCTCCTACTAATCAGGCTACATACAAATTTTAAAACTAGACCTACCTCATTATGAAAGAAATTACAGTTCTCATTAACACAGAAATTAACCCACTCCTTCCAAGCAGCTGAATAATCAGCCCATGTTCTTGGAGCCAAGGATCTCTGAATATTAACATAGATTAGTCCCAAATCAGATTCCATAAATGAGGAGGACACGGAATTCCACAAAGCTCCGCTTCTGGTGCCATCGTTCTGAACCTCCGCCACTGACAACGAGATAATGAATCTGCTATATCATTCTTTTTTCCTTCTATATAGCTAGCTTTCAACCAGATGTTCAACTTCAGACAACATAAAGTTAAATGTCTTAATATCTTAACTACTAATTCACATTTTGAAGATAATGTGTTAATTACAAAGACCACACCTTTGTTATCCGTAAACAACAAAATTCTCCTATTCTTAAAATAATGACCCCATACAACTATGGCTACCAAAACCGGAAATAATTCCAATAAGACAATATTTGAAGTAACTTTGCTTACACGCCAAGCACTGGGCCATAACTCAGCCGACCATTGACCATTAAAGAATGCCCCGTAGCCCATACTACCGGCTGCATCCGTAAATAAAGACAAAGAGTCAGAATCCTCAAAATTAAACTGCCAGCAACTGCGTCCATTAAATTTAGATAAAAATTCTAGCCATACAGCTAAATCTTCTTTTAGCTGAACCGTTAACCTAATATGGGACCTAGGTGACTTAAGACCCCTTGTTGAAAAATACAGTCGCTTTGAAAAAACTCTTCCCATAGGAATAACTCTAGAGGCAAAGCTCAACAACCCTAACAGTGACTGCATATCACGTAATGAACATTTCTTCCTAGCTAACATACTGACTAAAGAAACCCTTAACTTTAACAATTTTTCCTCTGCTAAACTAAATTCCATTCTCTCAGAATCTATTCTAATACCTAAAAATTCTAATGACCTACATGGAAACACAGTCTTCTCTTCAGCTAACGGAACACCAAAAAATTTCATAAACTCGACAAATTTTAACAATAAGGAATAACATAACTCAGAACTAGCATCACCTATAAACAAAAAGTCATCAAGATAGTGCAGAACACCTCCATCCGGAATTTGCTTCTGCACTACCCAATGTAAAAAGGATGAAAATGCCTCAAAATAGAAACAAGATAAAGAAAAACCCATTGGTAAACATTTGTCATAAAAATAATCACCTTCAAATTGAAAACCTAGAGAGTTGAAACCTGCAGGGTTAACTGGTAGTAAACGGAAAGCTGATTTGATATCAGCTTTTGCTAAAAAAGCATTTTGACCAAACTGTCTCAATAAAGAGACAGCCTGATCAAACGAAGCATAGTGTACTGTCGCTTTAGACTTGTCAGCATCATCGTTTAATGAAGCCTTAAACGGGTAAGAAAGGTGATGTATTAAACGAAATGAATTCAATTCCTTCTTAGGGACAATTCCTAAAGGTGAAAGTCTAAAGTTTGTAAACGGCGGATGTATAAAAGGACCAGCGATCCTGCCAGTTCCAAGCTCTTTCAGGATTTTCTGATGCACAATATCCTTATGCTGCTGGATGGATTTCAAATTATCCACCCAGCAACAACCAGATCCTTTGAAAGAAGGGATATCAAAACCAAACTTAAAACCGTTAAAAATTAAATTAGCTTTCTCCCTGTCTGGGAACATTTCTAGCCAAGGCGCCATTCTTATTAATTTCACTGGCGTCCATGCTTTTGGATAACTGTTCTTTGGAACTAGGGGGTTGAGACTGGTTTGCTCTTTTAAAACAGCGACACATTGGGTGCGAACCCCCACAAAAGGAACATTCATGTTTATACCGACAATTGTTCAACCATTTACACTGAGCTTCATTATAAGCAAAGCAAACTCCTTTCCTCAACGTATTCTGAGAACTAGGCTGCTGCTTGGGCACTGACCTTTGTGGAAGCATTAAACTAAGCCACAAACCAACATCCTTAGTGCCCCATTTTAATGAAGGGTACACTGCCATCTTCTGGCGAAACATTTCATCATAATTGTACCATGCTAAACCACCAAACTGGCGGTAAGCCTCAAGAATAATGTCTACATGCTGAAATAAATTACTAGAATTAATGAAAGACTTTTCCCCTAAAACTGAAGCATAGATACAGAACGCCTGTAGCCAGTTAAAGAAAGACTTAGGAGGAGAACGTTTTTTATCCTCATCTTTATCAGACTTACCATCCTGCTTGACAAGAGTCTCCTTCGCAGATGGTAATAAAGAAAATAAATCTATAAACTCGTTCCTCCAAATACGCTCCTTAATTGCTGGCTGTAAATGAAAACCTAATGGCGAAATATCGCAAGACATCACTTCCTTACAACAAGTTTCCGAAACACCAATTCCTTTCTCTAAAACAGGAATATTACTAAAACCAGCATTCTGTAAATGCTGACTACTATGCTTCCATACATCAGCGGGGGAACTAGCAGGAACAGCCGACTTACTGACCAAATCAGCTAATAATTTTAAAATATCAAACATTACATTAGAATTGAGGGGAAGGGGGATGGGGTGGGACAGATAAGGGGTAGCTGGCATCTCACCACTCTGTTCCACCTGTCCTGGGTCGTGCACCGCTTCTGCTACCTCCTGCTGCGTGCCTGTAGATCCTGGGGAAACTTGCTGACAGGAAAGTTGACTCCTGGGACCTCTTCTTCTCCTTGATACTGGCGGGGGTGGGGAATAAGCCACCCTAGTCTTCCGGCTCCTCTTCCTCGGTTGCAGCTCTGAAGAAAAGTCCTGCGCCGCCTCTAAAACCAGTGAGGCCGGCGCTTCCGCTGTGTCCTCCACACCATCCTTGGAGCAGGAGGGGGTACCCGACCAACCTGTTGTCTCCCGTTCTCTGACTAAACTTCTGGCCAGCGGGTTAGCCAATTGCGCCGGCACTTGCTGCGCACTTCCGGCACTGTGCGCCACCTTCTTTGATGACACGGTCGGCCGCCTCCTCTCAAGCTCCGGCACCTGGAGCGAACGTCCGGAACTGCGCTCCACCCTCAGTGATGACTCTGCTGCAGACTTCCTCCTCTTGGCTGCAGCTGATGACGGCACCTCGAGCGACGACCCAGCAGGAGACACTGCTTCCTCTATGTCGTCTTCCAGCCCAGTAAGTTCGCTTCTTCCCTCGACCTCCCTCGACGGCGCTGCTGCTAGGCATTGCCTCAGCCAGTTTTCTCCTCCTTCCGACTCCGCTCTTCTGATCAGCTCCATCAGCAGGACATCCATGGCGACGGTCCAATCTTCAAAAACTGGCTGCTTGACCACGATGAACTGCTCCTTTTATGTCCAATTTTCCCGCCTTTAGGATTTTATCAATGACCAATCAGCTGGCCTTCCACAAAACTGCCTGGAGATAGAATCTGCCAGAACCTGCTCATGCAATTGCACAGCTGACCTAGGTCCAATCAGCTGGGACCAACTCCAAACTGCCCAGAGACAGAAACATCTGGAAACCGGCTCGTGCCACCAGCACAGCTTACCCGGGGGACACCACGATGGTAAGTACCATTCTAATATAAAATAACAAATGGAGAAAAGAGGGAAAGGGGGAGAGAAAAACATACCAAGCAAAAAAACATATTTTATTAACAACTTATGGGGGGCCGTGCGACCATGTGTCCCCCAGGCAATAGCCTGGGGGGCCCCTGACATTACTACAGTGAAGAGAAGTTAGGACAGAGCCGCAGTCTAGCATATCACACAGTGACTAACACCTACACTATGTGGCCAAAGTATTTGGACACCTGACCATCACAATTGCAGTAAATTAATTTGTTGGACATCCTTTTCCAAAACCATGGAAGTTAAAATGAGGTTGGGTCCACTTTTGCGACTGTTCAGCATCCTCCATGTGGAAGGATTTCCAAAGATTTTAGAGTGTGTCTGTGGTCATTTGTGCCCATTCTGTCAAAATAGAGTTTGTCAGATCAGAGTCTGATATTGGACAAAATGGTCAGCATTCTAATACATCCCAAATGTATTCAATAGGTTTGAGGTAAGGGTCCTGTATAGACCATTGTCATTGAATCATGCCCTTATGGCCCTTGCTTTGTGTACAAGAGCACAGTCATGCAGGAACAGGAAGGAGCCACAAAGTTGGAAGCATACAATTGTCTAAAATGTCTTTGTGTGTTTTAGCAGTGACCAACAATTGCCCAGCACTGAAAATAAGGGGCCTACCTCAATTACTGAAAAGCAGACTCATCTTTTATGTGCTCCAACAAAACCAAGCCACAGTCAGACAGATTGTGTAGAAATAGAGAAAATTCAAGACCATTATTACCCTCCCCAGGAGTGGTCGACCAACAAACATCACGCTGAGAGCAAGTTGTGCAAGGTCACAAAGGAACCCAAGGTAACCTCTAAAATACTAAAGGGATTTCTCACATTAGCTAATGTTAATGTTCATGAGTCCATTATCAGGACGACACTAAACAACAATGGTGTGCATAGCAGGATTGCAGAGAGAAAGCTGCTGCTTTCCAAAAAGAACATTGCTGCCCGTCTGCAATTTGCTAAAGATCACCTGTACAAGCCAGAAGGCTATTCAAACAATGTTTTGTGGATGGATGAGACCAAAATAGAGCGGTTTGGTTTAACCCCTTAACGACCGGCGTATAGTGTTTTTACGTCAGTCGTTTAGGGTAGTTCTTCTGAAATGTCAACCTTTCACGTCGGCACTTCAGAAGAACTTTCCCCGCATGATGCGGGGTGCTGCTGAAACCCGGGCTGTTAGTAACAGCCTCGGGCTTCAGGGCAATGATCGGAGAACACTAGCAGTGGTCTCCGATCATTTTTAACCCCTCAGATGCGGTGCTGAATAGCAAGTACCGCATCTGAGTGGTTTGGGAGGGAGGGGACCGCATGGGGGGGATCTCCTGAAGTCCGGGCTGCTGGTAACAGCCTCGGGCTTCAGGGCAACTATAGGAGACCACTAGCAGTGTTTTCCAATCATATTTAACCCCTCAGATGCGGCACTCAATAGCAAGTGCCGCATCTAAGTGGTTTGGGAGGGAGCCGCATCGGAGCGGTTTTCCCGGTCATCGGGTGATCTGCCTCTGAAGCCAAGGCTGTTAGCAACAGCCTTGGCTTCAGAGTGATAATCGGACACCAATAACAGTGGTCTCTGTTCATGTGATCACTGTGAGAACCATTCACAGTGATCACAAAATGAAAAACGACGTGTTTCTCCTACCTGTCCCTCTGTCTCTCCTCACACTTGTTGCTCTGTATGAGAAGAGACCGAGAGAGAATTTTACTGTGACACCAAAGACACAAAATTACAATAAATCTAATATATTAACTTTATATAAACTTCAATTGTATACCTTGGCTAGGGATATGCTTAGGGCACATTCACACGTGGCAGAGTTTTTCAGCTGCAAATGTTGGTGCAGTTTTGGGGTAAATACGCAACGAATCTGAACCAACATTTGCATATTTGAGAGGTAATTCAGACGTTGCAGAAAAGACAGCGGACTTGCCACAGATTTCAGTTTTTGCATTGCAAAGGCTGAAATCCGCAGTCAAATTCCGCTTCTTCTCCGCCACAGTGCATGCTGCGGAGGGAAAATTCTGCACCGCAGCCTATGGTCCACAGCAGAGTTTTCCGCAACGTCTGAACTAACTTGCCTAAAAATGTATTGAAACAAATGTAAAAAAGGGCCGCTGGAGAATTCCACTGCGGACTGTCCACAGCGGAATTCTACAGCAATTCCGCCACATGTGAATGTGCCCTTAGGGTTAGTCTAGGGTTATTCTAGGTTCTATTATAGAGTTAGTCTCGGTTTAGCCTAGGTTTAGTCTAGGGTTAGCCTAGGTTTAGTCTAGGTTTAGCCTAGGGTTTTTGTGTAGCTTACGTGTGTTATGTCTGTGTATTTTATTTGTGTAAAAAATATATATATATGTAAAAAAAAAAGTTTTACAGTCTACGTGTTTGTTCTACATCAGTTTTTTGTGGAGCGTGCTTTTGTGACGTCCGTGTATTTTTGTCTGTGAAAAAAAAAGTTCATAAAAAATAATTACATTTGTCTGCGTGTGCGTCTGGTTACAGTCTTTGTCATACGTGTGTGTGATTACAATGGCCCATAAAAGGTTCACGGTGGAAGAGGCATACGCCATGTTAATTTCCGACTCTGATGAAAGCAATACAGAAACCGCGTCCGAGGTAGAAATGTATTCTACCAGTGATAGCGACGACAGTGATACGCTTTCTGCAATTCAAGTGTCACTGCACAGTCCACAAGCACAGAGCATGTCGCAGAAGTACCACAAAACACGTCCCACTCTATTCCCTCAGAATATATTGAGTGGGTACCCACAGTGGAATTTTCCCCTAATATCCCAGAATTTATTGCCACACCAGGGATAAATATTAATGTGGAAAATTTTACAGCCCTCGATTTTTGAAAAATATTCATTACAGATGAACTATTGGAGCTGGTTGTTAACCTAAACCAATCTGTATGCTCGCCAATTCCTTGCTGAAAAGCCAAAGTCCTCCTATGCAAAGGAGTGGCACCCCACAAATACTGGTGAACTTAAACATTTTTGGGGCTCATCCTCAACATGGGGTTAGTGAAAAAGCCCTCAATCCGGTCATATTGGGCAACAAGCCCTACACATGCCACACCTGTTTTTCCAGCCGTTATGACCAGAAGCAGATATGGGGTGCTAATGCGCTTCCTTAATTTTAACGACAATCACCAGCCCCCCTGTAGTGATCCAGGCCGTGACCGCCTGTATAAAATAAGGCCCCTGATAAAAGTTTTGGAGGAGTCATTTATGCCGGTGTACAGCCCCGAACAAAACCTAAGGGTGGATGAATCGCTGATGAGTTACAAAGGCAGGCTCTCATGCCACCTGTACAGCCCCTCAAACAGAGCAAAATATGGGGTTAAAATCTACAAGCTCTGTGAGAGCGGTACAGGCTACACATCCGCCTTTAGAATCTATGAAGGCAAAGACCGTGATATTACCCACATTATTAACTCATTTACTTTCACACTGTTTTTGTAGGGAGAACCAAAAGGGAGGGTTACTTATTGGACAATGTTTCACTGTAAAAATGCAGCAATACTGTATTTTATGGAAAAAACTATTTTTTATTCCTTTCCACCTATTAAAAATACTCACTATACCCCTAGATGAATATTAGCAGGACATTTATACTTGTCAAAATGACCTGCAGTACCACGGCAAATATAGTGTGGTTCCCTAAAATCAGCTCTGGCGTAAAAAGGCCTCCAAAAGCCAAAATGGACTCCTTCTATGATATGCCATATAACGGGTCCGTATAATAGATTAGACACACATATTTGGTATTACCGTACACCGGGGAAGTAGCAGAATGTGGAAACGTGTCACTTTTACCATTATGTCATATGGTGTTTCGAAATGACTTAAGAAAAGTGACACTTTTGTAAAAAAAAAAATGCAATTTACATTTTTTGGGCCCAAGTTTGGACAAATTCTGTAAAAAGTGTGAAGGGTTAAAACGGAAATTGAACCGCTAGAAATAGACTTTAGAGTGTCTAGTTTGTAGAACATAATGTTTTTTTACCATTATTTATTGGACTTCAAGTCCATTACCCATACATTAATACCATGGTGTAAAAAACGAAATTAAGACATTTTAGTGCGCAATAGAAAAAAGGGGCACTTGTGTTTTATACTATATTTCTGGTCAAAAAAAATAAACTACACCTCCAAGTCAGGTGTCCTTATGATCAGGATAAATGAAAAAATATATTTCAATACATTTGTATGATACAATTACTTTTATTGTCAAACTGTTACATTTTAAATGAAGAAAAATCAAAATTTATTTTTTTTCTGTCTTTCCACGGCTATAAAAAAAGTAACAAAAATTACTCGGCTGTAGTGCAATGTAGTGCAATGCAATGCAATGTAGTGCAATGTATTAGAGCTGTCAGCTACTCACTGACAACAAGCATAGTGGGTCCTGACTTCGTCAGGACCCACTAGGCTTCCGTCGATGGCAGAGCCGGACGCCATTGTTTGGTGTCCGGTGGCCATAGCCACCATCGCCAGCCGCTATCGCGTAACAGACTTGTAGCTTAACCCATAAAAAGCCGTGATCACTATTGAACACGGCTTTTCAGGGGTTAATCAGGGGGGACACAGCGATCGGTCCCCGCTGTAGGAGCTGTGACAGCTGCTGTACGAGACAGCATCTGTCACAGCTTCTGCATGTGTCGGGAGGACGGCCGAAATGGCCGTTACTCCCGCGACGTACTATTCCGTCGCTGAGCGCGAACGTATTGGTTAGCGTGACGGAATAGTACGTCGCTGAGCGGGAAGGGGTTAAGCAACCAGGGAACAAGTACAGCAGGGAGGGTTTTCTCTGCTGTTTCTCGGGTGTAAAGCCCGGAATAGGGCCTGGTTTGCTGGAGTGTGAAGGAGAAGGGCGGCTTCCACTCCATACACACAGTCCATATCTTGGGCTGTCTGAGCCTAGTTAGCCTTCACCTGAGATGGCTCTTTAATTCAGGTGTGTGCAGTTCACACAGGGCTCTCAGTCTGGAGAAGACAGTCATGCTAGCCTGTGAGAGTCACCAACGTGTAAGTTAAAGCTACCTATGTTTTGAGGTACTGGGCACAAGGCTCAGGGTCTCGCAGTGAGGGACACTGAATGTGTTAGTTAGAGGCTGGACGGCCTAGGGTTTGTTTTGAACTGCTATGTAAAACCATCTTTCATATGTGAAGATACTAAAGCGGGTTGTGGCCAGTTTTAAACCAAATCCCCTGTGTTGGAGTGAAAATTCTTGTGTGCCAACCATCTTACCCTGAAGTTGGCGATCCTGTGAGCTAAGTGGTCCCCAGGTTGTCACAGTATGCAATGGCCAAGTCAAAGTCCTGACCATAATCCAATAGAAATGTTGGGGAAGGACCTGAAGCGAACAGTTCATGGGAGGAAACCAGTCAACATAACAGAGTTGAAGCTGTTTTGTACGGAGGAACGGGCTAATATTCCTTCAAGCCGATGTGCAGGACTAATCAACAATTATCGGAAACACCGGGGTCACACCAGTTACTGAAAGCAAAGGTTCACATACTTTTGCCACTGTGCCAGAGATATGTGATATTGGATCACTTTCCTCAATAAATAAATGACCGTTTAATATTTTTGACTCATTTGTTTGATTTGGTTCTACTTTTAGGACTCGTGTGAAAATCTGCTGTAGTTTTAGGTCCTATTTATGCAGAAATATAGAAAATTCTAAAGAGTGATGATACTGTCCAGTAAAATGTCCAGCGTGGTTACTTGCATCGTCGATTGGGGAACTTTCTCCTTCCTGTGTTTCACACCTCCTCTCTATAGTTTTTTTAATGAGAGATAGTATTTTTCTTACTTGTGTACTTACTTCTGTTATGTGGCAATTACTGGTAAACGGATAGTAATCGATCTGTATTGGAAAAATCTGCATTGAAATCTGTTTACATGCGGTAAAGCTCACGTGTAAATCTTGTATAGATTAAACATTTTAAAGAGGTTTATTGCTGCCTGTCTTAAGAACAGACCTGGGAGTGGGCGACTGATAGCTACGTTTTCATTATATACCTAATCATTCAGTTAGATTTCTTGGTCTGCATAATGATAGCCTGGCCTAAAGTATAGCCGAAATCTATACCAGGTCCTAGCTGATGTAGACTTAACTCTGTGGGGCATAATAAGGTATAAGCCTGTACCAGGCAACATACCTTACCCTCCCCCCATTAATCTAGTACCCCTTCCCTAATCAGATAGTAAAATAAAATGTAAAAAAATGTACTCCCCTCACTGATTGACTCCTCCTTCTCCCCCGATTCCCTCAGGCTCTCATACCAGATTGCCCTCCTTCCCCCAGAAACTGTGCCACTCTTGTTCATTGACTATTCATGGTATGGCAGCTTATCCTTATTCCAGTGAATGAGGCTGTTCCAATACCCGATACATCCTATGGAGTGGCGCTGTTTCTCAAAAACAAAAAACAGACCCTTTTTCTCTAATTCTGGACTACCCCTTTTAATCATTATAAAAAAAGAGCAATTGTGCCTAATACTTTTAATAGAATTTATTTTAGATTTGGTTTCCTCTTAACTGCTCAGTGATGTGCGACAGACAAAGTATGTGCAAATGGTAGAGAGTTGGGAAAATGATTAAAAAAAAAAAGCCCTGTTCATTTTGTAAAAAGTTGTAACTGCAGCCCTGAAGATACATTTTTTTTTAATTCAAAGCAGAACACAAATATGCTACTTTCTTACTATCTATCCTATTAGTGTGTAGTGTTTGCAAAGATGAATATGTCAGCAGAGTTCTATAACAATATATTACTTGAAATAATATACTATTATTATATTAAGGAAAACATAATGTTTTTAAAAGTAGAAATAAATGTACAATATGTGCTTGCCAACTGATAGTGAAGTTTATGCTATTCAATAAAAAAAATGTACTCTAGCTTTTACTAGAATAATGTTTCAACTTTATGTGGCATTTACAATTCTGTGTTTTATTTCTTTCGCAATGGTATTGTGGAATTTCTGTTTAGCGGTTTGGTAGTGTTCAATAGATCACCAACGTCTCAGAAAATGGGCAGTTGAATATGTCAGTAGAGTACTCACATATATCCATTCATCCCTTTGGGCATTGTGTTTAGAACCTTTTATATTGGTGAAAAACACAAAAAAATTACACTCTAAATTGCTGAGTAGTAATGAAATCTCACACATAAACATTTCAATGTGTAAATGCTGCAAAGATGTAAGTTAAAGTGGCACTGGTTAAACTCCTATTGCCCTACACTCCTGTCACTGACCTGCCTATTGTTACCAAATAAGCACAAAATAACTGCCACTGTCATCCAAGGACCTTGGGCATTAGGTATGTTCAGTAATTAAAACGGAAAGGAAACGCTCAATATAACTGAATATGTAAGGTCACTTTCATTGCCTTGCTATAAGGTAACAACCTCAGGAACTTTTAGACCAAACTCACTTTATTCTGTAATATAACCGAAAAGCACAGCATGGATCAGAACAGCCCAACAGGAGTACCTTGCGGCTGTCAGCAAACAAGAAATTAATTAGTGTGATATGAGCTAGATCCTGGGGCGTGTACCCACATAAGCATCCGAAACATAAATATATAACCTACAAAAGAAGATGCCTGAAGACTGGAAGTATATGAAATTGAGAAAATACTTTATTGAAAACAACATATAGACATACTAGAATAAAAAACGGATCCAAAAACCAACAGGTTAAAAGGACATACAAGCCATGCAGCTCATAAGGTAAGTAGTATATGAATATGGATGCATGAAAAAATGCCTGGTAGTGGACACTAACGCTATAACACTTATCACAGAGACAAATGAACTCCTACCCAACACAGTTAGTAACAACATGAAGTGAGGAAAAACATAATGAAATGATTATGAAAACAGGTATGTGTGAACAAGGCAGATAGAACACATTTCTAATAAATGAGCGAATAGTGATGGGAAAACGTACCCATAATGAGTCCAGGACTGAATGCACAGCAGTATGTCCACCCCAACGCGCGTTTCGGCGCTAATGCCTTCGTCTGGGGGTAGTGCTGGACAATGTACGTACCACTTTAAAAAGGGGAGACCAGCCAATGATGATAGAGTATCCAAAGTGAGGGTCCCAAGAATAAAAAGTGTGTACATACCTCGCTGTCTGAATACAGGTCGCTGCCTCGAGGTGAAGCAAGATGGCCGCGCCGCCGGAAACACCGCCGATGAGGGGCCGGACTCAGAGACGCGTCACCGCGTCAGCTGACACGGTCACGTGAGTCCGAGATCCGACACGTCACCAGCGATGGAACGGAGGCCCGTCACTCGTCCACCCAAAGGAGCGACACAGCGAGGAAGGGGTAACCCTGGGATACAAACACATAATAGATTGGCTGGTATAAGAAATATAGAGAAATATTAGGTGTATTGGCCAAAATCATCTGTGCAACCATACCAAATATATGTATTTGATATATTAACATGAATTGAATGAATTAATAAATAAACAGATGCTAACAAAAAAGTATATAAGAGTGCATGACATGAGAGTGGGTTATAACACTCCACAACAAGAAACACAATATACAAATATGTGCCAAAAAAGCATGTGAGGAGCGGAATGAAGGGGGGGGGGGGGGGGAAGAGAGAAGGGGGATGGGGGGACGGGGGGGACGGGGGACAGAAGACCGTGTGGGTGACATGTGTGTATGTGTGCAAGTAACGAACAGCACCGACGACAGAAAAAGAAAACCATCGCATGGGGCCATATAACGGTGAAGATAAAAAATAATAATAAAATTTATATGAATAAACGTATGCAGTGAGTGATGGAGAGTGATGGAATGAATAAATGAATAAAGAACATAAATAAAAATTATAATAAAAGTATGTAGGTGAGGTGTGGGTGCAAAATAAATATGTGTATATAGTCATAACAAGAATAAGTGCACATGAGGTATTGTGATATATAAAATATATTCATATTTATTGTGTTGGAAAATAGCAAAAATAGTAGTACAGTAGTATAATTGTGATACATAAAAGATAATATTTATTATATTTAAAAAAGTCAAAAATAGTTGCAATAGTATAATAGATGAACACAATGAAGAGGCCAGACGAATAATGATTCAAGATGGAGATCCCCAAGAAACGTGGACAAACAGGAAATCCAGATATGCTGAGAAAAATCTCAATTTAAAAGAATCTAATCTGTCGAATACAAAATAAAAAATGTTAAAATCACGAAAACACAAACTCTATGTATGTACACATATCTATGATTTAACTAATAAAAGAAACCAACACCACTAAAAGTACTGGCAATCAGAGAAATGATGAGAACCCCATGGTCTCGTTGAGACCCTTGGGGTGCATGGTTTGGAGCCTCCAAATCCATTTGCACTCCCTCTGTAGTAGACGCTTTTTAATGTCACCCCCACGCATGTCCAGATTAATGTGGTCAATGCCCCTCACCTTCAACATACTGGATCTGCAAGCATGGTGTAGGCGGAAATGTCTAGGGATTGTTTTAAGTTGTTCAACATCGTCTGTATTTTTCGCGTTTTCGATGTCCCTAACGTGCTCTCTGACTCGCAACCGTAATTCGCGGGTGGTCATGCCAATATATATCAGCGGGCACGGGCAAGTTGCATAGTAGATGACCCCTTTAGTGTTGCAAGATATGGGCCAACAGATTTTGAAGTTGTTGGTACCACTAGAGTCCACAAAAATGTTCGACCGTTCTACATTGGGGCAGCTAATGCAGTCACCACACGGTTTGCAGCCCCATTTGGGTCCTTTTGTGCCAAAAACCTTGCCAGGCTTGGTAGGTGAAAGATAGCTGTGTACCATGGCATCACGCAGATTGGGAGCTCTGCGTGGCGCCATGGCAGGGTAGTGTGGAAGAACCCTCTGTAGAATGGAATCGGTCATCAAAATGGGCCAAAATGTATTCAAAGTATCCCGCATCTCAGCCCAGCGTGAGTTAAAGGTGGTAACAAATCTCACCTTTGGTTGTTTACGTTCCTTAGGAGTAACCTGGAGTAGTTGTTGTCGACTCACTACTGATGCACGATGACGGGCTTTACGTATACAACGTTGACTGTAGCCTCTCTGGGTGAACCTATCTCCCAATTCATCAAAACGTGATTTAAGGTCAACTTCACTAGAGCAAATCTTCTTGACGCGTAAAAATTGGCCTACTGGGATCGCATCAATAGTATGTCGAGGATGTGAAGAGGTGGCGTGCAAAAGTGAATTAGTTGATGTCTCCTTTCGAAAAAGGTCCGTCTGCAAAAGACCATCAAAATCCTTTTTAATCAAAATATCCAAAAAATCAATATTAGAATGACTCCATTTATAAGTGAGTCTAATATTGAGGGAATTGCTATTCAAAGCATTGATGAACGTTGAGAGATCGTCTGAAGTACCCTGCCAGATCATGAAAATGTCATCAATGAACCGTACCCAAAACAGGACACGGCTCATCGATGGCCCATGATCTGACATGAAAAGGTTCCTCTCCCACAGCCCCAGGAACAAATTAGCATATGAGGGTGCGCAAGCTGCCCCCATAGCCGTGCCCTGGAGCTGTAGGAAAAAAGAACCATTAAAGGTAAAAAAATTGTGATGAAGAGTGAAATCGAGAAGAGACAAAATAAGTTGGGAAGTTTCCTTCTCAACATCACTCATGAGTAGGAAATTTGCCACTGCATGAAGGCCGTCCCTATGTTGGATGCTGGTGTAGAGGGACTCGACATCGCAAGTGACCAATAAATGGTCCGGATCTAAATGGATCCCCTCAATCTTCAGCAATAAATCAGCCGAGTCACGCAAGTAGGACGGCAGACATTCTACCAAGGGTTTAAGATGGAAATCAATCCATTTGCATGCCTTTTCAGTCAAACCCCCTGTGCCCGAGATAATAGGCCTACCTGGCGGATTTTTAGCATCCTTGTGGATCTTGGGTAACAGGTACATAGTTGGTATGGTAGGTTCTGGTACATAGAGAGAGTCACTCAGTAGTTTCGTGATAGTACCATTTTCCAAAGCATCTTGCAAAATCTTGTGAAACTTGAGTCTAAAAGATGACAAGGGGTTAAAAGTGAGTTTTTGATAGCAAACTGAGTTGCGTAATTGACGGTTTGCCTCGTTGACATATGACTGACGGGGCCACAGTACTACGTTACCCCCCTTGTCAGCTGGTTTCACCACAACATCATTCCATGATTTGATTTTAGCAAGACTATCCCTCTCTAGTTGGTTTAAATTGTCATAACTGATTTTGCGAGATATCATACTCCACTCATCCGAGACAAGTTTCACGAACAGATCCACTGCTGGACAAATGGCAAGAGGGGGAAATTTAGTGGATTTGTTCACTATGCACTCGGGTATCTTACCTTTAGGTAAGGAATCATCCTGATTAAGTAAATCTTCCAATGCACGTAGTGTTTCTTGTTCCTGTGCTGTTGTGAAGGTAATATCATCCTCTTTGAAATACCACCTCTTAAAAATCAGGGATCTCCCGAACAGCTGTAGATCCTTCACTGCCAGAAAATGGTCAAAGGAGGAAGCAGGGGAGAAAGTCAAAACCCTTCCCAACAAAGACATATCACTGGGAGTAAGTGAATGCTTAGATAAATTAATTACCTTTAGATGTTGATGGCCTAAATTGATTTCCGGATTAAAGTTAGGATTCACTTGTCTGGGATTGTAATCAGCTCCTCTGTTGGCCCTTCTTTTTGGATATACAGAGTTGTTGTAATTGACTTTACGTTTTTGTCTGGTGCTAATACGACCAGGAGCCGTGTTACGTGTGGTCATTTCATATTGGTCGCTGAGAGATGATATGGATGAGATAGAAGACGAACGACTGATGTTGGCAACAGGCGTTCTACGATTCCATCTGTACATCCTATTCTGTATGTAATCATCATGATCACGAATCAGTTTTTTGGTCTTAATAGACTCTATTTCCTTCTCCCATATGGTGCATTGTTGCTCCAGCTGTACATTGAAAATCTCTAAATTCTCCTTAGTCATCTCAGATTTGAAACGTGATTGAATTGTTTCCAACTCCAGGTCCATAGTATCTATCGACTTAGAGTTTAAGTCAATAAGGAGATCCATCATTTTACGTGAACAGGCGTTGCAATTATTCTCCCACGAGGATGTGAAATTCACATCCTCGATGGGAAACGATGGAAACACCTGAACACGCAAACCCCTTGGAATGAGATTATGCTGGAGATAGTTTTGCAAAAAAGCGCGGTTCCACCATATTTTCATCCTTTTGTGCATGAGGTTTTTAAAATAATTCTGGGACTCCCTAACATCCCTCTGACTGCCAGCACCTGCGGTTAAGGATCCATCTCTAAAAACATTTGAAATTTGGGAGAGCCATGATAATTCCCTGGCCCGAAAGTCCATAGTTGGATTGCTGCTGTTATCTGTGAAAAACAGAAACACACAAATAATATAACCGAAAAGCACAGCATGGATCAGAACAGCCCAACAGGAGTACCTTGCGGCTGTCAGCAAACAAGAAATTAATTAGTGTGATATGAGCTAGATCCTGGGGCGTGTACCCACATAAGCATCCGAAACATAAATATATAACCTACAAAAGAAGATGCCTGAAGACTGGAAGTATATGAAATTGAGAAAATACTTTATTGAAAACAACATATAGACATACTAGAATAAAAAACGGATCCAAAAACCAACAGGTTAAAAGGACATACAAGCCATGCAGCTCATAAGGTAAGTAGTATATGAATATGGATGCATGAAAAAATGCCTGGTAGTGGACACTAACGCTATAACACTTATCACAGAGACAAATGAACTCCTACCCAACACAGTTAGTAACAACATGAAGTGAGGAAAAACATAATGAAATGATTATGAAAACAGGTATGTGTGAACAAGGCAGATAGAACACATTTCTAATAAATGAGCGAATAGTGATGGGAAAACGTACCCATAATGAGTCCAGGACTGAATGCACAGCAGTATGTCCACCCCAACGCGCGTTTCGGCGCTAATGCCTTCGTCTGGGGGTAGTGCTGGACAATGTACGTACCACTTTAAAAAGGGGAGACCAGCCAATGATGATAGAGTATCCAAAGTGAGGGTCCCAAGAATAAAAAGTGTGTACATACCTCGCTGTCTGAATACAGGTCGCTGCCTCGAGGTGAAGCAAGATGGCCGCGCCGCCGGAAACACCGCCGATGAGGGGCCGGACTCAGAGACGCGTCACCGCGTCAGCTGACACGGTCACGTGAGTCCGAGATCCGACACGTCACCAGCGATGGAACGGAGGCCCGTCACTCGTCCACCCAAAGGAGCGACACAGCGAGGAAGGGGTAACCCTGGGATACAAACACATAATAGATTGGCTGGTATAAGAAATATAGAGAAATATTAGGTGTATTGGCCAAAATCATCTGTGCAACCATACCAAATATATGTATTTGATATATTAACATGAATTGAATGAATTAATAAATAAACAGATGCTAACAAAAAAGTATATAAGAGTGCATGACATGAGAGTGGGTTATAACACTCCACAACAAGAAGCACAATATACAAATATGTGCCAAAAAAGCATGTGAGGAGCGGAATGAAGGGGGGGGGGGAAAGAGAGAAGGGGGACGGGGGGACGGGGGGGACGGGGGACAGAAGACCGTGTGGGTGACATGTGTGTATGTGTGCAAGTAACGAACAGCACCGACGACAGAAAAAGAAAACCATCGCATGGGGCCATATAACGGTGAAGATAAAAAATAATAATAAAATTTATATGAATAAACGTATGCAGTGAGTGATGGAGAGTGATGGAATGAATAAATGAATAAAGAACATAAATAAAAATTATAATAAAAGTATGTAGGTGAGGTGTGGGTGCAAAATAAATATGTGTATATAGTCATAACAAGAATAAGTGCACATGAGGTATTGTGATATATAAAATATATTCATATTTATTGTGTTGGAAAATAGCAAAAATAGTAGTACAGTAGTATAATTGTGATACATAAAAGATAATATTTATTATATTTAAAAAAGTCAAAAATAGTTGCAATAGTATAATAGATGAACACAATGAAGAGGCCAGACGAATAATGATTCAAGATGGAGATCCCCAAGAAACGTGGACAAACAGGAAATCCAGATATGCTGAGAAAAATCTCAATTTAAAAGAATCTAATCTGTCGAATACAAAATAAAAAATGTTAAAATCACGAAAACACAAACTCTATGTATGTACACATATCTATGATTTAACTAATAAAAGAAACCAACACCACTAAAAGTACTGGCAATCAGAGAAATGATGAGAACCCCATGGTCTCGTTGAGACCCTTGGGGTGCATGGTTTGGAGCCTCCAAATCCATTTGCACTCCCTCTGTAGTAGACGCTTTTTAATGTCACCCCCACGCATGTCCAGATTAATGTGGTCAATGCCCCTCACCTTCAACATACTGGATCTGCAAGCATGGTGTAGGCGGAAATGTCTAGGGATTGTTTTAAGTTGTTCAACATCGTCTGTATTTTTCGCGTTTTCGATGTCCCTAACGTGCTCTCTGACTCGCAACCGTAATTCGCGGGTGGTCATGCCAATATATATCAGCGGGCACGGGCAAGTTGCATAGTAGATGACCCCTTTAGTGTTGCAAGATATGGGCCAACAGATTTTGAAGTTGTTGGTACCACTAGAGTCCACAAAAATGTTCGACCGTTCTACATTGGGGCAGCTAATGCAGTCACCACACGGTTTGCAGCCCCATTTGGGTCCTTTTGTGCCAAAAACCTTGCCAGGCTTGGTAGGTGAAAGATAGCTGTGTACCATGGCATCACGCAGATTGGGAGCTCTGCGTGGCGCCATGGCAGGGTAGTGTGGAAGAACCCTCTGTAGAATGGAATCTTCTGTCCCCCGTCCCCCCCGTCCCCCCGTCCCCCTTCTCTCTTTCCCCCCCCCCTTCATTCCGCTCCTCACATGCTTTTTTGGCACATATTTGTATATTGTGTTTCTTGTTGTGGAGTGTTATAACCCACTCTCATGTCATGCACTCTTATATACTTTTTTGTTAGCATCTGTTTATTTATTAATTCATTCAATTCATGTTAATATATCAAATACATATATTTGGTATGGTTGCACAGATGATTTTGGCCAATACACCTAATATTTCTCTATATTTCTTATACCAGCCAATCTATTATGTGTTTGTATCCCAGGGTTACCCCTTCCTCGCTGTGTCGCTCCTTTGGGTGGACGAGTGACGGGCCTCCGTTCCATCGCTGGTGACGTGTCGGATCTCGGACTCACGTGACCGTGTCAGCTGACGCGGTGACGCGTCTCTGAGTCCGGCCCCTCATCGGCGGTGTTTCCGGCGGCGCGGCCATCTTGCTTCACCTCGAGGCAGCGACCTGTATTCAGACAGCGAGGTATGTACACACTTTTTATTCTTGGGACCCTCACTTTGGATACTCTATCATCATTGGCTGGTCTCCCCTTTTTAAAGTGGTACGTACATTGTCCAGCACTACCCCCAGACGAAGGCATTAGCGCCGAAACGCGCGTTGGGGTGGACATACTGCTGTGCATTCAGTCCTGGACTCATTATGGGTACGTTTTCCCATCACTATTCGCTCATTTATTAGAAATGTGTTCTATCTGCCTTGTTCACACATACCTGTTTTCATAATCATTTCATTATGTTTTTCCTCACTTCATGTTGTTACTAACTGTGTTGGGTAGGAGTTCATTTGTCTCTGTGATAAGTGTTATAGCGTTAGTGTCCACTACCAGGCATTTTTTCATGCATCCATATTCATATACTACTTACCTTATGAGCTGCATGGCTTGTATGTCCTTTTAACCTGTTGGTTTTTGGATCCGTTTTTTATTCTAGTATGTCTATATGTTGTTTTCAATAAAGTATTTTCTCAATTTCATATACTTCCAGTCTTCAGGCATCTTCTTTTGTAGGTTATATATTCACTTTATTCTGTCTCAATGATAGGAAGTAAGCAGTTTAATGTAACTTTGCTTCCTGCTTTACTAGACAAAGTGCTGCCACAAATTGAATTGTTGGATAAGATATTACCGGGGCAGGGCACAATTTATTTTCAGTCATTAACATGCCCTAGCCCTACCCTTGAATACTCTGAAAATATACCCAAAATCCTTAAACCATATTCTAGGTGTGTAGGCCTAGTGATGCCCCTTAAGGCCAAATGTAACTGACCTCATACTAGAATCATATAGTGTATACATAATGATATCACCTTGTTGGTTCCACACTCAAGTGCCTATACCAACGTCACAGTAATAGGCATAAAATAGCAACAGTTTGGGGAAGGCCCTTTCCTATTGCACCATGACTATGTCCCAGTGCATAAAACAAGGTCCATAAAGACATGGTTGGATGCGTTTGGTGTGGAAGAACATGACTGGCCCGCACAGAGGCCTGATGTCATACCCAAAAACACTGAGCGTTTTTACCGCTCAGTATTTACGCATCGTGTGGATGAAATTCGTTTTTTCCTGATCGTCCTTGGCAGCACAACACATATGGGTTTTAGTCCCCTAGGTACAATAAAACAGAGAAATGTTAATTAGCAATAAGCATTAAGCAATTAAACCATTAAGGACTTCCCCTATAACTATGTACCGGCAACCGGGCCCCAGGGTATTTTTTCTTTCTCCATTAGGTCATCACGGAGACAGTACATTATCCTTCTAACAGAGGAAAAGATTATTCCGGGCTGCGCCTCTGTCCCTCAGCCGCGAAGGTGTACCAAGATGGCGGTCAACGTCTCGGTACACGGCGACGGGGCACCTAACCTGATCGCATGGGAGGAGCATCCCCCGTTCATCTAGGTCCGAGGTGGATTTCCGGAACGACCGCCTGCGCTCTCCCGGTACCCGGAAGTGCTGCTCGGCGTTACAGAGGCATGGATGGGGTCGGAAGTGATGTCATCATTAGCCCCGCCCCCGGATGTGACGGGCTGACGCAGCGGGCTCATAATGCCGGTGTCTCATTCAAACATGGCGCGCTCTGCCTCTGGACAGCACTCTGCTTGCTTAGGTTAATAAGGCTGTTTACATTGATGGGTCCTGATGTGTCTTGATGCTGATGGCTATGCACATTTTCCTACCATGCATCTCTTTCTGCCTCTTCTCTAGATGTCTGCCAGAAGAGAAGGTAGGAAAAGGACCCACAAATCCAGGCACAGGCTTTGCAGGGAATGCCTCCAGCCTCTGCCTGATGACACTGTGTTAGATCTGTGTATTTGATGCTCCACCCCAGTCGCCTCCCCTCCTAGGGAGGATTCTAGAGGATTTATCCAATGGTTCAAACAACAGTTATCTATAGTTTTTGAGGATGTTAAATCATCACACCATGCTAAAAGGGCCAGGCGCTCCTCCTCTCCACCTCCTCAATACCAGGAGGTTCAGATTTAGAGGTGGTCTCTGACACTCCAGATTCTGACGACCCTGAAGACTATTATATCCTAAGTAAGGATAAGCTCCATGATCTCCTCAAAACGGTGAAGGATACATTGGAGACGGGAAAAGAGGTTGAGAATAAGCCTAAAAAGGACAGACTGTTCTATTTTCCCATTACCAAGGGGAAAAATTTTCCCAGCCATCCTGTCCTAACGGAATGGATGAAATGGGATTGGGATAAGCCTGAGAGGAAGTCAGAACTGGGTTCTCGGGTCAAAAACCTCTACAGGCTGGATAAAACTGGCTCCAAAGATTGGGAGAATATATCAAAACTGGACTTGCCAGTGGTTAAATTGGCAAAGAAAGCCGTTTTCCACCCGATGAAACAGCCCTGCTGAAATACCCCATGGATCGCAAAGCTGATTCGCTTCTGAAGAAGGTGTATACCTCAGCAGTGGGCTCGTGCAAAGCCTCCTTGTCTTCAGTACCGGTGGCTAGAGCACTACGTGTCTGGCTAAGCCACCTGTCAAGGGATCTAGTGGATGGAGTTCCAAGGGCAGAAATTCTCCAGTCCCTCCAAGTAATGAAGTCAGCTTCGGAGTTCCTCTGCAACTCCCAGCTGGATAACATCAAGTGTGCATCTAGGGCCTTGTCCCTATCGAATGTGGCCAGAAGGGCTCATTGGCTTAAGTTATGGTCAGGGGATAATGTCTCCAAAAATAATTTTTGTAGCCTCCCTTTTCAGCCAGAATCTCTGTTTTGTCCCTAACTAACGGATATTTTGAATTCCTTAGGGGAAGGCAAAGGGGCTAGGTTTCCTGAACCTAAAATGAAGTATACCATGCGCTACTTTCGGGATCAGAGAAGAAAATCCCCAAAGTTCAAAAGAAGGTTTCCAGACCGTCAGCGCATGTTTAAAACGAAGCAGGAAAACCCTTCCTCCTTTCGGAAGAATAACCCTGCTCAAAATCCAAACAGTTTATGACGCCCAGCCAATCCTACAAGTAGGAGCAAGGCTTCAGAGATTCTCCTCTCGGTGGTCGGTGACATCATCCGACCACTGGGTGACAGCAACCATCAGGAGAGGATACTCTTTGGAGTGCAGAACTCTCCCCCAGATCACATTTTCCTCAACAGGCATTTCAATCCGATAGTCCATCAGCTTCTGCAGGTCTTTCTCCAGAAAATAGCCCTGGAAGATGTCCCAGTCTCAGAAAAAGGGCAAAGAGTTTACTCCAGAGTGTTCCCTGTGCCCAAATCAGACGTAAGTTGGAGGATGGTAATAGACCTGACTTTCCTCAATCAATATCTGGTGAGGAAAACCTTCAAGATGGAGACTATCCAGTCATTGATGAACCTTCTGGAAAGGAACGTCGTGCTGGCAACAATCGACCTCAAGGATGCATACCTGCATGTCCCTACTTTGGCCGCGCACAAAAGGTTCCCCCGATTGGTGGTCCAGACGCAGGGCAGAGTACATCACTTCCAGTTTACCTGCCTACCCTTCGGGATTTTGTCGGCACCCTGTGTGTTCACCAAAATCGTGGTGGTCCTAACAGCAGCACTGAGGCTGAAAGGGATATGTGTGGTCCCTTATTTGGATGACTGACTAATAAAAGCATCATCAGAGTGTCTTCTACAAGAACATTTCCAAACCATATTGGAGTTTCTTCACTTTCACGGGTTCCTGGTGAACTTCAGAAAGTCACAACTCTCACTATCACATAATCTGAAATTTTTAGGGTTCATGGTGAATTCCCAGTTGATGACAGTCAAGTTGTCTCCAGAGAGGATTACTGCAATCCGGGGTTCAATAGATGTTAGAAGAATTTTCCATACTTATCAATAATGATTCAAGTTTTCATCTCAATAAGAGTTTTATTCTCATCGATGAGGAGACAAGTCAAAATCAGCAGTTGTCTGCCGTCATTCCATAAGCACAGGTTTATATACACATATCAATGCATATTGCAGTACAGACCAACTGAAAAACCGTTTGTGGCTTTCCTGTCACATGAAATGTTACACTTCAGAATGAGATTAGGCCACGTTGGACTTCCTCTGGAGATTGCAATCTTTATTAAGAAGTCCAACCGCCTCACACACTTAAAGAAAGACTGTCATTTAACTCTTTGTCAACTAAAGCATTTTCTGAGAAACCTGCATGCACATTTAATATCTATTACATGAAGTAAGAATAAATTTAAAATAAAACTTTTCTAACAATAGAACGCCTTGTTTGCCATCCGAATATATCGGTTCGAGGAGCTATGAAAATCCTATGCCTAATGACCTCATCCATAGATGCGGTGCCCTGGGCCAAAGCCCACATGAGATCATTGCAGCTCGACATCCTCAGAGCCTGGGGCAAAAATGTCAGAAATCTTGAAGCTCTCTTCAAACTCTCCAACTTCACCCTTCAAGAACTCAACTGGTGGTTAATCCCGGACACTCTCCGGTCCGGCAAGTCTCTTGTTCCCCCACCATAGAAAGTCATCACAACGGATGCCTCCTCCTGGGGCTGGGGTGCCCATGTAGATCACCTATAGGTTCAGAACAGATGGAGTCAGAAGGAAGTGTCACTATCCTCCAACATGAAGGAACTCAGAGTAGTGAGATTGTCGCTAATGTCCTGTCAATCCCATCTGAGAAATACCCAAATCCTGGCCAGTCAGACAACCTTGCAACTGTGTAATATATAAAGAAGCAAGGAGGAACGAGGAGTGCCTCAATGTCGGCCGAATGCAGACGACTTATGAGTTGGGCAGAACAACATTCGTTGGGAATTTCAGCAGTTCACATCAAGGGCTCCTTGAACCACACTGCAGACTTCCTCAGCCGCAATATCGTCCATCCGGGGGAGTGGAGTCTCAACCCTCAGGTTTTCAGCAGCTTAGCTGCCACATGGGGAATGCCAGACTTGGATGTGATGGCATCAGAAGAGAACAACAAAGTCCTCAGCTTCTGTTCTCTGTACCACACCCGCCGTGTAGTAGCATTGGACGGCCTGTCTGTCAGTTGGGGAGGAAAATTAATCTGCATTTTCCCCCCCTCCCCTTAATACCCAGAGTATTGAAAAAGGTTCGGGACGAAAAAGCAGAAGCCATTGCAATCCTGTCATTTTGGCCCCGCAGGGCCTGGTTCTCCCTAGCATTTTCTCTCTCGAAGGGCAGGTTCCTGAAACTACCAGTGTCACCAGGCCTCCTGTCTCAGAAAGGAGTGTATCACCCGAACCCCCACAGTCTAAATCTCACGGCCTGGAGACTGACCGGGAGAATCTGACAGAAATGGGGCTTTCATCAGAAGTTATTAATACCTTGCTGTCAGCTAGACACCCCTCAATGGTCAAAGTATATAACAGAGTTTGGACCCTGTTTACCTCCTGGTGCTCTAAAAATTCAGCAAACGTGGTTTCTCTGACTACTATCCTGCAATTTCTTCAGGAGGGCTTCAATAAAGATTTGAAGCTAAATACCCTTAAGGTGCAGTTCACAGCAATCAATGCCCAATTTCAAAATCGTTTCTCCAACCAGCAGTTGGTGAAGACCTTCTTCAAGGCTTTAAGAATCCTTAGCCCAGTATCTCAGGTACCCTCTCCTTCCTGTGACCTTTCAGTAGTGGTGTCGGCTCTTACAAAGCCACCATTTGAACCCATGCAAGAGTCGTCCATCAGATTTCTCTCCTTCAAGGCCTTCTTCCTTGTGGCAATCACGTCGGCCAGGCGCATAAGCGAGCTTCAGGCCCTCTCCTTCAAAGAACTATATTTGAGGGACCTAGGAGATTGTCTTCTACTACGTACCATGCCTAGGTTCTTGCCTAAAGTTCCTTCCTTCAGGAACATAAACCAAGAGATATTATTGGCAGTTATTTTCCCTCATAGCCAAGGTGAAAATCAGGAGAATTGGCATACACTGGACGTGAGAAGAGCAGTTCTCACCTATATTCAAAAGACAAAGGCTTTTAGGAAAGCAGAAAATATGTTCCTTCAACATGCTGCTCCTAATAGGGGGCAAAAAGCAAGTAAAGCCACTCTAGCCAGGTGGATTAGGTCAACTATTGAAAAATGCTATCATCTCATTGACCTTCAATCTCCTCTGCAGATCAGAGCACATTCCACATGCTCTACAGCTACCTCATGGGCAGAAGTCGGGCAAATCCCCCTGGATCAACTCTGCAGAGCTGCTACGTGGGCATCCGCATCAATCTTTGTCAAGCACTACAGGCTCGACTCACTGGCATCAGAGGGTTCTCTATTTGGCAAAAGAGTGCTTGAAATGGCGTCTGCTATCCCGCACATATAGCTATTGCTTGGCAAGTCCCATATGTGTTGTGCTGCCAAGGACGATCAGGAAAATGAAAATTTGCTCACTTAAATTTTTATTTCCTGGAGTGCGTGGGCAGCACATGCGTCCCCCCTGGCAGAACTTATGACTATTGCTTCGTAAAAATACGCTGGGGCCCGTTTGCTGGTACATACTTATAGGGGAAGTCTTAATTGTTTAATTGCTTAATGCTTATTGCTAATTAACCTGTCTCTGCTTGACTGTACTTAGGGGACTAAAACCCATGTGTGTTGTGCTGCCTACGGATTCTGGGAAATAAAAATTTAGGTGAGAACATTTTCGTTATCTCTTCCACTTTGCTGGTACTGTATTTGCTGCGGATTTTCTGCAACAAATTAGGTTGCGGAAAAACCGCAGTATTTACGCAACATGTGAAGTGACCCAAATAGTTACAAGTGCATGCAATTGTGCAAGCTACAGTATAGAATCTTCTTGCTGACTTTTAAAGGAACAGTGTCATCACAATTTTTTTTTTAATATGTTAAAGATGTTAGTGCTTTATTAAAAACGTTTATATTTATTTGTGTGTTTGTGTTTTACTTTTTCTTATTTTACACTTTTTCTTCCCTATGGGGGCTGCCATTTTTTTTTCCATTTCTGTATGTGTCGATTAACGACACATACAGACATGGAATACGGCAGCCACAGTCCCATAGGGACTGCGAACGGGGCCCGTTCCATCCACTAACATGTACGCCGTCTGTGTGAGAACTGCGCATGCGCCGCTCCCACACAGTCCAATTTGAAATGCGCGCCGTCCGGCGCCATTTTCCTGTGGACCGGAAGTCGCGGCCGGACAGTAAGATTACTACTTCCAGTCGCGGCTTCCGGACTTGTGCACTTGGACCAGCGGCAGCAGACGGAGCGGACGGGCCGGAGGGAGCCGCTGCGGCAGGAGCAGGTAAGAGATTTCTATGTATGTTCGTGTTTGTGTACTTTTACTACTGTATGTAAACCTACTACACTGTGTGTTAGCTCAAAAAATGGCGACACACAGTGTAGGAGGTTAGACCGTTCAAACCCCTCGTTTATCCCGGCACTAGCCAGGATAAAGGAGGGGGGGGATGCTGAGAGCTCAGTAGAGCGAGGGCTTTTTACCCAATTTTGCAGCATAAAGCAATGTGGTTGCTTTACCACATGCAATGCTGCAATTTTGGGAATAGCTCCATCTAGTGACCAGCAATGGGAAATATTATAAATTAGAATTAATTTATAATATTTCCTGACTCGTGAAAAAAATAAAAAAAATTTGAACAATGTTTAATCACCTACACACTAAATGTTTAATTAAAAAAAAACACATGTTTTTCTGGCAACACATTCCCTTTAAAGGGTGGAGATTTTGAGCCCTTAGCTTTAATTTATGTAAGGCCTCATTTACACGAGCGTGTGCGTTTTGATGCTCTGTATGCGTGTATGATGCTCTGCTGCGTGATTTTCGCGCAGCCACCATCATAGAGATGAGGCTAGTCGACGTCAGTCACTGTCCAGGGTGCTGAAAGAGTTAACTGATCGGCAGTAACTCTTTCAGCACCCTCGACAGTGAATTCAGATCACAATATTTAGCTACCTGTGAATAAAAACAAGACGTTCATACTTACCAAGAACTTCCTGCTTCCTCCAGTCCGGTCTCCCGGCCGTTGCCTTGGTGACGCGTCCCTCTCTTGTCATCCGGCTCCACCTCCCTGGATGACGCGGCAGTCCATGTGACCGCTGCAGCCTGTGATTGGCTGCAGCCTGTGCTTGGCCTGTGATTGGTTGCAGCTGTCAGTTGGACTGAATTTTCATCCCGGGAGGTCAGACTGGAGGAAGAAGCCGGGAGTTATCGGTAAGTCAAAACTTCTTTTTTTTTTTACACGTTCGTGTATATTGTGATCGGAAGTCACTGTCCAGGGTGCTGAACCAGTTTAACTCTTTCAGCACCGTGGACAGTGACTGTCTCCTGACATCGCGTACCGGAAATTTTTGGGCCGGGTTCGGTCAAAATGAGTTCGGCCGAACCCGGTGAAGTTCGGTGCGCTCATCTCTAATTTGACACTCTGTTTGGATGTTTGTAAACAGAAAAGCACGTGGTGCTTTTCTGTTTACATTCATCCTTTTGACAGCTCTTGCGCGAATCACGCAGTTCACACGGAAGTGCTTCCGTGCGGCATGCGTGGTTTTCACGCACCCATTGACTTCAATGGGTGCGTGATGCGCGAAAAACGCACGATTATAGAACATGTCGTGAGTTTTACGCAACGCACTCGCGCTGCGCAAAAATCACGCATTGTCTGCACTGCCCCATAGAGTAATATAGGTGCGTATATTACGCTTGTGTAAATGAGGCCTAAATCCAGTACTTATGAACAGATATAATAAAACAAGGACATAAGGGATAGAACTGAATCTAACATAAGTAGGGAAGATACAATATTATATTATAATATGGTATTTGAAATGTAAAGATATTTCTAGTTAGTAAAGGATGCCATCTTGTATTCCAATTCTGAATGTATTATTGTCCTTGATCTTTGCGTTAATTTGCTCATGTAAATACAATGTGCCCACCTGCTTCTTTCTTTTCATTAAAACCATAGCCAGCCTTGAGTTTGTACTTTCTTCTGTCACTTATGAAGAATTAAAAGCACTAGTGTATTTTCTTTGTAGTCTTCAATATAACCAATGAAACAAAGATAAAAATGCCATACTGTTTGGGGCTGTTTTCTCTATTGCAGTGCAGTGCAGAATGCAAACCATATTTCCATCATACTGTTGCTTTACTAGTAAAATAATACATTGCCTTGTAAATATTATTTTTACTCCTTTGTTTCATAAATAACATGTAATTATAATATTAAACAATGCATTATATAAAATATCTAGCTTTCACAATTGAACTTGTCCATCATCAACAATACTTGCTTCAGGAGAAAAGAAATAGGAAACAATGCTGGAGCTTATATGTATTATATTAATTGAGGCAGATTTAATAGTCAATTTAATAGTCGATTTGCAACAAATTTATTCGGACAAAATATAATTTGACGGCTGGTTTGCCTAATTTGGACCCCAAAGAATTTCGGGAAATTCGCTCACATCTAGTGTAAGGTAGTATGTTCTTTACTATGAACTGCCTCACAGAAGTATATGAGGTTTTCTGATGAGATTACCAGGTTGCAGTTCTTAAATGTTATGAAATTAGATGTGATCAATAACAGGTAGATCCTGAATGTCAGGGACACGCAGGACCCGCTGTCACCGAAGCCATCAGTCCTGCTGATCTGACAGATTCGGTTCTGAGCACAAGATCCAGGATACATAGAAGCTGTATCTCAAAAAGTAAAAAAAACATTTTTTTATCAAAACCAATTAAAAAGTTGGTTAACCCATTCGCACACCACGACATGCTATTACATCCTGGCGCGGGTGGGGGTGATGTATGGAGCGTGTTCCATACACTGCAGGTGTCAGCTGGGTTTTACAGCTGACACCCGGGACTAAAAGTAAAAAAGTTACACATATTTGGTATCGCCGCGTCCGTAACGACCCCAACTCTAAAGCTATTATGTTATATAACCTGCTCGGTGAACGCCGTAAAAAAATAAAATAAAACAAAAAACAATGGCAGAATTGCTATATTCTGTTTATCCTGCCTTAAAAAAAAATTGATAAAAAGTGATTGGGTCCCGGTGCTGCACTAAGTCTGACATACACTGCATTGTATTGTCACATGACACGTCACGTGTCAGTTTCAGTGCAGCGCCAGCACCGAACCAGAGAAGAACCGCCCGGGCCGGAAGGCAGCTACAGAGTTGCCGGGTGGTTTTAGACAAAGTATGGCCCTGGGCAAAGATAAAATTGGGGCTCAAATGCTGAATTACTGTATCAATAATGTATTCAATTCAGAAAGCTGATTTCTACCATGTCTAGGAGTGTTGCAAGCCCAAAGCATATGTCCCCCCTCTCTCGCAAAAAAAAAAAGAAATATATATATATATATATATACATATACTGTAACTAAATAATACCACCACACCATAACCACATAGTAACTGAATAATACCCCCATACTGTTACTGAATAATACCACCACACCATGACCACATAGTGAATAAATAATACCCTCATCCTGTTACTGAATAATACCGCCACACCATGACCACATAGTGACTGAATAATACCTCCATACTGTTACTGAATAATACCACCACACCATGACCACATAGTGACTGAATAATACCCCCATACTGTTACTGAATAATACTTCCACACCATAACCACATAGTGACTGAATAATACCCCCATACTGTTACTGAATAATACCACCACACCATGACCACATAGTAACTGAATAATACCCCCATACTGTTACTGAATAATACCACCACACAATGACCACATAGTGAATAAATAATACCCTCATCCTGTTACTGAATAATACCGCCACACCATGACCACATAGTGACTGAATAATACCTCCATACTGTTACTGAATAATACCACCACACCATGACCACATAGTGACTGAATAATACCCCCATACTGTTACTGAATAATACTTCCACACCATAACCACATAGTGACTGAATAATACCCCCATACTGTTACTGAATAATACCACCACACCATGACCACATAGTAACTGAATAATACACCCATACTGTTACTGAATAATACTGCCACACCATGATCACATAGTGACTGAATAATAGCACCATACAGTTACTGAATAAAAAAACACTAAACAAAGACCAATATTACCTCCATATAGTTATCATATAGTGGTAGATGTCAATTATAAACAGTAGCTCTGCAGACAATATAAGTGATTACAGCACATTTATATCCAGGGATTCACAAGTGATGTTTTCTCTGATTAGAGTCTTTAACTTTCCCTTTTTTTCTCCATCCGGCGCAGACTACCTTATTCCAGCCACGACTCCTCTCTGCAGAATTTGACACACAGATATGCTGGTTTCTCGCTTTTTTAGCATCAGTGCCCCATCGGTAACCATGCCAGACACAATTCCCCCAACCCAGTTTTAGATACACAGCCCTCCTTGTAGATAGTGCCACACAGCAATCCCCCCATTTTAGATACACAGCCCCCCAAAACATTTTTTTTACCTACCCAGCCCCGTTCCCGAGCTCCACTCCACGGCCTCCACACTGGAAAATTTGCAGACCAGCATGATGCAGTGACGTCATCACGCCATATGGTGCTATGGACGCCACCGGGCAGCCCAGCTCATAAATGTTATGTGCCAGGCTAGGGGGCGCCATCATGCCACGGGCCCCGTAGTGCCGGGCGCTTCAGAAACGCAAGGGGAGGGAAGCCAGCGCAGCGCCCCCTTGCTCTTGCTGGAGTGATGCACACTCTGCGATCGCACAGATCGCACACCCGAATAGCTGGCCCTGGTAATTATAAAGTTGGCGATACGCGTGGGGCTTTCTATCCCTTTTCTCCCCCATATAGCTTGAGACACAGGACATGCTGATCTGATGCCTAACTGATGCAACATTTTCACACACTCTTTTCAAGATTATATGCATTGCATGCCTGCTCTGGGGGCTTAGGTGAGTGTTAGGAGGTAGCTATTTGCTAGCCACTTATCATGGTGGTATTCCCCCTTCAGTGATCTATATATGGCATTCTTTATGCTATTTTAAATGTTTTTAACTTCTATGTAGTGTTTTTGTATTCAATAAACGGAATTTTTTTTGTATACTCATATGGCTATTCCTTGATAGTTATACCTTTTGCCTTATACATACCCATTTGTTTGGTTTTATTCATAGTAGTGTCTGGGGCAAATAGACAGGATACTCCTGGAATTGTCAGAGACAAAAGTTCAAAGGGATTTTTGTTTTTGCAAGAGGGATATACTGAATTCCTCAGTAGGAGAGCGTTTCTTGATGTTCTCCAAATCACAGATCTGGGCCAGAAATGTTGTCACTGCTAACGGTTCTTTCTAATTTAAGCCACAAATCATGTTTGACTAAACTTTTCCAGAGCAGCACTAAAAACTTTAAGATGCACAAATATATACATTAAGGGGATAAGCGTGGACCTAGACCTAGAAGGCAATACAAAGCCAACCGTTCCAAGAGAGAGGGCTTGAGAAAGTGTTGTACGCAAAACAGCTGATTCCTGACACTGTCTTCATCTCCCACCCCCACACCTTTTTTACAAGCATTAAAAAAAAATCTACGTACCGGGTGAGTGTGGCTTTTTCTTCTCTACATGCATGGTGGCCAACAGTTCAATGTTTTGCACAGTATGCCAGTCATAATAGATATATAATAATAAAAAATAAAAATAAGGGGGGGGGGGCATTTATACAGTATAAACCTTGTCAGCAATGATACTAACACTCTGAATGCTAATTGATAAGCCCGATCTACCAAAGACCATATATATGAAGTGTGAAGAGAAAAGGTATGAGTATTTTGCCATGAGTGTAAGATGTTGTAGAGACGTCATAGTTAAGTTTAGCTGATAGCAGCATGGAAATCCTCGTAAATGGTGGGAGAGGCATAAAGTCATACAAAGCATGACCTGCATCAGTATCAAATATTGAGCTATAGTGAGCAATAGCATAAATTTACATAATAAGTGATGGGATGGGGTGTGGGGTGGAGGGAGTTGAAGAGATCACAATGAGGGAGAAGCAATAGCACAATGCATAGTAGTACCTGGGTTGGAGAACGATGCAACAGCCAATAACAAAAATCATAGTTAATATTAAAACCAGACCTACCCATGAACACACGTCTGAAAGTGGTGTAACTATAAGTTAGACGCAAAATAGTGTCAAACGGCATTATGGGAAAGTCTGGTAGGGCTAAAACACGTATTATCGTAATGTGTAAGAGGCCATGTAGAACAAGGAAATTTATAGCGGACCCAAGAAGCAAACAAATGTCTATAGGAGTTAGCCGGAGAAGACATTGAGGCATGCTAGGAAAGCTCAGCACCCACGATGAAGTGAGCACATGTCCATCTGGATGAAAGTATAGCCACCTAACAGAAGACCTGTCCGTCTCTAGAAAAAGAAGCAAGGTGCAGCACCGGTAGGGGGCGAGAGAAGAGGAAAAAAAAAACAAGACTGTCCATTAATTCTTAGAATATATGGGCATGGATGACTGGATCAGGACAAGTTAGTTTGGTATGGAGAAATAGTTCCACTGCTTGACCTAGTGAGCAAGAACACAGACCATGGTAGTCAGGAATAAGCACTTCATGGTATGTTCCAATGAACAGTGCTCAAGCCTCCAAAGGCAGGCTGGCAGAGAGATCGGAGTGTGGTGATAATTGTCCACGTTGAATGGGGCGGTCACATTTCCTGGCCCGATAGAGTTGAGGAGAAGAACGGTCAGCAGACAGCCAATTAGGAACCAAAATTGGAAAAGTTCAGAGGAACGCCCTGCAGTGCATGGTACTGTAGTAATAATCCCTCCTGATTTCTCACTAGTACGACCTCCAGAAGACTGCTCGGTCTCCAGGTGTTCCAACCATGTCAAACTCACTGTGTTTCCTCAAAGAAACAATCAAGTGAAACAGATGACTCCAGCGATATGTTGCACTTAGATCATTAATCTTGGAGAGAACAGGTTGCAGCAGTAAAAAGAGTGCGGCTTGAGACATCACAGTATAGTTTAAGTTCAAATCCCTCAAGCAAAACCGGGCCATGCATCTAAGCTTCACTCAAAATACCTTCCTTGTTGCTGTAATAGTGCAATCTGCACAACACATCTCGAGGCTTAGCTGGGTCTGGGGAGCCGGCCTTGGACACCCTGTGTACAGTATCTATGATGTAGGATGCATCTAGAGGCCTGTGTTGAAAATGGTTGCCACATGGTTATGGAGGTCTGCTTGGGATATATTTTCAGGGAGCCCTTTCAGGCGCACAATGATAGCCACCCTCTGTTTACCTGATAATCTAGGAGTAAGGTTAGGGACTATATTTGAGAACAAATCTGCATCCCACTCTAAGGCCATTACCCGTCAGGTAGGTGGTGCAACCCCAGTAGAAGATGATCTAGTGGGCAGTTGGTCAAACTCACTTCTCAAAGTATCGAACGCCTGTTGCTGGTTCTGCTCTTGTTGTTGAACCCGTGGGCCCAGGTCATGCTTACTGCAGCTTTGATTGTACAGCAGGTGCCATGAAAGATGGTGGTGATGGACTGCCTCTGAAAATATCTGGAGTAGCTGCCAAGTACTCCAGGGGTGGAGGGAAAAGCAAAGAGGGAGGAAGAGGCGTCAAATTGTCTGAGTTTGAGCTGGCCACGGCTTCGCCAAATGAGCAAATATATCAGCCTATGCTGCAACTGTGGTCAATAAGCCATGTGGAAGAGAAAGGAGTTAATCATATACCTTCTCTCCTGCATCTGAACATCACCAGAGGCAGATATAGTCAGGGAATTAAGTAGTGATCACCCATTGCTGCGGAGCTCCAAAGGCACACGTCTTCACAACGTCATGGCTATGCTCCCCCCCCGCCAATATATTGTAAAATGTTACCCTGTGACCTGACATTCAGATTAAGACATGTTCCTGACTAGCTCCTCCAGGGCCTACATCATCCGAGGCATTCTGCTTGCTTTCCTGCAACCATTGACAGCCTGTAGACTGCTTCCATTAATTCCCTTTTCTAGGGGCAGCGTTCACTGCATAGAGCTGGCATTCTAGTTTAATGGTACTTGCTAAACTTGCAAGGCATGCTACACACTGCCAAGCTGTAGCATCATGTACCAGTGTGGCTACTGGTGGCCTGAAACCTACATAAATAGTCTTCACCTTAAAAAATAGATTAGCTACTGCATTCATGCTATGATCCGCCCATCTTTATTGAAGGACATAAAGAATTTAGCTGTAAAATCATCTCCATTATCCACCCTCCAGTAGAGAATAAATTATAAACAGAAGTTCTACCACTAAAAAAGGTTCTTCCAGTACTGAAAAATCTTCTGCCCAGAGGGTAAGGCAAGGGGTAAATGTTCCATAGTTTAGTCAGTGGGAGAGTCACAGGGATGTTACAATGGTGGGGACTTTAAATTCGTACTTTCATAAATTGTTTTATATTTGCCACCATTCGGAAAGTACACCCTGTAAAAGGTAGAACAGGCAATCTTCTTATCAAATGCTTTATTCACGAACTATCCTTTCCAATCCGAGCTGCTGTTATGTCACGTAAAACGCACTGTTTGACAGTCCAAATCCTACAACGTCTGTGGTTTAGACCAGAAGTCACTTTCATTATGCATTCCTTTGAGACTCACATTGAGCGTCTTACAAAAATGTATCGAGGTGTAGTGAAATCGACGTCCGGCTCACAAAGCAGTGCAGGCTATTTGACAAAGCGGCTGATGGAAAGTTTGGCAATAGATTACCTGTCCTACCTTTTACTGGATGTACTTTCAAGACAGCATATATGGACAGTGCTGCAGCCCACAGGCAGAGCGCTAGCTGATGATCTGCTCTTGGACTCGAGTGATCGGAAACTCCTGAAGTCATTGTCCATTTATACCGCCAGGAGCAGTGCAGGAGTCCCGGGGAAGAGCCTAACTGTTGCTCTGACTCCAGCGCTATGGAAGCTCCTGACGTCACTGTCCGTATATCTGCAGTCACGTCAGGAGCAGGGCCGTTGTTAGGGGGGCAAACTGAGAAAATTGCCCAGGGCCCCATCCTATCAGGGCCCTCTGTGAACTACAGCCACCATAGCGGCTGCTAAGAGGCCAAACATGAGGGAGCCCACGCCGCCTGGCACATAACATTTATGGGCCGGGCGGCACGGTCCCCCTCATGCCCGGTGATGTCGCTAGCACCGGGGGCATTGGCCAAGGTGCTAACGACTGCCACATTCAATTGTATCTGCATCCTCAGGACACTGATACATTGAATAGTGTAGGCTGCAGGCCACGTCAGGCCCGCAGCCTATAAGACACTGGGACGGATTCCCTGCGCAGGCCGACGTGATGACGTCATTGCGACATGCTGGCCTATGCAAGGGTTTTGTGGTACAGCGGGGGGACGGACGACGACTGTGTAGCACTATCTACAAGGGGGAGGGCTGTGTGGCACTATCTACAAGGGGGACTGTTTGTTGGGCACTATCAACAGGGGGCTGTCTATGGGGCTTTTTACTGTGAGCTGTGTGTGGCGCTATCTACATGGGGCACAAAGGGGGCATTATTACTGTGTGGGGGCACAAAGGGGGCACAGATACTGAGGGGGCACTTTTATTGTGTTGAGCACTGAGGGATTATTATTACCATCTGAGGCACTGTGGATTACGAGTTTCTTTAGAGGATGGGGTATAGGTGCTGGAAAAGCGAGAATCCAATATGTTGGATTGTGTCAAATTATGCAGAGACGAGTCGTGGCTGGAATAAGTCATCAGAGTGGTCTGGGATGGGTGGAGAAAAAAGGGAAAGTCAACGACTGATCAGAGAAAACATCCCATGTGAGTCACGGATATAAATGTGCTGTAATCACTTATATGGTCTTCAGAGCTCCTGTGTATAACTGGCATCTGCCACTATATGGTCACTATGTGGTAAAATTGGTCTTTGTATAGTGTTTTTTTTATTCAGTAACAGCATGGGGGTATTATTCAGTCACTATGTGGTTATGGTGTGGTGGTATTATTCAGTAACAGTATGGGGGTATTATTTAGTCACTATTTGTTTATGGTGTGGCGATATTATTTGGACATTGTCTAGTGTTGCTATTGGTCTTATAATAGTGCTGTCACGGTCTGTAGGTATGTGGACCCACTCGGTTGCACCTCCATAGCGGGCAGGCACCTGGCCAAACCACAGAGAACCCCAGCAATACAAAGTCCCGCACTAGGGTACCTGAATAGTCCAGACAGTGGCCGAGGCTTTGGCACAGATGGAGGTGGGTGCAGCAGGTTACGCCAGACGTGGCAGATGTCAATAGGTGCAGCACGTTGCGCCAGACGTGGCGGATCACACTGGACGTAACAGATGACACAGGACGTGGCAAACAACAACAGGTGCAGTAGACACTACTCCAACACTAGTAGGCACAGGAACAAGAACACAGCACGGGACACAGGAACAGGTAACAGGCCACGGGTAACAAATTGAACGGGAAAAGACTAAGGGACCGTTTGCAAGACAGACTTGGGTACACTAACAACGCTCAGGCAAGGATCAGAAGGGCAGGGCCCTTCTTATATTCCAGGAAATCATGTGTAGTTCATGATGATGATTGTTCACATGTGTGTGCGCTGTTCCTTTAAGACCGTGCATGAGCGGACCGGAGCGGAAGTGAATGCTGGCGTCTCCTAGGAAGGAGATGCGAGCCAGCGCTCACTGATGGACGCTACAAGTGCATTGTGTTCAGTAACCATATGCTGGTAATATTTAATCTGGTATAGTGATATTATTTAATTCTATATGTATGTAATTTTTTTTCGTGTGAAAGGAGGGACATATGCTTTGGGGCTTGCAGCACTCATAGGTAGAGATGAGCGAACTTATGAAAAGTTCGGTTCGGCTGGTTCACCGAATTTCATGAAAAAGTTCGATTCGGACCGAACTAGTTCTGACCGAACCTGTAATTCAAGAAAGCCACTAAAAATTGTGTATAACACTGTTTAAAAGCCCTAGAAGCCCTCTATAACACTCTTAGTTCACCCATGAGTGTATCCAAGTACTTTTGAGCTGTCTTTAAGGCAAAGTTAGTGTCAAAGTTACGCCAACATGTATGGCTATAGGAAAACGGATGGGACACGTTAAAAAAGGTACAAAAATTAACCATTTTTGGCGGCAGATGCCTGCCAGGGTTCATACATATAAGGTGGTAAAAGAAGAAGCAATGGCTTTTGACAAGCCCTCAAAAAATTTACCCTTTATGGTGGCAGATGCCTGCCCGGGTTCATCCATACATGGATGTAAAAGCAACAAGCAATGGCTTTTCACAAGCCCTCCAGGCCTGCTTGTAGCAGACGGCAGTGGAGGTGTATTGGTGGTAGTAGAGGTAGCCAACGGACAGCACGGGTGGTGGTAGTAGTAGTAGTAGCAGCACATTAAAAGACACTGGACAGTCACAGGACAAAGCCCTGTGGCGGGGCTGGCCTCAGGCCTGCTTGTAGCAGACGGCAGTGGAGGTGTATTGGTGGTAGTAGAGGTAGCCAACGGACAGCACGGGTGGTGGTAGTAGTAGTAGTAGCAGCACATTAAAACAGACTGGACAGTCACAGACAAAGCCCTGTGGTGGGGCAGGCCTGCTTGTAGCAGACGGCACTGGGGGTGGATTGGTGGTAGAAGTAGTAGCAGCACCAACAGCGGCACATTAAAAAAAGAGTGCACAGGACAGAATCCCGTAGTAGCAGGCGGCAGTAGCAGGCGGCAGCGGCAGCAGCAGCAGCAATGTCAGATCTAATCAGTGGCATCAGGCACAGGGGTTTTAAAATCCTCACTGATCCACGCTTGATTCATTTTCAGAAACGTGAGATTTTCCAAGCTGTTGGCGGACAATCTTATTCGCTTAGGGGCGACAAAGCCCCCTGCCGTGCTGAATGCCCTCTCTGACGCTACACTGGAGGGTGGACAAGACAGTACACGCATGGCAAACTGGGCCAGTTCTTGCCAATTAACCAATCTGCTGACCCAGAAGTCCATGGGGTCTGGGATCAGGATTTCTGATGGAGAAAGGGCACAGTCCAGGTACGAGTGAACCTGGTTGGTTAGGTGCTGGTGATGTTGAACATCCCTTTGGTGACTACGATGTGTGTCAGGTCGGGGTATTGGATGTAAAAATGTTGTCATCATATTTTCCAAACTGAATTGGCTGCTGCTGCTGCTGCCGCTGCTGCAGCCGCCTATTGCAGAGGTAGCTCTGCCAGAGGCGGTGGAACGATGAGACAGTGGGGAGCGGAGAGTGGCCCCCAGGTCAGAAATGCCTGCAGCAGGTGTTTGCCGATTGAAAGCTGTGACAAGCTGGCTGCATAGCTTCTCTCGATAATAAGCCAATTTTGCCTCCCTTTCTGAAGGCGCAAAAAACTCCCCCTTTCTGGCTTTATACCGAGGGTCTAAAAGTGTGGCTATCCAGTACTCATCTCTTTGCTTCATGCTAACAATACGACACTCAGCGCGCAAGCAACGAAGCATACAGCTCGCCATCCTGGCCAGCGTTTCAGAGGGCCCGGTTGGTTCCATCTCCGCCCCATACTGCCATGGTTGTCCATCATCAAGGTCGTCGTCAGACTCGTCATCATCATCACTGTCATGTTGTGCGGCTGCCTCGTCCCCTATCCCTTCCTGTGATTCCATTTCCAAATCCAGCTCCTCTTCAGGTCCTGTTTCCTCATCCTCATCCTCCTCCTCCTCCTCAACATCCATAGCCAGATGTGATCCTTCCTCCATCCTTTGCTGAATCATCGCTGTGAGCGTTTGCTACAGAATGAATATCCGCGGCATAACATTGTTCATTCCGCTAGCGTCACGGCTCACAAATCGTGTGGCCTCTTCAAAGGGCCTCAAAACGCGACATGCGTCTCTAACCAGCTGCCAGTGCCTGAGCTCGAAATTACACTGGCTCCAAACGCTGCCCGTCTGCTGCATCAGGAAATCATTTACGGCTTTCCGCTGTTCGTACAGACGGTCCAACATGTGCAGGGTAGAATTCCAGCGTGTTGGAATGTCGCAAATCATTCTGTGTTCTGGGAGATTGTTTTGACGCTTCAAGTCCAGGAGGGCGTGCTTAAATGCATACGAACGTCTAAAGCGAACGCAAACCCTCCTGGACATGGCCAGCATACCCTTCAAACCAACATATGACTTTAAGAAGCGTGTTATGACCAGATTGATCACATGTGCCATGCAAGGAGCGTGTGTCAGGTGACCTAGACGCAGTGCAGCCACAACGTTCTTCCCGTTATCAGAGACAACATTGCCCAGTGTGAGTTTCAGAGGAGACAGCCAGTGTGTGATTTCCTCCTTGATGCACAGCAGCAGCTCCTGCCCTGTGTGGCTTTTCTCTCCCAGGCTCAGCAGGTGTAAGACAGCGTTGTGGTGCTTCACCTTGCACCTATGAAAAGAGGAGGGAGGAGGAGTGGAAGATACGCTGTGTCCTGTCGGGGACGGGAAGACCTCCATTGAGGAGGGCAAGGAGGAGAAGTAGGAGGAGGAGGATGGTAGGCGCCTGGTGTCCGGAGTTGAACCAGAAAGATACAAGCGTGGAGGTGGTAATGCCTGGCATTGCTGCGGTGGTGCATCGGACTGCAAAATATTGACCCAGTGGGCCGTGAAAGACATGTACTGTCCCTGCCCATAGTTGCTGCTCCACGTGTCGACGGTGGCATGTACCCTGCTGCACACGGATAATTGCAAGGACTGGCACACCTTTTCCTTCACGTGCTTGTGCAAGGCAGGGACAGCTGTTTTGGAGAAGTAATGGTGGCTAGGTATTCGCCACCTAGGCTGAGCGCACGCCATCAATTGCTTGAAGCCGGCGGAGTCGACCTGGTGGTACGGCAGCGACTGCACCACCAACAACTTAGCCAGGTGTGAATTAAGCCGCACGACAAGTGGATGACTGGGTATATATTGTTGCCTATTGGACAACGATTCCGTAATGGATAACGGACGGGACGTAGGAGGAGCACTAGATGACAGTGATGATGATGACAATGAGATGGTGGATAAGGCCTGGCTACTACTTAGATGACAGGGACTCGGAGCAGAAGCAGCAGCGGCAGAGGGGTCTTCATTAGATGTACATGATGGTGGGGCATGTCGATTGTCCCACATGGCCTTGTGATGCCGCTCCATGTGTTTACGTAGTTCCTACATTGCTGCCCTGCCCACGCCTTACTTTCTGCTTGCAGATACGGCACTGTGCCATGTTTTCGTCCTCCGGGAAGGTACAGAAAAATTGCCACACGGCAGAGTACCGTAAAGAGGTAGTACCACGTCCACCACCACCACCACCACCACCACCCGAGCTTGCCCCTTGTCTGGCAGGATTTTTTCGGGAGCCTACACCAGTAGCAGCAGTGTCGCCGTCACCGGCTCCTGAGCTGACCCTACCGATTTACTTCTGCCCCTACCTCGGCTTGGCTGTTTATCACTGCCAGTGCCGCCACTACTACCCTCCTCCTCTGACGCCGTCATCACCTCGTCACCTGGTTCCCACGTCCTGTCTAAAACAACATCATCATCATAGCCCTCCTCATCATCCCCACCACTTCTGTCACTGTGTTGTGAATGTGATGTGACATCATGGCGGGCTCCATGCCCCCCCTCATTACTGCGTCTGCCACCACGGCTACCACCAACACCCCCACTACCACAGCTATGCGTCTCGGACACCGCTTCCACCTCCACTGCCGCAACACACTCCGTTGGCTGACTCGCGGAAAACAAATCATCATCACTATGTTGTTCAGTAGTATTTTCCTTCGCACCCGAGGAGATGTCTCTTAGGACTCTCAGGAAAGATGGCTTCCCGCTAGGAAGGGGGAGCGAAGACATAGATGATGTAATGGAAACGCTAGAAACACCTATATTACTACTGTCACGGTGCCAAGGAACTGTAGAGGATCTGGAATCCAACAACGAAACCTGGCTTGAAGCCAGATCGTCAGAGTCTTCCTGCTGAGATGACCGCGAGCCAGCCAACCAGTCCACAAAGGCCGTATTGTCTAAAATAACCCGCCCACCGGAGGAGATGGACAAGTCTGGCTTGCTGATACTGCTACTACTACCAGCAGGCACACGGCTGCTGCTACTAGTAGAACTGGGCACATGTCTTGTGCCAAAAATGCTGGTACTGGCACCAACAGATCCAACATTTGGACTGGAAGAGGACATGGCATGGGTGTTTTTTCCTCTACCCCGTCCTTTCACAACCTTTTTTTTACCAGACATTTCACTGCTGGAGTGCAGCAAGTTGAGTCAAAACCCCTTCCCCTACTAGAGGAATGAGGCCCTTATAAAATATTATTTGGACTGGCTGAAAATGAGTGACTGTGAATAGGTGGCAGTCAGTGTTTGCTGTGACTTGCATAATAGCACCAAAGGCACAGGTTGTACTTAATTAGCACGTTGAATTAAACCCTTAGACAAAAATTAGGCCCTTTAAAATTGTCATTTGGACTGGCAGAAAATCAGTGACTCATAAGGTGCCAGTCAGTCGGGGAATGCTGGGCGTTGTAGTACTACAAAGGCTGCCTATATTGCAAGTTGGATGCTAACCCATGCAACGGTGATGAGCCCCTTCTAAAAGCTTATTCACACACTGGCTTGGAAAATGGCAATTAATGAGAATTTCTATCAGCCACTGAGCACTCAGGGAATGCTTTGCGTTGTAGTACTACAAAGGCTGCCTGTATTGCAAGTTGGATGTTAACCCATGCAACGGCGATGAGCCCCTTATAAAAGCTTATTCACACACTGGCTTGGCAAATGGCAATGAATGAGAATTTCTATCAGCCACTGTGCACTTAGGGAATGCTGGGCGTTGTAGTACTACAAAGGCTGCCTGTATTGCAAGTTGGATGTTAACCCATGCAACGGGGATGAGCCCCTTCTAAAAGCTTATTCACACACTGGCTTGCAAATGGCAATGAATGAGAATTTCTATCAGCCACTGTGCACTCAGGGAATGCTGGCAGTTGTAGTACTACAAAGGCTGCCTGTATTGCAAGTTGGATGTTAACCCATGCAACGGGGATGAGCCCCTTATAAAAGCTTATTCACACACTGGCTTGGCAAATGGCAACGAAGAGTGGCAAATGGCAAATGGAGAATTTGTATTGCAATTTGGATGTTGAGAGTAGACTGTAGTGGATGAGCCCCTTCGATTGCTGGATTCCTGCCTTTTAGATTCCTAAAGCTTTCCCTTACTGCACAGAGATGCTATCCCTACAGCTCCTATCTCTAAAATGGCCGCTGAGCTCCGTGCATAGACTTTTATTGCAGGCTTGAGCCCGCCCCTATGCTGCCTCCCGATTGGCTGGGAGAGCCGTTTGCAAGGCATTATGGGGTAGCCTGATGTCAGGTGATATTTTGAAATCCTCAATTTTAGATCTAACATGTGGCAGGCGCCAAAATGTAGCCGGGTTCGGTCAAAACGGGTTCGGCCGAACGCGGTGAAGTTCGGATTCGCTGCGAACCGAACTTTTCACGATGTTCGGACCGAAACCGGGTTCGGTTGTCCCGGTTCGCTCATCTCTACTCCTGGGCGTAATAAAAATTAGTGATGCAGTTCTCTGCACACTGGCCTCTGAATTTACTGCACTGAATACAACAATGCAGCATTTGGGGCCACACTTAACTTTGCTCAGGGCCCTAGTCAGGAGCTTCCACAGTGCTGGAGTCCCTGTGCAGAGCACTAGTAGATGCTCTGTCCCTGGACTTCGGCCTTGGGAAAGCTCCTGACGTCATCGTTCACATATGGACAGTGACGTCATGTGTTTCCTATCGTTGGAGTAACCGAGCAAAGCATCAGCTAGTGCTCTGTCCGGGGACTCCAGCACTGCTCCTGATGTCACTTCAGGAGTTTTCCCAGGGCCGGTCCACGGACGATGTATCCCACTGTATGCCATATTGTAAGTTTGGGCCTCTTGTCAGAGGTATATGTCGTGGGTCTTCTCGACATATACCTCCGATGGAAGGCCTAAACGTTATGTGAATGGGGCCTTAAAAGTTCAAACTGATCTACTTTTATTGTTTCCAGCTTTTGAATTAAGAAGTGAAAAACACTAGTTTGTGGAAGATACTCTTTCATGTGTCATTTTCAATAAGGCCCCAAGAAAGTAAGATCCATTTTCTGGAAGCATAAAAAAAATTGAAAAACTCAATTGTGGCCACATGGCTGGGAAAAACATCTGCTGCCTTTTGTATAATATGAGTTTATCTTATAATATCAGTTCTGGATACAAGCAAGCTTTTCTACATGCCGACTATGGTCTAGCTCTTAATTTTTTAATCTTTGGATACCTGATAATATTAATGTATTCTATAACATTGTTAATACATACATTGGAATTTCTTTCTAAAGCATCCCTAGAAATCTCACATTGTTGTGTTCTTTGCTCTTTCTAGTTTATGGGATGTTGACATCCTTGCTTTGACAATTAGGCTAATTTGCATAATAGCTGTTGGTTTTTTTCCCGCTACAAAGCAGCTTCCCTTCAAATCAAAAATACAAATCCCTAGCAGAAATTAATAAACTATTTATGAGATTTCAAGCCGGTGGAGAAGATGTATAGTCATGCACAATGAAATCACTGTAAACAGTCTAGAACGACATTCATAATACATCTGCTCACAGACATTGAGGATGTTGTAAACCACATATTACAGACACAAGCAGCTTTCTTTTCTTTCTTTTCTTTTAAGTATGCTTTTTACAGCTCCATTAAAGAAACATTCCACGATCAGCTAATTCTATAATTTCCATTCAGCAATATTTTTAAAAAGAAAAGGCATCGGTTGGAGAAGCAGTCTCCAATGTCATCACTATAGATATAGCAAAGCTGGTTTTAACATGCTATCGTGATATCACACTGTATTATATATAGTTTTCTTTATAACAATGTATTCACAGTGCAAACATACTGGTAAATTACAAAAATGAGCTCTGCTACATCTGTAAACGTGATCTGGTAGAGAAATGGTATTTCAGCACTAATGTACGGACTTGTATGGTGTATTCCACCATTCACACCCGACAGGGGTTGGCTGGCAAATTTTAGCCTGGGGGACAAGCACACAGCACTGGCCCATGAGAAGTGGCCCATCCCTAACATGTTTACCTCTGCCTCCTGTATACTGCGGCAGAGGTAACTGGGCTTTATATTCAGCAACCGTTAAAAGACGGCAGCTGGTGGTGATGTTCTCACGTTGGGATCGCACACGAATGTACAATCCCAGATACATGAATGAGCTTTTAGCAACATAGGGATCAGGAACTAAAAACTATTAGTTCCTGATCCGGTGATTGATGTTATTCCAAATCCCATCTCACTATATATTACATAAAGGCTAGAGCCCTCCTTTACTATAGATAACATGCATGCAAGAGACCCCTCTCCCCCTTACTATATATACTACATGCATGTTAGAGACCCCTCCTTACTTTATATAGCATGCAGGCTAAAGACCCCTCTCCACCATTACTGTATATTATATGCCGACTATTACTATTATCAAGGATTGAAATCTATGAGGGGGAGGGAGAAATGTGCAAATTTTACTTTAGATGGTTACACCCCTTGCCACTCCCTTAAATATGTAAACCACACCGTCAACACAAGCAGGGAAACAAAAGTGGAACATAGAAACAACTAATCACATGTTCAAGGACAGGCATCACTTTTTCAGCCAGGGACAACAGTACGCTACCGCTATATAAGCACCAATATAACAAATAATGCCACAATACAATGACCATTTAGTGGTGAGATACCAGTTGTGCGCAGTGCTCTGCAGAATATTATCACGATACAATGACCACATAGTGTCAAATACCAGTTCTATACAGTTAGTCTGCAGGGTGTTATCAAAGAGTATTTATCACCTCTCCTGGTGCCAGTCTTAGTAAATACTTGTATTCCCCATGAAATAACGAATCTGGAACATCTTTTCTTGGAACTCTGCTTTATGACATTACTCTGTTATACCTCTCGGAAATGTATGAAAATTTTGACCACTAAGTGTTATCATTCCCCTTATCATAGGGCTGTGCCCCTGCATCACAAGAAAGCACCGAATGGCGGGGAAGGGAACCTAAGTTTTCCTTGCCTCGCCAGCACATTAAATTTTATCCACGTCCTAAGGACTCCTCTTGGTGTGTCCTAGGACCCTGGACTTAACTTGGTGAGGTCCTAAATGTCTACTGGTGGACCAGCCCAGGGGGCATAGCCCAGCCTGCCCCTGACACCCGGAGCATCAAGGATATCCAAGGAATTCCTAGGCACCACTTTATAGTGGTGCTGCTCCCAAACAGGTTCTGTACAAAGAAATGCAACACAGCCCGGTACAAGTGAATGAGGCTGAGCTGCAGTTCCTGTAACACACCTGGACGAAAGTGCTAAAGGTGCTGTTGTGCTGCACTAGTGCTGTGGACCCTTTGTTTATAGATCCACTTTGAAAAGAATGTAATGAGCCCATTGGTTCTTGATAAATCAGCTTTTTGGTGAACAAAGAGCCTTTAAACTTTTCCTACCGAGAAGCATTCTGCTGTCTATGTCCGCTTACGTATTCTGACCGATATATTATTCCAAAATACATTCTTTACAGTGGATTGCACGTAGAGCATTACTTTAACTTTGAAAATTAAAAGGTCCCAGTAGTTGGGACAACATCACAATCAAGATATCTAAAGAACACCAAGTGTGTTTAACAGAATGAAATAATTATACAGTATTTTACCATGCTAAAACATTAATTAGTAAATAAAAATATAAAATTTGTGTTTGAATTACATGTGTCAAAAATATACATAATCGGAGGTGTATAATTTTTTTTACCAGAAGTCTTAAATAGCCCCGCAGTTACTGTAAGTATTCAATTAGAGGCACCAATTAATAAAGCAGACAATGTGAATCCCTATAGCCACCGCACTCCATAAAGCTCAAAGGTCACATTTTGATAAATTCTCCTTATATGATGCAGTTCAGTAACTATAACAAAATAGAACGGCCTCTTCATCCGGCAAGCTTCCAGTTCATTGTAAATTCTGAATCTGTTTCCAGATTTTATAGGCAAAGCTACTGGGAGCTGGTGCTAGAAAAAGTCAATACACAAACCATATTTTTTTATGGGTAACTAAGGATCAATATTTTTTTAACTTTGTGGGACATACAAGTAGAACACAACATTATAAAACAGTTAAATTAGGCAGTTACTGTAGCTGTGGGACAATAGCACAGGTACAATGTACAATTGAGACGTTAATTATTTGGTTTGTGGAAAGCCATATTTCACTTAGTAATAAAGATGTTGCAGAGGAATATTTTGTTGAGTTGTACTTGGAATTCATTTCTTTACTGAAATGAATAAACTGTATTGTTAAATTCTATGTTAAATGATTTGTCTTAAAGGGGTTTTCCCACCACAGAAAGTGATGGCTTATTGATAGTATAGGCCATCAATACCTTACCGGTGGGGGTCTGACTGCGTGGAGCCCCATAATAATCAGAATGTGTTTGTTAATCACTGAAACTCCTATACAGTTTTTCCCTGACCAGCGATGCTACCGTCCACCTGCTGTGCAGGGAATTGTAGGATAGCCCCATTCACTTGAATGGAGATACAGTATATTGAAGTTCTCTATATGAAGGGAAATGCTAAAAGAACTATGTTGGTAAGATAGGCTGAGTTCTTAGAAGTCGGATCCCCATCGTTCATATCATTATGGCATATCCTAATATATTCTAATGATATACTATAAAATTAGAAGATAGAAATAACCCTTTACCATCAATATTAACTTTCATATACAGTAAGTAGATTGACTTTTCAATGCTATATTATTCATTTATATTTTGTTGCTAGACAACATTCTTTTATTTTATTTTATTTTTGCTCACATGCAATATTGTACCACGTACTATATAAACTAAAATTGTTGGATACCTAGGAAAAATATGCAGAAAGCAATGACTCTTTAAGCATAAAACAACTCTCTGGTTTCTATAAACTATTTATATTTAGTTTGGTACTAAAATTGTTAAAACTTTGTAATATACTTTTTTTTAAATACCGCTCATGCACTGCCACTGCTTCAGATATTGCAGTCAGTTTACCTGCAGTCCTATGTATAGTCACTGATGACATGCTGTGATATCACAATGAGATGTGCCAAATGATACTGACTGTAATACATTGACAAATTTGGCATTGTCCCATCGGTATGTTTGTTTATAGGCATGCAAATATAGCAGCTTATTTGAAAACATACATTCTACTCTCTTTATTTCACAAGTCTTGAAAGTCTGCTACATGGACATGAAACTGAATCACTCAAACAGTGACAATCCGGAGTGGAAAGGACGGCGTAGAATGGTGGGAAGGGAGATGTCTAAGAGCTGCCAGGAGGGATTTGATAGATGCTGATATCATCATGTAGTTCAAAGGAAGTCTTCCACACAGGAGAGATTGACTTCTGGTATACACATGAAAGCAAGCATTGGAGTGGTGGCACATACCGGACAACTTTCAAATATTGCAAAGAGGGCAATTTTATTCCCTGTTAGGCCACGCCTCTAACCCTGCCCACTCCCCGCCCATACACACCCGGTTCAGCCCAAAATGTATCATGCTCCCATAGTGCCTCCCCACAGTATAATGCTCTTATAGAACCCACACACAGTACAATGCCCTTATAGCTGCCCCCACGCAGTATAATACCCCATAGTGCCTTCCACAAAGTATAATGCCCCCACACAGTATAATGCCCTCCATAGCTGCCCCCATACAGTGTAATGCCCCTATAGATTTACCCATGAAGTATTAAGCCAACACAGATGCCCCAATACAGTATAATGCCCACACAAATTCCCCCATACAGTATAATGCCCCTTAGCTGCCCCCATACAGTATAAAGACCCCTTAGTTGACCCCATATAGTATAATGCCCATACAAATGTCCCCATAGAGTATAAAGCCTCATAGCTGCCTCATACAGTTTAATGCCCCATAGCTGCCCCATACAGTATAATGCTCCATTAGCTGCCTCATATGGTATAAAGCACCCTTAGCTGCCCCATACAGTATAATGCCCACTTAGGTGCCTCATACAGTATAAAACACCCTTAGCTGCCACCATACAGTATAATGTCCCATGGTGCCTAATAAAAAATTAATAAAATAAATAGTCACCTAGCCCCGTTCCTACGATGAGTGGATGAGATCCCTCTGGTCCTCCGGTCTGTACTATGAGTGGCCCAGCACAGACAGGCGCAATGACATCACTTTATCGTGCCTGTCTGTGCCCAGCCGCTCACGGCCGCTTCATACAGTTAATGCTGAAGCTGGGAACGGTCGGTTCCTTGCTTCAGCATTGGATACACAGGACGCAGATACAGTTGACACCGGGACAAATCCCCTGGCTGCCTGGGACAGTGGGACATAGCCCAGAATTCGGGACTGCCCCGCTGAATCTGGGACAGTTGGCAGGTATGGTGGTCAGACAGGGGATCACATGCTGTCCATAATGAAAGGGTTTCAAATGTATGGATGCAACTGTGCTGGGACGGGAAACACATTACCCTTCTAGAATATTGCTAGTGAGTCAGCATTATATGTCCAAATAAAATTCCTGTTGTGCTTCTTTAAGAAGCATTTAATAAAGAAATAGATTGCTTGTAAACCTGGAGAGAAACATGTATTTCCCGAAAAGCAAAAGATTAGATATTTTATTAAAGCACCACAAAGAAGTAATTATCTGATACTAGCTTTGGATGGTGAACTTGTAATATTGAAGATGATAAAAATAAGTATTGCTTGTTTCAGACCCGCTCCATCATAAACATCAACTCACCTTCACTTCACCAGATTGTTTGATAACTGACCCCACTTTATATAAAGCAATGCAATAAATGTTAAGGGTGCACAAAGCCAAAACTTTGTTAAAGATTATAAACTACACTTAACTTGCGTTCCCATTATATCTGAATTAAATAGCCGTATGATAAAATACAGCATCACGAAGAATGAAACAAAATCTTTAGATTTTTATAAGACTTCATTGTTTATTACTGAATGAAGAGATCTTTGACTAAAATAATAACTAAACTAAGTTATGTTGACTTAAAGCGACTGTCCAAAAGTGAGCATAAAAATGATATGTAAATCAGTAGCTGCAGTCAATGCTTACCTTCAAGGCAGGCATCAGGTTTATTGGGGTCCTGGAGCGGCAGACTCACAGTAGGCCCCCTGTCTATCCCACTCTTTAAAAAGCTGTCCAAGTTTAGCGCCAAAAGTTAACAATCTCAGAATCCTGTAATTGTCACAAGCATGAGATGGTCATTTACATAATAAAAATTATCTATGAGGACTGATCTAAAAAGTAAATTAGTTATGAACTAATCAATTAGAATTGTATTATTAAAGCTAGGTTCACGCCATGCTTGCTCTGTCAGTTATATCCAACTATTTTAAGAGACAAAAAAATTATGTATTCAGCGTTTAGAAGGAAAAACAAAAGGGGAATTGAACTGTATACCAAGCGGCATACTTTTGTTTAACCCCTTTAGGACACAGCCTGTTTTGGCCTTGTGGACACAGATGATTTTTTCAAATCTGACATGTGTCACTTTATGTGGTAATAACTCCATAACGCTTTTACCTATCGAAGCGATTCTGAGATTGTTTTCTCGTGACATATTGTACTTTATGTTAGTGAAAAAATTTGGTCGATAAATTCAATATTTATTTGTGAAACATTTCAAAATTTAGCAAATATTTGCAAAAATTACCATTTTTCTAAATTTAAATGTGTTTGCTTGTAAAACAGATAGTAATACCACACAAAATAGTTACTAGTTAACATTCCCCATATGTCTACTTTATGTTTGCATCATTTTTTTTCACGTACTTTTATTTTTCTAAGACGTTACAAGGCTTAGAACTTTAGCAGCAATTTCTCATATTTTCAAGAAAATTTCAATAGGCCATTTTTTCAGGGACCAGTTCAGTTCTGAAGTGGCTTTGAGGGCCTTATATTTTAGAAAGTCCCCATAAATCACCCCATTTTGAAAACTGATCCCCCTCAAAGTATTCAAAACCACATTCGGAAAGTATTTTAACCCTTTAGGCGTTTCACAGGAATTAAGGCAAAATAGAGGTGAAATTTACAAATTTCATTTTTTTTGCCGAAATTCATTTGTAATGAAAAAAAAACTGTAACACAGAAGGTTTTACCAGAGAAACGCAACTCAATATTTATTGCCCAGATTCTGAAGATTTTAGAAATATCCAACATGTGGCCCTAGTGTCCTAATGGACTGAAGCACAGGCCTCAGAAGCAAAGGAGCACCCAGTGGATTTTGGGGCCTCCTTTTTTTAGGAATATATTTTAGGCACCATGTCAAGTTTGAGGAGGTCTTGTGGTACCTAAACAGTCGAAACCCCCCAAAATTGACCCCATTTTGGAAACTACACCCCTCAAGGCATTTTTCTAGGGGTATAGTTAGCATTTTGACCCCACAGTTTTTTGCAGAATTTAGTGGAATTAGTCTGTGAAGATGAAAATCACCTATTTTTCTGTGGAAACATAGAATTTTTTAATTTTTACAAGGAATAAAGGAGAAAAAGCACCCCAACATTTGTAAAGCAATTTCTCCCGATTATGGCAATACCCCATATGTGGTCGTAAACTGATGTTTGGACCCACAGCAGGGCTCAGGAGGGAAGGAGCGCCTTTTGGATTTTGGAGCGCAGATCTTGCTGGATTGGTTTTCAGTGCCATGTCGGGTTTGCAACGCCCCGGAGGGACCAAAATAGTGGAAACCCCCCAAAAGTGACCCTATTTTGGAAACTACACCCCTCAAGGAATTTTTCTAGAGGTATAGTGAGCATTTTTACCCCATAGGATCTTTTTTAGAGCTAAGATGACCAAAAAACAGTGATTTTTGGCGCTTTAAATTCTTTATTTCTTACAGCGTTCACCGTGCGCAATGTTTTACTTTATTCTGCGGGTCGGTACGATTACGCCGACACCATATGTGTACAGTTTTTTTTTACGTTTTGCAGTGTTTGCACAATAAAATTACGTTTCTATAAAATAATTTATTTTCTGAGACACGCTATTCTGAGCCGTAACTTTTTTATTTTTTGGTCTAAAAAGCTGTGGGAAGTCTTGTTTTGTGCGGGACGGGTTGAAGTTATTATTGGTACTATTTTGGGGTAAATTTAACTTTTTGATCACTTTTTATTCTATACCTTGGGAGTGGTGGTGACCAAAAAATAGCGATGCTGACATAGTTTCCGTTTATTTTGTTTGCGGCGTTCACCGTGCGGAAAAATTAACATTATAGTTTCATAGTTTGGGTTGTTACGAACACGGTGATACCAAATATGTGTACTTTTTGTTAACGTTTTTATTTTTTCCCTATAATAAATGACTTATAGGAAAACAAAAACTTTTATTTTTAAACTTTTATAAAACATTTTTATTAACTTTTTTTTACTTTTTACACTTAATTTTTTTGTTTTATTTACTTTTCTTTTACTTTTTACACTTAATTTTTTGACCTGCAGCTCTGATTGCTGCTAGAATACATTACACTACCTAGGTAGTGTAATGTATTCCAACTGTCAGTGTGACGTCACAGTCACTCTGACAGTTAGTCTACGAGGATCAGCAGAGGCCTCCGGATGCCATCACAAGCATCAGCAGCCCCCACAATTGCATGGGGGCTGCTGATGTGCTACAAACCCCCTACATGCGGAGATCGCAATCGAGCCCCGCATGTAACGGCAACACTGATCGGCAACACTGGAGTGCCAGCTGTCGGGGACAGATGATCTCCAAGTTCCCGATGCACACCTTGTCGCCGACAGCCGAAGGTTGGTCCTGATGGGCTTCCGTAAATGGCAGACACGGAAGCCATTGTTTGGCTTCCGTTTGCCATACTAACTATCGGCAAACCCCGCGATTTCGGACCGGGGTCTGCCGATATGTTAGAAACCCCCAAAATTCGTCGATTGCAACCGATCGATGAATTTTAGGGGTTAATTCGCCGAAATCAGTGGAAAAGGACCGCTTTGTCGGCAAGAGTGGAGTGTCAGCTGTCGGCGACAGCTGACCTCCCAGTTCTCGGTGCACACTGTCGCCGACAGTGTGCAATGGGAAAAACTCAGTAACTGTACGTCCTCGTGCGGGAAGTAACTTCCCGCGACGACGTACAGTTACTTACTCGTGCGGATAGGGGTTAAGAAGCAAATGTTTTTATATATAATATAATTTTTATATATTTATATATATATATATATATAAAAAGGATGGTGGGGAAGCAGTACTCAAGTGAAAATGACTTTATCACCACATCATAAAACAGCAGCAATGTTTCACTCTCTCAGTAAGGGCTTTCAAGCAATAGAAAAACAGTGTATATAAGGAGCAGAAGCTCATTAACAATATAAGTGGTCAATTATCAAAAAAAATCAATGAATATAGTGCATATTGCCGTTCTCATCGCTGCACTGCGCATGTCCACTGATCAAAATTGTTCATTGGATACAACCAACCAGGGCAGGACAATATAAGTGGTCAATTATCAAAAAAATCTATCATACAATACAATCTCAACAGGTAATGTACTAATTAAAAGTATAATAGATACAGTAAAAAAGTGCAATGTGTCATATTCAAAACTTCATGTGTTATAAGTACGTAAAGATTATTAAAAACATTAAACTTAAGTGTTAAGTGTATAATTAAAAAAATCACACGTGTTATCCCCATATTATAATTAAAAACAAAAGAGCACTCACCACTACGCATTACACGTTGGACACCACATGAAATGAATACAGTGCATAGTGGAGGTTTCACCGCTGCACTGCGCATGTCCACTGAACAAAATTGTTCATTGGCTACAACCAACCATGTGATCCGGGTCAGTTGGAACACACAAGATATCGTGGGACTCAAAGAATTTTGCGCATGCATGGAGGTAATTGTATTACGTCACACAATCAAAAGAACGGGCGCATTACAACTAGAAATACATACCACCTTACTGCCATATTAGTTTAGGGAATAAATGCCCATTCTATTCCAGTGAACGGGATTATTTTTATCATGGGCATATCAACTATAGGAAGGTGTAAATCTTAGTGTCCACTTCCTATAGTTGATATGCCCATGATAAAAGCAATCCGTGTCAGACAGTTAATCAGTGTTGGACGCTGCCTTTCTGAGGGGGTGGTGGTGCCACTGAAACCAGTCGCCGCCACCCCATCCTGCAATAATTGTACCTGCGTCTATATAGCCAGCCAAGTACCATACCCGACCACTCAGCGCCTTACAATGACGCTAATTGGCGGGGCAGTCGCGCCGCTTCCGTTTTTGAAAGGCGCTGATTGACGGGGCAAGTCATTCTGCCCTGCCAATCAGCGTCATCGTTCAGCCCCAGCAGACATTCTCAGAAGAGAGCAGGCCTGCATTGACACAGGACGGCATGGGAATGGGATCAAGATGAGTATGTAAAGTAGTTTTTTTTTTCCACCTGAAAAGTGTGAGTGCCATTATCTACAGGGGGAGAGCTATATGTGGAGCACTATATACAGGGGGGCTATATGTGGGGCACTATATACAGGGGATGCTATATGTGGGGCACATTCAACAGGGGAGTCTATATGTGGGTCACTATCTACAAGATGGGGCTATATGTGGGTCACCATCTACAGGAGGGGCTATATGTGGGGCACTATATACAGGGAGCGCTATATGTGGGGCGCTATCTACAGAAGGGCTATATGTGGGGCACTATCTACAGGGGGCTATATGTGAGGCACTATATAAAGGGGGTGCTATATGTGGGGCACAATCGACAGGGGAGTCTATATGTGGGTCATTATCTACAGGGGACTATATGTGGGACACCATATACAGGGGGCTATATGTGGGGCACTATATACAGGGGGCGCTATATGTGGGAAGCTATCTAGAGGGGGGCTATATGTGGGGCACTATCTACAGGAGGCTCTATGGGGCACTACCTACGGGGAGCAGTGTGTGTGTGGGACACAGTGCTTGGTGCTTTTATAATCAGGGACACAGTGCATGATACTATTATAATCAGGGACATAGTGTATGGTGCTATAGTGTATAGTATATAATCAGGGACATAGTGTATGGTGCTACCTACGGGGAGCAGTGTGTGTGTGGGACACAGTGCTTGGTGCTTTTATAATCAGGGACACAGTGCATGATACTATTATAATCAGGGACATAGTGTATGGTGCTATTATTATCAGGGACACAGTGTATGGTGCTATTATAATCAGGGACACCGTGTTTGGTACTATTATAATCAGGGACACTGTACGTCGCTATTATAATTAGAGGTGCAGTGTATGGAACTATTATATTTAGGGGTACAGTGTGTGGCACCATGAGATTTTTATCTTCGTTTATAGGTACAGAAATATTTGAATAGTTGGGAGGGGTGGATTGATCCAATATGATGTTAGATGTTTTCTCTGCCGGAACGAAACAGTAAAATGACAAATTCAACTTTACACTATAAAATGACTTACTTTGCACTTTCCTACCCATATAATCCTGGCATTATTAGAAGCACCAAGTACCAGGTAAATGTCAAGGGTCTTCCCCATGAACTTTCCATGACTATTTTAGGTATCCTATAAGTCACAGATGAAATATGTTTTAAGACTAAAGCTAGAAAAACAAAAAAAACAAACAAACAAAAAAAAACACATTAGTTTATAAGTAGGCATGCTGGTGCTGTAGTCCCCTCTCTGTTGAACAATTGTTGTTAGTGCAGCAGACATCAGTGACAAGGTTATAGATGATTCTGTGCGTGCCCAGATTGGAAGATCACCAGTACAGACGCTTGTTTATTACTTTATTGTAAGCAGTTATGGCAGAAGTATATTGACAAAGAAAACATTTTTCCCTTGGGATTTTTCGGCAATTGTTTTCTACCTGACTGGTCTTTCTTGCTCTACTTTTTTACTCTCTCCTGTAGTGTATTTGCAATTTATTAGCTGTCCCTACTGTGTTTTTAGATACATGATTAACACTATGCTACTATCTTGTAACCTTTCCTTTTCGCCTGAAGATTTGCTAGCCAGAAATTAAACTGACCGTTCTGCTTTTCTCTGCTTATGAGGACAATGTAAATAGGCAAGAATGGAACCTATAGTGGTGATAGGTATGGGCACTTGTGACATTTATAGTCATAATATTCCATCAAAACAAAGATGATGTACTTTATGGTGCCAACATATTTTAGAATTAAAATGCCAAAAAGAGAAAAAAAGAGAAAACAGACTCAGCAGTTACGTATTGCTTTGCCAGACTTTTTAATTATGTTTGTCTGACTTGAAAATGGTAATGTTATCATTAGGTTTTCCTGTTCTTGTGCTTGTGCTGGTTTTCTGCATGAAAGGCAAGCTCAGAATTGTAATTTCCAGATTATGATTTCAATGCAAGGTATTACATTTCCTTTTTGATTTTTCCCCGGAGTCTTCTTGAATCTTGCTTCAGCATTTTTTTATCCTTATATAGATGGGTAAATGAAAAATTTGAGCTTAACTGTCCTAATCATGCTGATGAACGGAAGGTTACCGGAGTGTTAAGGATACCATGTCCCTGTAAACTGCTGCTGAGTTTGTTATGCTATGCTGATGGACAAGACTGCAGTTATATTCATAGCAGCCTTATGTAATTGTAAAGTCCCCAGAACGCCATGGAGGAAAATGTTCTTAATGTGCAGATTGGTTGGCAGAGTCTAAGGCACCCACAAGGTTTTCACCGGAACCCGCTGCAAGGCAGGTTGGATTTGGTTGCTTGGGACTCAGGTTGGGGCTGCAGAGTAAGATGTTAACCAAGAGGTGCACTTGAAGACTATACCAAAACAAAAAACCTGACAGACCAAGGGAGAAGTAACATGCATACACATTGAAATCCCAAGCAAAACTGAGAGACCAAGGCAGAGTTAAATATCCCGCCAAGGACCAGGATTAGATGCAGAAAGAGAGATAGAATTGGCTATGCATCACAAACCAGTAAGGACAGAGAAAACCCAGCAGCTAGACTAGTAATCTTAAAGGCTATGTAAACCAAGGGCCATTTGTATATTTATAACATCATTCACTGGCCATAAAAAAATATCAACTTAAAAGGTCCCCCCCCCCGTAGCTGCCCCCCACACAGTATAATGCCCCCATAGCTGCCCCACAGTATAATGGCCATCTAGCTGCCCCCACAGTATATTGCCACCCATAGTTGCCACATACAGTATAATGCCCCCTTTGCTATCCCATACCCAGCTTAATGCCCCCCATACAGTATAATGCCCGCATACATTTTTTTTTTAATAAGAAGTTGTATCAGGGTATTTTGTGTAACTTTGTTAGCGTAACTTTGTATCTTAGCGAACTATACAAAATTCCTTTTACTTTTTTAGATACAGCTGCTCTGTATTCACTATACAGAGTAGCTGTATCGTTCACTATTCACTGAATCCATCAGTCCCACGTTCATAACTTAGATGTGATAATTTACAGGTGAATATTGCTAGATATAGCTGCTCTGTATAGAGAATACAGAGCATCTGTATCTAAAAAAGTAAAACAAATTTTTAATAAAAAGTATTTACAAAGTTACACAAAACACACGGATACATCTTTTTATTTAAAAAAAAAAATTGCCTTTCAGAAGATTACATAGCCTTTAAAGTGATGGGCATTTCCCAACAAAACCCATCTCCAGTAAATTAGTAACCATTTCGATAGTCTCACTATTCTTGCAGTAAAGAATCCCTTTCTATGTCGATGGAGAAACCTTTTTTTCTCTAGATGTAGAGGATGCCCCCTTGTTATAGTTACAGTTCTGGGTATAAATAGATCATGAGAGAGATCTCTGTATTGACCTTTGATATATTTATACATAGTTATTATGTCACCACTAGTTTCGATGAATCTCTAAAAGGGATTGTAGTCCACCCATTCCATTTATTACTTTAGTTCTTTCTTTTGCACTGGTGTCCAAAACTGTACACAATATTCAATGTGTAGTCTGAACTATATTCTCGTTGTGTGCATCTATGCCCCTTTTGATGCACCCTACGAGCTTATTTGTATTGACAGCAACTACCTGACACTGGTTGCTACTAAGTTTACAGAGAAAAATTCCTAATTTTCCATGGAAATTTTACCTAGTGTTTCACGATTTAATCCCTTAACGACGTTCGACTGATATATCCGTCACGAGCGGGTGCTTGCTCCCATATCGTGATGAATATAACAGCCACTCGAATCTCGTGAGTACTGCCACTGTACTCAAGAGATCACACAGCTGGGCTCCTGTCGCAGCTGGGTTTATGTTGATCGCATCAGTTTAATCCCATAGATGCCATGTTTAATAGTGACCAGTGATGGGCTTACAGAGGGAGCTCCTACCTGTCACACACCCTAGATGCTGTGGCCTTGGTTGCCCATTGGCCGGTGGGTAACCATGGCCACAAAATCTAGGGTGTTTGACAGAGGAAGGGGCTCCCTCTGTAAGACCATCGGTTGATGGGTTATCATGGCTGCAGGGAACTTGTTATTGGAACCAGCTCCACCATGACTACCATCAGCAGCATGTTAAGAATATGAATAGTTTATGATTATTTTGGACTCCCTAATGCACACAGTAACGTCACAAGTAGAGATGAGCGAACTTATCAAAAGTTCGGTTCGGCTAGTTTGCCGAATTTCCCGAAAAAGTTCGATTCGGACCGAACTAGTTCGGACCGAACCTGTAATTTCCGTGCGCCGAGCATGCTACTGTCCAGGGTGCTGATAGAGTTAATGGGCTGCACTAACTCTTTCAGCAACCTTGACAGTACATGCTCGGCGCGCGGAAAATAAAATTTTAATGCAATAATAAAAATAAAAAAATACGTTCATACTTACTTTCCTCCTGTCCGGCCTCCAGCGATGACGTTTCATCCATGTCGCCGCTGCAGCCAATCATAGGCTGTAGTGGTGGTCACGCACGTCAGGATGACGTCAGAAGGCCGGCCTCCAGGGATGATGCTTCATCCCGCGTGACCGCCTCTGCAGACAATCACAGGCTGCAGCGGCGACATGGATGAAACGTCATCGCTGGAGGCCGGACAGGAGGAAAGTAAGTATGAACGTATTTTTTTTTTTTTTGGCATGTATGTATGTTGGCATGTATGTATGTTGTCATGTATGTATGTATGTATGTATGTATGTATGTATGTTGTCATGTATGTATGTATATATGTGCATGTATGTTTGCATGTATGTTGGCATGTATGTATATATGTGCATGTTTGTATGTATATTTGCATGTATATATTTGCATGTATGTTTGCATGCATGTATGTTTGCAAGTATGTTGGCATGTATGTATGTTGGCATGTATGTATGTTGGCATGTATGTATGTTGTCATGTATGTATGTATGTATGTATGTATGTATGTATGTTGTCATGTATGTATGTATGTATGTATGTATATATGTGCATGTATGTTTGCATGTATGTTGGCACGTATGTATATATGTGCATGTTTGTATTTATATTTGCATGTATATATTTGCATGTATGTTTTCAAGTATGTATGTTTCCATGTATGTATGTTTGTATGTATGTTTGCATGTATGTATGTTTGCATGTATGTATGTTGCCATGCATGTATGTATATATGTGCATGTATGTATGTTTGCATGTTTTTATTTTTGCATGTAAGTTTGCATGTATGTTTATATATATGTGCATGTATGTAATTATGTTTGCATGCATTTATGTTTGCATGTATATTTGTGCATGCTTGTATATATGTATGTATGTATCTTTGCATGTTTGTTTGTATGTATGTATGTTTTCATGTGTGTGTATATGCATGTATGTATGTATGATAGTTTGCATGTATGTATGTATGTATTTACATATGTGTGTATGTTTGCATGTATGTATATTTGCATGTATATATGTGCATTCTTGTATATATGTATGTAGGTATGTATGTTTGTTTGTTTGTTTGTATATATGTATGTATGTATGTTTGCATGTATGTTTGTTTGTATATATGTCTGTATGGCCATGTATGATACTGTCTGCTGGCGCCCTGTATCTAAGTCAACTTCGTGGCAGGCTTCTATACATGGTATAACAGTCAGTATCACACATTAAACTGAATCTAAGCCTACGACATGTTTTATTTCATTATTTATTTTTTTACAGGTTTGGTATTTGGACTACGTCGGTTTCGAGGACTACTTAGATGACGTTTTTTTTTCTGCAATAAAATGATTAATGAGGGTTGTGTTGGGGGTGCTTTATTTCAATAAAATATTTTATCTATATCTTTGTCTTTTTCTTTTCAAATTTTATTACTACTACTTTAGTAATGGCCGCTGTCTGAGTGACAACATCCATTACTAAGGCGAGGCTTAGTGTTAGCCGGTGCAGAGGCTAACACTAACCACCATTATTACCCCGGTACCCACCACCACCAGGGGTGCCGGGAAGAGCCAGGTACGATCCAGTACCCGACCATCTGTTGTGACGGTCCGGCTCTGGGGCAGCCGCAGGCTGGTATTATGAGGCTGGGAAGGGCCAAAAACAGTGGACCTTCCCACTCTTGTAATGCTAGGCTGCTGCTGCTGTGTTGTATCTGGCTGGTTATAAAAGTGGGGGGGGACCCCACGTCATTTTTTTAAATTATTTATTTATTAATTTTTAATTTTTTTTAAAAAAAGACATGGGGTTCCACCCAATTTATCATAACCAGCCACATGCAACACAGTGTTATTAGCCTGGGAATGGACAAAACCAGTGGCCCTTCCCACCCATGTAATGGCAGACTGCTGCGGCCTTGTATATGGCTAATTATTAAAAATGTGGGGGACCCGTCTATTGTTAAATTTGTTAAATTAAAAAAAAAAACGACGTGGGGGTCCCCCCCACTTTTATAACCAGCCCGATACAACACAGCAGCAGCAGCCTAGCATTACAAGGGTGGGAAGGTCCACTGTTTTTGGCCCTTCCCAGCCTCATAATACCAGTCTACGGCCGCCCCAGTACCCGACCATCACAACAGATGGTCGGGTACTGGATCGTACCAAGCTCTTCCCGGCACCCCTGGTGGTGGTGGGTACCGGGGTAATAATGGGTGGTTAGTGCTAGCCTCTGCACCGGCTAACACTAAGTACCGACTTAATAATGGACGCTGTCAATCAGCCAACTGCCATTTTCTAGGCACTAATAAAGTTTAAAAAAAAACACAAAGACAATTATTTTTTATTGAAATAAGAAATCCCCAACAAAACCCTCGTTAACTATTTTATTAAAATTTGAAAAAAACGTAGATCTACGCAGTAGTCCAACGAATCGAAGATGTAGTCCAATCGGTACATCAAAATCTTCAACAACATAAAAAAACAGTTATCAATGTGAACAATAACAATACTTCTACTCACCTACACACATATATACACGCACACACAAACAAACAACCATACACAAACACACACACATATATAGACAAACACAACAAGATATACACACACATAAACAGACAAACACACACACACATATACACAAACTCACACATATACAAACAAAAACACACTCATATACACAAACACACACACACATATACACAAACACATATACAAAGTTATACACAAACACTACAAGACATACACAAACACACACACAAAGAGACACACACACATATACACACACATATACACGAACTAACACATATACACAAACACATATACAAACAAAAACACACATACCCAAACACACACATATACCCAAACACACACATATACACAAACACACACATGTACAAAAACAGACCCATATATACACAAACACACACATATACACAAACACATGTACACAAACAGACCCATATATACACAAACACACACATATACACACAAATACACACAAACATATACACAAACACATATACACAAACACACCCATATATACATAAACACACACACATAAACACACAAACACACACCCATATACACACATATACACAAACACACATATACAAAAACACACACACACAAACATCTACACACACACACACAGTTCACAGCAGCACAGAGTATTTCAGGAGATGAGCGTGCAGATCTTGTGCGGGGTGGTGACTTGCCAATCATGTGAAGGTGTTATTGAGGACAGGAGTGGAGGAGAGGTAACAGACTGAGCTACGTAATGGTAAGAGCAGAGTTCACAGCAGCACAGAGTATTTCAGGAGAGGAGCGTGCAGATTTTGTGCTGCTGTGAACTCTGCTCTTACCATTACATAGCTCAGTTGTACCTCTCCTCCACTCCTGTCCTCAATAACACCTTCACATGATTGGCAAGTCACCACCCCGCACAAGATCCGCACGCTCATCTCCTGAAATACTCTGTGCTGCTGTGAACTCTGCTCTTACCATTACGTGGTGACTTGTGAAGGTGTTATTGAGGACAGGAGTGGAGGAGAGGTACAACTGAGCTACGTAATGGTAAGAGCAGAGTTCACAGCAGCACTGAATCTGCACGCTCATCTCCTGAAATACGCTGTGCTGCCTTAAACTCTATGGACACGTCACAATCCTGTTTCTTTTAAATGCTGCACTGTAGCGCAGCCTTATATAGTGGATCGAGCGGGTTCCCCAGCATCATTTAAAAGAAACAGGATCCTGACCTGTCCACAGAGTTTAAGGCAGCACAGAGTATTTAAGGAGATGAGCACGGCAGCCGGTCATTTTTCCGAGCCGTGCTCCCATTATTAAATATATTCCCTGTAATGACGGGTGGCTACATGTGTGCACCCGTCATTACGGCAGCGTTGCTAGGCGACGTCAGTAAATAGTTACTGTCCAGGGTGCTGAAAGAGTTAACTGATCGGCAGTAACTGTTTCAGCACCCTGGACAGTGACTACCGATCACAATATAGAGTAACCTGTAAAAAAAAAAGACGTTCATACTTACCGAGAACTTTCTGCTTCCTCCAGTCCGGTCTCCTGGCCGTTGCCTTGGTGACGCGTCCCTCTCGACATCCGGCCCGACCTTCCTGGATGATGATACAGCCCATGTGACTGCTGCAGCCAATCACAGGCTGCAGAGGCCTCTGCAGCCAATCACAGGCTGCAGAGGCCTCTGCAGCCAATCACAGGCTGCCGCATCAAAAAAGAAGGTCGGACTGGAGGAAGAAGAGGGACTCGTCACCAAGACAACGACCGGGTACGTATGAAATGCTTTTTATTTTATTTTTAATCAGCAGCCTCTTTTCTCTATCAGTGATTGATAGAGATAAGTGGCTGCCGATTTGTATAATATTTTTGACCGGGTTCGGTCAAAACGGGTTCGGCCGAACCCGGTGAAGTTCGGATTCGCTGCAAACCGAACTTTTCCGGATGTTCGGACCGAAACCGGGTTCGGTTGTCCCGGTTCACTCATCTCTAGTCACAAGTGATAAAATGTGCACAGTGATGTCACAGTACAGTGATAGGGCAGACAGTGATGTTACAATAGTGTGGTAATGCACACAGGAGTTACAACACAAGGATAAGGTGCAGTTTAATTTCAGGCATAATGCACACCGTGATGACACAGTACAGGGATAATCTAATTAGTGACATTACAGCACAGGAATTATACAGTGATATTGCAGTACAAAGATGCCACAGTACAGGAATAATTCAAAATGAAACTTCGCAGAGAAGGGATAATGCACATAGCAGTAACCATGGGGCTCCATAGTAAACACCATTTTCTATCATACATAGACATCACTAGTTGTTGGGCCCCATAGCAGCTACAATGACTGCTACCCTGATGGTTTTGACCATGAATGTGTATGAAAATGTGTGTAATGTGCATGAACATATGTGAGTGTGTTTTGTATGTAATGTGTATGAATATTGGTGTAATGTGTATGTACGTGTGTGTAATGTCGTGTGTGAGTAATGTGCGTGTAATATGTATGTATACATGAGTAATGTGTATAAGTATATGCATGTGTAATTTGTATATATGTGTGTAATGTGTATGTACATTGGTATTATTTATTTATGTGTGCATACAGGTGTGTTTAATGTGTGTATGTATAATATTAAAACCAACTGCTTATTATTGTGTAGTTCCCCCTCTTGCCACAAGTCCTATGAAGGTATCCTGTGTTATGTGGCATCAAGATGTTAATAGCAGATACTTTTAATCTTGTGACTTGCACATCCTACAGATACTTAATCGGATTGAGATCTGGGGAATTTAAAGACCATGACAACAGGTTGAACTTTTTGTCTTGTTCCACAAACCGTTCGTGAATAATTTTCGCAGTATGGCAGGGTGCGTTATCCTTCTAAAAGATGACATTGCTATTAGGGTATACCGTTGCCATAAAGGGGTATACTTGGTCGGCAAAAATATTTAGGTAGGAATAAAAAGGTATAAAAATGAGTAACATGGATGTATTGAAGATAATGTCCAGCACTCGATCCAATAAAATACCAAACTTTAATTCATCACTTTAAAAACAAGGTAAAAACATAAAAATGAGAAGTTACTCGGGGAAAAATGCAAAGGCTCTTTTGTCTTCATGTATAAAAGTTTTATTTCATAAAAATTCTGGCTCGAAATGCGTAATTTTGTGCACTACTTTTTATGCAATAAAACTTTCGTACATGAAGGCAAAAGAGCCTTTGCATTTTTCCCTGAGGAACAGCGCCACAGAGAGAGTCTCAGAGTAACTACAAATTTTTATACCTTGTTATTCCTATTGAATTACCGCCTTCCTTCAAGAATACGGGGAACGACTCAAGGCTGACAGTTCCATGGATTGGATACATTGACTATAACATGTGTTCAGTAGTTGTGCCTCACTGCACAACTAAAAAAGGAGAGCATAACAGCAACACCCCCCACCCCCCCCATCGAACAACCCAAGGTCCCCACACATGAAGCACTTCTATTTCTTTTTTTGTCGCTCTTTCTAACGAAAATATTTAGGTATGTAGAAATGGTTAAAACTAACATCCACATGAATGTCAGGACCCAAGGATTCAAAGCAGTACATTGTCCAGAGCATTACACTGCCTCCGCTGGTTTGCCTTCTTCCCATAATACATCCTGGTGTCACCTTTTCCACAGGTAAGCAACGTGCACGTACTCGGCTGTCCACATAATGTAATTGCTCCATGGTCCAGATCTAATGATCCCATGCTTATTTTATGTGCTCTGGGCCATCGATAGAGGTCAACATGGCCACTCTGACCTGTCTGTGGCTATGCATCCCCAGGCGCAGCAAGCTATGATGCACTGTGTGTTCTGCTGCCTTTTTAACATAGCTAGCATTAACTTTTTCAGCAATTTGTACTTCAGTAGCTCTCCTGTGGGATCGGGCAAGACAGACTAGCCTTTGCTCCCCTTGCACATGAATGAGCCTTGGGCACCCATAAACCAGTCGGCGGGTTTGTAAGTTGCCGCCTAGGTCGTATATGGCTCTTTACACAAATGTTGAGTCAAAGATGGTATGAAACTTGGTATGAAATTTTTGCAACACAACTCCTATTTTTAGACCGGTGCCAATGGTGCACACGGCCACACAATAACTTCACAATCTTCCCAATGTGGGAGGCACTTGTTTGGACATGGCTCAGGCAGGCATGTATGATGGCTGGGTTGTTGTTCTGTCACAGACAGGACCAAGGGCGCATCTTTCTAATGCAGGGGTTTGGTCTAGAAATTAAAGCCTAGCAGGCTGCAAGATAGCTTGCTGCTTTACTTGTTGCTCGTGGACAGGCTCTTACCGAACCCACCACTACTCATGAGACCAGTAATCCACTCCAGGACCTCTGCCACAGGCCCAACCATTACCTCTCCAACAGATTCTTAGAGATTTCACAGCAATATTCTCTCTCTTCTCTAGCACAGAACACAGCCCACTCCTCTCTTCTACCCGTCACTCAACACTTAACTGGCAGTAACAGCAGCATTTCGTACATTAGGCGCTGCCACTCATCACTCGATGGCGCGGTGAATGCGGTCAAAATGGCATCCGGGCCGTACATCCCGGTGCCAACAAGTTTAGGAGCCAGCCAGCCAACCAACATTTGTCGTGCCTCCAAATGAAAAATCAATACATCACAGTACAACATAATACAGATTAAATACAGGCTGAGTGGTCACAACTACAAACTATTGTACGACATGTGCATGGACTAATCAAAGGTCTTCTGCAACGCCACCTAGGCTGGAAAAACAGCAGATAACAGCACATGGTTAAAGACACAGTGCACAAATGATCATATAAGCAGGGGTACAATGCCACTAAGGGCTTAAAATGCACTAAAAATCCTCTTTAAATCTTATAAATACCATCCCCACACTTTACAGGTTCACTAATTGTCCTTTCTTGAATCACTTTTGGTAGACATTAACCACTGTAAACCAGGAACCCCCCACAAGACTTGCTGTTTTGTAGATTCTCTGGCCGAGTCGTCTAGCTATCACAATTTGGCCCTTGTCAAAGTTGCTCAGATTCTTATTCTTGCCCATGTTTCTTTCTTCCAACACATAATTTTAAGAACACATGCACAGTTGTTCACTTGTTGCCCCTTGTACCCAGATAATCAATGTTATTCACTTTACCTGTCAGCGGTTTTAATGTTATGGCTGAATGGTGTATGTGTGTAAGGTGTGTTTGTACAGTAATGTGTGTGTAAGCAAAGTATATACAGAATGTGTGTATCATATAATGTAGCCGTACTATACAGTATATTTGTACGGTGTAGCAGTACGTTTGTGTGTGGTTTAGCAGTACTACAGATTTGTCCACCATCTCTATACCCTACATACCTCGAGATGCATGATGCATGATGTTAAACGAAAATATTTTTAAAAAAGTATGCCTTCGAATTAATGCCTTCAATGGATGCCATCAGTTGACCATAGACTTCTATGTTAAAATAAATATTTACCTTTTTTACTGGATGGCTGTGACGGATACTATCTGTTGGTCATCCATCGGCCATCTGTCGCCCATAAAATGCAATAAAACATGTTGAAAAAAAAAGTATATGTTAGCGTCATTTTTTTTAAATTTACTAGATGGTGCGAGACTGTATTGAATCGGTATTATGAGAAATGGTATAATTTAATGCAATTAAGGAAAGTTAAGAGTGGACACATCTGTAAGTTTGTATATTGTATGCGGTACAATTAATGTGTGCGGTATGTGTGCGCTACATTTTATTGGGAAGGGTACATTTTATTAAGTTCTTAGGTGAAGAAATGCTTAGCTACAGCTCTGCAATACTACATGATTTCCATCAATAACGACCACGTCATCTAAGTTAGAAATAGGGGGTGCCCCCCTGTAACGTCGCAACGTTCCCGATGGTTGGCATTGCAGCCTGCGGGCCTGGTGAAGGCCCACAGGTCTGCCATCTTTTTACTCCTTTACTTATGAAGCCCTGTTTCCGGCTGGGCTTCATAAGAGATTGTAATTATAACGATATGTACTGCAATATATTAGTATTGCAGTATATCATGCAAGTGATCCAACGATTGCTATTCAAGTCCTCTAGGGGGACTACTAAAAAAAGTTAATTACAGTAAAATAAAGTTTTTTTAATATAAAAAATATTAAAATATATTAAAAGTTTAAAAAAAAATCACTTTTCCCATTTTCCCCCGAACACAATGTAAAAACAAAATGAACATAACTGATATTGTCGCGTCCGTAAGTCTGAACTATTAAAATATATCATTATATAACCCGCACTGTGAACACTGTAAAAAAAATAGTTAATTAAAACGCCAGAATGCTCTTTTTTGGTCAGTTCATCTCCCATAAAAAATGAAATAAAAAGAAAAATGAAATAAAAAGTGATCAAAAAGTCTCATGTACCCCAAAATTGAATCAATAGAGACTATAGCTCGTCTCGCAAAAAATAAGCCCTCATACCGCTCAATCGACGTAAAAAAAAAAGTTATGGCTCTCAGGACATGGCGACAAACCACAAATTTTATTTTTAACAATTAGTTTTTTCCTTGTAAATGTAGTAAAACATTTAAAAAAAACTATATAAATTTGGTGTCACCATAATCGTATTGACCCGCAGAATAAAGTTAAAATGCTGTTTTTACCGCAGAGGGAACGCCATAAAACCAAAACCCCCCCCCCAAAAGATGACGAATCGTGGATTTTTTCCCTATTCCAGTCCACTTTTTTTTTTTGCCAGTTTCCCACTACATTATATGATACAATAAATGGTGCAGTGAAAATTGAATACTGGTACTGCAAAAAACAAGCCCTATTAGGGCTATATCGACGGAAATATAAAAAACTTAAAGGGAACATATCACCATCATTTCCCCTATTAAACCAGCAGTACCTGGTGGAAGTGGGTGAAAAATCTTTTTTAACTAGCCTATAATTATCTTCTAAGTAGGTTCTGTACCTACTTACTATTCAGTTTTTTTTGTGTTCCTGCACTAATGAGCATAAAAGGGTCATATCTTGTTTTAAAAAGAGTCACATCTTCATTCCTCAAGCCTTTCTGAGTTAACCCCGCCTCCTTACTTTTGATTGACAGCTCCTCACCACCCCCCAACACACATGAAATTCCGCGCTTTTGCATCGATGTCCTGTTCTGCTGCGTGCGCACAACAGGACCCTATAGCGGCACATGCTCAGTAACTAGATTTGAGGTCCGGACGAAGTAGAGGGAAGGGTGTCTGACCATACATGACGGGCGCATGCGCACTCAGACATCTCAGACGAGATTTTGGCATTCATGGCGGGTCAGTTTTTGGAGGTGGGCGGGCACAAGAATTGGAGAGAACGAGACTGCCGGATTATTACCATAAAAGATGCAAAATGTTTGCAGCCCGTTATTTAAGGTCAGAGGAGGAGTTTAGGAGAGGGGATTACGGCAATGAAGCATTGACAGCAGCGGCCAGCGAGGGGTGAGTAGAGTTCAATAGATAAAATGCTGGTGACAGGTTCCCTTTAAGGCTTTTGGAATGTGGGGAGAAAAGAACTGAAGTGAAAATTCGAAAAGTGACTGCGGCGGGAAGGGGTTAAGGGCTTTAGCACTGGGACAATTAATTGTTTAACATATCCACTGTTATATCTCCCTAAATTTTGGATAATCACTGAGGGACACTTATGATTTATTGAGTTAAAGATCACAAACACACTTAAATAGTTACCCATAACCATGGCACCCTGGCCGCCTGTGATTGGTTGCAGCAGTCACATGGGATGAAACGCCATCCCTGGAGGCCGGGCTGGACGCAGAAGCAGAGAGTTCAGCGTAAGTATAATCTTTTTTTCCTGAGTTTCGTTTTTCGCAACATAAATTGACATGCTGCGGATTAAAAAAATTGCACTGCAGGTCAATTTATGAGTTTTTTTATCGTGTCTTTTACGCAGCGTGTGGATGAGATTTATTCAAATCTCATCCATTTTGCTGCTACTGTATTATGCTGCAGATTTTCCGCAATAAAATCCGTTGCAGAAAATCTGCAATATTTACGCTATGTGTGAACCCGGCCTTGAGGTACAAATTGCATTAATAATGACTTAATGTTCACTATGTGGTATAATATGCAATTGGGACAAGACAGATGCTTTCTTGACAAATATTGTAGATGTACTTATTCAAATCTGTTAATTAGGTAATACATCGTAACATTTAGGGTATGTTAACACGCACACGTCCGATACGCCTGAAATTACGGAGCTGTTTTCAGGAGAAAACAGCTCCGGAATTTCAGACGTAAAGGCAAGTGCAGGTGTTTTTCGCAGTGTCCATTATGGACGTAATTGGAGCTGTTTTTCTATGGAGTCAATGGAAAATGGCTCCATTTACGTCCCAAGAAGTGACAGGCACTTCTTTGACGCGGGCGTCTTTTTTACGCGCCGTCTTTTGACAGCGGCGCGTAAAAAAAATGACCGTCGGCACAGTACATCGTAAAGCCCATTGAAACAAATGGGCAGATGTTTGCAGGCGCATTGGAGCTGTATTTTCGGACGTAATTCGAGGTTAAAACGCCCGAATTACGTCTGTAAATAGGGTGTGTGAACCCAGCCTTAGGGAGTAAAGGTAGACAGAAGGATTTGGAATAGTAGGGACCGTCCCTCCAAAAGATGTGTTATGTCTACTGTGCAGAAACCGGTCAATGAAATATTGGAAACATTTTAAAATGTTTTGTAGTGCTATGAAAATTACATGTTCGGATGAATGAGTGCCAGCAACACCACAGAGCAAATCCTTTCCTATCTTTCCATATCTGGCATTTATGTTGTCTGCATTATACTGGGAAAGTATCACACGCATATAATCAGTCAGTATCTGCACAATTGGTTAAAAAAGAACATAGCTACTTTCTCCCAGAATCAACAACACACATGCTCATGGGTTGTGTGTGGTATTGCAGCCATGGACATAATTATCAAGGTAGCATGCACAGCCTGTCATTCAAATCGCACATCAAAGCCCTTAGGAATCTTTTCCGCCTCCACCGCAAAAACATTTCTAGAATCCGCTCCTTTCTTAACCCTGAGTCAAGAAAAATTCTAGTACATGCCCTCATCTCCAGCCTTGACTACTGCAACATCCTTCTTTGCGGCCTCCCATCTAACAAAATTGCACCTTTCTAATCCAAACTCAACTCTACTGCCAGGTTAATCCACCTCTCCCCTAACTTTACCTCTGACTTTTCCCTCTGCCAATCCCTTTACTGGCTACCCATTGACTAGCAAATCCAGTTCAAAATATTAACAATGACATACAAGGCTGTTCTCCGTTCAGAACTTGTCCTCTTTATTCAACTCTGCCCAAATATCCCGATACCTCACCACTTGTAATCTCCGGTCATCACAAGAATTTCTGCTCTGCTCTCCTCTTCTCTGCTCCTCACGTCATAGTCTACTAAATTTCTTTGGTTCTTTCTCCCTACTTTGGAACTCTCTATCCAAACATGTCAGATTCTCTCCCAACATCCAAACCTTCAAAAGCAACCTGAAGAACCACCTCTTCAGAAAAGCTTACACCATGCAATAACCCGGTTACCACTACTCAACTGGATTAACAGCTTCTAAGGTCACCTTCTTTCTCCTTTTCCCTTCCATTGTAGATTGTAAGCCCTTGCGGGCAAGGACCCCTCTCCTTTTAAACCAGTCTGTCAATTGTTATGGTACTTATTGTTTTTATTGTTTAATATCATGTACTTAAAGCCAACATCATATGTATAGTGCCCTGGAATTAATGACGCTGTAAAATAAATTACTATAATAATGGGGCTCAACAACTGAGGGAGACTATTTCCACTTAGATAGGAGGTTCTGTTAGTGATTTATATGATGGATGCAAAGGGGCATTTTACTAGGGAGCCCCATGGTTACTCCCGCTTTGTGAATTATCCCTTCTCTGCGGCATTACTTTTTACACTATTCCTATGCTGTGACATCATTGTAGACTCACATTGAGCATCTCATAGGAATTCATACTAAAAGAGACTTCCGGTCCACACAGCAGATAATCTAGGAATCAGCCGGTCACAGTTCGTCGGGATATTTTGGCAACAAAGAGCCCGGTAAGAAGATGACATGCCCTACCTTTTACAGGGTGTAATGTACAAACAGGGGCCGCAATACAAAAAAAAATATCACTGGAGTGTCTCTTTAAAGGGACATAGGCAGGAGAGGGAGGGGGAATGCAGGACCTCCATACATCCTCATCCTATGCACCCCATTACATCTCTAGCTAACTGCACCTCGGCAAGTGTCCCGACTGTCTTTCCTAGCTATGCCTCTAAATATTGACAAAAGTAAATTAGGATCAATTTTATACAGTTTCATTCAAGTATTATATTTGATAAGAATATTTCCAAAAATATTAGTAGATTAAAGATGGCAGGGAGCAACAATTTATTTAAGCTACCCATTTCTTTGCACTTTGGCTTTTCTTTTGAATCTTGACACACTCTACCATGATGATCTTTAAACTTGACCTGTTCTCAACTAAAAAAAAAAAGTGCTAATGAATTTTCTAGCTATATGGGCACTTTTTTTTGGAACCAAAGCCTCATAATAATTTCCCTTGAGTTAGTATGAAATCAAAGTACAGAGATTTATATGAAAGCCTTGCCCTATAGTACAAGCAATCGAAATATTAAATAAAAAAGAATGAGTGACATTTAACTGTAGGTCTGCACAACTCTACTTTTTAATAATATGAATCTGTATTAAACCACACTGTAAAATCCCAGATGTGTTACTCACAGTTCATAGATCAATCAGCTTTAAGACTTATGCTCAAACTCTTCCATACAATTCAAATAATTGTATCCATCAGTTTTCCAGTATATTTTATATTTCAGCTCAAAGTTTAAAATTAGATTATTCGTTCATACACAATAAACTGGTATTGTTCAAAATATAAAACATAAAAAAAGCTTTACCTTTTATTGTTGCTCACCAATCACCAGTTGAATGAATAGATAGATGCATTTTTTTTTAACTCAACCATCTAGGGCGGGGGTACAGCATTTGTTAGGGTATGTTCACACGCAGAGTCAAAAACATCTCAAAATATGGAGCTGTTTTCAAAGGAAAACCGCCCCTGATCTTCAGACGTTTTTTAAGTAACTCGCGTATTTCGCAGCGTTAACGCAGCGTTTTTTACGTCCGTTTTTGGAGATGTTTTCAATAGAATCTATGAGAAAACGGCTCCAAAATCGTCCCAAGAAGTGTCCTGCACTTCTTTTGACGAGCCATCATTTTACGCACTGTATTTTGATAGCGACGCGTAAAATGACAGCTCGTCTGCACAGAACATCATAAGACCCATTGCAAGCAATGGGCAAATGTTTGGCAACATATTGGAGCAGTTTTTTCAGGCCTAAATCGAGGCGTAAAACGCCTCCATTACATCTGAAAAGAGGTCGTGTGCACATACCCTAAGGGGGCGGCGCAGCAGCTAAGAACTGCTGTCTGACTTCCACGTAATAGCAGGTGTTGTCTGTGCTGATATCTCAGTAAAACTCCTTGTGCTACTTTAAAATCTCCCCCTCCAGCCCCCTTCCCTACTCTTCACACAACCTCTCCTCCTCCTCCTGCTGCTGTTACCAGTCGGGACGTGAGGGAGGTAGGGGGAGGGGAGACTGTTTGCGGGCACTGTGTTTGGTTGTGAGCAGGAGACATGCTCCCACCCCATCAAGCTTCTGAACTCCCTTCCCAAATATCCTACATAAAAAGTAAGTACGTGTGTGTATACAATGTGTACTTTATATGTGTATAATGTGCTTATGTGTATGTATATGATGTGTGCATGTAATGGGCGTATTCTTGTGTGTCTGTGATGTGTACGTGTATCTATAGTGTGTGTGATGTGTACGTGTGTGTATATATATAATATATATATATATATATATATATATATATATGTATATAGTGTGTGTGTGTGTGTGTGTGTGTGTGTGTGTGTATTTATATATATATATATATATATGTGTGTGTGTTCATATGTATATATATATATGTGTGTGTGTGTATACGTGTTTGTGTGTGCATGTATGTGTATATGTGTGTGTGTGTATATATATATATATATATATATATATATAGTGTGTGTGATGTGTACGTACGTGTGTGTATGTATGTATATATATATATATATATCAGTGTGTGTGTTGTGTTTGTGTGTGTGTGTGTGTGTGTATATATATGTGTATATATATATTAGTGTGTATGTTTGTGTATATGTGTGTGCATATATATATTATAGTGTGATGTGTACATGTATATAAAGTGGATGTAAGTGCCGAACGCTATAGCTGTAGTATTTATTTAATTCATAGTTTAACCCCTTAATAGCGAAGGTGTTTTAAACCTTAGTGACCAGAACAATTTTCGCAGTTTTGCTATTCACAGATGTAACGCAGTATAAGGCCTCATTTACACGAGCGTATTATACGCGCGTGCGACGCGCGTGCTTTTCACGCGTGTCGTACGCACCTATAATAGTCTATGGGGCTGTTTAGACGATGCGTGAATTTTGCGCTGCGTGAGTGCGTTGCGTAAAACTCACGACATGTTCTATATTCTTGCGTTTTTCACGCAACACGCACCCATTGACTTCAATGGGTGCGTGAAAACAACGCATGCCACACTGACGGTCCTGCGTTGCATGCGCGAAAATCACGCAAGAGCTGTCAAACTCCTGAATGTAAACAGAAAAGCACCACGTGCTTTTCTGGTTACAAACATCCAAACGGAGTGTCAAATTCGAGATGAGCGCACCGAACTTCACCGGGTTCGGCCAAACTCGTTTTGACCGAAAGCGGTAAAAAATGTTCGGGTACGCGACGTCAGGAGACAGTCACTGTCCACGGTGCTGAAAGCGTTAAACTGGTTCAGCACCATGGACAGTGACTTCCGCTCCGAAAATCCATGAACCAGTAAAAAAAAAAAAAAAGTTCTGACTTACCGATAACTCCGGTCCGACCTCCCGGGATGACAGTTAAGTCCAAGTGACAGCTGCAGCCAATCACAGGCCAAGCACAGGCTGCAGCCAATCACAGGCTGCAGCGGTCTCATGGACTGCGGCGTCATCCTGGGAGGTGGGGCCGGATGACAAGAGTGGGACGCGTCACCAAGGCAACGGCCGGGAGCCCGGACTGGGGGAAGCAGGAAGTTCTTGGTAAGTATGAAAGTCTTTTTTTATTCACAGGTTGGTGTATATTGTGTTCGGCATTCACTGTCGAGGGTGCTGAAAGAGTTACTGCCGATCAGTTAGCTCTTTCAGCACCTTGGACAGTGACGGGCGTCGACTAGCCTCATCTCTATGATGGCGGCTGCGCGAAAATCACGCAGCCGCGCATCATACACGGATGACACACGGAGCTGCCAAGTGCCTTTTGCGCGCGCAAAACGCAGCGTTTTTTGCGCGCGCAAAACGCACACGCTCGTGTAAATGAGGCCTAATATATATATGTGTGTGCCTAAGGCCTCATTTACACGAGCGTGTGCGTTTTGCGCGCGCAAAAAACGCTGCGTTTTGCGCGCGCAAAAGGCATTTGGCAGCTCCGTGTGTCATCCGTGTATGATGCGCGGCTGCGTGATTTTCGCGCAGCCGCCATCATAGAGATGAGGCTAGTCGACGCCCGTCACTGTCCAAGGTGCTGAAAGAGCTAACTGATCGGCAGTAACTCTTTCAGCACCCTCGACAGTGAATGCCGAACACAATATACACCAACCTGTGAATAAAAAAAGACTTTCATACTTACCAAGAACTTCCTGCTTCCCCCAGTCCGGGCTCCCGGCCGTTGCCTTGGTGACGCGTCCCACTCTTGTCATCCGGCCCCACCTCCCATGATGACGCCGCAGTCCATGAGACCGCTGCAGCCTGTGATTGGCTGCAGCCTGTGCTTGGCCTGTGATTGGCTGCAGCTGTCACTTGGACTTAACTGTCATCCCGGGAGGTCGGACCGGAGTTATCGGTAAGTCAGAACTTTTTTTTTTTTTTACAGGTTCATGGATTTTCGGAGCGGAAGTCACTGTCCATGGTGCTGAACCAGTTTAACGCTTTCAGCACCGTGGACAGTGACTGTCTCCTGACGTCGCGTACCCGAACATTTTTTACCGCTTTCGGTCAAAACGAGTTTGGCCGAACCCGGTGAAGTTCGGTGCGCTCATCTCGAATTTGACACTCCGTTTGGATGTTTGTAAACAGAAAAGCACGTGGTGCTTTTCTGTTTACATTCAGGAGTTTGACAGCTCTTGCGCGAATCACGCAGTTCGCACGGAAGTGCTTCCGTGCGGCATGCGTGGTTTTCACGCACCCATTGACTTCAATGGGTGCGTGAGTGCGCGAAAAACGCACGATTATAGAACATGTCGTGAGTTTTTTTCTGCGCACACGCGCTGAGCGCAATTCACGCATCGTCTAAACTGCCCCATTGACTAATATAGGTGCGTACGACATGCGTGCAAAGCACGCGCGTCGCACGCGCGTATATTACGTTCGTGTAAATGAGGCCTAACTCTGTATGTGTTTTATGTATCGATGTGAATTTTGCACTGTTTTCTTGGGACATGTAGTGCTTCCTTTTTGTGGTATATATGTATAGGTAACATTTTTGCTACTTTTTTTATAGCCGTGGAAAGACAGAAAAAAAAAGAACAATTTAGATTTATTTTTTTATTATTTAAAATGTAACAGTTTGAAAATAAAAGTAATTGTATCATACAAATGGATTGAAATATATTTTTTCATTTATCCTGATCATAAGGACACCTGACTTGGAGGTGTAGTTTATTTTTTTTTACCAGAAATATAGTATAAAACACAAGTGCCCCTTTTTTCAATTGCGCACTAAAATGTCTTAATTTAGTTTTTTACACCATGGTATTAAAGAGGCTCTGTCACCAGATTTTGCAACCCCTATCTGCTATTGCAGCAGATAGGCGCTGCAATGTAGATTACAGTAACGTTTTTATTTTTAAAAAACGAGCATTTTTGGCCAAGTTATGACCATTTTTGTAGTTATGCAAATGAGGCTTGCAAAAGTCCAAGTGGGTGTGTTTAAAAGTAAAAGTCCAAGTGGGCGTGTATTAGGTGCGTACATCGGGGCGTTTTTAATACTTTCACTAGCTGGGCGCTCTGAAGAGAAGTAACATCCTCTTCTCTTCAGAACGCCCAGCTTCTGACAGTGCAGATCTGTGACGTCACTCACAGGTCCTGCATCGTGACGGCCACATCGGCACCAGAGGCTACAGTTGATTCTGCAGCAGCATCAGCGTTTGCAGGTAAGTCGATCTTACCTGCAAACGCTGATGCTGCTGCAGAATCAACTGTAGCCTCTGGTGCCGATGTGGCCGTCACGATGCAGGACCTGTGAGTGACGTCACAGATCTGCACTGTCAGAAGCTGGGCGTTCTGAAGAGAAGAGGATGTTACTTCTCTTCAGAGCGCCCAGCTAGTGAAAGTATTAAAAACGCCCCGATGTACGCACCTAATACACGCCCACTTGGACTTTTACTTTTAAACACACCCACTTGGACTTTTGCAAGCCTCATTTGCATAACTACAAAAATGGTCATAACTTGGCCAAAAATGCTCGTTTTTTAAAAATAAAAACGTTACTGTAATCTACATTGCAGCGCCTATCTGCTGCAATAGCAGATAGGGGTTGCAAAATCTGGTGACAGAGCCTCTTTAATGTATGGGTAATAGACTTCAAGTCCAATAAATAATGGTAAAAAAACATTGTGTTCTACAAACTAGTCACTCTAAAGTCTATATCTAGCGGTTCAATTTCTGTTTTAACCCTTCACACTTTTTACAGAATTTGTCCAAACTTGGGCCAAAAAAATGTTAATTGAATTTTTTTTTACAAAAGTGGCATTTTCTTAAACCATTTTGAAACACCATATGATATATTGGTAAAAGTGACACCTTTCCACATTCTGCTATTTCTCCCGTGATGTGTATCTAATCTATTATATGGACCCGTTATAGGGCATATCATAGAAGGAGTCCATTTTGGCTTTTGGAGGCCTTTTTACGGCAGAGCTGATTTTAGGGAACCACGCTATATTTGCAGTGGTACTGCAGGTCATTTTGACAAGTATAAATTTCCTGCTAATATTCATCTAGGGGTATAGTGAGTATTTTTAATATGTGGAAAGAAATAAAAAATAGGTTTTTCCAGAAAATACAGTATTGCTGCATTTTTACAGTGAAACATTATCCAATAAGTAACCGTCCCCTTTGGTTCTCCCTACAAAAACAGTGTGAAAGTCAATGAGTTAATAATGTGGGTAATATCACGGTCTTTGTCTTCATAGATTCTAAAGGCCGATGTGTAGCCTGTGCCGCTCTCACAGAGCTTGTAGATTTTATCCACATATGTTGCTCTCTTTGAGGGGATGTACTGGCAGAATGAGAGCCTGCCTTTTTAACTCAATAGCGATCCATCCACCGCTGGTTTTTTTTCGGGGCTGTACACCGGCATAAATGACTCCTCCAAAGTTTTTATCAGGGGCCTTATTTTATATAGGCGGCCACGGCCTGGATCACTATGGGGGGGGGGCTGGTGATTGTCGTTAAAATGAAGGAAGCGCATTAGCACTTCATAGCTGCCTATCTGCTTCTGGTCATAACGGCTGGAAAAACAGTTGTGGCATGTGTAGGGCTTGTTGCCCAATATGACCGGATTGAGGGCTTTTTCACTAACCCCATGTTGAGGATGAGCCCCAATTTTTTTTTAAGTTCGCCAGTATTTGTAGGGGTGCCACTGCTTTGCATAGGAGGACGTTGGCTTTTCAGCAAAGAATTGGCGAGCATACAGATTGGTTTGGTTAACAACCAGCTCCAATAGTTCATCTGTAATGAATATTTTAAAAAAATCGAGGACTGTAAAATTTTCCACATTAATATTTTTCCACAATATTTATTGTGTGGCAATAAATTCTGGGATATTAGGGGAAAATGACTCTGTGGGTACCCACTCAATATATTTTGGGTGAATAGAGTGGGCCGTGTTTTGTGGTACTTCTGCGACATGTCCTGTGACTCTGCACGACACTTGAATTGCAGAAAGCATATCACTGTCGTCGCTACCACTGATAGACAACATTTCTACCTCAGACGCGGTTTCTGTATCGCTTTCATTTGAGTCCGAAATTAACATGGCGTATGCCTCTTCCACCATGAACCTTCTATGGGCCATTGTAATTACACACACGTACGACAAAGACTGTAACCAGACGCACACACAGACAAATCATATTTTTATTTTTTTTTCACAGACAAAAATACACGGACGTCACAAAAGCACGCGTCACACAAAAAACTGATGTCGAACAAACACGTAGGCTATAAAACTTTTTTTTAACATATATTTTTTTTAACTTCACACACGTACTTCACACACGTACGCTACACAAAAACCCTAGGCTAAACCTAGACTAACCCTAGACTAACTCTAGAATAGAACCTAGAATAACCCTAAGGGCACGTTCACACGTGGCGGAATTGCTGTGGAATTCTGCTGCGGACAGTCCGCAGTGGAATTCTCCAGCGGACGTTTTTTACATTTGTTTCTATCCATTTTTAGGAAAGTTAGTGCAGACGTTGCGGAAAACTCCCCTGCGGACCATAGGCTGTGGTGCAGAATTTTCACTCCACAGCATGCACTGTCTGTTGTGGAGAAGAAGCAGAATTTCACTGCGCATTTCAGCCTTTGCAATGCTAAAACTGAAATATGTGGCAAGTACGCTGTGATTTCTGCAACGTCTGAACTACCTGTCAAATATGCAAATGTTGGTGCAGATTCGTTGCGTAAATGTCCCAAATCTGCCCCAACATTTGCAGAGGAAAAACTCTGCCACGTGTGAACGTGCCCTAAGGATAACCATAGCCTAGGTATACAATTGAAGTTTATTTAAAGTTTATATATTAGATTTTTTGTAATTTAGTGTCTTTGGTGTCACAGTAAAATTCTCTCTCTGTCTCTTCTCATACAGAGTAACAAGTGTGAGAAGAGACAGAGAGACAGGTAGGAGAAACACTTCGTTTTTCATTTTGTGATCACTGTGAATGGTTCTCACAGTGATCACATGAATGGAGACCACTGTTATTGGTCTCCGATCATCACTCTGAAGCCAAGGCTGTTGCTAACAGCCTTGGCTTCAGAGGCAGATTACCTGATGACCGGGAAAACCGCTCCGATGCGGCCCCTCCCTCCCAAACCACTCAGATGTGGCACTTGCTATTGAGTGCCGCATCTGAGGGGTTAAAACTGATCGGAGACCACTGCTAGTGGTCTCCGATAGTTGCCCTGAAGCCCGATGCTTCAGGAGATCCCCGCGAAAACCGCTCCGATGCGGTCCCCTCCATCCCAAACGACTCAGATGCGGCCGGCACTTGCTATTGAGTGCCGCATCTGAGGGGTTAAATACGATCGGACACCACTGCTAGTGGTCTCTGATAGTTGCCCTGAAGTCTGAGGCTGTTACTAACAGCCCGGTCTTCAGGAGATCCCAGCGAAAACCGCTCCGATGCAGCCCCCTCCCTAGCAAACCACTCAGATGCGACACTTGCTATTGAGTGCCGCATCTGAGGGGTTAAATACGATCGGAGACCACTGCTAGTGGTCTCCGATCATTGCCCTGAAGCCCGAGGCTGTTACCAGCAGCCCGGTTTTCAGCAGCACCCCGCACGATGCGGGGAAAGTTCTTCTGAAGTGCCGACGTGAAAAGCCGACACTTCAGAAGAACTACCCTGAACGGCCGACATAAAAACACTATACGCCGGTCGTTAAGGGGTTAAATACTGCAGATTTTGCCAAAAGTTTTCGTTGGGGAAAATCCGCAGCATAAGAGCATAAGGGCTTGTCCACATGTAACGGAATTTCTGCAGAACATTTCTGCAGCAATTCCGCAGAAACTAGCAGAAATTCGGCTGAGGAAATACCGCACCATTTCCTGCGTATTTTGCTGCAGAAAATGGTGTGTGTTTTGCTGCGTTTTTCACAATGTTGGGGGATGGTGACATCTCCTCTGAAAAACGCAGCAATTCAGTCCACTTTCCACAGCAGGAATTAATAGTTACTTAGATGTGATAGATTACAGGTGGATATAGTCTACTACGTGACGTTTTCTGCCATTTTACTGCCGCCGCGAGTTACCTCGCAAAGGGGCCTACTAAGTCTGTGTCGCCCAAGGGCCCACATAAACCTGGAGCTGGCCCTGTATATACCTATCACTATAAACTTTTCTATTATACAATATTCAGCTGATGTGGCCATACTAATGGCGGATTGGTGATTTGTTGTGTGACTGCACTGACAATTGTTACTATATAGTTTCCCGATATATGCTGGGACCTTATACAATATTTACACCACCCCTTCGGGCTGGTTTACTGTGTGTGTTAAGTATGCTACTTATTAATAATAGTCATTTTCCAAGTTGATGCTGTGTACTGTAATATTGGATTGTTGATTTTTGTACTTTGAGATTTTTTTGTGTCTCTTGACCACCACCATATGCTTTCAGTTTGTGTGATTTTAGGTGCAGATGGCAGTCAAATGTGATACTTGTATTAATAAAGATAAATTTTTGCATTGTGTATATACAGTACATCATGTTCCAAATTATTATGCACATTGGATTTAACTGTCATAAACATTTAATTATTTGTTTTTCAATTAAACTCATGGATGGCATTGTGTCTTAGGATCATTGTAATCAATCTCAGAACCTGTGATAATTAGTTTGCCAGGTGTGCCCAATCAAAGGAAAACGACTTAAGAATGACGTTCCACATTATTAAGCAGGCCACAGGTTTCAAGCAATATGGGAAAGAAAAAGGATCTCTCTGCTGCCGAAAAGCGTGAAATAGTGCAATACCTTGGACAAGGTATGAAAACATTGGATATTTCAAGAAAACTTAAGCGTGATCATCGTACTGTGAAAAGATTTGTGGCTGATTCAGAGCACAGACGGGTTCGTTCAGATAAAGGCATAATGAGGAAGGTTTCTGCCAGACAAATCAATAGGATTAGTCAGAGCAGCTGCTAAAATGCCATTGCAAAGCAGCAAACAAGTATTTGAAGCCGCTGGTGCCTCTGGAGCACTGATAGCAACACCGCAGAAGACATTCCTCCCGATCTGACCCTCTTAGACTTTTATCTTTGGGGTCATCTGAAGGCAATTGTCTATGCTGTGAAGATACGAGATGTGCAGCAACTGAAACTACCGATACTGGAAGCCTGTGCTAGCATTTCTTCTGCGGTGTTGCTATCAGTGTGTGAAGAGTGGAAGAAGAGGGTTGCATTGACAATCCAACACAATGGGCAGCACTTTGAACACATTTTATAAGTGGTCAGAAACTTGTAAATAACTCATGAAAGAATAAAGTAACGTTAAAACCAAGCACACCATTGTTTTTCTTGTGAAATTCTCGATAAGTTTGATGTGTCACATGACCCTCTTCCCATTGAAAAAACTAAAGTTGGATACAAAACCGCGTTCCAAATTATTATGCAAATGTTATTTTTCGCTGATTTTCCTAAATAGTCGATGCAAATGACAGTCACTATAATCTTCAAGCCATCAACCGTTGGAGTATAATGCAACTTTTATTGAACAAATCTCCTAATGATAACAGATTTTTTTTTAGAAGTAAAAAACTCAAAATGCACTGTTTCACATTATTATGTACAACAGAGATCAAAACATTTTAAAGGTTGTAAAGATAACTAAAATGGTAATTTGTTGAATTTGCAGCATCAGGAGGTCATATTTACAGAAATCAAAAGCTCTTTCAATCAAAAAAAACTTAGCAGGCCAAGTTACATGTTAACATAGGACCCCTTCTTTGATATCACCTTCACAATTCTTGCATCCATTGAATTTGTGAGTATTTGGACAGTTTCTGCTTGAATATCTTTGCAGGATTTCAGAATAGCCTCTCAGAGCTTCTGTTTTGATGTGAACTGCCTCCCACCCTCATAGATATTTTGCTTGAGGGTGCTCCAAAGGTTCTCAATAGGGTTGAGGTCAGGGGAACATGTGGGCCACACCATGATTTTCTCTCCTTTTATGCCCACAGCAGCCAATAACACAGAGGTATTCTTTGCAGCATGAGATGGTGCATTGTCATGCATGAAGATAATTTTGCTACGGAATGCACGGTTCTTCTTTTTGTACCACGGAAGAAAGTAGTCAGTCATAAACTCTACGTACTTTGCAGAGGTCATTTTCACACCGTCAGGGACCCTAAAGGGGCCTACCAGCTCCCTCCCCCTGATTCCAGCCCAAAACATGACTCCGCAACCTCCTTGTTAACGTCGCAGCCTTGTTGCCACAGGATGGCCATTCACCAACCATCCACTACTCCATCCATCTGGACCATCCAGGGTTGCACGGCACTCATCAGTAAACAACACGGTTTGAAAATTATTCTTCATGTATTTCTGATCCCACTGCAACCGTTTCTGCTTGTGAGCATTGTTTAGGAGTGGCCGAATAATAGCTTTATGCACACTTGCAAACCTCTGGAGGATCCTACACCTTGAGGTTCGAGGGCCTCCAGAGGCACCAGCGGCTTCAAATACCTGTTTGCTGCTTTGCAATGGCATTTTAGCAGCTGCTCTCCTAATCCTATTGATTTGTCTGGCAGAAACCTTCCTCATTATGCCTTTATCTGAACGAACCTGTCTGTGCTCTGAATCAGCCACAAATCTTTTCACAGTACGTTGATCACGCTTAAGTTTTCTTGAAATATCCAATGTTTTCATACCTTGTCCAAGGTATTGCACTATTTCACGCTTTTCGGCAGCAGAGAGATCCTTTTTCTTTCCCATATTACTTGAAACCTGTGGCCTGCTTAATAATGTCGAACATCCTTCTTAAGTTGTTTTAATTTTATTTGGGCACACCTGGCAAACTAATTATCACAGGTTTCCGAGATTGATTACAATGATCCAAAGAGCCCTAAGACACAATACCATCCATGAGTTTAATTGAAAAACGAATAATTAAATGTTTATGACACTTAAATCCAATGTGCATAATAATTTGGAACACGGTGTATGTATATATATATATATATATATATATATATATATATATTTGATAACTGGGAAGGCTCCTTCAATGGGGTTGTCCAGGATTAGAAAAATATCTCTGCTTTCCTCAAAAAACAGCACCATGTCTGTCCACAGGCTGTGTGTGGTATTGCTGCTCAGCCTCATTCACTTCAATGGAGCAGAGCTGGAATATCATAAAATGTGGCACTGTGTTTGGAAGAAAGCAGCCGCGGTACTCTAATCCTGGACAACGCCTTTAAGTTTTTACTAGCATAGTAAGGTTAGTTGGATGATTATATTATGATCAAGAAGTAACTTTTATTTTCACATTTACACAACACAGGGAGATTAAATCCGTTAATAGTCTAATAAATGTATATTTACGGAGAGTGCACCTTATCATTTGTTACTCTGCTTTTCATTGTTTAAACTGACTGATCGCTATACCTTACGGCAGGACTGGAATGTTGATAGTCACAAGTGGATGATTTCAGGAAGAATGATTGCGCTACTTAAACAATAAGACGCAGTACAAGCAAGATGTCAATGCTGTCTTAATATTTTATGTGTGGCTGCAGTGGTAAGGAAATATGAAATAACAACAGGTTTTCTTATCTTGGATGAAAGTTGCTAAAGTTTGCTAATAATTTATATATCACATGTGCTTAGACTTATCAAACATTATGACATCTTAATTTGAACGCTAAGGGTAGTGTATTTTAAAATTTTCCTGCCATTCAAATACATTATGCACATCAATTTCACATAGTCAACTTTTGGAAAATTGAAGTGAATAATTGGCAAATCAATTCACCTATCGTATTCTATTAAACGGCATATTTTTTGGGCCAGTCAATCAGATTGTTTGATATATAGATATATAGCGTAGGATCTTTAAAAGTGAAGCATTTATTTGCATCATAAGGTCTGTCGGTAATGACTACATTCAGTGGTGTAACTACCGCTGTAGCAGCAATAGAGGCTGCTACGGGGCCCGCTATAAAGAGGGAGCCCGTGCCACCCGCCAGCACAGGTCCCCCCATCCCCGATGGTGTCACTAGCAGCCGCTATGGCGGCTACAACGGTAGTGACGCCACATTCAATAGTATCTGCATCCCTAGGTCGCAGATACTATTGTACACTATGGCGAGAATGGGGTATCGCCCTGCTCTGCCATTTACTAGGCAACAGGATGTTCGGCCTGCAGCCTATCAGTCGCAGGGACAGGATCCCTGTGCAGGCTGGCGTGATGATGTTACTGGATCATGTAGCCTACTCAAAGATCTAGTCGCCGTTGTGGAGCAGCTCCGTTCATCACGTATAATTTTTATTTGTTTGGGGGGCTGTATGGCACTATCTACAAGGGGGAGGTGGGGGCTGTATGGCACTATCTACAGGGGGCCGTATGGCACAATCTACAGAAGGGCTGTATGGCTCAATCTACAGGGGACATTATCTATGAGGGGGGCTGTGTGTGGCACCCAGGGAAGGGGGTGAGGCCCAGTCAAAAGTTTGCTATGGGGCCTAGTGTTTCCTAGTTAAGCCCCTGACTACATTATTGTAAAATCATTTGATACGTCACTTATTACACGTCTTCCCATTTGTACCAGAGTCCTCTGAAGAGGCCTACCTTTTCATACCTCTGATGTGACGCGCTTAATTATTTGGGCCCAGGTGCGACTACAAACTCAGTACCTCCTATGGATATGCCACGGATAACAATTATTTGCTATTAACAACATAGGAAATGGAACAAGAATTAAAAAAAAAACACTACTCCACATATGTTAACCTGTGTTGCTTATTATGTCAAATAATAAAAGTGCCGAAAAACGCGTCATATGCATGCCGTGTGAACAGGGTCTTAGGATGAACTGCAAATATATAGTGATTCAGACTCCTTAAAAAATATTATTATTTGACCTCAGCTGTTTGTAAAGAAATGGCCTGAATATTTTTGATAGAGCCTGCCGTTAGATACAGGGCCCAGCAGACAGGATCACACATGGTGATACTCCTGATCTTCTTACACTTCAGAAAAGAGGACCCCCAGCTGGTTCTTTGACAGTTTTCATGTCCACAAAACTAAACAAGTGGCCTGAGTTCTTTATCCATAGAAGACCCCAGTACTGGCAGATTAGTAGTATTACATTCTGCTGTTCTGATCATCAAGTATAAAAGTGAAGCCTATGAAAGGGAAGTTTTATTTAACTGCTAACAATATTAATAGCTTGTAATATAAATTCACAAACATGCTGATTGATGTTGTTTGATAGGGCAGCATATTATCCATTAGTATTACAAGAAATTAATAATACATTATCTAAAGAGCAGGACTAGCAAACCTGCCGTACTGACATCTATTGTGTGCACTGGAAATGGGAAGGGAAAGGGGCTGCCAGTTGGAGTGCTGACAGGGATACGAGATGTGTTGACAGATGGGTTGGAAGGTTTGCCTGTGAGTTTGGTAGCACGGGATACAGGTTACAGGTAGCATGAACGGGGAACACTCGGAACTGGAAAACACTTAGGAGACCATTTGCATAGACATACTAGGATAACGACAACAAGTCTCAGGCATTGGAGGGAGGAGCACAGCCCTTCTTATAGTCCAGGGTGCTCTGGGAACAATCAGCTCAATCTCCCACCTGTGTGCGACCTGGCCCCTTGTCTAGACTGAGCTCGCGAGCACACCCTGGTTGTCACTGTGGAACAGGATGGCCGCATGTGCAGACATCTCTGGAGAGAAGGGTGTCGATGAAAGGAGTGTGTGGTCAGCGACCACAGACGTTACAGTATCCCCCCTTTTACGCCCCCTCCTCTTGGGACCAGAACAAGAGAGAAACTTCTTAATGAGGGTAGCAGCATTGAGATTCTCCTCTGGCTCCAGGACCTCTCTTCTGTACCAAACCCCATCCAATCTACTAAATAAAAGGTTCTTCCTCTTACTTTTTTGGTGTCCAGGATCTCCATAACCTCAAATATCTCAGAAGAACCGCTGGGGGCAATTGCAGGGCTAAAAGTCTTAGAGTAGCGGTTCAGGACCACAGGTTTCAGGAGAGAAACGTGAAAGGAGTTGGGGATCTGGAGGGTAGGAGTCAGCCGAACTTGTAGGAGACCGGGTTAATCTGTTGCAAGAACTCGAAGGGTCCGAGGAACCTGGGAGCAAACTTGTAAGATGGCACCCTCAGCTGGACATTTCTGGAGGGCAACCAGACCTTGGCACCTGGAGAAAACTGGGGAGGTTCTCTTCTCCTTGTGTTTGCATTACGTTTCATGCGGTTCACCGCCAGCAGAATGGAGGATCGGGTCTGCTGCCTGATCCGCAGGAAGTCTCTAAAAGCAGAATCAGCTGCGGGCATTTCGGACATAACGGACACCGTGGGAGTCGTGGGTGTTGACCGTAAATTATGAAGAAAGGTGTATTTCTTGTGGACTCGCTAGTATGATTATTATACGAGAACTCGGCCCAAGGAAGAAGCTGCACCCAGTCATCATGCTGCTTGGAGATGAAGTGTTACATAGTTACATAGTTAGTACGGCTGAAAAAAGACACATGTCCATCAAGTTCAACCAAGGGAAGGGAAAAGGGAAGGAAAAATTTCTACACATAGGAGCTAATATTTTTTTGTTCTAGGAAATTATCTAACCCTTTTTTAAAGCCATCTACTGTCCCTGCTGTGACCAGCTCCTGCGGTAGGCTATTCCATAAATTCACCGTTCTCACTGTAAAGAAGCCTTGTCGCCTCTGCAGCTTGAACCTTTTTTCTCCAGACGGAGGGAGTGCCCCCTTGTTTTTTGAGGGGGTTTTACATGGAACAGGATTTCACCATATTTTTTGTATGTGCCATTAATATATTTATATAAGTTAATCATGTCCCCCCTTAGTCGTCTTTTTTCAAGGCTAAATAGGTTTAATTCTTTCAATCTTTCCTCATAACTTAAATTCTCCATGCCCCTAATTAGCTTCGTTGCTCTTCTTTGTATTTTTTCCAACTCCAGGGCATCCTTTCTATGAACTGGAGCCCAGAACTGAACTGCATATTCTAGATGAGGCCTCACTAATGCTTTGTAAAGTGGTAATATTACATCCCTGTCCCGCGAGTCCATGCCTCTTTTAATACACGACAATATCCTACTGGCCTTTGAAGCAGCTGATTGACACTGCATGCTGTTATTGAGTTTATGATTTACAAGTACACCCAGATCCTTCTCAACAAGTGAATCCGCCAGTGTAGCTCCCCCTAGGACATATGATGCATGCAGGTTGTTGGTACCCAGATGCATAACTTTACATTTATCTACATTAAACTTCATCTGCCAAGTGGATGCCCAAACACTTAGTTTGTTTAAATCTGCCTGTAATTCATGAACATCTTCCATAGTCCGAACTATATTGCATAGCTTGGTGTCATCTGCAAAAATAGGTAGTTCTCCATGATTTGGTTGATCCTCTCGACTTGACCATTGGACTGAGGATGGTAGGCTGAGGAAAACTCCAACTTCACACTGAGGAATCCGCACATGGCTCTCCAGAATTCCGAGGTGAACTGAACCCCCGATAAGACATAATATGCCTAGTCAAGCCGTGCAGGTGGAAGATGTGTTGGATGAAGATGGCGGCCAGTCGAGATGCAGAAGGTAGACCGGTCAGCGGAATAAAGTGAGCCATCTTCGACAATCGGTCCACCACCACCCAGACCACACTGCATCCCGCAGAGGGAGGCAGGTCCGTGATAAAGTCCATAGCAATTTGTTGCCAGGGGCATCGGGCACAGGCAGCGGCTGGAGCAGGCCCACCGGTTTGGAGTGGGCAACTTTATTTGCTGCGCACACCATGCAGGAGGAGACAAAGACTGTGATGTCTTTGGGCAGCGTGGGCCACCAGAACTGACGAGTGATCAAGTCTCGGGTCTTACGGACACCCGCGTGACCTGACAGTTTGGAACTGTGTCCCCAGTAGAGGATTCTACTTCTGTCTGCCAGATGCACAGAAGTCCTCACCGGGGGAATGTCTCTAACTTGCAGAGGGTTGACAGGGATGATGCAGGACGGATTAATAATATTCTGTGGAGACTCCATAGTGTCCTCTGTCTCGAACGACCTGGACAAGATAACGGCCCTCACATTCTTGTCGGCCGGACGTAGTGAAGCTCAAACTGGAACCGGGCAAGGAACAACGACCCACTGGCCTGACGGGGATTCAGTCGTTGGGCCATCTGGAGATAAGTGAGGTTCCTGTGGTCCATAAATATCAAGATGGGATGAACTGCGCCCTCTATTAGATGTCTCCACTCCTCCAGAGCCAATTTGATGTCCAGTAACTCCCGATCCCCAGTCAAGTAGTTGCGTTCTGCGGAAGAGAAGAGCTTGTAGTAATAGCCACATACCATTGACTTGCCCTTGTAACCTCTCTGGTTCTTGTCTCTCCCAGATAGGGTTCGCCCATAAAAGGGCCCTGCCAGTGAGGAGAGAGACGATGAACGCGACCCTTGCGCCATCAGACAAGAATGAACTTGCATACAGACTAAAGTGGATCTGGCACTGGTTCAAAAATCCACGGCAGGTCCTTGCATCTCCATCATAGCGGTCAGGAAGCGGCAAATAAAATTGGGGATCAGCACTGCCAGGAGGTGTAGACGGAGGATCAGTACTGCCAGGAGGTGTAGTAGGAGGAACGGCAGCTTGTACCTCCAGCCGACGTGCAATAATGTTCAATGCCTGGAGGAGTTGGTCCTCTCGAGACCGGAGGTCTAGCATATCTGCCCGCATCTTCTGTGAAGTCGTCATGGTCCTGGATTGACCAGTGGGGTCCATGGCCTGAGCCTACTGTCACGTTGGCTATGTGGACCCACTGGGCCGTACCGCCTTGACGGTATGGCAGCTTGCCAACAGGACATAGATCACAGTATATAGTTCATATAGTGTACCTTTGGTAGCTCAGACAGTAGCAAGACAGGCTCGGCTGGGACTAGGCAGTAGGCAGGTGCCAGGCGTGGTGCGGTAGGACTGGCATGGTACACAGCACATCATGACTTCAGCTCAACACGGCACTTGACCAGGATAGCACAGGATACAGGTTACATGAACGGGGAACACTGGGAACTAGAAAACACTTAGGAGACCATTTGCATAGACATACTAGGATAACGACAACAAGGCTCAGGCATTGGAGGGAGGGTCACAGCCCTTCTTATAGTCCAGGGTGCTCTGGGAGCAATCAGCTCAATCTTCCACCTGTGTGCGACCTGGCTCCTTGTCTGGACTGAGTTCGCAAGCACACCCTGGTGGTCACTGTGGAACAGGACGGCCGCACGTACAGACCGCTCTGGAGAGAAGGGCGTCGGCCAGATGGAAGGAGTTCATGGTAAGCAGCCACAGATATTACACTATGTAACTCTCCATGGTAAACAGAGGACAAGTTCTCTAGTTGGGTATGGGAAAGTGTAAATTATCTAAAGATTGTTTAATAGGAAAGCGGGTTGTTGGGAATGAATATCATCTTTGAGATTATATAAGCTACTATAATACTCCCAAAATTGATCCACAATCTCCTCCGGGTGAATTATTTTTTGCCCCGAACTAGATTTAATTAATGCGATCCGCTGCCTTGCTTGTCTAGATTTCAGCTGTATGGCTAAAAATTTGTCTGGTTTGTCAGAGTGTGCGTAAAATTTTTATTTGTATTTGTGCAGCATGTGCTCATGAGCGTTTAGTAAGCCTAGTCGGAGGTCATCGCGTAGGGTCTGAAGTTCCCTAGAAACAGTACCAGAAGGAGACCGTTTATTGAATTTTTCTAGGTCTGCAATTTTGGAAATAAGTAGAGAAGATTCAAGATTGCGTGTTTTTTTTAATATGGGCAGCAGCTTGCAGGAACAACCCTCTCATGTAGGCTTTATATGCATCCCACACCGAGAAAATACTCGGCGTGGAGTGCAAATTAAAGTCGAAATAGTCTTGAAGACTAGTGGCAAAATTTGATCTATGTCCGGAGTAATTGGATTGAGTCATTTAGGCGCCATAAAAAAGTCAAGAATCCCTGCATTAAATCTGATATATCCACAGAGATTGGTGCGTGATCAGACCACGTAATAAGGTCAATCTTTGCGTTAGAGGTTTTATATAGGTCATGCCTACCCACTAAAAACACATCTATTCTAGAGTAAGAAGAATGCCTAGTAGAGAAAAATGTGTAGTCCCTCTATGAACCATGTAAACACCTCCAAACATCCAGATATCCCTCCCTAATAGTCAAACCATGAATGGATGAGGAGCGTCTGCTGGCAATCAAAGAGTCAAGATCATGAAACATAACATCATTGAAATCCCCACCAATCAGGACAAGGCACTCTACTACCCTCTTAATCTTGGCGAACATCTGTTAAGTTCATAAATAATGATAAGATATCTTCCTTGTTTATCTGGAATGAAGCGCACCAAAGTGAATGCTACATTAGAATTGATAGCGATTAAAACACCCCTTTTTTTACTAGCCATGGAAGCTAAAGACACATGTGGAAATTTAGGATGATTACAACTAGGGGTCTTCTCACTATGAAAGTGGGTCTCTTGAGCAAACAAAACATCACATTTCAATGATAACACCTCTTTCCACATGAGGTTTCATTTAGGCCATGTTCAGACGTGGCAGAATTTTTCCGCTGCAAATGTTGGTGCAGATTCGTGGCAATTACACAACGAATCTGCACCAACTTTGCATATTTGACAGGTAATTCAGACGTTGCAGATATCACAGCGGACTTGCCGCAGATTTCAGTCTTTGGATTGCAAAGGCTGAAATCTGCAGTAAAATTCCGCTTCTTCTCCGCAATGGATTGGGCATGCAGCCTAATTTCCGCACAGTTATTTTATGCAACATCTGAACTAACTTTCCTAAAAATGTATAGAAAGAAATGATAAAAACGGCTGCTACAGAATTCCACTGTGGACTGTCCACAGCGGAATTCAACAGCAATTCCGCCACATCTGAATGTGCCCTTATAGGGACTGTTGCGACCTCTCACATTAATAGAAGACACTGTGACAAGCATCTAAGAACACTTAAGAATTGCATACTTCGTGATCAATGTATAAGGAAACATAACATTACCCACAATCTGAAGGATTTAACAAAGATTGAGATATAGAGCATTGGCATACCCGGTAAGGTCAATGGATCTAAAAAAAACAAGAGTGAGGAACACAAAAAAGAACATACAGCAATACAAGTAAACAAAATAAAAAAGAAAATCAGAAAGAACAAGACTGGAGTCATCCAGGTCAGCCGGTGAACTGGGTTTTACTCTTTTGTCGGGGTGAGCATCGAGCTCAATAGAAAGTCAGCCCATCTTTAAGTGTGGCTTCCACTACCACGGGTCAGCAAATTAGTTCACTTAAGTGCCCTATGAGTGGTTTCCTCGTTTTCCAGCAGTCTTCAATTCATAATGGACTTTCCTAGGAGAAACAGGAGCAGTGATGGGATTAAAGCTTGATAAAGCAATATTCCTTATGTAACAAAGATGAACCGTCTTCCACCGAGTTCTGCGTATGTAACGCGCCTTGTCGATTAATAATAAACTTTGTTGGAAATCCCCACTTGTAAGCGTTAGCGACAGTTTGTAGAGCGTTCATCACAGGAGAAAACGAACGACGGGCTTGCAAGGTGGCAGCTGAAAGGTCAGGAAACAGCAGAACTGAGGCTAAGGATCAGGCAATGAGGCCATTTTGCGCACTGCCTGAAATAAATGGTCTTTGATATGATAAAAATGCACTTTCGCTAACACATCTCGAGGGGCATTTTCTGGTACAAACTTAGCTTTAGGAATACGATGAGCACGGTTTATGACAAAATCAGCATTAGTAGCCGAGGGAAGGACTCTAAACAGATTTTGCAGGAACACCGTTATATCTGAAGGTTAACATCCTCAGGAATACCCCGGAACTTGATATTATTCCTACATGATCTGTCCTCTAGGTCTGTGACCTTATCTTTGAGCCATATGTGTCATCCTCAACAGCGTTATGGGCATCGACAAGCTTATTGTGAGCGATGGAGAATTCACCCATTTTGTTTTCTAGGTGTGAGGTGCGGTTCATCTACGTCCATTTGTAGCCCATGTAATAATTTCCCCATGTCAGAACAAAGTGTAAAGGATCTGCCAGGCACAGCTTCTGTGTATACGCCCATAGGTAATCAGTCTGCACCTGCTTCTATGTCTGTGAGACTGACTCCATCTTCCACCACTCAGGATGGCAGGCTTAGGAGTGGGAGAGCTTATCACAGCCTGGCCAGACGGAGCTATCTCCTGCCCTCTGTCTATTTATACCTGCCTTTCCTGTTCCTCCTTGCTTGTGATTCTTCTCGTGTGGTTTCCTGGCCCTGCTGCAGCTTCTGAACTATTTGACCCTGCTTCATACTGACCCTGGCTTACTGACTACTCTCCTGCTCTGCGTTTGGTACCTCGTACACTCCTGGTTTGACTCGGCTTGTTCACTACTCTCCTGCTCAGCGTTTGGTACCTCGTACACTCCTGGTTTGACTCGGCTCGTTCACCACTCTTGTTGCTCACGGTGGTCAGTAACCGGGTCAGTAACTCATCAGGGGTCTCCCCCTTTTTCTGTAATTTTGGGTTTAATCCACGGTTCTCCTCCGTTTCACCTGGTAGTTCCAACAATCCCGAGGTAGAGGTCGTTCATCGGGAACTGTGCACAGTCTGGGCCCAGGTTCAGAAGAACCTAGAGGCGTCCCAGAGCATACAAAAAACTCAGGCAGATAGAAGACGTTCTGCTAACCCCTTGTTTATGGTCGAGGATCTGGTGTGGTTATCGTCTAAGAACTTGCGCCTTAAGGTCCCGTCCAAGAAGTTTGCTCCCCGGTTTATAGGGCCGTATAAGGTCATTGAAGTCCTCAATCCTGTCTCCTTCCGACTGGAGTTGCCCCCATCTTTTCGAATACACAACGTGTTTCATGCCTCCCTCCGTAAACGCTGCTCCCCGTCCTTGGCTCCCTCGAGGAAACCTCCTGTCCCCGTTCTCACCCCTGAGGGGGTGGAATTCGAGGTGGCCAAGATTGTGGACAGCAAGATGGTCCAAGGCTCCCTCCAGTACCTGGTCTATTGGAGAGGATACACGCCTGAGGAGAGGACTTGGGTACCCACCCGGGATGTTCACGCTGGGGTATTGGTCAGGAAGTTCCAGCTTCGTTTCCCCAATAAACCAGGTCCACCTAGAAAGGGTCCGGTGGCCCCTCATAAAAGGGGGGGTACTGTAAAAGATCTGCCAGGCACAGCTTCTGTGTATACGCCCATAGGTAATCAGTCTGCACCTGCTTCTATGTCTGTGAGATTGACTCCATCTTCCACCACTCAGGATGGCAGGCTTAGGAGTGGGAGAGCCTATCACAGCCTGGCCAGACGGAGCTAGCTCCCACCCTCTGTCTATTTATACCTGCCTTTCCTGTTCCTCCTTGCTTGTGATTCTTCTCGTGTGGTTTCCTGGTCCTGCTGCGGCTTCTGAACTATTTGACCCTGCTTCATACTGACCCTGGCTTACTGACTACTCTCCTGCTCTGCGTTTGGTACCTCGTACACTCCTGGTTTGACAAAAATAGAAGAAGAGGGGGGAGGAATCCTCCAGCTCACCTGACACTACGGATGTGTGTCTCAGCAGCGCCCGGAATCTCGTGTCGGCACACGTTGAGGTACAGAGGAAGAGAAAGGAGTTGTTCCAGCGCTGTATGAAGTGGTTAAAATGGAAGCAGGTTTCCAAGTTTAATTAAATTCAATTAAAATAGTCCAGAAGAATAGTCCAATGTGAGGGTAAGCGGGCGGTGATGTCCTCAAAAGCCTACGCGTTTCGGATGCTCCTGCATCCTTAGTCTTGGCTGTGGTGTCTGTTTTTGAATAGCGCGCGTTGTCTCGTATTTATCCCGGTTTGTATAGTACAGCTGATTGCTGAGTGCGTTCCACTGTTGTTATCTCTGTGGAACGCAAGCCGGAAGTAAGGATGGTTGCTGCCCATTCTTTTATTTGTGTTTTCACTTGCGTATTCTCAACTGGTGACAGCATTAATATCGTAATCTAGAGTATAGGGTTATGTAAGTTCAATCTAGCCTGAATATGTTATATATTTCAGATGGCGTTTTGTTGTGTGGAATGGAAACTATATCGACGGAAGACGCCGTCACTTTGCCTGTTCATTATTATCCAGATAGCTATCTGACAGACGATGGTGCACATAAGGTTTGGTAAGTATTTATTTATTTCTAGAATTTCAAACAAATTACTTGGGCAAAGTTGGTGTGCATAGTCCTATAGGTGCCACAGTAATTATACTTTGAATTTATAGGATGATGTATTTAATACTGTCAATAATGGTACGCTGTTGTTGTTATATATTGTGATGATTGAATGTAGAATTTAGGCAGTGTTGTTTAATCGATGTTAAATTCTGGCTTAACGAAGGACAGAGACAGGCGCTTATTTTTAATGATGAGGATGTGACCAGGGAGGGAGGTGAGGGTAGGACAACAACTGGAGCAAAAAATGGTTAAAAACCTAATTGGTGATTGTGACTAACGAAAAAGTGGTTTAAAAATATGAACAGTGATGTACATGACAAAAAGCACATGTTATGCATGTACAGGCTGTAAATATGCGGGCAAGGAGTCCTGGAGTAATATGGTAGTAGATGGTCTTCAATAATATATTATTTTATTGAAGTTTTTATTATTGTAGTTGTTATTGTTTGTCTTGGTCTTGGTAACTACGAGGGGGGGCTAGGAGATCTATATATTAATACTGGAACATTAGGTCTCTTCTAAGATTTAAGCCATCTGGATATCTAGTTTTTAATCTGTAAATCCAGAATGCCTCCCTCAGGTGGGTTTTATGTTTAAGGTCACCTCCCCTTTTTGGGGGGTAGATTTTTTCAATAGCGTAGCAGCGTAAATTTTTTGTGTTACGATTGTGTTGTACAATAAAATGTTTTGATACATTGGAGATGTTAGTGATATTAATATTTCTCACGTAACTAAGATGTTCAAGAATTCTTGTTTTCAGTTTTCTGTTTGTACAACCCACGTATTTTAGTTGACATTCAGTACATTCTATGACGTAGATTACGGATTCGCTGTTACAATTGATATAATTCTGGATGCTGTATGTATCTGTTTGTGTAGAGTTACTCGGTTTTCGGTGGGTCTGGGTAGAGATTGTTTGTCCCTCTTTTCCGTTTAATTCAAGATCTAGAAATACGATATCAGTGCTATCAAATTTGTAGGTGAATTTGAGGTTGCAGTGATTTTGATTGAGGGTTTCTACAAAGGCCGGAATAGTGTCAGTGTCTCCTTTCCAGATTAGTAAAATATCGTCAATATACCTCCCATACCATTCAATGCAGTGGCCATATGTATTATCGGTGGAAAAAATGTAGGACTGTTCCCACCAGGACATGACTAAATTGGCTATCGATGGAGAGAACTTGGCTTAATTCTACAACAGAGTAACCAGTTTATGCAAATCAAAAAATTAGTCACCATGTAAGACCTGCTCTTTTGCCCATCCAACTAAAACTTTCAGTAACTCTACACAAACAGATACATACAGCATCCAGAATTATATCAATTGTAACAGCGAATCCGTAATCTACGTCATAGAATGTACTGAATGTCAACTAAAATACGTGGGTTGTACAAACAGAAAACTGAAAACAAGAATTCTTGAACATCTTAGTTACGTGAGAAATATTAATATCACTAACATCTCCAATGTATCAAAACATTTTATTGTACAACACAATCGTAACACAAAAAATTTACGCTGCTACGCTATTGAAAAAATCTACCCCCCAAAAAGGGGAGGTGACCTTAAACATAAAACCCACCTGAGGGAGGCATTCTGGATTTACAGATTAAAAACTAGATATCCAGATGGCTTAAATCTTAGAAGAGACCTAATGTTCCAGTATTAATATATAGATCTCCTAGCCCCCCCTCGTAGTTACCAAGACCAAGACAAACAATAACAACTACAATAATAAAAACTTCAATAAAATAATATATTATTGAAGACCATCTACTACCATATTACTCCAGGACTCCTTGCCCGCATATTTACAGCCTGTACATGCATAACATGTGCTTTTTGTCATGTACATCACTGTTCATATTTTTAAACCACTTTTTCGTTAGTCACAATCACCAATTAGGTTTTTAACCATTTTTTGCTCCAGTTGTTGTCCTACCCTCACCTCCCTCCCTGGTCACATCCTCATCATTAAAAATAAGCGCCTGTCTCTGTCCTTCGTTAAGCCAGAATTTAACATCGATTAAACAACACTGCCTAAATTCTACATTCAATCATCACAATATATAACAACAACAGCGTACCATTATTGACAGTATTAAATACATCATCCTATAAATTCAAAGTATAATTACTGTGGCACCTATAGGACTATGCACACCAACTTTGCCCAAGTAATTTGTTTGAAATTCTAGAAATAAATAAATACTTACCAAACCTTATGTGCACCATCGTCTGTCAGATAGCTATCTGGATAATAATGAACAGGCAAAGTGACGGCGTCTTCCGTCGATATAGTTTCCATTCCACACAACAAAACGCCATCTGAAATATATAACATATTCAGGCTAGATTGAACTTACATAACCCTATACTCTAGATTACGATATTAATGCTGTCACCAGTTGAGAATACGCAAGTGAAAACACAAATAAAAGAATGGGCAGCAACCATCCTTACTTCCGGCTTGCGTTCCACAGAGATAACAACAGTGGAACGCACTCAGCAATCAGCTGTACTATACAAACCGGGATAAATACGAGACAACGCGCGCTATTCAAAAACAGACACCACAGCCAAGACTAAGGATGCAGGAGCATCCGAAACGCGTAGGCTTTTGAGGACATCACCGCCCGCTTACCCTCACATTGGACTATTCTTCTGGACTATTTTAATTGAATTTAATTAAACTTGGAAACCTGCTTCCATTTTAACCACTCCTGGTTTGACTCGGCTTGTTCACTACTCTCCTGCTCAGCGTTTGGTACCTCGTACACTCCTGGTTTGACTCGGCTCGTTCACCACTCTTATTGCTCACGGTGTTGCCGTGGGCAACTGCCCCATTTCCCTTAGCTTTGTGTACCCTTGTCTGTTTGTCTGTCGTGCACTTACTGAGCGTAGGGACCGTCGCCCAGTTGTACCCCGTTGCCTAGGGCGGGTCGTTGCAAGTAGGCAGGGACTGAGTGGCGGGTAGATTAGGGCACACTTGTCTGTTTCCCTACCCCCATCGTTACACAAAGGTTTTTTTGTAGAGAGAGAGTAGCATGCTTTTCAGAGCCACTTCAGTGACTGAATTCTCAGTAGGGGAAAGCGTGTTCAGGTTCCATTCAGAGACAGGCAATGACTCATTTACATGAGTGTGCCGGTTGTGAGTGTGCTTCTTTTATGAGCAGGGCCCTTGGATGAAGGGGAGACATATGGCGATGAAGAAGGACTTCGTTTGCTAGTGTCCTTACCTCTCTTTGCATGCTGTGAGCCATCACTGCGGGTAGGTGATGAGCGGCATGAGGAGTGGGCTTCATCTCTATCAGGGTCGGCAGACGCCGTAGGAGAGCTGTATCCGGCGCCATCTTGAGAAGACAGGGCCGCTGAGTAAAAGTCAGTCAGGTGGCGTGGCCTGGACTTTTTGCCGTTCCTCCTCACCTTGGCTCTTCACCCGAAGATTCAGGAAGCCGAGGTAAGTTATTGAGAGGTGTTCCCGGTAGTGGAATACCGCTGTGAGCCGCTGAAGAAGGGTTAATGACGGAGCTCATTTACTTTGCGGCCATTTAGTAGCGCCACCAAACTCCATCCCACTTATTGTCTATATTTTTTATCTATATTGGCCTACTAGCAATAGTTTATTTCACTACTTCTCTACAAAATGTCATGTCATAAAATTACCTCTGCTATGTCAAAATGAATGTAGAAATGTATATAATGAACACTATGCCTGTTTGATTTGATTTTCCATTGAGGTTTTATTTGAGGCAGAAAATCTGCATGAGCTTTTCAAAGATCTATTTCATAAATCAACATCAGTGTTTGAGTTTCTGCTTGGTGAATCTAAAAACAAATCTAAAGTGACAAAAGTATGAAGAACCGCAGAAATGTGAAAATAAATTGGCTAGGTAGAAGCCAGCCGTGTTCTGGGATTAGCCTAAAGAGAAAACAGAAAAAATAGATCAAACATTGCACAGCCTAAGAAAAAATTGGACTTTAATTTATTGAACATCACCCTAACAAATGGCTTTACATTATCGAAGGCTGTGATAGTTTACAATAAGCTATATATAACACACAAGATAGCAGTGGTTACTCTGGGGTTTTTTTATTCCTAGAATTATTATTTTATGTTTTCCGAAGAATGAAAACACAGACAGCTCTGAATTTCAAATGCTTGAAAGATATAATTTACTTTCAAATGGAATTTTCAGTCGCACAAGTAAAAAAAAGTTTTATATGAAATAGTGTCCATGTATATTTCGCATAATGTCTGTCATTTAAAATATTCAAGACTCATAAATATCTTAAGGAGACAGTGCCCTTTATCTTACACCGGCAGCAAGGGTTGCCTTGTAGTCAAACTATAAAGGACTAATTTTCTGAAATGTAAATAAGCCATGTATGTCTACACTATAGATACACTGGTACTAACAATTTTCATGTCAAGTAGAAAATGTACAATGTTAAGGCCTCATGCACACAAACTTATTTTTTTTCCTGGCGTAAATACGGGTCCTTGGTCACACGTATTTGACCCGTATTGCACCAGTATTTACGGACCCATGCCTCTAAATACGGATCCGGTGTCACCAGTATTCCACCCGTATTTACGGGCACGTTTTCGATGCAAAATGGCACCTTACTAATCGGCAAGCCCTTCTCTCTATCAGTGCAGGATAGAGAGAAGGGACAGCCGGTTGTCTTGGTGACACGTCCCTTTTTCAACATCCAGCCAGACCTGCTCTGAAGAAATCCCGTTCAGGGATGAAACGCGTCAGCTGTTCTAATTAACGGGGCGGGTAGTGACGTCCAAACCCTGCCCTGAGAATACCTGTCCAGTGTTGAAGATCACACGTGGAAGGAGACATACTCTGGAATTTTTACTTACCTGGTTGCCGCCGTGCGATCCTGTCTCGTTGGGTCCGTTCCTCTCGGAGTGCCTTTATTCACCTGAAATACCGGCGTGCGATCCTGCATTGTCGGGTTCGTATCTCCTTGAGTGCAGTGGTCGTTGCCCCCATGGATCAAGGGAGGAGAGCGTCAGGGGATATAATGGTGGAGACTTGGAGGCTTTGAAATTAATGTGTGGCCACACAGGTGAATTTTCCTTCCGTGGAGATTTGCTATTTTCCACCCCGGAGCTGACTGCCTCCCCGTATGGTTTCCCGGCACTTGCTGGATGTCGAAGGCAAAGGTAAAAAACCTATAAAAGTTGATGTCTTGCTTTAAAGCTCAATATCATGAGAGCTACACATTGACCCAAGGGTCTGTGAAAAGACTTCCTATCACCACAAGATTTGATTTGGAACTGAGGATTCATTGATGAGAGGAAAAAAGCACGCTGTTAACCACATTCCTTTAATTCATGAGGCTATTTTTCTATCTTGAGAGTTAAGTCATATTATTTGCATATAAAGATAATTTCTTTAAAAATATCATTACCAGTTACTCCAAATAGGAACTCTGGCCATTTTGTGATATAAATAACATATATGTTCGAAAACCACAAGTGTGAACACAACCCAGCGGTTTTTCATTTTTGAAATCTTTTCAAAATTGTTTTACACATATATAGTATGCTATATTTCTATCAGGCAATATCACCTATGTTTTGAAGGTTCTTTTGTATGTTTTCTTTCCTGGCCAGGAGAATTCTCTTTTTAAATTTGTTATTTTTGTATTTATGTATAAATTTAATTTTGCCGGTATTATCTGGATTCAAAAATAAAATACTATGTTAAATTTTATTCAACCCAAGAGTGCCTAGTTATATTTCTGGATCATTTTTCTTTTTTCTTTTTTCTATAATCCAGCCAGACCTCCCTGGATGACGCGGCAGTCCATGTGACTGCTGCAGCCTGTGATTGGCTGCAGCGGTCACATGGGCTGTAACGTCATCCCGGGAGGCCGGACTGGAGGAAGAAGCAGGGAGTTCTCGGTAAGTATGAACGTCTTTTTTTTTTTACAGTTTGATCTATATTGTGATCGGAAGTCACTGTCCAGGGTGCTGAAAAAGTTACTGCCGATCGTTTAACTCTTTCAGCACCCTGGACAGTGACTATCCACTGACGTCGCCTAGAAATGCTCCCGTAATTACGGGTGCACACACGTAGTCACCCGTAATTACTGGAGCCCCATAGACTTCTATGGGCCTGCCCGTGACGTAATTACGGCCTAGAATAGCACATGTTCTATATTTTTTAACGGCCCAGGCACCTTCCCATAAGCATACAGGGAGGTACGCGTGGCCAATAGAAGTCTATGGGCCCGTAATTACGTGCCTTAATTACGGCCCGTGTTTACGGGCGTTTTTACGTTCGTGTGCATTGGGCCTAATTCTGAGTGCGAATTAATATTATCTAATAGGAGACATTGGTAATGGAAATAAAGTTGTTCAGAAACTATATTTGTTGTTGGCGCTGTCTTGGTCACTGTGTGGGAGTTATGTTCTGCTATTATATTTTCTTATTATGTTTCTTTATACTAGAAATTTTTAATGATGGTAAAACGTTCACTTTGTTAACGATAGAACATGCAGATAAATTAGGAATTGGTCATCAGATTCTAAAATGATAATTCAACAACCAATATGGCTGTACTTCTTGTTGTCACTTTTGCAAAAATAGCGCTAAAATTAAAAAAATTCAGTGTCTCTGTAAAGTAAAACAAATATAATTACCAAACTTTGGCAGTTTCTCTAATCTCTGATTTACCAATATATGGCCATTTTTCATGCTAATGCTTACAAAGGACCTCTAGAAAAAGCAGGGCATATGTGTTCCTGTGTGGACCACCAATAGAGGTCTAATGTCCACCAATTCGAAAGCTGAAACTGGACACAGCTTACAGCTGTTGTTTACACATGATTGTCCTAAAAAGTTTGATTGTTCCTACAAGGGAACTTAAGGATTGTAAAGATCATTCCTTTGAACATTTTTGCCTTTTATCTTCATAATACATTACAACTACCACCAGTTTTTTTGGTACCCAAGACAGGATCTTTTAATGTGACCCACTCTCCTCGGTCCCTGAAGTTCAGAATAATAGTTGTTGAAAAAATAATCCTGCAGTTTACAGCTAATAGACCTTATTTCACCCAGCATATTTGGATCTGCTAAATGTGAATTTTATGTCTGCAGACACAGCGTTTTGGTTTTGTAATTCATAAATTAAAGGGTAACTAAACTTTCAACAAATTTCTGACATGTCAGAAATTTTGATCGGTAGGGGTCCGAGCACTGAGACCCCACAGATCACTAAAATGATGCTGCAGAAGCGCTCGGGTGAGCACTGAGCTGCTTGGTTTCTGATCGGCTTTTCTCGGAAAGCCGATGTAACTATGTACTGACTCAATAGAAAGTCTTTCCCATACACCTTCCGAGAAAAGAAAATCAGAAACTAAGCAGCTCAACCCCCACCCTTGTTTTCAGCGATCGGTAGGGGTCCCAGTGCTCAGACCCCCACCGATCAAAAGTTCTGACATGTCACCATGACATGTCAGAAGTTTATTGAAAGTTTAGTTACACTTCCATTTTACCCTAGGTGACCGCCAACATTGGCTTCCCCTCCTCCTGGTTCTGAATGCCCTTAACAGATAAAACAACAAAATACTAGTGAGGTGTGCAAATATAAACATATAAGAATAATACACCAATGATGGTGATGGTGCAATTTAATTAAAAACAGAAATATAAACCTTATCTTATATATATTTTCTAAAGTTTGTTTGAAGCCCGATTTTTCATTGGTTTGAAATCAGGGAATAGCTATTTTTGATTGGACATGCGTTCCCCAGGTAACGGATCGCATTGACAGGCTCCGCCCCTATTGATGACGTAGCAGCCCATAATTGGCTGCAACGTACATCATTCGATGACTTCTGGGACCTGCAGTAAGGACTAATCCCTATCACTGGTCATTTATAATCAAGCACCGCAGTAATACTGCATGCAGATCACACAGCGATGTCAATGACATCTGTATAACGTGTTCTTATATAAAACACAGCTGCCGCAGAACCACCTTATTCAGATGTACAGAACTGTAGCTGTCCCATTCATATGTCTCAAAATCACGGCAAAATGCCACGACCGCTACGTCTGAATTATCCCGTCAGATATGAGACCCTCATGATTCTTAGCTATGAAAGAAAAAACGCATTGAATTTGTACCTGGCACCTTTGTTCCCAGGCTCTGCCCTCCATCATTGTGTGCAGCCGCCTCAGCTCTGTCCTGCAGCCGCTTCTCGTGCACGCCAAATGTGTCACGTGACGTCCCCAGTTTCCCACGCTGTCGCGTCCTCACAGGAAGCGGGTGAATCAGGTGAGCTGCCGCCGCCTCAGTTTTGGGGTCACATTATGTGTGGAGTTTTTATTAAGAATGAAAAAAATATATATAAGGTAACGACGTATATAACATAAGTGAAATATAGAATAACTGTTATATAATATATACATAAAATACCTGCAACTGGTGTATAACGATACATAACTGGAATATAAAACATATAATATAACGAATATAAAACATATATAATATAACGAATATAAAACACAATATAACTGGAATATAAAACATTGATGCCAAATGGGCATGAATCAGAAGTCCCCGCCCCTTATCCACCACTTCGTAGTTTAGTCTAGGAGCACTGGTTTAGGACTTTTATTTCCTAAAGGGAATAATGGTGCTTCCAATAACATTGGATCCGGTGTCACCAGTACTCCACCCGTACTTACGGACCCGTTTTCTCTGCACTAATCGGCAGCCCCTTCTTTCTATCAGTGCTGGAAAGAGAGAAGGGGCAGCCCTTTCGGGCAGAGTTTCCACAGCGATTGAAAGTAAAAGAAGTTCATACGTACCGTTGTCTTGGTGACGCGTCCCTCTTGACATCCAGTCCAACCTCCCTGGATGATACGGCAGTCCATGTGACCGCTGCAGCCTGTGATTGGCCTGTGATTGGCTGCAGCGGTCACATGGGATGAAACGTCATCCCGGGAGGCCGGACTGGAGGAAGAAACAGGTAAGTTAACTTTTAATACTCTCTAATTATTATGGGGGTCGTGCTCCCATATAAAGTATGAGAGCACGTTCCGTAAAAAGCAAAAACAGGACAGGTCCTATCTTTTGCGGAGCCTTTCTACGGCACGGACACCTTCCTGTAAATATACAGGAAGGTGTCCATGGACAATAGAAGTGAAAGGGGTCCGTAATTACGGACAAATTCTACGGTTGTTTGCATGGGGCCTTAGAACACATAATTGGGTATTTAAATAGTGAGTTTTTACTCTATCTATACTGTAAGTCAACCTCCCGAGCAACCCCGGGTATAACAGCTAGTTCCTATTAAGTATAGCAGAGGCGTAGCTAGGTTCTCCTGCACCAGGGGCAAAGATTCAGATCGGCGCTCCCCCAACTAATTTCCCGACATCTCCTTCCCCCTCGCCGTGTTTGCTTCCTCTACCAATTGTACCAATCTGTACATTTTACAAGCGATATAGTTCTATAAGGGAGTTACCATAACAATAAATTAGAAGAAAATAAATTAAAGAGGCCACACACAGCCCCTTGTAGATAATGACTGACACACACAGCTGCCTGCCACTTCTGGGCCGTCACAGACCCCAGTCAGAACGCCACTCCATGAACACCTGGCTCTTCCTAACACTGATCGCTGCTGCTGGTGTCCGACATACAGGGCGCCTATCAGCAGCGATCAGCTATTCTGCCACGGCGTCCCCCCTTACCTACCACAGACCCCTTGTAAATAGAGCCACACACAGCCCCCTTTAGATAGGGCCACACACAGCCCCCTCTTGCATATAACGCCACACAGCCCCCTGTAGATGGCGCCACGCACAGCTGCCTGTAGATAGCGCCTCGCACAGCCCCGCTCTTGTATATAACACCACACAGCCCCCTGTAGATAGCTACACACACAGCCCCCCTCTTGTATAGAACACCACATAGCCCCTGTAGATAGCTCCATACACAGCCCCCTTGTAGTTAACGCCACAGAGCCCCCTGTAGATAGTGCCACACAGCCCCAATGTTGTAGATAGCACCACACAGCCCCCCTGTTGTAGATAGTGCCACACAGCCCCAATATTGTAGATAGCAACACGCAGCCCCACTGTTGTAGATAACGCCACACAGCCCCCCTTGTAAATAGCGCTACACACAGCCCCCCTTGTAGATAGTGCCACACACAGCCCCACCTTGTAGATAGTGCCACACACAGCCCCCACTTGTATATAATGCCACACAGCATCCTTGTAGATAATGCCACATAGCCCCGCTTGTATATAGTGCCACACAGCCCTTCCTTGTAAATAGCGCCACACTGAAACCCTTGTAAATAGCATCAAACTGATCCCCTTGTAAATAGCACCACACTGACCCCCCCTTGTAAAATAGCGCCACACAGCCCCCCTTGTAAATAGTGGCAAACACAGCCCCCTTGTAGATAGCGGCACACACAGCCCCAATTTTAAACAGCACCAACAAAGGCCTCCTTGTAGATAGTGCCACACACAGCCTGCTGCCCCCTTGTAGATAGCGGCACACTCCTGCCTTGTAGATAGTGCCACACAGCCCGCCACCCCCCTAGTAAATAGCGCCACACTGTAAACAGAGTGGAGGCCTACCTCTACCACTTTCCGCTCTGCCTGACATGACTCACCGGAGGAGCCGAGGAGGTCATGCGGTGCAAGCAGTGGCGGAGTTCCTTTTGACTAGGGTCGGTGACAGCCCGGGTGTGGACCGGTGAATTCAGGTGATAGGTCAGGTGACTGGACTGGTCCACTTCTGGGCCGTCACAGACCCCAGTCAGAACACCACTGCATGAACTCCTGGCTCTTCCTAACGCTGATCGCTGCTGCTGGTGTCCGACATACAGGGCGTCTATCAGCAGCGATCAGCTGTTCTGCCACGGCACCCCCCCCTTACCTACCACCTAGTTGTGCCCGGGGCATATGCCCCGCCTGCCCCCCTAGCTACGCCCCAGAGTATAGAATTGGCAGAAAGAAGGACAGTCCTCCAGAAAGGCAAATTGGTTGCTATGTTTATATCTTGAAATTAGTACTTAAAAAAATAATATAATTAAAAAATTAACTAAATTATAAAATATTATTATAGATGATACTTTAGCATAATATGATTTTAGGAAGGTCAAAAGACATTTGCTAATAGATAGTGTATGTCAGCAGTTTATTATTCGGTGTCACTGTGTAGATACTATTTCTTTCAAACAACTGCTGTGAAATAATCATCTGACCTGTGACTTTACACAGTGAAAAAAGGCCAATGTATTTGTTAATGTTGGATGGTCTTTTATTTTCCTAGCATGGTAAGAAGTCGTGCTGTGTCCCAATTATAGTGTCCAGAAAGCAATGTGGTTCTGGCTCACTTATTAAATGAGATATCTCCGGATACAGAAAAAGGTTACTTTTCTTTTTTTCGCCATCATGGCGCATTCAAGCAGGCCATGAGAGTGCAGAATAAAATGAACATCTCCTACAAAGAACAGCAGGTTGCTGAAAAGACATGTGCTTATTCTGAGCAATTTTAGACTTTTATGAGAAAAGAATATAGATGTGACCATTTATTTCTGAATGTCCCAAAGCAGCAGATAGATCTTGCCCCTTATAATTGGTTCAGGAGTCGTAAAATGCACTTTATAAAATGTTAGCAGTGCACTGTCAATGAAATCATAGCCCCTGAAATGTCTGTTTTCACCTATCTATCTTCCTACCTACCTACCTATCTATCTATTGTTGTGCTTGCGGTCGCTGACCGCCGGCACGTTATACTCACCGGCAGCCGCAAGACACTGAGAGCTTGCCGACGTCTCTCTCCTCGGAGACGCCAGCACACACAGCTGCACTTTTCCTCTGTCTCCACTAGGGTGCACGCGCGCGCGCTCGTCCCCCGCCTTAAAGAGCCAGTGCACACATGTGAAATGTTCCCTACCCAATCCCTTTTCACCCTGGACTATAAAAAGGGTTCTGCCCTTCTTCTCCATGCCTGAGCGTTGTTGTGTCTACCTATGTTCGTTAGCAAATGGTCCCTTAGTTGTATCCTGTTCCCAGTGTTCCCGTATCCTGTTTCCTGTGTCGCGTGTCCAGTAATTGTGTTTGTTCCTGAGCGAAGTCTAGTTTCGGAGTCGAGTTCATCCTCTGTGCCATGTGTCATCTGTCACGCCAAGCATCTTCTGTCACACCAAGTGTCATCTGTCACGCCAAGCGTCATTTGTCATGCCAAGTGTCATCTGTGTTGAAGTGTCTACTACGCCACGTTTTTCGGGCTGTGCTCCCATACAAAGTGCGGTCAGCAATTACGGACGTTTTTACGGTCGTGTGCATGGGGCCTTACTGTCAGACATGTCACCTAGCATCTTAGCTCTAACTGTTATCTGAGGTCCCCCAATGCACGGCTCTCTGATAACAAGAGACCAACAGACTTTTGAACTTAGGTTTAAACATAATTGGAGAATATAAAGAAAAACCACCCCTCAAAAAATCATGTAACACAAAATAATTTCAAGATCAGTAAGGCATGGAATGTACAAAGTTATCCAGTGTTTATATAGATTGTAACTGGATGTTTTGGTGTTTGATTTATTGTATTTATCATTATCAAATTGTGTTTGATTGTTTAAAGGGGTGGTCCGGTCCCTAAAAACTGATGGTCTAATCTCAGGATAGGCTATCAATATCTTATCGGTCGGGGGTCCGACTCCTAGGACCCCCGCTGATCAGCTGTTTTTTATTTGGTTGTTATTTGTAAAGACTGGACAGAGATTTGTCCGTTCCATTATTTTAACTGGCAAATCTGCAAATAAGGTAAATTGTGAAACATGCACACTTATATGCTATTCTCTAATTGCAATACCATTAAGTAGGACCTGTCACCTTTCCTGACATGTCTATTTTAGTAAATACTTGTATTCCCCATCAAATAAAAGTTCTGTAACATCTTTCATAGAACTCTGTGTTGTGCCGTTTCTCTGTTATTCATCCTAGAAATGTATGAATATATTGGCAACTGGGTGTTACATTTCCCTTGTCAAAGGGACGTGTCCATACAAAGTTTCAGGCTGGGGCTAGACCTAGACTTTTGTTTTATATTGATAAATCACTAGCCATAGGAATGCATTTGGCTACAGCTATTTATCGCATTACAAAAAATTTATGTGATGTCGCTGTGATAAATCGCTGTCCAAAAAAATGCATTGAGTAGCTTAATCACTTCAAAATCATTCCCGACAAGTATGTAGCTCTACAATCCCAGAACGTAGCAATAAAAAAAACAAAAAAAAAAAACACCAAAAAACGCTTGTGATTTTGAAGAGTTTTTTTTAGGCTACTCAATGCATTCCTATGGACAGCGATTTATCGCTCACTACAAAACAAAAGTATAGGTCTAGCCAACCCTCACTGTCATCCCTGATTGGACAGTGTCAGTCTGTGTGGGGACACAACACCAACAAGTAACACCCAGTTGTCAATTTATTCATACATTAGAACTATTAATAAAAAACGGCACATTGTAGAGTTCTAAGAAAACATGCTCCAGAATTATTTCATGAGAAATACAAATATTTACTAAAACAGAAATATCATGAGAGGGGACAGGTCCCTTTTAAGCGATTGTGTAATTCTTGACTTCTTGAAATATAAAACGAATAAAATAAGTGCTTTGTAGTAGCGCATAACACCAAATATACTTGAAATGGGTATTACCAATCTGGTGCACATTAACCATCTTTTCTCTCTGACCTATAAATAAAGATGACAGATTACAACATTTAGAATAAACTGGCCACAACAACTTGATGCGGGTATTGTTGATTCCTTACATTACACGGCCCTTCACGATACCCCTATAAATAAAAAAACAAACACTGAAGATGGGAGTTATTAAATTAAACATGACCTATACTTCATGAGGTCTTAACATCACAAGCCAATCTTTACATATCCATAAAATTACAATAACATTGCCATACATAAGCACATAATATAAACCTGAGAAGATGATGGGCGGTCCTTAAAACACACACTACTGGCAGTAAAAATCAACCACACACTAAGTCTTATTACCTTCAGCTGATAATCGTCAACTCGAAGGCACCTAGTGCACGACCTTGTGTGCCTCCATGTTATTACCTCCCCTATTAGACCACTAGGCTCAACTGCAGGGGCCCGACCTCCGCCACATCCAAACCTAAATGCCACTATGGAGAGTCCAGAAACTTATTGGCTCCCTACCTCAACCTCCAAACCATTCTTTGCCTTACCAACTTTGAGGACCCACCACCGGCACCAACGCAAATGTTTAACTCCTTAAACATTTGCATCCCTCCAAACCCACAATGCCACTGCTATGCTATTCCGGATATCCATGTCTGTGCCCATTGCATTCAGGTGGACACCATCGTGCCTCCAAAACTTCCACTCACCCGCCTCCAAAGTCTGAATGCCGGATAGCCACCACCCAAGTTTTGTCCATAAACCTGGCAATCATCCAGTTGACCTTAATGCGAGTCTTATTTAAGTGGTAAACAGATCTTTCATCCCTCCACACTTTCCTACTACAGGCACTATATTTGATCAAACTGTGACAACGGGAGGGAAGAAAGAGCACAATCGGACTAGGTCAAACTTGATATACCTTATTAGCTCCCGGAATGGGTTCAGCCCCAAATTATTCCCCTTTACATGAAGGATCAGGACATCGAGTGCCCTATACATGCTCACTAAGCGATTAAACTCCGGCAAAACTCTGTTCCACGTCATGTCTCTGGACCCTAGCCACCGAACCGGACTCTTCGGAAACTCAACTGCCTGCCATTGGATCTAACCTTTGTTCCCCAAAAGACGTACAATTGTTCCATAATCCATACTAACACTGGAGCAGCACCAGAAAAACAAACAATAAAACACACAAACTGGCAACCACCAGCAATATAAGAACATGCTCTCCGTAACCCCCTACAACCAAATCTAATCCCAGAATACCCCTCAGTTTACCTGCTCTATTCAAAACATTCTGCTATCCCAGTTACAACCACCCGGGGCGTATATAGGACCAAAATCTAATCGACTCCTAAAGCGCGATCTGTCTCACCACCTCTTCACCAAGACCACACTTGGCAACTTCCGTAGCTGTCCCAATTCCGAAAGAATTCCCTACAATAGTTTGTCGCATCCACTCCACCCCCTTGTAGAGACATCCAGAAAACAGCCATAAACTGATAATGAGACAAATACGACCCATCCCCATGGACCAAAATAGGTCCAGCTTCACTTACCCTGTGCAATCCATAATCCTGCAAGCCCCTTACTGGAGATACATCAGGCCCCGGGACTTCAAATACTACCACTCTACAACCCCTACTTCATTGATCAGTCTTTGATTTATGTACCCAAAATGTCACCCTATCAAAATATACGCTAATGTTCTCCGCTCTTAAATCCCCAACCATTTTTATGGAACTGATCACCAACTCAAGCGCAAAGCACTTTGTGTTCTGACACCATTTTATCATAGCTAGCATTAGCTTTTTCAGTAATTTGGGCTACAGTAGCTCTTCTGTGAGATCGGACCAGATAAGCAAGTCTTAGCTCCTCACACATATGAATGAGCTATTGGAGCCAATGAACCTGTCGCCAGTTCACTGGTTGTCCTTCCTTCAACAACTTTTGGCAGGTACTAACCACTGCATACTGGGAACACCCCCATAAGACCTTTTGTTTTGGCGGAGCTCTGACCTAGTCGCCTAGCCATCACCATTTAGCCCTTGTCAATGTCGATTAGACCCCTACGCTTGCCCATTTTTCCTGCTTCTCAACTTCAAGATCTGTTGAACACTTGCTGCCTAATAGATCCCCCCCCCTTGAGAGGAGTCATTGTCACGTAATAATCAATGTTATTCGCTTCTCCTGACAGGTTTTTATTGTTATGGCTGATCATGTAATATATATATATATATATATATATATATATATATATATATATATATATATATTTATTTATATATACTGTAGTATATATATTATGAAGGTTAACACATAGCAATTTACCCTAACACCATTTAATTTCACAGTGAATTGTCTTGAAAAAAATTGACTTAATTGTTTATAACTATAGGCGGTTTTTAGGCCTTGGGACAAGTGTGAGTAAGTTTAATCAATAAATATATGATGCACAAATCCTCCCTGCTAATGGTTACATGATACCATATACAAGAGAAAAATTATTAATAACCTTCTGGTCATACATATTTGCTTATGAAATATAATATATTTCTTGGAAACCAGAAATAGAAGCATTTTTTTTTATAAATGCATTGCATTAATGTGCTATATGACCAGTCTCTTGAACAATGAAAGTCATTGATATGTGAATTACATAAATTGGAACTTGACAAAACACCCATTTTATATATTAGCTGTTGGCCTCAGATATTGATAATTGAAGCTAAGCTTTGTTACAACCATTTTATTTCTGATAAAATATATAATAGCTATATAAAAATAAGTGTTTCCTCTAGGCTGTGACTGACTGCCCTCTCAATTAAAATGACTGGAAAACCAAAGAGAAGGAGTTTAATTCCCATATCCATGGAAGCTCACGTGGGATGCTATGTGGTTGTCTCATCTTCAGTGTAGGAGAGCTTTCCTTTTGTTTATTAACAGAAAGGAGAGTGGGAAGAGAGAGGCGAGAGTGGGAAAGAGTCTGAGTAAACTTGTAGGCAGAAAGTAAACTTTCTGTGTCACAAACTGTGTGCTTGCTCACTATCTTCCCTAATGGCAACATCGTTTTTGATCTTGGTAGGATTAAAACCCCTTAGTGACCACTAATACGCCTTTTTACGTCGGTCACTAATGGGCTTTAGGCTAGGCTGACGCCTTTTCACGTCAGCCTAGTCTAAGTCCTGCACGGGTCTCCCGTGCAGGCAGGAGCCGGGGCTCTGCTGTCTGATGACAGCTGAGCTCCTGCTCCAACGCCCGCGATCGAAGTTTACTTCGATCGCGGCCGTTTAACCCGTTAAATGCCGCCGTCAATAGCGACCGCGGCATTTAACTTTGTTTACAGAGGGAGTGCGCTCCCTCTGTCACCCATCGGCGGCCCGCGAATGCAATCGCGGGTCTCCGATGGGGTGTCATGGCAGCCGGGGGCCTGATAAAATCCCCCAGGTCTGCCCTGGACATATGCCTGTTAGGACGCGCCGGAGGCACGTCCTAACAGATTGCCTGTCAGATTTACACTGACAGGCAATAATGCTCTGGTATACGAAGTATACCAGAGCATTATAGCAGCGATCGGAACATCGCACAGTAAAGTCCCCTAGTGGGACTAATAAAATAAGTCATCAAAGTGAAATAAAGATTATTAATAAAAAGTACAGTAAAAAAATAAATAAAACCATTTTTTTCCATAAAAGTGTAAAAAAAATAAAAAAAGTACACATATGTGGTATCGCCGCGACCGTAATGACTCCATTAATAAAGTTAATATGTAATTTAAACCGCAAAGTGAACACTGTAAAAAAAAAATGCAAAAAACCATGGCGAAATTGCAATTTTTTTTCATTGCCCCCAAAAAAGTCATAATAAAAATGAATCAATAAGTCCCATGCACCCCAAAACAGTACCATTCAAAACTACGTCTCGTCCCGCAGAAAACAAGCCCAAAAAATCACTACATTGATGGAAAAATAAAAAAATTACGGCTCTTGGAAAGATACGATGCAAAAACAAATAATTTTAGTTCAAAAGTGTTTTTATTGTGCAAAAGTCGTAAAACATAAAAAACATCTACATATGTGGTATCGCCGTAATCGTACCGACCCATAGAATAAAGGTAACATGTTATTTACGTCGCATAGTGAACGGCGTCAATTTAAAAACGCATAGAACAATGGCGGAATTTCATTTTTTTTTTATAATCCCCCCCAAAAAGGTTAATAAAAGTTCATATAAAAATTATATGTACCCAAAAATGGTGCTATTAAAAAGCACAACTAATCCCACAAAAAACAAGTCCTCATACAGCTATGTAGACGAAAAAATAAAAAGGTTATAGCTCTTTGAATGCGACTATAGAAAAACGAATAAAATAGCTTGGTCATTAGGGCCTAAAATGGGCTGGTCACTAAGGGGTTAAGTGCTCACATCAAAGACAGCTCTGCTACATTACCTGTTGTGCCTCAGCTATACTCAGGTGCATTACACAACCACACCCTGCCACAGCTAAATAGTCATTAACCCATTTTGTGCTGGACTCTTGTGCTTTGCAACTTCTTGCTGTTCCATTGGATGCTGGTATTTAAACCTTGTCTGTCTCATGAGCTTTTGCTTGAAGATTGTGTATTGTTTCTGAATGTAGACCTGGCCAGTCTTGTGGATTCTGCCTCTAAGTTCCTAGTCTGATCATGTTCTTGGTACCTTTGCTTCTGGTATTGACCCCTGGCAATTGTGCTTGATCTGCTGCTATGATTGTGCTCTAGTCCTAGATCTGTCTCCGTGTACTAGTCCTGCTACATGTGACCACCTTCCAGTCCAGCCACAGCTACATCATTCGGAACCTGAGACCTGAACCTGCCGATTGCAAGACTTTAATCCTATGATGTGACACCACCTGTTCCTGACATCTCCTGGTTCCAAGTCGAGTGCCTATGTCTGGTCGCTGCTCTGGGTGTCTCCTGGTTCCATCCAAGGTCTGCTGCTGGTTCTGTCTGAGGTACGCTTCGGCTCTGCCCCTCCGGTGTTTGCCACGTCTGGGCCTGTTGGCCCTTCTTTTGTCTGTGGACCCTATTACCTGTTTCTGCATCTACGTCATTGTGTGGTTGTCACTGCTGCTTTTGGCTGCCAACTGGTGGCAGCCCAAGGATCCACTACCCAAGTTAATAAATGATCTTGCTTTATCCTGAAATCTACTTATCTGTTCCTGTATCCTGTCTTTTGTCTATAAAGCAATGTTACATTCTGTATCCAGTTATTTAAAGTAATCAACTGTGGAGTACAGGCTACTATTTTTTTTTCTGCATATACTTAACTAATTAATTTGCATGCACAAGGTACACCCACCTTGTCCCCAAAATAAAATTTAGTGTACAAACATTGGTTTTGCTTTCTTTATAAAATACATCAAGGTTTAATAGCATCAATGTCACCATCAGGGCACTAAAGGGAGTTGTGCTGGCAGAAGATAAAAAAAGATAGATGGGGGATGGCCTTGCTAATTTAATAAAACATAACTGCTCGACCACCGCTCCATCCAATCTCCTGCTTGCCATGGTCATGAGGCTGGTGGGTATGAGGGACTGAAGCACTAAAGAGGGTTGGGCAGTTAGAAGTCCAAAAAAATTATAGATCGGGCTGTGATGGTTGGGCATGTACTATGAAAAACAATAACTTTACTGATTTGGCCCTATTCTTTTCCATACAATCGCAAGGGACCTGAAAAGAAGGGAACACATCTAGGGGTATTCCAGCCTAAAATAGCGCTCAGTTGTTTCCTTTAGTGCCACAGACTTTGAATGGAGCGGCAGTGTACATGCTCGACTGCCTCTCCATCCAATCTCCTTCTTGCCGTTGGGGGTATGGGGGCTGGGGTCCTTGTTCTAGTGATCAGTGGTGGTCAGACTTCAACCTAGCTAGAATCTATTCTACCTAGAATCTATTCTAACTAGAATCTATTCTAAACTGAAATACCCCCTAAGTATTCGTTATTTGCCAGTGTGGGAACTCAGCCCTATGGGGTAATATGATAAGGGGCTCAGACCAATCAATGTTATGAGATCCCAAAATCTGATATTTGGTCTGAAATGCAGTTATTTATTTATTTTTAACCTGCATTGGCAGTTTCATCTTCATAGAGGCATTCAAGCCAGAGGTGATTACTGAAAGAGATATTATAGAATAGAGGAAGAATTGATGAAGCAATGGGCAAACTTTGTCCACTACCAGGTCCCATGTATCTTTACAATTGGAGAAAGCAGAACTATTCAGTACATACTAAAAGCTATAATATTAACATTGGATACTTTTTTTAAAATTATTATTAATTTAAAGGACAATTAAATCCAAATGTAAATTAAGTTTGATGAAATAGAGTACAAAATGCCTCATTAAATCATTGCCTTTTTTCTCTGGATAATCAAAATAAGCATTACCCTCTTGTTTGTTATCCTACTAAACATTGTATTATAAAGAAATATTACGCAAATAATACAGATCAACATTGTGACAGGGTTTTAAATTTTATATATTTTATTACTTGATTCCTTGATATCATACATCAACCTTTGTCAAAGAAAAATGTTTCCCAACCTCTATTTTTGCGTTTTTATATATTGCTTCAATTTCCAAAGCTGCATGTGCTGTAACTTTCTGACATTTACTGTACAAAGTTCATGAATTATCTGTCCTGGGCACTGACGTACATGCCAAAAGCTTGTCAAATTCCACTTCTATGTTTCTTGGCCTAAACATATAACCTTTGTAATGTTGTGATACACTGTACTGTGCATCCTTCATATGATGAGATTATGACCTCTCAAAGCAATATCATATTTCTCTGTTCAGGTGAGAAGAAATATATTTAAAAGTATATTGGTTTGTCAATCTATTGACTACAGACAGAAATACCACTTAATTTTAAACCTGTCCAAGAACTAAGTAAACTTACTGTTCTGAAAAGTATATACAAGTACTGTAGGTAGATCGATAATCTGGGCCAGACTATAAAAACATTATAGGGCTCTTTAACACCCAATTATTTTAATATTTTGTAATGATGTGTACGGTCTCATATCAGTACCCCCAGGCAGTGGCTTATGTGGGGATTCCTGAGGGCAGGTGTCGTAGAGTAATGAGGAAAATGGGTTAGAGGAGGCAGAGGTGTAGCTAGGTTCTCCTGCACCCAGGGCAAATATTCAGCTTGGTGCCCCCCCCCCCCCAAACTCTTTCACAACATCTCCTTCCCACTCACCATGTTTGCTTTCTCAACTAATCAATGAGGTGTAACTTTTTTTTTTCATTTTTATTTTAATGTAACTGAAGCATTAAGCCATTTGTACATTTTACAATAAGTATAGTTTTATGTGCGGTCCTTGTTTTGCGGATCCGTGATATGCAGCCGTATAAATGGCAACGGATGTTTGCTTGAGGCCTTAGGCCTCATGCCCACTTCAGTTTTTTTCATCAGGGTGCTATCCGTTGTTTGAATGGATAGCCCCCGTGACACATTCATTTCAATGGGTCCATGCACACTTCCATTGTTTTAACGGAACCGTGCCGCCGTTCCCTCAAAAATACGGCAGGTCCTACTCCTGCCCGTTTTTGACGGAACAGTTTGATTTGGTCCGTGAAACAACGGATTGCACACGGAAGCCATCCATGTGAGGTCTGTGATTTACGGAACCGTCATTAGTGGCAGTACAATGGCCGACGGAAGTGTGCATGAGGCCATACAGTCAAATTCTCCCTACCCACTAAAACGCTTATGTTTTCTTGAAATATCCAATGTTTTCATACCTAGTGCAATACCTTACACAATTTCACGCTTTTCGTCAGCAGAGAGATCCTATTTCTTTCCCATATTGCTTGAAACCTGTGGCCTGCTTAATAATGTGTGACGTCCTTCTTAAGTAGTTTTCTTTGATTGGGCACACCTGGCAAACTAATTATCACAGGTGTCTGAGATTGATTACAATGATCCAAAGAGCCCTAAGACACAATACCATCCATGAGTTAATTAAAAAACTAATAATTAAATGTTTATAACACTTAAATCCAATGTGAATAATAATTTGGAACACGGTGTATACTTTTATCTTTTTTAAATTAAATTTTATTTTTTCTTGTAATAATATAGTATTACCCTAAAAGACTAAAGTTTTGTGATTGTTATTGTCTACTGTCAATTTTGATATATTACATGTCTATTTTAGGGTAATTGGATCAGGGCCAGTGATACGACAATGATGGTGGAGCACTTTTTTGGGTGAGATATATGCGTCATTAATATTTTATTTATAGGTGTAATATTGCTGGAAGCACAGATGAGTGATCATGTGAGCGTGCGTGCTCCGTGACCTCTCCTTCTCCCCTCCTCACCTGTTCAGAGCATAGTGTAATGTTGCGGGTGTGCGGTGAGGTTCAGCGGGACTCAGTTCGTACAGGCAGATATTGAGAGAAGCGGTGGAGCGGTCAGCAGATGGTCGGCTCTCTGGGTCATTGCTCTCGCCGACACCCCTGATCCGGGGCGGCTGGCCGCACCTGACATCGCTGGGAAAAATCTGCTGTGGGACTCCGGTGCGTGTTTCATGGGGCTGGAGGAGTATGCTGGAAGTGTATGCCAAGTAGGACACTACTGAGATCTACCTGCTTGCTCATTAACTGCGGTCTTTGCTTCCAAATGTTTCTTATGCTAATCTTGTTGTATTGTGGAGTTCCTTTTTTGCTGCGGAGAGCCTTTTTTGCTGCTGAGAGCCTCTTTTGCTGCAGAGTGACTCTTTTGCTGCAGAGTGCCTCCATTGGTGAAAATTCCATTCCACGAGATAGATAATGAAATTCTCTCTCTCTCTTTCTCTCTCTTTCTCTCTCTTTCTCTCTCTCTCTTTCTCTCTCTCTCTCTCTCTTTCTCTCTCTCTCTCTCTCTCTTTCTCTCTCTTTCTCTCTTTCTTTCTCTCTCTTTCTCTCTCTTTCTCTCTCTTTCTCTCTCTTTCTCTCTTTCTCTCTCTTTCTCTCTTTCTCTCTTTCTCTCTCTCTCTTTCTCTCTCTCTCTTTCTCTCTTTCTCTCTCTTTCTCTCTCCTATTTTGGAAACTAAACCCCTTGAGGAATTCATTGTAGTTTTCAGGGGGTGCATGCGACTTTGTGATCAGTTTTTACTCTTTTTTTTTTTAAGAAGCCTGGTGACTAAAAAACAGCAAATCTACTATGGTTTTTTTATTCCTTTTTTTTTTTTTTACAGCGTTCACCGTGTGCTATAAATATATTCACTTTATTCTGTGTGGCGATAAGATTACGGTGATGCAATATGTTTATAGTTTTTTTTTTTTAAGGCATTTACACAATAAAATACTTTTTATTTACTTTTTGTGTTGCCTTATTCTAAGAGCCATAACTTTTTTTTTTTTTCCATCAAGAAAGCCATGTGAGGACTTGTTTTTTACGTAACGAACTGTAGTTTCGATCAATACAATTTTTAGGTACATGCGACTTTTTGATCTCTTTTTATTCCATTTTTTGGGAGGTGAAGTGACCCAAACATTGTGATAATGAAATTCCTTTTGTAATTCAGGCCGGATGCAGCGATACCAATTATGTATAGTTTATTTGTTTATTTTTATTAATAATAAAGGATTGATGAGTGAAAAAAGGGGTTTTTGACTTTTTATTACTTTTAAACTTTTTTTTTTACTTTGTCCCACTAGGGGACTTGAGGGCAGGAGGCACTGATCTCAATACTAATACACTGCACTACATGCGTAGTGCAGTGTATTAGAGCTATCAGCTGCTCACTGACAGCAAGCACAGTAGGTTCTGACTTCATCAGGATCCACAAGGCTTCCGTAGATGGCATAGCCGGAGGCCATTATTAGGCCTCCGGTTGCCATAGCAACCATCGCCGCCCGCTATCATGTAGTGGGCCGTCAATGGTGGATTAACCCCTAAGAAGCCGTGATCGCTATTGAACTCAGCTTCTAAGGGGTTAATTAGGGGGGACACCGCGATCGGTTCCCGCCGAAGGAGCTGCAGCAACTGCTGTACGAGACAGCGGTTGTAACAGCTCCTGTATGTGTCGGGAGGACGGCCGAAATGGTCGATCCTCCCGAGACGTACTATTAGGTCATCGAGCGCGAATGATGCAGTAACCATGACCTCATAGTACGTCCATGAGCGGGAACGGGTTAATACTAGTTAACTTGGAAAATTTTCTTTGTTTTTTTTTCATTATGTAATATGAAAGTCCCGGATCGAACACACTGCAGGGAGCCGGAATCCTAGCATCATAGTTATGTACGACGCTAGGAGTCCCTGCCTCGCTGCCGGACAACTGTCCCGTACTGTAATCATGTTTTCAGCACGGGACAGTAGTTCCACGGAGAGCAGGGACTCCTAGCGTCGTACATAACTATGATGCTAGGAGCCCGACTCCCTGCAGTGTGTTCGGTCCGGGACTTGCGGCCAACTACGTTCCGTCCATTACGGACGGAATATGATTGTGTGAATCCAGCCTTAGGGCTGTGCTGGGTCTTGTTAGACCCAGCAGCCTCCTACTACCGGCATCCCGGTGATCTAGTGACTAGTCACATGATCACCAGGACAAATAGCTGCTGCCACTATTCTATACACAGCGCTCATTGAGCACTGTGTACGTTAATACAGAGAAGACAAAACCACTTCTGTCTGTAAGCGGGTGATGCTGCCCCTTTAAATTGAACTGTCTGCCCAGTGCAGCCTCCATGTTTGTTGCTACCTGTGTTCTGTGATCCCTCCTGTGTGAAGTGATGTTTACACCTATGTGTTATCTGTTGCATGCCTGCCATGTTATGTGCAGCAACTAGGGGTCACTGCAGTAAGAGTGGGATAGAGCTGAGGAAACAGGAAGGCGTGCGCGCGTGCGTGTGTGCGTGTGTGTGTGTGTGTGTGTGTGTGTGTATATCACACAGGGAAGGGAGAGAGAACTGCCACAGCTTGGAAGGGTGAGAGTATGGTCTCCCATTGCCTGGTAAGAAGCTGCAGGATGAAGGTCCTCCCTACAAGAGAGGGAATGTGGGGGAACAAGGAGGTTACCCTGTGAGTAGAAGGAGAGCGGGAATGCTGAGGAGAGAAGGGAGCCACCATTGGAGGGAGTGCAGAGGATGTCAGTGAGAGAGGAGCCTGACAGGATTAGAACAGAGCGAGAGAGATTGGAGAGCTGGATCCGGAGGACATCAGTAAAGAAAACCACAAGAGGAGATAAGTGTGCCCATCCTCATGAACTCATGATATAGACTGTAATGGTGAATTGCTGACTGATAGCAGAGCTAGAGGGGGATTGGTATTAATCTCCTATAAGGATAGAAGTGCATTGGGATGTTCCAGACCTATTATTGCTGTTCACTCAAGTCTTAAACTCGTGTCCCTGTGGCTAAAGCGAGGAGGATATGTTTATTGTTGAAATAAGGATCCTGTATAAAGTTGTGAAAGTGAATTAACCCGGAAAGCTGGGAGCAAGTAGATCATAAGAGGCAGAGTGACAATGGACTTATACTATTGGTGAATTGAGACTGTACATCTAAAAGCACCCATGTACTTTGGCTGTGTTCCTAGACAGGTCCGAACTATTTAGACCACCGTGACTGCCAGAGGCGCGTAGCCAGCCGAGAATCAATAACGTAGGTCAGGCACATCCTCTCTCAGGGGGACTCCAGCAGGATCGTCGTCCCCAAACTCAGATTTGTTTACTTGCTCCCAACCTAAAGTAATAAAGAAGTACTGTTGTATCGTTGTCATTGAAGTAAGCTATAAAAAGAAGTGGCGTTGTGTCGATTATTCTACAACCACCCATCCCTACATGTCTTCTCTCCAGGGTCCATGGCAGTCTCTGACAGCCAGGCATCCGACAGTCACCTCCCCATTCGCTTGGGCTGCAAGTTTAACTGGTTGCCGACACCGGACGAGAATGCTCGTCCTGAGCGGCGGGTGCTTGGCGCATTAGGACGAGCATTCTCATCCTGTGTGACAGCCGTCTGTGTGCGTGATCGAGAGTGGGGCAACGGCTGTAACACACAGCCACGGCCCTGCTCTAAAAGCGGAGAGAAGAGAAACATCTTCTATCCGCCGTTAACCCTTTGAATGCCGCGATGAAAGCTGATCGCGGCGTTCAAGGAGAGGGGACTGAACTTTGATCGCGCCACAGAAGATCACTGACACCATCAAAGCCCATAACGTGTATGGCCAGACAGCCCAGGGTCCATTGGGGGGCGCGATGGTCTGTTAGAGGGGGTCCCCCCCTCTTTCTAACGATTTAAATGCTGCGGTCGCTATTGACCGCAGCATTTAACGAGTTAAACAAGTGAGGTCGCGCTTGAGCGCGATGCTGCTCGTTACTCTGAAGTGTCGGCTGTAACAAACAGCCGACACCCTCAGCGTGTGGAGCGGGTTCACTCCGTGAGCCCGTTCCATACTTCCCCTACCCGACTTTGTCGTATAGATACGTCAAATGTCGAGAAGGGGTTAATAGGAGTGGAGTGCCAAACATACCGTGATGAATAGATTGATACAGACATATATTGAAAATGTACATACGTAGGCTATAGTCAAACGACAAAACGGCCATTAAAAACTTATCAACTGTCAGTTTTTTATGGCTGATATGCATCAGTGTTTCTCGAAATTTTTATCCATTTCAAGTCCGTCTGACCATTTTTAATGGTCGCTTGTCATCAGTTTTTCATGGCCGTTAAAAAGAAAACAAACATTTTTCACTGTCGTGTGAATGTAGCCTAATCGCTAAATCTCTCTTAAAATAAAAAATTATGAAATAACCCTTTAGTGAGGTAAATGGAAGAGTCGTAGCAGAATACTTAGAAAGAGCTATAAATTCTAAGTAAGAACTACAATTTCTTGTAGGAACATCAACTTTGTATCAATATGCTTGAAAAATACCCTGTGAGGGTTGAAACGTTGCAGGTGATGTGTTGGTGAATTCAAGAATTTTTTTTCCACTGGAGTGCTGCAGTTTCCTTCTCTTTATTTGTATCAACTTGGCATTCAGCAAACACTTCATTATTTGTCATGTTTTATTAAAAAGACCATCTGGCCATTTGACTGATTGGCAGTCATGTAGTACTTCTTAATTCTGTAGTCAGGGGTTTTTGAGTGTCTTTCTATCCCATTTATTAGATTTTAAATTAACCACTTGAGGGTAGTCAAAAGCAATAGATTGTTGAATATGTCATCCTTTGGCAGCCTCTACCCAAGAAAACAACAGTTTCAATAAAGCTCCTCGAAGAACTAACAGCATTTCTGTAAAGCATAATTTACTATTCTCTCATAAAGAATTTTACAACATTAATGTTTTCTCCTTACTTTGCCTCTAAAGTTTTTAATGTAGACCATATAAAATATGAAATAATTACATTTAGTATTAACAACTTAAAAGTTAAATTTAAAGGGAACAGAAATTTTACTTCTGGGTAACTTTTCATGAAGAGTTTATTCACTTATCAATTGCTCAAAAGGAATACAGTCTAAGCAGGGGTTTATCAGGGCTTTGGGTATCATTTCATGGGGGACCTTTTATGAAAGACTCATTGTAAACTTTATAGAAAATTGTTACACTTTAAAGGAACAGTGTCATCACAATTTTTTTTTAATATGTTAAAGATGTTAGTGCTTTATTAAAAACGTTTATATTTATTTGTGTGTTTGTGTTTTACTTTTTCTTATTTTTACACTTTTTCTTCTCTATGGGGGCTGCCATTTTTTGTTCCATTTCTGTATGTGTCGATTAACGACACATACAGACATGGAATACGGCAGCCACAGTCCCATAGAGACTGCGAACGGGTCCCGTCCCATCCACTTCTGTGTACGCTGTCTGTGTGGGAACTGCGCATGCGCCGCTCCCACACAGTCCAACTTGAAATTGGCGCCGTCCGGCGCCATTTTCCTGTGGATCGGAAGTCGCGGCCGGACAGTAATATTACTACTTCCGGTCGCGGCTTCCGGACTTGTGCACTTGGACCAGCGGCAGCAGACGGAGCGGACGGGCCGGAGGGAGCCGCGGCGGCAGGAGCAGGTAAGAGATTTCAATGTATGTTCGTGTTTGTGTACGTTTACTACTGTATGTAAACCTACTACACTGTGTGTTAGCTCAAAAAGTGGCGACACACAGTGTAGGAGGTTAGACCGTTCAAACCCCTCGTTTATCCCGGCACTAGCCAGGATAAAGGAGGGGGGGGATGCTGAGAGCTCACTAGAGCGAGGGCTTTTTACCCAATTTTGCAATGCTGCAATTTTGGGAATAGCTCCATCTAGTGACCAGCAATGGGAAATATTATAAATTAGAATTAATTTATAATATTTCCTGACTCGTGAAAAAAATAAAAAATTTTTTAACAATGTTTAATCACCTACACACTAATTGTTTAATTAAAAAAAAAAATAATGTTTTTCTGGCAACACATTCCCTTTAATGCATTTAATTTGCTATTGAATTATTAAAAATATTCAAGAAAGCAAACTTAAAGGTGGTAATGTGCTAGAGGAGGAGACAGCTGCTTGTAAAAGGGATAATTTGGTAGAGCAGAAAGAGACAGCTGCTTGTAAAGGGGTCATTTGCTAGAGGAGGAGACAGGTGCTTTCAATGCCCTGTTCACACAGTTTTTTTTGCAGGCAGAAAAAATCTGCCTCAGAATTCCTGAATTCTGAGGAATTTTGAGGCAGATTTTGAACTTTCTGCAAGTATTTTTCCGTGTTTTTTTGACCGCAGCCAGTGAAGCTAATGCAAGATGCAAGAACCGTGGGCAAAAAATGCAGCATGAAAACACTCAAACTAGCGCCGCAAGTTTTTTATGCCTCCCATTGATTCAATGGGAGGTCAGAGGTGGAAACCGTGGCAAGAAAGGACATGCCGCTTTTTTTTCCCACCAGCATCCAAAAGCCACCCAGGAAAAAAATAACGCTTCTACCTCCTATTGAAAGATAGTGCAGCGTTCGGCTATTTCCGGCGCTGCCATAAAGAATAATGTAACGGTTGTGTGCATGAGCGACCTGCCCCTCAGTTCAAACAAAGGGTTTGGCACTCCCGTTCTCGTAAATGGTGGAGGACCCACTTATCATCAAGTTACCCCTTACCCTACGGATAAGGGTAACTTGTTGGAACCGGCAGAGCGGGGAGATACCTCCCTGCTCTGCCATACTGTACAATAGTATCTGCATCCTAAGGACGGCCCAATCTCCTGGTCGTATTATGTGTGTACTATCTGTGGAGTTAGTTTCTGGAATGGAAGAAAATGCTCGTTTATGCACTTGTTGTAAATGCTTCTGTAAGTCCCCGACATACTGGGTAAGGTCCCCATGCATTGCCTGTAACTGCTGGGGGAAGTGCAAGCCTGTCTTGGGGACACTTCCAAACAAAATTGGATATGGGCTAAGGCTTAAAGAGGCTCTGTCACCAGATTTTTCAACCCCTATCTGCTATTGCAGCAGATAGGCGCTGCAATGTAGATTACAGTAACGTTTTTATTTTTTAAAAACGAGCATTTTTGGCCAAGTTATGACCATTTTTGTAGTTATGCAAATGAGGCTTGCAAAAGTACAAGTGGGTGTGTTTAAAAGTAAAAGTCCAAGTGGGCGTGTATTATGTGCGTACATCGGGGCGTTTTTACTACTTTTACTAGCTGGGCGTTCTGAAGAGAAGTATCATCCACTTCTCTTCAGAACGCCCAGCTTCTGCCAGATCACGCTGTGACGTCACTCACAGGTCCTGCATCGTGTCAGACGAGCGAGGACACATCGGCACCAGAGGCTTCAGTTGATTCTGCAGCAGCATCGGGGACTTGAATAAAAATAAATTTAATATCAAACTCACACATCATTGTGATAAACACCAGGTGGAATTTTTGGATGTTAAACTAACTAGAGACTCAAATGGTTTCCTCCAGTCTGATGTTTTTCGTAAGGCCACTGCAGTTAATTATCTTCTCGTTGCTTCCTCCTCTCATACCGTACAGACGGTTCGGGCCGTTCCAACGGGTCAATTCTTACGAATCAGACGGATCTGTTCCTCCTTGGACGAATTTGAGAAACAGGCATACGATCTCACCAATCGTTTCCTGGCACGGGGAAATAAAGAAGGCTTACCATCGCGCTAAGAACACGTCCAGAGAAACCCTTTTGTTCCCCAAACCCAAAAACAAATCCGGCACACAGGTGAGATTCATTACAGAATACCATTCACACTGGCATCGGATGAAAGGAATTTTAAAACAATTCTGGCCTATCTTACTCACAGATTCGACCATCGCAAAATATATTCCTAGATACCCCTGTGTTACAGCGAGACGGTCTAAGAATCTCAAAGATTATCTGGTGAGAAGCCATTATCAGAATAAGAACCACAGATTTCCGTTCGGAACTAAAGGCCCTAAATGGGGATGTAAGGCATGTGGGCACTGTGTCGCCTGCCCCAACATTGAACAAGCGACATCCTTCTCCGACTCAACAGGTAAATATTCTTACAATATTACACACTCAATTACCTGTTCCACGAAAGCGGTTGTCTACTATGCAACGTGCCCCTGTCCCAAGATCTACGTTGGCTTGACCACGAGAGAATTTAAAATACGAGTAAGGGAACATGTACGCGACATCGTAATGGCTAAAGAGATAGAGGAGACTGAGACCTTAAAACCCATTGCAAGACATTTCAAAACTCACCATTCCTGTGATCCTACTAAACTGAAAATAAAAGGGATAGATTGTACAAAATATCCGTAAAGGTGAAGTTGCAAAAAATCTGGCGAAGTGTGAGGCAAAATGGATCTGGACTCTGAGAACAATGCACCCTTTGGGACTCAATGAAAACCTTAATTTTGCTCCGTTTCTCTGACCGTTGACCTCCAGCGGGTCATTTTTTAACCCCTTAGTGACCACTAATACGCCTTTTTACGTCGGTCACTAATGGGCTTTAGGCTAGGCTGACGCCTTTTCACGTCAGCCTAGTCTAAGTCCTGCACGGGTCTCCCGTGCAGGCTGGAGCCGGGGCTCTGCTGTCTGATGACAGCTGAGCTCCTGCTCCAACGCCCGCGATCGAAGTTTACTTCGATCGCGGCCGTTTAACTCGTTAAATGCCGCCGTCAATAGCGACCGCGGCATTTAACTTTGTTTACAGAGGGAGTGCGCTCCCTCTGTCACCCATCGGCGGCCCGCAAATTAAATCGCGGGTCTCCGATGGGGTGTCATGGCAGCCGGGGGCTTGATAAAAGCCCCCAGGTCTGCCCTGGACATATTCCTGTTAGGACGCGCCGGAGGCACGTCCTAACAGATTGCCTGTCAGATTTACACTGACAGGCAATAATGCTCTGGTATACAAAGTATACCAGAGCATTATAGCAGCGATCGGAATATCGCACAGTAAAGTCCCCCTAAAATCAGTCATCAAAGTGAAATAAAGATGATTAATAAAAAGTTACAGTAAAAAAATAAATAAAACCATTTTTTTCCATAAAAAGTGGTTTTATTTAGTAAAAGTGTAAAAAAAAAAAAAAAGTACACATATGTGGTATCTCCGCGACCGTAATGACTCCATTAATAAAGTTAATATGTAATTTAAACCGCAAAGTGAACACCGTAAAAAAAAAACGCAAAAAACCATGGCGAAATTGCATTTTTTTTCCATTGCCCCCCAAAAAAGTCATAATAAAAATGAATCAATAAGTCCCACTCACCCCAAAACAGTACCATTCAAAACTACGTCTTGTCCCGCAGAAAACAAGCCCAAAAAATCACTACATTGATGGAAAAATAAAAAAATTACGGCTCTTGGAAAGCGACGATGCAAAAACAAATAATTTTAGTTCAAAAGTGTTTTTATTGTGCAAAAGTCGTAAAACATAAAAAAACCTCTACATATGTGGTATCGCCGTAATCGTACCGACCCATAGAATAAAGGTAACATGTTATTTACGTCGCATAGTGAACGGCGTCAATTTAAACATAGAACAATGGCGGAATTTCAGTTTTTTTTATAATCCCCCCCAAAAGGGTTAATAAAAGTTAATATAAAAATTATATGTACCCAAAAATGGTGCTATTAAAAAGCTCAACTAATCCCGCAAAAAACAAGTCCTCATACAGCTATGTAGACGAAAAAATAAAAACGTTATAGCTCTTTGAATGCGACTATAGAAAAACGAATAAAATAGCTTGGTCATTAGGGCCTAAAATGGGCTGGTCACTAAGGGGTTAAGTATTTCTTAACCATTTATGTTACTGTGTATATTTAACTTATTACTTTCTTCCCTTTCACATAGAACCAATGGAGTACTTTATAGCTAGAGGAAACTGAGACTTGGAAACTACAAAGAATGCGAAGAAATTTCCTTTTTTTGTATAATAATAATACACTACTGTTTGACTATTTATTGTATTTTCACTCTGTATCATTATATACATAATCCATTTGTATTTTTATATATCTATATTTGTGTATGTATATATACTGTGCCTAATTTCTCCGTATATTTTTATCTTTTTATAATATTGAATATTTATATATTTTTGTACATGTGTATTTATCTATTGTGATTTACACACATATATATATATATTACATATACCTTATATTTATTTGATATATTATTGATCACTGAGCTTTTCACTCACAATTCACTCTTTATTTAATTTGTATTTTTTTTTATTAATTAATGAATTTTTTATTAATTAATAATCTTTGTATCAATTCCTTGTTATTTGTTTAAACACACATATTTATATGTATACATATATATATTATATTATATTATATATATATTTCTTTAACTATACTCTCTCCTATGCTGCACCACACACCTTACATATATATTCTTTCTATTTCATGAGTATCAATGTCTTTGTATGGTACATTATTTATTAAACACATAATCACTCTCCAATTCAATATGACTATTGTTTATCATTATTTTCCAGCATATCTTTTTCTTGTAATGTTTACTTGTCACTTTGGGTATATCCCTGTTCACATTGTTGCGTTTTCCACATTAACATAAATATATAGATATACACATGGACTTTCAATCGATTTATTTATTTGGAAATTTATATTCACTACATAAGTTACACCACTTTTAATGGCTACAGCATTAAATGTTTGTATACATACATATGGATTTTTATCATAAAGTTCAATGAATTCACAGTAGTTGTTTACATCACGATGTTATGCTGTCTCGATTTCTTCTATCACTCTGTCCAATCGTGTGCCCTTTCTGTACATCCAATCACTGGTATTGGCGCTTGTGCTGTGCGCTTACGTCAGGGGGATGGGCCTTTGCTTCCCTCGGATTGGTGTGTCTGCATCGGAGTGGGCGCGGCACCCCGGCGTCAGACGCCGTTGTTTCGCTACCACTCTGATGACGTGCTGTCAGAGGTTTGTAAGCGGTCTCATCTACACCTGGCGCATGACGCCGATGACAAGCTGTTTTTCTAACTACATCACCTTGTGTACTAGCACATGATTGGGCAGGGGCTTATAGAAAAGGGGAGATACCAGCTGGAGAGACGCCACCCCCGGACGAAGGCATCCCGCCGAAACGCGCGTCGGGTCTGACGGTCTCTCATTACAGGGTTTTCATCACTATGGGTATGTCATGTTTATCTACTTCTCCCATGTTGCTTGGTTCCAAGAAATATTCACTTGAAGTATTATTCATTCATATATCCTTATCCTCATAACAGTTTCATGGTAGATGAGTGTTTGGCAACAGACTTGCTATATATCAATTTATATCAGCATCAATACATGCTATTTGACTATAATATATTACCAATGCTGTATTTTTTGCTCTGATCACGTTACCAACTAGTCTGGTTGCCTCACCTGAGTTCATGTCATTACACTTTGTTCCCATTTTTCTGTACCTCATTCCCTGTAATTTTTGAACGTTTTTATCCATGCTTTGCATGACTAATTTTTTATCATTGTTATATTTGTCAGTAAAGTTTGTGATTGTTCTGCTCCACTTTTTGTGTTAATTGTACCCCATTCTTTGTAGGTGTTATATCAGCATCGGCGTTAGCAGGTAAGTCGATGTAGCTACTTACCTGCAAACGCTGATGCTGCTGCAGAATCAACTGTAGCCTCTGGTGCCGATGTGTCCTCGCTCGTCTGACACGATGAGTGACGTCACAGCGTGATCTGGCAGAAGCTGGGCGTTCTGAAGAGAAGTGGATGATACTTCTCTTCAGAACGCCCAGCTAGTAAAAGTAGTAAAAACGCCCCGATGTACGCACATAATACACGCCCACTTGGACTTTTACTTTTAAACACACCCACTTGGACTTTTGCAAGCCTCATTTGCATAACTACAAAAATGGTCATAACTTGGCCAAAAATGCTCGTTTTTTTAAAAATAAAAACATTACTGTAATCTACATTGCAGCGCCTATCTGCTGCAATAGCAGATAGGGGTTGCAAAATCTGGTGACAGAGCTTCTTTAACTTCCGGTTAGGCGTTACCCGAACTGAGTGCAAAGCAAGGAGAAGGCATTCAGACCAGGGATTCCATGTCTCTTCCATTGCCTTTTAGATCCTCAACTTCAGGGTACCATTCATCCTTTCCACCCTACCACTGCTCTGGGAGTGGTAGGTAGTGCAGAAAGACTTTATCACCACTGATCCTATGACCTCCTTCATAATTCCTCCAGTAAAATGGGTTCCCCTGTCACACTCTCTATGGTCTGAGGGACTCCACATCTACACACAACTTCACTGAGAATTTTCTTGGCTGTGTTCTTTGTAGTGGGGAAGATACTGGGCAGGCTTCAGGCAACCCTGAGAACATTTCTATGCATACGAGCACATATTCATACACACCTACCTTGGGTAGTTGTGTGATTTCAATCTGCAGTTACTGGGAAGGGTAATCTGGCCGGGGTGCACTTTTCATTGGTACCTTTGCTGTTTTAGTGGCGGCATTATGGAATCCAGGGGCAAGCCAATTTGCAGAACCTGGCTGCACATAATTTCCTTGGAGAGGTGCGTACACCCGTGCGACCGATGTGTCATCATTGGGTATAGAGACCTGGAAAGACATAACTTAGTCCCTACAGCCCAGAGGCCATCCTCTTTCAGGGCAGACCCTTTCTCTTGCCATTGGTGATTCTCCATTTGTCAACTTGTGCCTGGAGGCCTTTCAACACCTGGAGGTCCACTCCTGTCACCGGCAGGTGGGTGAATGTGCTAACACCTCCTTCACCATCCAGGGAAAGTAATGCAGCCTCGTCAATCATTCTATTGCCTACTGCCTGTCACGTTGGGTACGTGGACCCACTGGACTGTACCTACCACCTGGATGTTATGGCAGCTGGCCAACAGGATACAGGTCAGACATAGCAGGCAGACACCAGGCATGGTGAAGCAGGACAAGCATGGTACTCAGTGCAGCACGACTCCAACTCAATACTGCACTTGACCAGGATAGCACGGGATACAGGTAGCAGGAACGGGAAACACTGGGCACCGGAAAATACTTAGGGGACCATTTTCATAGATAGACTAGGGTAATGACAACAAAGCTCAGGCAAGGCAGTAGTGGGCAGAGCCCCTCTTATAGTCCAGGGCTCATGGGCTAATTTTGTACTTTAATTCAGGTGTGCGTCTGGCCCTATAAAAACGGCGTCGGCCGGGAGAAGTGGAAGTGAGCGTTGGCGTCTGCTGAGGAGGAGATGGGGATCAGCACCCACAGATCCATGGCTGCGGCCGTCAGAAGGTGAGTGAGCCTGACGGCCTACGGCCATGGGCATGACAGTATCCCCCCTCTTACGCCCCCTCCTCTTGGGGCCATAACGAGAGCGAAACTTCTTCAGGAGGGTAGAGGCATTAAGGTACTCTTCTGGCTCCCAGGACCTCTCTTCAGGACCAAACCCCCTCCAGTCCACCAAATAAAAGGTTCTTCCACCCACTCTCTTGGTGTCCAGGATCTCCTTGACCTCAAAAGTCTCTCATGAACCGCTGGGAGCCACTGCAGGAGTGGAAGTCTTGGAGTAGCAGTTCAAGATCACCGGCTTCAGCAGGGAGACATGGAAGGAGTTTGGGATCTTGAGGGTAGGAGGAAGCTTGTAGGAGACAGGGTTGATTTGTTGCAAAATCTCGAAGGGTCCAAAGAACCTGGGAGCAAACTTGTACAATGGCACCCTCAGCCGGATATTCCTAGAGGACAGCCAGACCTTAGTTCCTGGAAGAAACTGTGGAGGCTCTCGTGTTTTTGTGTCTGCCTTTCTTTTCATGCGGTCGACCACCAGCAGAATAGAAGATCGGGTCTGCTGCCAGATCTGTAGAAAGTCCCTGAATGCAGAGTCAGCTGCAGGCACCTTGGACGTAGTGGAAACAGGGAGAGGTATTCGTGGGTGTCGGCCATAGACAATGAAGAATGGACTGGAGGCAGTGGACTCACAAGTTTGGTTGTTGTAGGAGAACCCAAGAAAGCAGCTGCACCCAGTCATCATGTTGCCTGGAGACAAATAGTCGTAGAAAGTTCTCCCTAATCTGATTTATTCTCTCGACTTGACAATTGGACTGGGGATGGTAGGCTGAGGAAAAGTCCAACTTCACACCGAGGAGTCCGCAGAGGGCTCTCCAGAACGATACGAGACAATATGCCGAGGCAAGCCCTGCAGATGGAAGATATGTTTGATGAAAAGATTGGCCAGTCGGGAAGCAGACGGTAGGCCGGTCAGTGGAACTAAATGAGCCATCTTGGAGAGTCGGTCTACCACTACCCAGACCGTACTGCAAACAGCAGAGAGAGGCAGGTCCGTGATAAAGTCCATAGCAATATGTTGCCAGGGGGCATCGGGTTCAGGCAGCGGCTGGAGCAGGCCAGCATTTTTGGAGTGGGCAACTTTATTTGCTGTGCACACGGTGCAGGAGGAGATAAAGTCTGTGATGTCTTTGGGCAGCGTGGCCCACCACATTTGTTGAGCAATCAGGTCTCGGGTCTTACGGACACCCGCGTGACTTGCCCGTTTGGAACTGTGTCCCCAGCGGAGGATTCTTCTTCTATCTGCCAGACTCACAAATGTCCTCCCCGGGGGAATGTCTCTAACTTGCAGAGGGTTGAGAGGGATGATGCAGATGCAGAACGGATTAATGATATTCTGTGGGGACTCCATACTGGACAACGAACGAACTCGAACGACCTGGACAAGGCATCGGCCCTCACATTCTTGTCGGCCTGACGGTAGTGGAGCTCAAACTGGAACTGGGCAAAGAACAGCGACCATCTGGCCTGACGGGGATTTAGTCGTTGGGCCGTCTGGAGATAAGTGAGGTTCCTGTAGTCTGTGAATATCAAGATGGGATAAACTGCGCCCTCTAATAGATGTCTCCAATTCTCCAGAGTCAATTTGATGGCCAGTAACTCCCAATCCCCAATCGAGTAGTTGCATTCTGCGGATGAGAAGAGCTTAGAATAACAGTCACATACTATTGACTTGCCCTTGTAACCTCTCTTGAACAGGAGTGCACCAGCACCGACATGAGGCATCCACCTCTAACAAGAACTGTCGAGAAACAATCGGATGATGGAGGATAAAGGCTGACGTGAAGGAACTCTTCAGGCTTTTAAATGCGGCTTCTGGGGTCCACATCTTGGTGTTCATGCCTTTCTTGGTGAGGTTAGAGATAGGAGATGTCAGTGAGGAGAAGTTTGGAATAAACTGTCTGTAGAAATTGGCGAAGCGCTGTGCGGCCCTCAAGCCTTGGGGGCGTGGCCATTCCAGGATGGCCTTTACCTTTTCAGGATCCATCTTGAGACCTTGATTCGAGATGATGTAGCCCAAGAAGGGTAGAGCATATTTCTCAAACACGCACTTCTCCAACTTGGCGTACAAGTCATTATCCCTTAACCATAGCAAAACTTGATGGACATGTCTCCGATGAGTCACAGGATCTGGAGAAAAAAATCAAGATGTCCTCAAGATAGACCACATCACAAACATAGAGGAGGTAACGGAAGATGTCATTAATGAACTCTTGGAAGACCGCGAGAGCATTACACAGGCCGAAGGGCATTACTAGATATTCATAGTGTTTGTCAGGGTGTTGAATGCCGTCTTCCACTCGTCACCCAGGCAAATCTGGATTAGGTTGTAAGCCCCACGCAGGTATAGCTTTGAAAAAATCTTGGCTCCACGTATGAGATCAAACAGTTCAGAAATCAATGGCAACGGATACCTATTTTTTACCGTGATCTGGTTGAGACCCCGGTAGTGGATGCAAGGAGAACCATCCTTTTTCTTGACAAAGAAGATCTCGGCTACTGCCGGGGAGGAAGACTTCCATATGAAGCCCCTCTCCAAGTTCTCCTTAACATAGGAGGACATGGACAGAGTCTCTGGCAAGGAGAGAGGATATACCCTACCAAGAGGAAGGGATACACCAGGAACCAGGTCGATAGGGCAGTCACACGTCCGGTTTGGGGGCAGCATCTCCACCTCTTTCTTGCTGAAGACATCCGAAAAAGCAGAATAATGACAATGCAATCCTGCCAAGGACTGAGGCAGAGGAGGCTGAGCCGAACGATTCCGTACCAGGCAACGGTTGGGACACTCGGAACCTCACTGGAGAACATCTCCAGAGTTTCAGTCCAGGATTGGGGCATGTAGTCGGAGCCAGGGCAGGCCCAGCAGCACAGGATTAACGGCTTTAGCCAGGACAAAGAACGAAAGGAGCTCAGAATGGAGGGCTAACACTTGGAGCGTCAGCGGTTTGGTCACAGCGACAATTGGGTCTGGCAGAGGTAGTCCATTCACAGATGCAACCATGAACGGCCTCTCCAGGGAGGTTGTGGGAAATTGGAGAAGATCCACCAGGTCTCTACAAATGAAATTAGCAGCGGATCCAGAGTCCAGATACGCAGAGACCCGTTGCATTTTCTCGCCGGACACTATGGTCCCGGGAATGGATAATTTAGACAATAGTCCTTCTTTACCCAGGGTTGTCTCTTCCACCAACCCTAGGCTCTGGGGCTTTTGGGGACACAGACGCACAAGATGGCCTCCGAGGCAGCAATATAGACAGAGTCCTGAGGTGCATCTGTGTTGTCTCTCCTGGGTAGACAGCTTAAACTGGTCCATCCTCACAGACTCCTTAGGAGGATCAGCATCTGAGGACAGCAGGGGTTTCTGAAAAGTAGGGCCGGGCTAGGGAGTCCTCCCTCTCGACGAGCTTCTTGGAGCTGTTCTCGGATCCTTATATCAATCCGGGCGGCCAGATGAGGTCATCCAGGGTAGACGGTAGATCTCGGGTGGCAAGCTCGTCCTTAATCTTAGGAGACAGTCCCTGACAGAATGTAGCCACAAGGGCCTCATTGCTCCACAACAGTTCTTCCGCCAGGGTGCAGAAGTGGACGGCGTACTCGCCCACGGAGGTGTCTCCCTGGCGTAGGTTCAGCAAGGAGGCGGCTGCAGACGAGACTCGTCCAAGCTCCTCATACACCGTGCGAAATGTCCGTAGGAACCCCTGGAAGTCACGGGTCTCTGGTCCTTGTCTCTCCCAGATAGGGTTCGCCCATGCAAGGGCCTGCCAGTGAGGAGAGAGATGATGAATGCGACCCTTGCACCATCAGACAAAAATGCCCTTGCATAGAGGCTAAAGTGGATCTGGCACTGGTTCAAAAATCCACGGCAGGTTCTCGTGTCTCCATCATAGCGGTCAGGAAGCGGCAAAGAAAATGTGGGATCAGCACTGCCAGGAGGTGTAGTAGGAGGAACGACAGCTTGCACCTCCAGCTGACGTGAAATAATGTTCAATGCCTGGAGGAGTCGGTCCTGTTGAGACCGGAGTTCTAGTATATCCGCTCGCATCTCTTGTAATGTCATCATGGTCTTAGATGGGCCAGCGGGGTCCATGGCCTGAGCGTACGTTGGGTACGTGGACCCACTGGACCGTACCGCCTTGACGATATGGCAGCTGGCCAACAGGACACAGATGACAGTCTATAGTTCATATAGGTGTACCTGTGGTAGCTCAGACAGTAGCAAGACAGGCTCGGTTGGGACTTAGGCAGCAGGCAGACACCAGGCATGGTGAAGCAGGACAAGCGTGGTACTCAGCGCAGCACGACTCCAACTTAATACGTCACTTGACGAGGATAGCATGGGATATAGGTTACAGGTAGCAGGAACTGGAAACACTGGGAACTGGAAAACACTTAGGAGACCATTTGCATAGACAGACTAGGGTAACAACAACAAAGCTCAGGCAAGGCAGGAAACAGCTGGGCCCCTCTTATAGTCCAGGGCTTATGGACTAAATTTGTACTTTAATTCAGGTGCTGGCCCTTTAAGAGCGGGCACGAGCATGCGCGCACACCCTACGGGACCCGGCCGGGAGAAGCGGAAGTGAGCGCTGGCATCTCCTGAGAAGGAGATTGGGACCAGCGCTCACAGATCCATGGCTGCGGCCGTCAGAAGGTGGGTGATCCTGACGGCCCGCAGCCATGGGCATGACACTGCCTCAGACATGGTCTCCTTGGTGTGGGCTTGCACCTTTATTATGGCTATTTGGCTGGGTTCTAACAGGGCCTAACATACTTTGGCTACTGCTCTTGCATTCTTAATTGGCTTACTTGTTAATCCAACAAAGTTCCTACTACGCCAGATGGGCCCATAATCGTGGGCGATGCCAAACGCGTACCTAGAGTCAGTGTAAATGTTGGCCATATAACCTTTAGCCAGGTTACAAGCCTTAGCGAGTGCCCCAGCTACGCTTCTTGGGCAGAAAAAGAAGGTGGGAATGGTCTTTGGATGATTACCTTGTGCATTGTGACTACAGCGCATCCACTCTTGTAGGTGCCTACATGGTGGAATCTGGAACCATCTTCAAAAAGCTCAAAATCTGGGTTACTTATTGGTGTCTCATATACATTTTGTAGCCCTCCTAGCTCTGAGTTCAACACAATTATGCGGTGTCTCTTTGGGATGTAACTGATTCTGTCTCGACACTACTCCCTTCTTTTGGAACTTGCGGTAGTAATGTATCAGGGTTCAAAACTGAACATCTCTGTATAGTGAGGTTGAGGGGAGGTGATCAAGTCAACCTCATACTTGGTAAGGCGGGCAGCAGACATGTGTTTGGTCTGGACCTGGTGCAGGATAGCGTTGACGCTTTGAGGGACCATTAGTACCAGGGGGTGGTCCAATGCAAAATCTGTTGGTTTCTGGACTATCTCCGAGGCCGCTGCTAAAGGCTCTTACACAGGAAGGTGCAGCTCGGATCACCGCGTCCAGTCTCACGGATAGGTAAGTTTTGGGTCTCTGTTTGCCTCCCTGCTCTTGCGTGAGGACACCATGTGCGTGGCCCCCATTTTCATGGCAAAACATATAGAAGGGAAACTCATAATTGGGTAGTCCTAAAGCAGGAGTTTCTTGCAGTAGTAAGATTAATATGTGAAAACATGTAAGAGCCTCATCCGACGATTGGAATGGCTTGAGGGGTGGCCTGTCTACCAGAGGCTGTAGGAGGCTGGACGCCCCTGGTATCCACTCCCTACAGTATCTCACTAGTCCCAGGGAAGCACGAAGTTGTCTGGGAGTGGCTGGGACAGGAATGTCTCCTATTGCTACAACTCTATCTGGGGACAAATGTTTGGCCACCTGGAATATGCAATGGCCTAGAAAAGTGACTTTCTCCTGACAAAATAAATGTCTACAGCTGTGACTTTCAAGTACCTCAGGCACACCATACCTGTACACCATTTCATTAAGGTATTGGTGGTTACCACCGCATATTCAGTTTGGATGGATCAAACTACAAAACCCTCAAGATATGCATTAGGAATTGGGTCTGTACATAAGTTTTCAAGACCCTGTGTCTCACACTTTATTCATTTTAAGCAAACATGGGGATGGTCAGAATTTTCAATATCTGTATGTTCTATCTGTATCTTAATTCTCTTCCCATACTTTTGGCCCCATCGGAAGCAATGTAGCAGGGTTCAAGACACTAAAACGTTAGATTAAAACATGCAACGTGAAAGTGCAAGGAGGGAGACATAATACTTAGTGAGTCTAGTGATGCGACACCACTGGTGAAGACACCTCATCCCTGACGCTGCATTTCCAGCAGTCCATATTTCTAATCTATCGTTCCCCGTGGCGGATTAAGTAGACCAAGTAGAACATGGGCCCTGGGCTGTTACCCAAACCTGATCCCCCCCTTCCGCACCTCCGCCCTGCTGCGCCGTAACTATTTTTAACACTACCTTTTTGGGCAAGCATTAACAAATGGGTGTTACGATTCCCCTTGTCACAGGGCTGTGTCCCTACATACCGACAGTATCATACTGTGCAGGGACACGTCCTCCTGACAAGGGGAATTGTCTATCAGTCCTGGACTGCAGAAAGACTTTTTGTGAAATACAAGGATTTCCTATAATAAACATGTCAGGAGAGGTGACATTCTCTATAAATCTAGTGACTCACAGGTGACGACGTCTCAGATTCTAGTAGTTTTTTTCCTCTTTTCTTCTCCATCCGGTCCAGAACTCATGACGACTTCTCCCGGCCATGACTCATTTACGCAGAATTTGCCACTCAGATGTCTTCGGCTCCTCACTTTTCCAACATTTCCACACCTATAAACAAAAATAAAGCTATCAGGGAGCCACATACTGTGCCCCTAAATATAATAGCACCAAACTCTGCGGGCCTGAATATAATAATACCACACACTGTAAAACACCACATACACACAGCCCCCTGTACATAGTGCCACACACAGGTCCCTGTACATATTGCCACACACAGCCCCCTGTAGATATTCCACACCCCCATAGATAGCGGCACAAACAGCCCCCTGTAGATATCACAGATGGGCACCACATATTGGCATATCTATGGAAAAAATCCCATTTTCACTCTACAACATCGAGTGCACACTAATTTCTGCAAAACACCTGGAGGGTTAATATGCCCACTACACCCCTAGGTGAATACCTTGAGGGGTGTAGTTTCCAAAGTGTGGTCACTTCTGGGGGGTTTCCACTGCTTTGGTCCCACACAGGCTTTGCAAATGCGATGTAGCGCCCAGAAACCAATCCAGTAAAATCTTCACTCCAAAAGCCAAATGGCACTCCTTCCCTTCTGAGCCCTACTGTTTGCCCAAAAATCAGTTTATTACCACATATGGGGTATTGCCATACTCGGGAGAAATTGCTTTACAAATGTTGGGGTTGTTTTTTTTTTATTTTATTTGTTGAGAAAATGAAAAATTTTGATCTAAAGCTACGTCTTATTGAAGAAAAGGGATTGTTTTTATTCTCACTGCCCAATTCTAATAAATTCTATGAAACACCTGTGGGGTCAAAATGCTCACAACACCCCTAGATGAATTTCTCAAGGGGTGTAGTTTCCAAAATGGAGCCATTTTTTGGGCTTTTTCATTGTTTTGTCCCCTCAGGGGCTTTACAAATTCGACATGGCCTCTACAAACCATTCCTGCTAAATTTGAGCACCAAATGCCAAATAGCGCTCTTTCCCTTCTGAACCCTGCCGTGTGACAAAACAGCCGTTTATGACCACATGTGGGGTATTGTTTTACTCGGGAGAAATTTCTTTAAAATTTTGCAGTGCTTTTTCTCCTTTTAGTCCTTGTGGAAATGAAAAGAAATTAGCTAAGCTTACATTTTCTTTGAAAAAAATTAGATTTTCATTTTTACGGCCTAATTCCAATAATTCCTGCTAAAAACCTGTGTGGTCAAAATGCTCACTATACCTATAGATAATTTCCTCAATGGGTGTAGTTTCCAAAATGGGGTCACTTGTGGGAGTTTCCACTGTTTTGTCCCCTCAGGGGCTTTGCAAATGCGACATGGCCTCTGCAAACCATTCCTGCTAAATTTGAGCACCAAAAGCTAAATAGCGCTCTTTCCCTTCTGAGCCCTGCCGTGTTTCCAAACAGCCATTTATGACCACATGTGGGGAATTGTTTTACTTGGGAGAAATTGCTTTACAAATTTTGCGGTGCTTTTTTTCCTTTAATCCTTGTGGAAATGAAAAACAATTAGCTAAACCTACAAATTCGACATGGCCTCTACAAACCATTCCTGCTAAATTTGAGCACCAAATGCCAAATAGCGCTCTTTCCCTTCTGAACCCTGCCGTGTGACAAAACTGCCGTTTATGACCACATGTGGGGTATTGTTTTACTCGGGAGAAATTTCTTTAAAATTTTGCAGTGCTTTTTCTCCTTTTAGTCCTTGTGGAAATGAAAAGAAATTAGCTAAGCTTACATTTTCTTTGAAAAAATGTAGATTTTAATTTTTACAGCCTACTTCCAATAATTTCTGCAATGAACTCATGGGGTCCAAATGCTCAATATACACCTAGATAATTTCCTTGAGGTGTGTAGTTTCCCAAATGGGGTCACTTTTAGGGGATTTCTACTGTTTTGGCACCGCAAGAGCCCTTCAAACCTGACATGGTATATAAAATATATTCTAATAAAAAGAAGGCCCCAAAATCCTCTAGGTGCTCATCTGCTTCTGAGGCCAGCGCTTCAGTCTATTACTACACTAGGACCACATGTGGGATATTTACTAAATCTGCAGAACCCGGGCAATGAATATTGAGTTGCATTTCTCTGGTAAAACTTTCTGTGTTACAAAAAAAATGGATTAAAAATGAATTTCTAAAAAAAAAAAAAGAAATTTGTAAATTTCACCTTTAATTTCCTATAATTCCTGTGAAACATTTAAAGGGTTAAGAAATGTTTAAATGCTGTTTTGAATACTTTGAGGGGTGAAGTTTTTAAAATGCAGTGACTTATTGGGGGTTTCTAATATATAAGGCCCTCAAAGCCACTTCGCAACTGAACTGGCCCCTGTAAAAATAGCCTTTTGAAATTTTCTTGAAAATGTGAGAAATTGCTGCTAAAGTTCTAAGCCTTGTAACATCCTAGAAAAATAAAAGGATGTTCAAAAAACGATGCCAATCTAAAGTAGACATATGTGGGATGTTAATTAGCAACAATTTTGTGTGGTATAACTGCCTATCTTACAAGCAGATACATTTAAATTGAGAAAAATGCAAATTTTTGAAATTTTTCGCTCAATTTTGGTGTTTTTCACAATTAAATACTGAATGTATCGAGTAAATTTTGCCAGTAACATAAAGTCCAATGTGTCATGAGAAAACAATCTCAGAATGGCTTGGATAGATAAAAGCACTCCAAAAGTATTATTACATAAATTGAAACATGTCAGATTTGAAAAATGAGGCTCTGTCAGGAAGGTCAAAAGTGGCCAAAAAGGGAAGGGGTTAATTATCCCATCCCCAAACAAAACAACAACAAAACAAAAAACAAAAACAATACACAAAATGTTCTCAATTTGGATTGATACATCTAACATCAAACAGTACAGCTGGTTAGGAGTGGGGAGCATGCGGTATAGATCTAAAAATCAATCTTATACTGTGTCTCCCAGCCCATCTGCCATGCAATACCTGCTCAATTTGTAAGCATTACTACCCTTTTTCTTTGCTTTCTTTCTTATTGTTTTCCTAGCATTGGGAAGAGATTTCCCACATTTGTGACTCCATTCTCATTTGCACCATTCTGCGTGTCTTTGACACACTGTATACATGTCTACATCATACTTCTCGATATAATCCACATTACTCACTGCAATGTGAGATGTATTAGTCTGCATCATCACTAGTACAGTCACTCTTCTTTTCAAAATCTATGCCTGTATACACATAATATTCATATCAACTTCCTTGTAACCACCTTGTTCATTGACACACTCTTCCATAGATCTGCTTTTCCTATCAGTTTATGGTCTTTCAACCCTGAAGCATTCTTGTTCTATGAAAGTTTTCCATGTTGAGCTATTTAAACAACCTCCGAGTGGCGGATTATCATTAGGGCAGTTCGGGCGGCCGCCCGGGGCCAAAGGCTCCCAGGGGGCCCATAGCCACCCAAACCCCCTCATGCCCAGTGGCGTCGCTAGCACCGGAGGGAGCCCCGGTGCCAAGACCGCACCTGTCATGAGACGAGGGGAGCTTCGCTCCTACTTAGCAGCCGTGGTCTCTGCTGCTTTAGAAGCTCCCCCTCCAGCCCCCCTTCCCTGCTCTAAACATCTCTCCTCCTGCAGCTAGCTGTCGGGACATGGGGGAGGGGAGACTGTCGGCGGGCTCTGTGTCGGGCTGTGAGCAGGAGAAGAGCTGCAGTGAAGACTCACAAATATCCTACATAAAAGGTAAGTGCATGTGTGTTTACAATGTGTACTTTATATGTGTATAATGTGCATACGCATGTGTACTTTATATGTGTATAATGTGCATACTCATGTGTACTTTTATATGTGTATAATGTGCATACTCGTGCACTTTATACAGTAAAGGAAATAAGTATTTGATCCCTTGCTGATTTTGTAAGTTTGCCCACTGTCAAAGACATGAACAGTCTAGAATTTTTAGGCTAGGTTAATTTTACCAGTGAGAGATAGATTATATTAAAAAAAAAACAGAAAATCACATTGTCAAGATTATATATATTTATTTGCATTGTGCACAGAGAAATAAGTATTTGATCCCTTTGGCAAACAAGACTTAATACTTGGTGGCAAAACCCTTGTTGGCAAGCACAGCAGTCAGACGTTTTTAGTAGTTGATGATGAGGTTTGCACACATGTTAGATGGAATTTTGGCACACTCCTCTTTGCAGATCATCTGTAAATCATTAAGATTTCGAGGCTGTCGCTTGGCAACTCGGATCTTCAGCTCCCTCCATAAATTTTCGATGGGATTAAGGTCTGGAGACTGGCTAGGCCACTCCATGACCTTAATGTGCTTCTTTTTGAGCCACTCCTTTGTTGCCTTGGCTGTATGTTTCGGGTCATTGTCGTGCTGGAAGACCCAGCCACTAGCCATTTTTAATGTCCTGGTGGAGGGAAGGAGGTTGTCACTCAGGATTTGACAGTACATGGCTCCATCCATTCTCCCATTGATGCGGTGAAGTAGTCCTGAGCCCTTAGCAGAGAAACACCTCCAAGACATAATGTTTCCACCTCCATGCTTGACAGTGGGGACGGTGTTCTTTGGGTCATAGGCAGCATTTCTCTTCCTCCAAACACGGCGAGTTGAGTTAATGCCAAAGAGCTCAATTTTAGTCTCATCTGACCACAGCACCTTCTCCCAATCACTCTCAGAATCATCCAGATGTTCATTTGCAAACTTCAGACGGGCCTGTACATGTGCCTTCTTGAGCAGGGGGACCTTGTGGGCACTGCAGGATTTTAATCCATTACGACGTAATGTGTTACCAATGGTTTTCTTGGTGACTGTGGTCCCAGCTGCCTTGAGATCATTAACAAGTTCCCCCCGTGTAGTTTTCGGCTGAGCTCTCACCTTCCTCAGGATCAAGGATACCCCACGAGGTGAGATTTTGCATGGAGCCCCAGATCGATGTCGATTGACAGTCATTTTGTATGTCTTCCATTTACTAACAGTTGTCTCCTTCTCACCCAGCCTTATGGTTTTGTAGCCCATTCCAGCCTTGTGCAGGTCTATGATCTTGTCCCTGACATCCTTAGAAAGCTCTTTGGTCTTGCCCATGTTCTAGAGGTTAGAGTCAGACTGATTAATTGAGTCTGTGGACAGGAGTCTTTTATACAGATGACCATTTAAGACAGCTGTCTTTAATGCAGGCACCAAGTTGATTTGGAGCGTGTAACTGGTCTGGAGGAGGCTGAACTCATAATGGTTGGTAGGGGATCAAATACTTATTTCTCTCTGCACAATGCAAATAAATATATATAATTTTGACTGTGATTTTCTGTTTTTTTTTAAATATAATCTATCTCTCACTGGTAAAATTAACCTAGACTAAGAATTCTAGACTGTTTATGTCTTTGACAGTGGGCAAACTTACAAAATCAGCAAGGGATCAAATACTTATTTCCTCCACTGTATCTGTATAATGTGCATACTCATGTGTACTTTATATGTGTATAATGTGCATACTCATGTGTACTTTATATGTGTATAATGTGCATACCCGTGTACTTTATATGTGTATAATGCGCATACTCATGTGTACTTTATATGTGCATAATGTGCATACTCATGTGTACTTTATATGTGTATAATGTACATACTTATGTGTGTTTACAATGTGTACTTTATATGTGTATAATGTGTATACTCATGTGTATGTGTATAATGTGCATACTCATGTGTACTTTATATGTGTATAATGTGCATACTCATGTGTGTTCACAATGTGTACTTTATATGTGTATAATGTGCATACTCATGTGTGTCTGTGATGTGTATAATGTGCCTACTCGTGTACTTTATATGTGTATAATGTGCATACTCATGTGTACTTTATATGTGTATAATGTGCATACTCATGTGTGTCTGTGATGTGTATAATGTGCATACTCATGTATGTGTGTGTGTGTGTGTGTGTGTGTGTGTGTGTGTGTGTGTGTGTATGTGTGTATTGTCAGCCAGACAAATTCGTGTTTTCCATAAAAACTCACACTTATATTTATCAAATGAGTTGCAAAATGACTAGAAAATATAGTCAAGACATTGACAAGGTTAGAAATAATGATTTTTATTTCAAATAATAATTTTCTCCTTCAAACTTTGCTTTCGTCAAAGAATGCTCCATTTTCAGCAATTACAGCATTGCAGACCTTTGGCATTCTAGCTGTTAATTTACTGAGGTAATCGGAGAAATTTCACCCCATGCTTCCAGAAGCCCCTCCCACAAGTTGGATTGGCTTGATGGGCACTTCTTGCGTACCATACGGTCAAGCTGCTCCCACAACAGCTTTATGGGGTTGAGATCTGCTGACTGCGCTGGCCACTCCATTACAGATAGAATACCAGCTGCCTGCTTCTTCCCTAAATAGTTCTTGCATAATTTGGAGGTGTGCTTTTGGGTCATTGTCCTGTTGTAGGATGAAATTGGCTCCAATCAAGCGCTGTCCACAGGGTATGGCATGGCGTTGCAAAATGGAGTGATAGCCTTCCTTATTCAAAATCCCTTTTACCTTGTACAAATCTCCCACTTTACTAGCACCAAAGCAACCCCAGACCATCACATTACCTCCACCATGCTTGACAGATGGCGTCAGGCACTCTTCCAGCATCTTTTCAGTTGTTCTGCGTATCACAAATGTTCTTCTGTGTGATCCAAACACCTCAAACTTTGATTCGTCTGTCCATAACACTTTTTTCCAATCTTCCTCTGTCCAATGTCTGTGTGCTTTTACCCATATTAATCTTTTCCTTTTATTAGCCAGTCTCAGATATGGCTTTTTCTTTGCCACTCTGCCCTGAAGGCCAGCATCCCGGAGTCGCCTCTTCACTGTAGACGTTGACACTGGCGTTTTGCGGGTACTATTTAATGAAGCTGTCAGTTGAGGACCTGTGAGGCATCTATTTCTCAAACTAGAGACTCTAATGTACTTGTCTTGTTGCTCAGTTGTGCAGCGGGGCCTCCCACTTCTCTTTCTACTCTGGTTAGAGCCTGTTTTTGCTGTCCTCTGAAGGGAGTAGTACACACCGTTGTAGGAAATCTTCAGTTTCTTGGCAATTTCTCGCATGGAATAGCCTTCATTTCTAAGAACAAGAATAGACTGTCGAGTTTCACATGAAAGCTCTCTTTTTCTAGCCATTTTGAGAGTTTAATCGAACCCACAAATGTAATGCTCCAGATTCTCAACTAGCTCAAAGGAAGGTCAGTTTTATAGCTCATTCTAAACAGCAAAACTGTTTACAGCGGTGCTAACATAATTGCACAAGGGTTTTCAAGTGTTTTCTAATCATCCATTAGCCTTCTAAACACAGTTAGCAAACACAATGTACCGTTAGAACACTGGAGTGATGGTTGCTGGAAATGGGCCTCTATACACCTATGTAGATATTGCATTAAAAACCAGACGTTTGCAGCTAGAATAGTCATTTACCACATTAACAATGTATAGAGTGTATTTCTGATTAATTTAAAGTTATCTTCATTGAAAAAAACGGTGCTTTTCTTTCAAAAATAAGGAAATTTCTAAGTGACCCTAAACTTTTGAACGGTAGTGTATATATTTCTGCAGCAATTCCACAAAAACTAGCAGAATTCTGCTGCATAAAAAAAGCACCATTTCCTGCATTTTTGCTGCAGACAATGGTGCATATTTTGCTGCGTTTTTCTCACTGCTGGGAGATGGTGACGTCTCCTCTGAAAAAACGCAGCAATTCTGTCCACTTTCCGCAGCAGGAATTGACATGCTGCAGTACGAGAAATATGCACCGCAGGACAACATGTCTGGTCAGAAATTTTACGCAGCGTCTGGATGAGATTTGGTAAATCTCACTCACTTTGCTGCTACTGTATTCTGCGTATTTTCCGGGCGTAAAATACGCAGCAATTCCGTTAAGTGTGGACAAGCCCTAATACAGTAGTAGCAGAGTAGATTAGATGTGAACAATTCTCATCACACGCTGCGTAAATGATAAGTGGGAGGAAAAAAAAGCTCAGAAATTGACCTGCGGTGCGGTTTTTTATTCCGCAGCATGTCAATTGTATTTGCGTAAATGCTGCTCATTTGTTTCGGGTTTTCTCCATTTAATTCAATGGGGAGGTAAAACCTGCAACAGATAGCAGATGTTATGTAAAAACGCAATTTAGAAAAAATTAAAATCTTATACTTGCCCAGAATTCTGTTTCTTCGTCCGGGCCGGCCTCCTGGGATGACGTTTCACCCCATGTGACCGCTGCAGTCAATCACAGACTGCAGCAGTCATATGGGATAAAATGTCATCCCAGGGCTGCAGTCTAGCGATGCTGTGTAGCACTATATACAAGGGGGGGAGCGCTGTGTGGCACTATATATAATGGGGAGTGTTATGTGATGCTATCTATAGGGGGCTGTGTGACGCTCTCTACAGGGTGTTGTGTGTGTGTGTGGCTCTATCTACAGGGGTGTGTGTGTGGCTCTATCTAAAGGGGCTGTGTGTGTGGCTCGATCTACAGGGGGGTGTGTGTGTGGCTCTAGCTACAGGGGGTGTGTGTGACGCTGTCTACATGGGGGTTGGCGCTGTGTCCCTGCACAGTGTGATACTGTCAGTATGTAGGCACACACCCATTTGTTAATGCTTGCGCTGGATGACCACCGTCCCCCGGACAGTGTTTACTTAACCCCTTAAGGACGCAGCCACTTTTGGACCAAATGACAGCCTCATTTTTTTAATTTGACGTGTTACTTTATGTGGTAATAACTCCGGAATGCTTTAACGTATCCAAGCGATTCTGAGATTGTTTTCTCGTGACATATTGTACTTTATGTTAGTGAAAAAATTTGGTTGATAAATTTAATATTATTTGTGAAAACACCAAAATGTAGAGAAAATTTGCAAAAATTAGCATTTTTCTAAATTCAAATGTATCTGCCTGTAAGACAGATAGTTATACCACACAAAACAGTGACTAGTTAACATTTCCCATATGTCTACTTTATGTTTGCATCATTTTTTGAACGTTCTTTTATTTTTTCTAGGACGTTACAAGGCTTATAAGTTTAGCAGCAATTTCTCATATTTTCAAGAAATTTTCAAAAGGCTATTTTTTTAGGGAACAGTTCAGATCTGAAGTAGCTTTGAGGGCCTCATATATTAGCAACCCCCACAAATTACCCCATTTTAAAAACTGCACCACTTAAAGTATTCAAAACAGCATTTAGAAAGTTTCTTAACCCTTTATGCGTTTCACAGGAATTAAAGCAAAGTGGAAGGGAAATTTGCAAATTTCATTTTTTTTGCAGAAATTCCATTTTAATACACTATTCCTGTAATACTGAAGGTTTTTACAAGAAAAACACAACTCAATATTTATTGCCCTGATTCTGCAGTTTTTAGAAATATCCCACATGTGGCCCTAGTGTGTTACGGGCCTGAAACAAAGGCCCCAGAAGCAAAGGAGCACCTAGTGTATTTTTCGGCCTTCCTTTTCTTAAATTATATTTCAGGCACCATGTCAGGTTAGAAGAGGTCTTGTGGTGCAAAAACAAAAGGAAACCCCCCAAAAGTGACTCCATTTTGGAAACGTCACCCCTAGAGGTATTCATCTAGGGGTGTAGTGAACATTTTGACCACACAGGTATTTCATAGATTTCATTAGAATTGGGCAGTGAAAATGAAAAATTACATTCTTTTTCAATAAGATGTAGCTTTACCTCAGAATTTTTATTTTTTTTCAACAAATAAATGAGGAAAAGCACCCCAGCATTTGTAAAGCAACTTTTCCAGGGTATGGAAATACCCTATAAGTGGTAATAAACCACTGTATGAATAGACATCAGGGCTCAGAAGGGAAGGCACGTAATTTAGCTTTTGGAGTACAGATTTTGCTGGATTAATTTCTCGGCACCATGTCACATTTGTAAAGCTCCTAAGGTACCAGTACAGTGGTAACCCACCAAAAGTGACTCCATTTTGGAAAATACACCCCTAGAGGAATTCATATAGCGGTGTAGTGATCATTTTGACCATCCAGGTATTTCATAGATTTTATTAGAATTGGACAGTGAAAATGAAAAATTACATTATTTTTCAATAAGATGTAGCTTTACCTCAGAATTTTTTCAACAAATAAATGAGGAAAAGCACCCCAACATTTGTAAAGCAACTTCTCCAGAGTACGGAAATACCCCATATGTGGTAATAAACCACTGTATGAATACACTTCAGGGCTCAGAAGGAAAGGAGCGCCATTTAGCTTTTGGAGAGCAGATTTTGCTGGATTGGTTTTTCTGCACCATGTCGCTTTTGCAGGGCTCCTTAGGTACCAGTACAGTGAAAACTCCCCAAAAGTGACTCCATTTGGCAAACTACACCCATTGAGGAATTCATCTAGGGGGGTAGTGAGCATTTTGACCCCACAGGTGTCTCATAGATTTTATTACAAATGGGCAGTGAAAATGAAAAATTACATTATTTTCCAATAACACGTAGCATTAGTTCAAAATTTTCTCAACAAATAAAAGAGAAAAAGCACCATAACATTTGTAAAGCAACTTCTTCAGAGTAGGGAAATACCCCACATGTGGTCATAAACTGCTATTTGGACACACAGCAAGCCTCTAAAGGGAAGGAGCGCCATTTAGTATTTGGAGTGGAGATTTTACAAGATTCGTTTTTTGACACCATGTTGCATTGAGTTATAGTATCAGTACAGTGATACTCCCGAAAAATTACCCCATTTTGGAAACTAGATCCCTCAAAGAATTTATCTAGGGGTGTAGTGAGCATTTTGACCGCACAAGTGTTTTGCAAAAATGAGTAAACAATAGATGATGCAGATAGAAAATTGCTGCTTTCCACAGATATGCCATTTCAGTGCCCAATGTGTTGTGCCCAGCTTGTACCACCGTAGACACACATCCCATAAATTGTTAAGCGGGTTCTCCAGAATACAGTAATACCGCATATGTGGTCATAAATTACGGTTTGGGCACACTGCAAGGCTCAGTTGGACCCCCATTTGGCTTTTGAAGCACAGATTTTGCTTGGTGTTTTACTGGTATTTCAGCTTATCATGTGGGAGCATATGTGAGCTGGGCGGAGTACATCAGGGTATATGTAAACTGGGCGGAGTACATCAGGGAATATGTAATATGTGCGGGTACATCAGGCTATATGTAAGCTGTGAGGAGTACATCAGGATATATGTAAGCTGGGCGGAGTACATCAGGGTATATGTAAGCTGGGCGGACTACATCAGGGTATATGTAAGCTGGGCGGAGTACATCAGGGCATATGTAAACTGGGCGGAGTGCAACAGGTCATAATAGGATGATGTAATAATGGGGTGAATGAATAATCCATGGAATGGTGTGGTACGCTTTGAACCAATCCTTTATGCACAGGCCGGGTTTATTGGGTATTATACAAAATATCTGCGCTCCAGTATTGCCTAATCTTTGACTTCTTCACTAGCCCTATAAGCCGCCCAAGGCCCTACAAGTTTCCTCATCTCCGCTGCATCTACAGGGTCCACCTGTGGGGTCCAGCAAATGACGATGTGGGGTATTTAGTGAAATTCTGCTGGACCTAAAAAATTTGTCTGGCCCGTCATTTAGCATCATTTTGCATCATTGCGTTTTGAGAGTCATAACGTGTTATTTTTCCGCTGACTGAGCTGTGTGAGGGCGGGTCGATACGATTACAGCGACACCAAATTGATATTGTTTTTTTACGTTTTACTACGTTCCAGCAATAAAAATACTCTTAACTTTTTTATTTTTTAGTTGATATCGCTGCGGGAGGACTAGTTTTATGCGTGACAAACTGTAGTTTCTATTGGTACCATTTTGCGTTACTTGCAACTTTTTGATCACTTTTTATTACATTTTTTTTGAGACAAGATGACCAAAAAATAAAATGCTGTCATTGTTTTTTATTAAAAATTTTTACAGTGTTCACCGTGCGGTAAAAATAATGTGACATTTTTATAGATCAGGCCGTTCTGAACGCGGTGATACATATTATGTATAGTTTTATTGTCCATGATTTCATTTTTTTCTAATAATAAAGCAGTTGATCAGGGAAACAGAGCGATTATTGTTTTTATTAGTTAAAACTTTTATTTATTTACTTTTCTTTAACATTTTTTTTTTACTTTTTTGACTTTGTTTTTTTACACTGACATGGGGACTTGAAGATCTGGTCTTCTGATCCCCGGTACAATACACTGCACTACTTATGTAGTGCAGTGTATTGTAACTGTCATTCATCATCTGACAGTCAGCGTATTTGGTCCTGCCTCGGGCAGGACCTAATAGGCTTCCGTACCTGGGCAACCAGGAAGCCTAGCAACGGCTTCCTGGTTGCCATAGCAACCATCGCCACCCGCGATCCATCGCAGGGGTCCGGGGGTACAGACCCCCCTCCCTCTGTCAACCACTTCAATGCGGCGGACGCCATTGACAGCCGCATTGAAGGGGTTAAATGGCTGCGATCGGCGGTAACAGCCATTGCAGCCATTGCAGCGGGATGTCAGCTGTGTATGACAGCTGACAGCCACTGAAGATAAAGCACGCGCAACTCCCTTGCTCGCTTTATCTACAGGGCGTGACTGTACGCCCGAGTGTGGGAACGCACATTGTATCTGGACGTACAGTCACGCCCAAAAGCGGGAAGGTTGTTAAAGAACTACACTTTTGGAGATCTTCTTTACAACCAGTTCCCTAGAACGTGGAATTGATGTCACTTCTGGCCAGTACTTTTTATAGTCTTACAATAGGATAACCTTTTCTCTGGTCTCTAGTACACTATCATCAAACACAGTACAAACATAAAGAAACAACCTCCAAACAAGACAAATGCAGACACATACAGTCAAGGCTTACAAGAGACATATTATTATTACAGGCTGTCACATTCATACTGTTCCGCAAGCTGGAGTATATGGGACCCAGCTTTGGAACCGTCCACCGGCTAATGTAACAGGCACGAGGGATAAGGTGAAGCAGTTTGTAAGAATCAAAGGTTCTTACTTACCGCGGTTTTGTAGTTTCACCGAAACTACGTTAGCAGTGAGCGTCCAGTTAAACTCGCCCGTTGAGGGTCCCGGGTTTCGGCACCAATGATATGTTGGAGTAGCCTGGGTTTGGGAGAGATAAAGGTATTCTAAGAATCCAGCCTTAAGCCTCATGCCCACCTCAGTATCTTTCTTCAGGGTGCTAGCCGTTTTTCTGACGGCTAGCACCCTGACCCATTCATTTCAATGGGGCCATGCACACTTCAGTTTTTTTGACGGTCCTGTTGCTCCGTTCCGATCAAAAGTAGAGCATGTCCTACTTTAGTCCGACATTCCGTGACCGTGAGGCCCATACAAGTCAATGGGGCCGTCAAAAAAACTGAAGGCACACGGAAGGCATCTGTGTGCCGTCCGTGTGTGATGGAGCCGTTGCCTAGCAACGGACGGGCGGGCAGAAGTACATTACAGATATAATACACTAATCGTCAGCCACTTGTCTCTATCAATCACTGATAGAGAAAAGAGGCTGCTGATTAAAAATAAAATAAAAAGCAGTTCATACGTACCCGGTCATTGTCTTGGTGACGAGTCCCTCTTATTCCTCCAGTCCAACCTTCCTGTATGACGCGGCAGCCTGTGATTGGCTGCATAGGCCGCTGCAGCCTGTGATTGGCTGCAGAGGCGGTCACGTGGGATGAAGCGTCATCCCTGGAGGCCGGCCTTCTGACGTCATTCTGACTTGCGTGACCGCCTCTACAGCCTGTGATTAGCTGCAGCGGTGACATGGGATGAAACGTCATCCCTGGAGGCCGGACAGGAAAGTAAGTATGAACTTATTTTTTTATTTTTTATTTCATTAAAATTTTATTTTCCAAGCGCTGTGCATGGTACTGTCCAGGGTGCTGAAAGAGCATGGTTCTTTAGCGCTAGTCACTGTCACTGGGTGCTGAAAGAGTTACCGCCAATGAGTGCAGCCCATTAACTCTTTCAGCACCCTGTACAGTGACTAGCGCTGAACAACCATGTTCTTTCAGCACACTGGACAGTACCATGCTCGGAAACGGAAACACGGAGTGCACACGTGAGTACACACGGCCGCTAAAACGGGCACACGGATCCATCAAAAACGGCCGTGAAAACGGTGATGGAAGTGTGCACGAGGCCTTAGAGTTTAAATCAGGCTAATGATGCATCGGAGAGAAGACACAGAAACGAAAGTTCATCAGTATCACACTGTAACGCCCGTGGTCGCTGACCACGAACTTCTTCCATCCAGTCAACGCCCTTTTCTCCAGAGATGTCTGCACATGCGGCCGTCCAGTTCAGCCGTGACCACCGGGGTGCGCTCGCGAGCTCAGTCCAGACTTGAGAAGCCAAAGCGCACGCATGTGGGAAATTGAGCTGATTGCTCCCAGAGCACCCTCGGCTATAAGAAGGTCCCAGCCCCATACTCCCATGCCTGAGCATTGTTTGTTGTATCCTAGTTTGTCTTCCAAATGGTCTCCTAGTGTTTTCCAGTTCCAGTGTTCCCTGTTCCTGTATCCCGTGCTATCCTGTTCCAGTGCCGTGTTGTGCTGTGCTGTACCTATGCCAGTCCTGCTGCTCCACGCCTAACGTCTACCTGCTGCCTAGTCCTAGCAGAGCATGCCTTGCTACTGTCTGAGCTGCCACAGTTACCTTATACAAACTGTGAACTGTGACCGGCACCCGGTTGGCCAGCTGCCATACCGCCAAGGCGGTACGGCCCTGTGGGTTCATGAGCCCATCGTGACAGTACGCTCAGGCCATGGACCCCGCTGGTTGATACAAGACCATGACGACGTCCCAAGAGATGCGGGCGGATATGCTAGACCTCCGGTCTCGACAGGACCAACTCATCCAGGCCTTGAACATTCTCGTACGTCTGCAGGAGGCACAAGCTGCCATTCCTCCTACTACACCTCTTGGCAGTACTGTTCCTCAGACTACACTTCCTGGCAGTGTTGATCCTCGTTTTTCTTTGCCACTTCCTGACCGCTATGATGGAGACGCAAGTACCTGCCGTGGTTTTTTGAACCAGTGCCAGATCCACTTCAGCCTGTATTCTAGGGCATTTTCGTCTGATGGCGCAAGGGTTGCTTTCATCATCTCCCTTCTTACTGGCAAGGCCTTGCATGCGCGAACCCTATCTGAGAGAGACAAGAACCAGAAACCCGTGACTTCCAGGGGTTCCTCCGGACATTTCGCACAGTGTTTGAGGAGCCTGGACGAGTCTCCTCTGCTACGGCTTCCTTGCTGAACCTACGCCAAGGTGACATCTCTCTGGCCACGTACGCCATCCACTTCCACACCCTGGTGGGAGAACTGTTGTGGAACAATGAGGCTCTGGTGGCTGTATTCTGGCATGGACTGTCTCCTAAAATTAAAGACGAACTTGCCACTCGGGACCTGCCATCTACCCTGGATGACCTCATCCTTCTGGCTGCCCGGATTGATAGAAGGCTCCGAGAACGGCTTCCTCAGGAGTCTCTAAGGATGGACCAATGTAAGCTATCTAAACAGGAGAGACAACGTAGACGCACTTCGGGACTCTGTCTTTATTACGGTCTCAGAGGCCATCTGTGTCCCCAAAAGCCCCAAAGCCTAGGGTTGGTAGGAGAGACAACCTTGGGTAAAAAGGCACTCGAGTCTAAATTGTCCATACCCGTGACCATAGTGTCCTCTGCTAATTTCATTTGTAGAGACCTGGTGGACCTGCTTCAATTGCCCACTACTCCTCTGGAGAGACCATTGATGGTTGCATCAGTAAATGGACTACCTCTGCCAGACCCAGTTATAGCTGTGACCAAGCCGCTGAGGCTCAAATTAGGGGCTCTCCACACAGAATTTCTACCGTTCCAAGGCCGTTAACCCCATGCTGCTGGGCCTGCCTTAGCTCCGACTACATGCCCCAGTCCTGGACTGGAACTCTGGAGAAGTTCTCCAGTGGGGCCCCGAGTGTCACAGCCGATGCCTGGTGCAGATTCGTTCGGTCCAGCCTCCTCTGCCTCGCTCATTGGCGGGATTGCCTTGTCATTATGCTGCATTTTCGGAGGTCTTCAGCAAAAGGGAGGCACTGCCCTCACACCGGGCATATGACTGTCCTATCAAACTGATTCCTGGTGCATCGCTTCCCCGTGGTAGGATATATCCTCTCCCCTTGCCAGAGACTCTGTCCATGTCCGCCTATGTTAAGGAGAACTTGGAGAGGGGCTTCATACGGAAGTCTTCCTCCCCGGCAGGAGCCGGGTTCTTCTTCGTAAAAAAAAAGGATGGTTCTCCCTGCGTCCTTGTATTGACTACCGGGGTCTCAACCAAATCACGGTGAAGAATAGATATCCGTTGCCGCTGATCTCTGAATTATTTGATCATATACGCGGTGCCCAAAATTTTTCCAACTAGACCTGCGTGGGGTTTACAACCTAATCCGGATTCGCCAGGGTGATGAATGGAAGACTGCATTTAACACCAGTGATGGACTCTATGAGTATCTAGTAATGCCCTTCGGCCTGTGTAATGCTCCCGCGGTCTTCCAGAAGTTTGTTAATGACATTTTCCGTGACCTCTCTATGTTTGTGTTGTGATCTACCTTGATGACATCTTGATTTTTTTCTCCAGATCCTGTGACTCATCAGAGACATGTCCGTCAAGTTTTGCTGCGGTTAAGGCAAAATCGTCTGTACGCTATGTTGGAGAAGTGCGTGTTTGAAAGGATGCTCTACCCTTCCTCGGGCTACATTGTTTCGAATAGAGGTGTCATGATGGATCCTGAAAAGGTAAAGTCCATTCTAGATTGGCCACGCCCTCAAGGCTTGAGGGCCATACAGAGCTTTCTGGGATTCGCCAATTTCTACAGACAGTTTATTCCAAACTTCTCCTCACTGACATCTCCTATCTCTGACCTCACTAAGAAGGGCATGAACGCCAAGGAGTAGACTCCCGAGGCAGAGTCTGCATTCAATAGCCTGAAGAGTGCCTTCACGTTAGCTTCTATCCTCCAACATCCAGATGTTTCTCTACAGTTCTTGCTGGAGGTGGATGCATCCTCTGTCGGTGCTGGTGCACTCCTGTTCCAGAGAGGTTCCAAGGGCAAGTCTGGAGGAATGATCCCAACTTGCAGGGGATTGACAAAGAAAATGCAAGACGGATCAATAATGTTCTGTGGCATCTCCCTGGTGTCCTCTGTGTCGAAAGACCTGGACGAGGCATCGGCCCTCACATTCTTCTCGGCCGGGCAATAATGGAGCTCAAACTGGCACCTAGTAAAGAACAGCGACCACCTGGCCTGACGAGGATTCAGCTGTTGGGCCGTGTGGAGACAGGTGAGGTTCTTTTGGTCCGTAAAGATCAGGATGGGATGAGCTGCACCCTCTAGTAGATGTCTCCACTCCTCCAGGGCCAACTTAATGGGCAGTAACTCCCGATCCCCAATCGAGTAGTTGCGTTCTGCGGAAGAGTAGCGCTTAGAGAAATATCCACATACCATAGGGAGGACTTTTGTGGGCCTGGCTGACCGAGGGAGAATCCACGCTGGGGACACTCCTCTAGACTGGCAGGCCATGCGGGTACCCGTAAGACCCGAGATCTGATTGCTTGTCATTTCTGGTTGCCCACGCTGCCTAAGGACATTTTGGACTTTGTTTCGTCCTGCTCAGTGTTTGCAGCTAACAAGGTCGCTCACTCCAGACCTGCTGGCCTGCTCCAGCTATTGCCTGTGCCCGATGCTCCATGGCAGCATATAGCTATGGACTTTATTATTGACCTGTCTCTCTCTCCTGGATGCAGTGCTGTCTGGGTGGTGGTGGATCGGTTTTCGAAAATGGCCCACTTATTTCCTCTGACCGGCCTTCCTTCTGCCTCTCTACTGGCCAAGCTGTTCATCCAACACATCTTCCGCCTGCACGGCTTACCGCAGCATATGGTGTCTGATCGGGGTGTTCAGTTCACCTCGAAGTTCTGGAGAGCCCTCTGCGAACTCCTAGGTGTAAACTTGGACTTTTCCTCGGCCTACCATCCTCAGTCCAATGGTCAGGTCGAGAGGATCAATCAGATCTTGGAGAACTACTTATGCCACTTCATCTCCAAGCAGCATGATGACTGGGTGCAGTTGCTTCCGTGGACTGAATTCTCGTACAACAATCACACCAGTGAGTTCACATAGAAGACATCGTTCTTCATGGTCTACGGCCAACACCCACAAATTCCTCTCCCGATGCCTGATACGTCCGAGGTACCAGCTGCTGACACAGCTTTTAGGGACTTTCTGCAGATCTGGCAGCAGACTCGATCCTCCATCCTGCTGGCGGTCGACCGCATGAAACGGAAGGCGGACACTAGGAGAAGAGAACCTCCTCAGTTTCTTCCAGGCACGAAGGTCTGTCTGTCCTCCAGGAATATTCGACTGAGGGTGCCGTCGTACAAATTTGCTCCCAGGTTCCTCCCCTTCGAGATCCTAGAGCAGATCAAGCCTGTCGCCTACAAGCTTCATCTGCCTCCTACACTCAGGATCCCCAACTCCTTCCATGTCTCCCTCCTGAAGCCAGTAGTTCTAAACCGCTTTACAAAGACTCCTAGCCCTGCGGTTGCCTTCAGCGGTCCTTCAGATACCTTCGAGGTTAACCCCTTAATGCTCAGTGACGTACTATTCCGTCAAGCTGACCGCCCCGTTCGCGCTCAGTGACGAAATAGTATGTCACAGGGAAAATGCAGCGCCATTTTCCGCAGGTGCGTGCACGAGCTGTGACAGCTGCTGTTTCGGGCAGCAGGCTATCACAGCTCAATATGCCGGGACCTGTCGCGATGGTCCCGCCTCCACGATCGCTGCTATTGAACAGTCAGTGAGTAACAGTCCAATAGCGGCGAACGATGTATAAACTTCCTCTCCCTGACTTCACTTCTTGCCGAATCTGCCCTGAACGCCTCTGTTGGAGATAGCGAGGCGTTCAGAGCAGAAGAAGAGAGAGAGAGAGAAGACCTACAAAAAGTCATAAAAAGTAAAAAAAAAGACTAAAAAAAACAACAACTTTTTTCTGTATCCCACCTCTCCCATCCACTACCCACTCTTGTACCCTTCCACTTTGTGTTCCCCCCCACATTTTTGGTCGGTGATCTCGTATCACTGACCACTTCTAAGTCTTCAGGACCAATTTCTTGGTCCCTGGGGATTATTTTTTTGTAAAAAAAACCCAGTTCATTTAGACAATTTAACTGGTTAGTTTAGTATTAGGGTTAGTTAGTGTCAGGGAACCGTCAAAAAGCGTAGTTAGGTATAGCGTCTGGGAATTTAGCATCAGGAATCCGTCACTGTAGTTAGATCTAGCGTTAGGGGTCCATCACTGTAGTTAGGTTTAGCGTCAGGGAAGCTTGGAATATTCTAGTTAGGTTTAGTGTCAGGCACCAGTCACCGTAGTTAGGTTTAGTGTTAGGGAAGCTCGGAATAATCTAGTTAGGTTTAGTGTCAGGGAAAAGTCGCCGTAGTTAGATTTAGTCTCAGGGAAGTTCAAATAAAATCTAGTTAGGTTTAGTGTTAGGAACCCTCGCCCTAGTTAGGTTTAGTCTCAGGGAAGCCCAGTCGTTCTATAAAAACACCAATTTTTTTGGCTGGTTTAGGTAGCAGCCTATCGCTCCTAGTTAGGGAAGCAAACAATCAAGTCCCAACAGACATTTAGTGCCGAAGAGGCATTGTCATATCTTGCCTCCGACACAGAGTCGTCGGATGGTGAGACTCTGTTTTACTTATCCACCTCTTTATCCAGTGACGAAGAAGAGGAACCCCCTAGGAGACACCCCAGGACCACCACTACAGCTGAAACCCCCGAGCGAAATGACCCAATTTGGACCCCCACACCAGACATTTATGAGCCCCAAATCCCAGAGTACATGGGCAGCTCAGGGATAAAATTTAATACGGCAGGGCTCGGTGAAATTGACTTTTTCAAGTTCTTCTTCACTGATGACTTTATAGATCTTATGGTCTCCCAGACTAATTTATATGCCCAACAGTATATAACTAAGAACCCCACATCATTTTATGCCCAATCCCACAGGTGGACCCCTGTAGATGCAGCAGAGTTGGGCAAGTTCTGGGGACTTCACTTGGGCCTTCTGAAAAAGCCGTCCATTAGGACCTACTGGAGCACGGACATCTTATACCAAACCCCGATGTACCGTATGGCCATGTCCAGGATGCGTTATAAGGCAATACTTCGCTTCTTACATTATACGGATAATGAGCAGTGCCCACCCCGAGATGACCCCAGTTTTGACCGTTTGTACAAACTGAGACCCATATTAGACCATTTCAGTGCCCGGTTTGCCCAAGCATACACCCCCGAGAAGTGTATTTCTATTGATGAGTCCCTGGTACATTTTGAAGGGAGGCTTCAATTCCGCCAGTACCTGCCGGGTAAGAGGGCAAGGTATGGCGTAAAGATGTATAAGCTGTGCGAGAGTGCATCAGGGTATACCTACAAATTTAGGATATATGAAGGGAAGGACAGCAGTATTCAGCTGCCAGAATGCCCCCCTTACTGGGAATTAATGCAAAAATTGTGTGGGATTTGGTGCACCCACTGCTGGACCAGGGTTAGCACCTCTACCTGGATAATTTTTATACCAGCATCCCACTCTTCAAGTGCCTCGCTTCAAGAAATACTGTGGCATGCGGCACTGCTAGAAAAAATATGAGAGACCTCCCTAAAACACTGCTTGGGCAAACACTCAGAAGGGGTGAGAGCAGGGCACATTCTAGCAGCAACATATTGTGTGTCAAGTACAAGAGAGATGTCCTTGTATGGACAACAATACATGACCACACTAGTACAGAGACCCCCAAACCAGACTGCATCCTGAACTACAATAGGTACATGGGAGGGGTGGACTTGTCAGATCAAGTCCTGAAGCCCTACAATGCCATGCGGAAATCGAGCGTCTGGTATAAGAAGCTGGCCGTGCACATCATACAGATGGCATTGTACAATGCGTAAGTACTACGTCGATGTGCAGGCCAGAGGGGAACTTTCCTGGAATTTCAAGAGGTGGTTATCAAGAACCTAATCTTTAGGAACCAAGAAGAGGGAGCAGCCAGTACTTCTGGAAGCGAGGCCACACGCATTGTACCAGGGCAACACTTTCCAGAAGTTCCCCAAACTGGCAAGAAGGGAAAAAGTCAAAAGAGGTGCAAAGTCTGCTATAGGAGGGGGATCAGGAAGGACACAATATACCAATGTGACACGTGTCCCGAAAAACCAGGGCTCTGTATGAAAGATTGTTTTCGAATTTATCATACATCCCTTGATTTTTAATTTACCCTGATGCACTCCGCACAGCTTATCCCCCTCATATTTCCCTTCTGAGCCCTGCCATGTGCCAAGGCAGTAGATAACAGCCACATGTAGGGTATTGCCGTACCTGGGAGAACCCACATTACAGATTATGGGGAGTATATCTCCGGCGGCGCATTCTGAGCATAATATATCGGACACTGAAATGGCATATATATATAAAATTTCAATTCTCACGCTGCACCATCTGCTGCACATTATCTTTTACACAGTACCTGTGGGGTCAAAATGAACACTACACCTATAGATGAATGTCTTAAGGGGTGCAGTTTTTAAAATGGGGTCACTTCTCGGGGGTTTCAACTGTACTGGTATCTCAGGGGCTTCTGCATACATGACAGCACCAGAAAAGTTCCAGTAGGCCAAATAGTGGTCCTTCCCTTCTAAGCCTTGCCGTCTGCCCAGGCAGCTGATAACAGCCACATGTAGGGTATTGCTGTACCCAGGAGAACCCACATTACAATTTAAGGGGTGTATATCTCCGGTGGCGCATGCTGGGCATAATATATTGGACACTGAAATGGCATATATATATATTTAAAATTGCAAATCTCACGCTGCGCCATCTGCTGCGCAATACCTTTTAGACAATACCTGTGGGCTCAAAATTCTGACTACACCTCTAGTTGACTGCCTTAACCCCTTAATGACCAGCCTATTTTAGACCTTAATGACCAGGCCATTTTTTAAGTTTTTCCATCGTCACATTCCAAGAGCTATAACCTTTTTATTTTTGCGTCGACATATCTGTATAAGGTCTTGTTTTTTGCGGGACAAGTTGTATTTTTTAATAGCACCATTTTGCGGGACATATTATTTATTGATTAACTTTTATTAACTTTTTGTTTGGGGGGAAATAGAAAAAAAACCTGAAATTTCGCCACTCTTTTTCACGTCTTAAATCTACGCCGTTTACCGTGTGATATAAATAACACAATAACTTTATTCAGCGGGTTGTTACGATTGCAACGATACCAAATTTGTATAGTTTTTGTATGTTTTACTACTTTTACACAGTAAAAACGCTTTTTTTTCAAAATTATTTGTTTTTGTGTCTCCATGTTTGAAGAGCCGTAACGTTTTTATTTTTTCGCCGATGCAGTTGTGTGAGGGCTTTTTTTTTGCGGGAAGACTTGTAGTTTTTATTGGTACCATTTTGGAGTAGATGCGACTTTTTGATCACTTTTTATCACATTTTTTTAAAGTCAGTATTCACAGAAAACAGCAATTTTTCCATAATTTTATATTACATTTTTTACGGCGTTCACCGTGCGGGTTAAATAATGTAATAGATTTATAGTCGGGGTCGTTACGGACGCGGCGATACCAAATATGTGTAACTTTTTAACTTTATTTTGTTTTTTTAATAGTAAAGCATTTTGTAAGGGGAAAAGCTGGGTTTTTCATTTTTTTTCACATTTTTTTTAAATTTAACTTTATTAAACTTTTTTTTCACTTTTTTACCAGTCCCACTAGGGGACTATAATATGCGATTCTGCGATCGCATTTATAATACACTGCAATACTTTTGTATTGCAGTGTATTACTGCCTGTCCGTTTAACACGGACAGGCATCTGCTAGGTCATGCCTGAGGCATGATCTAGCAGGCATTCACTACAGGCAGACTTGGGGGGCGTTTATTAGACCCCCGGCTGCCATTGGAGACACAGACACTCGGCGATCGTATCGCCGGGTGTCGGTGGTGAGAGAGGGAGCTCCCTCCCTCTCTCCAAAACCACTCAGATGCGGTGCTCGCTATTGAGCACCGCATCTGAGGGGTTAAACGGGTGAGATCGATACTCACACGTTATAAAATTGCAAATCTCACTCTGCACCATCTGCTGCACATTATCTTTTACACAGTACCTGTGGGGTCTAAATGCTCACTACACCTATAGATGAATGTCTTAAGGGGTGTCGTTTTTAAAATGGGGTCACTTCTCGGGGGTTTCAACTGTACTGGTATCTCAGGGGCTTCTGCATACATGGCAGCACCAGAAAAGCTCCAATAGGCTAAATGGTGGTCCTTCCCTTCTAAGCCCTGCCATGTGCCCAGGCAGCTGAAAACAGCCACATGTAGGGTATTGCCGTACCCAGGAGAACCCACATTACAATTTAAAGGGTGTATATCTCCGGTGGCGCATGCTGGGCACAATATATTGGACACTGAAATGGCATATATATATATATATATATATATATATATATATAAAATTGCAAATCTCACGCTGCACTATCTGCTGCACAATACCTTTTACACAGTACCTGTGGGGTCAAAATGCTCACTACACCTCTAGATGAATGTCTGTGCACCGCATCTGAGGGGTTAAACGGGTGAGATCGATCTCACACGTTCAAGCAGGGACGCCCCCAGCCCTCAGCTACCTCTGGCAGCTGAGAGCAGGGAGATTTGACAGCTTCCTGCTCTTTTTACTTATTCCGATGCAATAGACTTTTTACGTCGCTGCATCGGAATAAGGCCCGTTAGTGACCGACGTAGAAACACTATGGGCTGGTCACTAACGGGTTAAACTGAACTTTAAACTTTCCTGGGGGTTTTACAGACAACTTACACAAAAACAATCATTAACTCTTTATCTCATAGGCCGAATTATACAGGGTAAACTTCTTAACCCTTCGGTTACTTTCATGGTGGTGGTTCAAGGGGTTAAAACGAACAGACAGGTTCCCATGAAATATACAATGAATTGAGAACAATTCCATCTGCCCTGCAATTTTGTTATTATAAATATATCCTATATAATTACAAATCCTGACATATATACAGCAACAGAACCAACCTCAGTACATAAATACAGCACCAGAACCAACCTCAGTACACATTTACATCCCCAGAACCAATCTCATTACATATATACAGATTCTAGTTCTTTTCTTCTCCCTCTGGTCCACACTCCTATGATGGATTTCTACCGGCCATGACCCATTTCTGCAGTATTCCGCTCAGATGTCTTCAGCTTCTCACTTTTAAAACATTTCTGCACCTATAAACGAGGTTAAAATTCTGAACACCTCTAAATATAATAAAGCGCCATACACTGCACCTCTAACTAAAAGAGTGCCATACACTGTGTCCCTGATTATAATAGTATCATACACTGTGTCACATACACACACCGTGCCCCCATAGCCCACTGTAGATAGTGACCCCTATAAAGCCCCTGTAGATAGTGTCCCACATACAACCCTCTGTAGATAGTGCCCACATATAGACTTCAGAGCTGCAAGGCAATAGTGCTAACCACTGAGCCACCATGCTGTCCTACATATAGCTTCCCCTATAGATAGTGCTCAATGTATAGCCCACCTCTGTAAATAGTGTCTCACATATAGCTTCCCCTGTATATAGTGTCCCACATACAGCCCACCCCTATAGAAAGTGCCTAAAATAGCTTCCCTATAGATAGTGCTCTACATATAGCCCACCCCTGTATAGTGTCTCACATATAGCTCCCCCTGTATATAGTGCCCCACATATAGACCACCCTGTAGATAGTCCCCCACATCCCCACATATAGACCCCCCTGTAGATAGTGGCCCACATCCCCACATATAGACCCCCTGTATATAGTGGCCCACATATAGACCACCCCTGTATATAGTGGCCCACATCCCCACATATAGACCCCCTGTAGATAGTGCCCCACATCCCAACATATAGATCCCCCCGTATATAATGGCCACATCCCCACATATAGACCCCCCTGTAGATAGATCCCCACATATAGACCCCCCTATATAGTGGCCCACATCCCCACATATAGACGACGCCCCCCATAGATAGAGCCCCCACTTTAGATAATGCCACTGACAGTTTTATTAGAAAAAAGAAAAAGAAAAACATTACATACTCACATGATCCCGTTCCCGCTCCGTCTGATGGCAATGCAGACATGCTCTCTTCTGAGCAGGTCTGCTGCAGCTGAACGACGCGTCCTTCAAAGGCCCTGATTGGCAGGGCAGAATGACTTGCCGCGTCAATCAGCGCCTTTCAAGCATGGAAGCGGCGCGATGACGTCATCGCGCTGCTAGCGTAGTTGAAAGGTGCTGATTAGCGGGGCAAGTCATTTTGCCCTGCCAATCAGCGTCATTGTAAGGTGCTGAATGGTCGGAACATGCCCGGGCATTCAGCGCTAATGCATGTATTTGTACCTGCGTGCTATAGACGCAGGTACAATTACTGCAAGACGGGGTGACTGTCACTAGCATCGGGGCCCCCTCCGGTGCTAGCAACGCCTACGTGCATTAGAGGGCCTGTGTCGCCCGGCCCATACTTGTTGGAGGCTCGGCGGCACAGGCCCCGTACTAGCGGCACTACCGCTGTAGCAGCCATAACGGCCGCTAGCGGTGCCACCGGGCATATGGGGGGGGTGTTGGCTGGTGGCATGGGCCCCCCCAAGCCGCGGGCCCCCTGCAGACCGCTACGGCTGCTACCGCGGTAGTTACGCCACTGCTTATAGGACAAAGAAAATAATTACTCTTTAACATGGACATAATCTGCAAATTGCATGGACTTTGATAGTACAACTACATTATATTTTTATGTATCCGCTGCTGCTTTCTTTCCAATATATTAGCACTAGTAACATTTTAGCAGTTTGCAAATGCTGGTTTTACAGTTGTTCATCAAAAGATTGTGTAAGACTATCAATAATGCCATTTTAAGTGCCTTATTTTAGTTGGAAATATAAAAATCTAAATTAATGCATGACATTGAGCTGAAATTGAATCATATTTTATTAGCCTTACTAATACATTTAAAATAAATTAAAACCTCTTTTTTTATGACTCTTGTTCAATTGAAAGCTGAAAAAAAAAATGAAGACTCAGTTTACATTTCACAGGATTTCTAAGAATTGAATGGAAGCCAAACAAAAAAAATTTAGTTTGCTTACTAAGCTTGACATTTCAACATAATGCACAAATCCTTCAAAAGAAAATTAGCTAGTGGTTCAATAAAGCGTATTATTTTCACCTCCTTGGAGAGATTTTGCCTTTTTCTGTGATGTTATCTTTAAAATAAAATCATGTTTGATCTTCTTTGAACATATACTTTTTATTGATTGTTGTTATTCCATGTTAGGAAAAACAATACTTATTAACCCCTTAATGACCAGGCCATTTTGCATGTTAATGACCAAGGATCACGGTCGCATTCCAAGAGTCGTAACTTTTTTTTTATTCCATCGACGTAGCCGTATAAGGACTTGTTTTTTGCGGGACTAGTTGTATTTTGTAATTGTACCATTTTTAGATGCTTATAATATATTGATTAACTTTTATGAACTTTATTTTAGGAGAGAATAGAAAATAAGCAGCTATTCCAGCATTAATTTTCACGTTATAAATTTACACCGTTTACTATGCAGCGTAAATAACATGTTAACTTTATTCTATGGGTCGGCACGATTACGGGGATATCAAATATGTATAGGTTTTATATGTTTTCCTACGTTTGCACAATAAAAAGCCTTTTAGAAAAAAATTACTGTTTTTTGCATCGCCACATTCCAAGAGAATTTTTTTTATTTTTCAGTCAATGTGGCCGTATGTGGGCTTGATGTTTGCGGGCCAATGTGTAGTTTTCATTAGTACTATTTTGGGGTACATAGGACTTATAGATTAACTTTTATTGAATTTTTTATGGGGGGAATGGGAGAAAAGAGAATTTTGCCGTTGTTTTTTTGCGGTTTTTTTGGACGCCGTGTATCCGGCAGTTTAATTAATGTGTTCATTTTATTGTTCAAGTTATTACAATCGCGGGGATACCATATATGTGCATGTGTTATTCGTTTTGACACTTTTACTAAATTAGATTTTTGATTTTGACTGAATTTTTTTTTTTTTTCACAAACTTTATTTAACTGATTTACATTTTTTTTTTTAGTCCCACCATGGGACTTCACTATGCGATCTGCTGATCGCATATATAATGCTTTGGTATACTTAGTATACCAAAGCATTATTGGCTGTCAGTGTAAAACTGACAGGCAATCTATTAGGTCATGCCTCCGGCATGGCCTAACAGGCATTTGCTGAAGGCAGACCTGGTGGTCTTTGTTAGGCCCCCGGCTGCCATGGAAACCCGATGGCGACCAGCAATTTCTTTGCGGGGGTGCCGATGGGGTGACAGAGGGAGCTCCCTCCCTCTGTCAAACACATTAGATGTCGCTGTCACTATTGACAGCGGCATTTAATGGGTTAAACTGCCAGAATCGTAGCGTGCTTCGATTCCGGCAGTTGCAGCAGGAGCCAGGCTGTGTATAACAGCCGTGCTCCTGCCGCTGATCGCGTAGGTACAGTGGCAGTACCCGCGCCATCACAGGACGGATATATCCGTACTCCTGCGCAAACTAGCAGCTGCAGAGGACGGATATATCCGTCCTTCGGCGTTAAGAGGTTAAAGAAGTATCAACTACGTAACAATAAATCTTAGATGACTATGACTTAGAAGTCTGCATGTCCTAGGCTTTGTCACAAAATTAGTATATTGTCTCCATTATACTTAATGTTACATAGAGTAATTAGCAATATCTCTGACTTCTCTTGCAGCAATGTTATCTGTAGAATATATATTCTTGTCAATGACAATAAAATATTAACCCCTAGGCGCACCACAACGCAACTGTACGTCCATGTGGCCAGTGTCTTAAGGCACAGGGACGTACAGTTACTGCGTGGTTCCGGGTTCACACTGTCGGCGACAGTGTGCACCGGAAACCGGGAGGCCAGCTGTCCCTGACAGCTGACACTCCACTGTATGCTGATCATCGGCTTATTTCCGCTGATTTCAGCAATTAACCACTTAATTGCGGTGATCGATTGCAATCACCACATTCAGGGGTTTCTAGCACATCGGCAGACCTCACATTGAAATCGTGAGCTTTGCAGATGGCTAGCATGGCAATTAGAGGCCAAGTAATGGCCTCCGGGTATGCCATGTATGGAAGCCCATCAGGATCAGCCTCCTGATAGGCTTCCTGTCAAAGTGACAGGACGTCACTGGCGTTCGCGATGCACACTGTCGATGACTGTCTGTGCATCGAGAACCGGGAGGTCAGCTGTCCCTGACAGCTGACACTCCACTAGTTGCCGATCAGCGACTCATTGCCGCTGATTTCGGCAATTAACCCGTTACATGCGGGGCTCGATTGCGATCTCCGCCTGTACAGGGTTTGTAGCACATCAGCAGCCTCCATGCAATTGTGGGGGCTGCTGATGCTTGTGATGGCACCCGGGGGCTAGACAACGGCCCCCGGGTCTGCCATGTATGCAAGCCTATGAGGACCAGCCTCTGTGACGTCACACTGACAGTTGGAATACGTTACACTACCTAGGTAGTGTAATGTATTCTAGCAGCGATCAGAGCTGCAGGTAAAAAAAGAAAGTGTAAAAAGTAAAGAAATTTTTTTTAAAAAAGTTAATAAAAATGTTTTACAGAAGTGTAAAAATAAAAGATTTTTTTTCCCTATAAGTCTCTTATTATAGGAAAAAATGAAACCGTTAAAAAACAGCATTCGTAACGACCCAATCTATAAAACTATAATGTTATTTTTACCGCACGGTGAACGCCGCAAAAAAAATTAACTAAAAACGATGCCATAATCACTATTTTTTGGTCACCAACCCTCCAAAAATATAGAATAAAAAGTGATCAAATAGTCGCATGTACCCAAAAATAGTACCAAATAAAAACTACAACCCGTCTTGCAAAAAACGCTTTTACAACGCTTTACATCCCTTACACTGCTTTTTTGACTGAAAAAAAAAAAAAGTTACGGCTCAGAATATGGTGACAGAAAATAAATTATTTTTATAAAGAAGTGATTTTATTGTGCAAACGCTGAAAAACATAAAAAAACTATATACATATGGTATCGCCGTAATCGTACCGACCCGCAGAATAAAGTAAAATTGTTATTTATAGCGCATTATGAACGCCGTAAGAAATAAAGAATTGAAAACGCCAAAATCACTGTTTTTGGTCACCAAAGCTCTAAATAAAATGTAATAAAAAGTGATCAAAAAGATGCATGTACCAAAAAAGTGTACCAATAAAAACTACAGCTCGTCCTGCCAAAAATAAGCCCTCACACCGCTCAATTAATGGAAAAATAAAAACGTTATGACATTTGGAAGACGGGGAGTGAAAACTAAAATGGAAAAGTAAAAAAGGATCAGTCCTGCAAAAAAAATTAAAATTATTACCACATTTGGGGTATTGTCATACTCAGGAGAGATTGCGATACAAATTTAGGGTGACTTTTTCTCCTTTTATCCCTTGTGAAAATGAAAAAATTCAACATTTTAGTGGACAGAAATGTTTATATTCATTTTCACGGCCTAATTCTACTAAATTCTGCAAAAAACCTGTGTGGTATAAATGCTTAATATACCCCTAGAAAAATTCCTTGAGGGGTGTAGTTTCTCAAATGGGGTAACTTTTGGGATGTTTCCACTGTTTTGTTCCCTCCAGGGCGTCGCAATCGCGACATGGCACTAAAAACCAATCCAGCAAAATCAGCAAAATCAAAGTCCAAATGGCGCTCCCTCCCTTCTGAGCGCTGCCGTGGGTCCAAACAGCAGTTTATTACCACATATAGGGTATTTCCGTAATCGGGAGAAGATGCTTTACAAATGTTGGGGTGCATTTTCTTCTTTATTCCTTATAAATATTAAAAATTTCTATGTTATTATAGAAAAAAAAAGTAGATTTTCATTTTCACAGACTAACTCCAATAAATATAGAAAAATACCTGTGGGGTCAAAGTGCTAACTATACCCCTTGATAAATTCCTTGAGGGGTCTAGTTTCCAAAATGGGGTCACTTTTGGGGAGTTTCCACTGTTTTGGCACCACAAGACCTCTTCAAACCTGACATGGTGCCTAAAATATAATATAAAAATAAGCAGGTCCCAAAATCCACTAGGTGCTCCTTGGCTTCTGAGGCCGGTGTTTCATCCATTAGGGCTCTAGGGCCACATGTCGGATATTCCTAAAAACTGCAGGACCTGGGCAATAAATATTAAGTTGTATTTCTCTGGCAAAAGCTTCTGTGTTACACAATTTTTTTATTACAAATGAATTTCGGCAAGAAAAGGAGACATTTTTACATTTCCCCTCTACGCATAAAGAGTTAAGAAACTTTCTGAATGCTGTTTTGAATACTTTGAGGGGTGCAGTTTTTAAAATGAGGTGATTTATTGGGGGATTCTAATATATAAGGCCCTCAAAACCACTTCAGAAATGAACTGGTCCCTGTAAAAATAGCCTTTTGAAATTTTCTTGAAAATGTGAGAAATTGCTGCTAAAGTTCTAAGCCTTGTAATGTCCTAGAAAAATAAAAGGATGTTCAAAAAACGATGCAAATATAAAGTACACATATGGGAAATGGTAACTAGTGACTATTTTGTGTGGTATTACTATATGTTTTACAAGCAGATACATTTAAAATTTAGAAAAATGCACATTTTTGCAAATGTTCTCTAAATTTTGGTGTTATTCACAAATAAATATTGTATTTATCGACCAAATTTTTCCACTATCACAAAGTACAATATGTCTCAAGAAAACAATCTCAGAATCGCTTGGATAGGTAAAAGCATTCCGGAGTTATTACCACATAAAGTGACACGTCAGATTTGAAAAGATCGGCTGTGCCACAAGACCAAAACAGGCTGCATCCTAAAGGGGTTAACCCCTAGGCGCACCAGGACACAACTGTACGTCCATGTAGCCAGTGTCTTAAGGCACAGGGACGTACAGTTACTGCGTGGTTCCCGGTTCACACTGTCGGCGACAGTGTGCACCGGGAACCGGGAGGCCAGCTGTCCCTGACACCTGACACCTGACAGCTGATAGCTGGCACATCGACAGTGTGCATCGTGAACGGCAGTGACGTCCTGTCACTTTGACAGGAAGCCTATCAGGAGGCTGATCCTGATAGGCTTCCGTACATGGCAGACACCGAAGCCATTACTTGGCCTCCGATCGCCATGATAGCCATCTGCAAACCTCACGAATTCATCGTGAGGTCTGCCGATGAGCTAGAAACCCCTGAATGCGGTGATTGCAATCGATCACCGCAATCAAGGGGTTAATTGCCGGAATCAGCGGAAATAAGCCGCGGATCGGCATACAGCCGGCACAGGGTGTTTCCACTATTTTGTTCCCTCCAGGGGGTTGCAATCGCGACATGGCACTAAAAACCAATCCAGCAAAATCTGCGCTCCAAATTCCAAATGGCGCTCCCTCCATTCTGAGCGCTGCCGTGGGTCCAAACAGCAGTTTATTACCACATATGGGGTATTTCCGTAATTGGGAGAAGATGCTTTACAAATGTTGGGGTGAATTTTCTTCTTTATTCCTTGTAAATATTAAAAATGTCTATGTTATTTCAGAAAAAAAGTAGATTTTAATTTTCACAGACTAACTCCAATAAATATAGCAAAATACCTGTGGGGTCAAAGTGCTAACTATACCCCTTGTTAAATTCCTTGAGGGGTCTAGTTTCCAAAATGGGGTCACTTTTGGGGAGTTTCCACTGTTTTGGCACCACAAGACCTCTTCAAACTTGACATGGTGCCTAAAATATAATCTAAAAATAAGCAGGCCCCAAAATCCACTAGTTGCTCCTTTGCTTCTGAGGCCGGTGTTTCGGTCCATTACCGCACTAGGGCCACATGTGGGATATTCCTAAAAACTGCAGGACCTGGCCAATAAATATTGAGTTGTATTTCTCTGGTAAAACCTTCTGTGTTACACAATTTTTTTATTACAAATGAATTTCGGCAAAAAAAAGAGAAATTTGAAAATTTCCCCTCTACATTGCTATATTTCCTGTGGGAAAATACTTTCTGAATGCTGTTTTGAATACTTTGAGGGGTGCAGTTTTTAAAACGATTTATTGGGGTATTCTAATATATAAGGCCCTCAAAACCACTTCAGAACTGAACTGGCCCCTGTAAAAATAGCCTTTTGAAATTTTCTTGAAAATGTGAGAAATTGCTGCTAAAGTTCTAAGCCTTGTAACGTCCTAGAAAAATAAAAGGATGTTCAAAAAATGATGCAAATATAAAGTACACATATGGCAAATGGTAACTAGTGACTATTTTGTGTGGTATTACTATCGGTTTTACAAGCAGATTCATTTAAATTTAGAATAATGCACATTTTTGCAAATTTTCTCTACATTTTGGTGTTTTTCACGAATATATATTGAATTTATCGACCAAGTTTTCCACTATCATAAAGTACAATATGTCACGAGAAAACAATCTCAGAATCGCTTGGATAGGTAAAAGCATTCCGGAGTTATTACCACATAAAATAACACATGTCAGAATTGAAAAAATCGGCTGTGCCAGAAGGCCAAAACAGGCTGCGTCCTAAAGGGGTTAAGGGCTAAGGCTCTGTTTTTAAGGAAGTCGTGTCTGGCATACAAATTTGTTTTGAAACAGAGCTATAGTGGCCTATCATAGTACCAGAGGATCTTAGGGTGAACCCAGGCTCTGACAAAATGGTTAGTCAGACCCTCCATTTGGAGTTAACTTTGGAACCAATCACTTATCAATTTCCTATGAGTTGATTCACAAATTCTATTAGACATTATTGATGATATCTCCTGTGTGTGCAATTATAATAACAAAATTATAAGATACAATCTAAGGTGGATATGTATATGGTCTATGTAGGTGGAGGATGGCCCCTCAGAATCATTTTCTCTGGCAGGCCTAAGGTACCCTAGTTTCACAATAAACAGATCTGTAACATCTATAGCCATGGCCCGTCGTTCTGACTTAAACCTCGACGGCCATGGCCATGGACATCTTACCTATGTGCAGCGTCACTTCCGGACACTGAAAACATCTCCGGCGGGCGCGTGTGCCCGTGTGTGCACGGTCTTAAAGGGCCAGTGCGCACATTTTGCAGGAAGCCTGCAATCTAGCCCAGGATGCCCTGGGCTATAAAAAGGGCACTGTCCTCTTGCTCTTTGCCAGAGCATTGTTTGTTACCCATAGTTTGTCCTGCTAATGGTCTCCCAGTGTCTTCCAGTTTCCCAGTGTACCTTGTTCCTGTATCCCGTATCCTGTTTCTGTGCTACCCAGTTCTAGTGCCGTGCTGTGCTGTTGCCGTGCTGTGCTACAGTCTACGCTTGATTTTCTACGCCTCACCTGACACCTTCCCTCCGCCTGGTCCTGGACGTGCTTGCTTCGCTACTGTCTACGTTGCCTCCGGTATCCTCACTGAACTATTGAACTCTGTACTTTACCTGTTTGGCCAGCTGCCGTCCCGCTACGTGGTACGGCCCAGTGGGTCCAAACCCCGCATCGTGACAAGATCCAATGAATCCTGACAGATCCCATTGACTTAAGGCCCTTTTACATGGGCCAATTATTGGGCAAACGTTCCAGATCATTGCCCTGTTTACAACACTCGTTCATTGGCTGATTATATCGTTCTAAATGCGGGAAATATTATCGTTGTTGGCAACACATCTCCCTGTTTAAACAGGGAGACGTGCTTCCGACATGATAAAAAATGTATGGGGATGAGTGATCGCAGTAACGAGCTCGTCTCGAGACTAGCTCCTTGTGAAAGGAGCAAACGAGCGCCGATCAACGATCTATCTCGTTGATCGGCACTCATTTACATAGCCCAGGTCGGCCGCGTAAGACCAGATTTACAGTGGGCACTGTCAGGTTTCTGTTGAGGTTCTGGTATATTTGATAGCAAAAATATCACTTAAGACTAAGCTAATTTTGCGATAAAAAATACTGGAATCCACATAGAATGGGAAATCTTCAATGTGAAGACTGAAAGTCTAAAAATGAAATTACACTCCAGCAATGTAACAAGAAAAATTGTCCTGAATTAGGAAAAATATGTAATAGACTGTCCTATTATGTTAAAATAAGTCAATAGCCACAGAGATCCCCCATGCAACCATCATGATAGGATCCCTTATTTTAAAAAAAATAAAGTTTTATATCACAATCACCACATGACTACTTAAACACAAGTAAATTGCACATTTTACATGGCAGCATAGTTGTCATAACTAGAGATGAGCGAACCGGGACAACCGAACCCGGTTTCGGTCCGAACTTCCGGAAAAGTTCGGTTCGCAGCGAATCCGAACTTCACCGGGTTCGGCCGAACCCGTTTTGACCGAACCCGGTCAAAAATATTATACAAATCGGCAGCCACTTATCTCTATCAATCACTGATAGAGAAAAGAGGCTGCTGATTAAAAATAAAATAAAATAAAAAGCATTTCATACGTACCTGGTCGTTGTCTTGCGGACGAGTCCCTCTTCTTCCTCCAGTCCGACCTTCTTTTCTGACGCGGCAGCCTGTGATTGGCTGCAGAGGCCTCTGCAGCCCGTGATTGGCTGCAGCACCGCTCACATGGGCTGCATCGTCATCAAGGAATGTCGGGCCGGATGTCGCGAGGGACGCGTCACCAAGGCAACGGCCAGGAGACCGGACTGGAGGAAGCAGGGAGTTCCCGGTAAGTATGAACGTCTTTTTTTTTTTACAGGTACTCTATATTGTGATCGGTAGTCACTGTCCAGGGTGCTGAAACAGTTACTGCCGATCAGTTAACTCTTTCAGCACCCTGCAGAATGACTATTTACTGACGTCGCCTAGCAACGCTGCCGTAATGACGGGTGCACACATGTAGCCACCCGTCATTACGGGGCCTCATGCACACGACCCTAAAAACACCCGTTATTACGGGTCGTAATTACGACCCGAAATAGCGGGCTCACAGACTTCTGTTACCCACGGGTACCTTCCCGTTTTCTCACGGGAAAGTGCCCGTGCCGTTAAAAAGATAGAACATGTTCTATTTTTTTATTTTACGGGCCGTGCTCGTAATTACGACTCATAATTACGAGCATGGCCGGCCACGGGCAACCGGCCGCTTTTGTGAGCCGTGCTGTTATTATAAGGGTATGTTCACACGACAGCGTCCGTTACGGCTGAAATTACGGGGATGTTTCCGCCTGTAAACATCCCCGTAATTTCAGCCGTTACGGCATGTGCAGGCGCTTGAACGCCGCGTCCATTACGGACGTAATTGGTGCTGCTATTCATTGGAGTCAATGAGTAACGGCTCCAATTCCGGCCAAAGAAGTGACAGGTCTCTTCTTTGACGCTGGCGTAAATATACGCCTCGTGTGAATAGACAAACGTCTGCCCATTGCTTTCAATGGGCAGATGTTTGTCAGCGCTATCGAGGCGCTATTTTCAGACGTAATTCGGGGCAAAAACGTCCGAATTACGTCCGTAATTAGTGCGTGTGAACATACCCTGTGTTCACACGCACTAATTACGGACGTAATTCAGGCGTTTTTGTCCCGAATTACGCCCGAAAATAGAACATGTTCTATTTTTTTAACGGCACGGGCACCTTCCCGTGAGAAAACGGGAAGGTACCCGTGGGTAACAGAAGTCTGTGAGCCCGTTATTGCGGGTCGTAATTACGACCCGCAATAACGGGTGTTTTTACGGTCATGTGCATAATGGGAGCACGGCTTGGAAAAACGACCGGCTGCCTATGGCCGGCCGTGCTCATCTCCTGAAATACTCTGTGCTGCCTTAAACTCTGTGGACAGGTCAAGATCCTGTTTCTTTTAAATGCTGCTGGGGAACCCGCTTGATCCACTATATAAGGCTGCGCTACAGTGCAGCATTTAAAAGAAACAGGATCCTGACCTGTCCACGGAGTTTAAGGCAGCACAGAGTATTTCAGGAGATGAGCGTGCAGATTCAGTGCTGCTGTGAACTCTGCTCTTACCATTACGTAGCTCTCAGTCTGTTACCTCTCCTCCACTACTGTCCTCAATAACACCTTCATGATTGGCAAGTCACCACGTAACGGTAAGAGCAGAGTTCACAGCAGCACAGAGTATTTCAGGAGATGAGCGTGCGGATCTTGTGCGCGGTAGTGACTTGCCAATCATGTGAAGGTGTTCTTGAGGACAGGAGTGGAGGAGAGGTAACAGACTGAGAGCTACGTAATGGTAAGAGCAGAGTTCACAGCAGCATAGAATATTTCAGGAGAGGAGCGTGCAGATTCTGTGCTGCTGTGAACTCTGCTCTTACCATTACGTAGCTCTCAGTCTGTTACCTCTTCTCCACTCCTGTCCTCAAGAACACCTTCACATGATTGGCAAGTCACCACCGCGCACAAGATCCGCACGCTCATCTCCTGAAATACTCTGTGCTGCTGTGAACTCTGCTCTTGCCGTTACGTGGTGACTTGCCAATCATGAAGGTGTTATTGAGGACAGTAGTGGAGGAGAGGTAACAGACTGAGAGCTACGTAATGGTAAGAGCAGAGTTCACAGCAGCACTGAATCTGCACGCTCATCTCCTGAAATACTCTGTGCTGCCTTAAACTCTGCCGCGAAGATACAGGGCGCCAAAAGACAGTATCATACATGGCCATACAGACATATATACAAACAAACATACATGCAAACATACATACATACATATATACAAACATACATACATACATATATACAAGCATGCACATATATACATGCAAACATACACACATATATACATACAAACTATCATACATACATGCATACACACATGAAAACATACACACAAACATGCAGATACATATATACAAGCATGCACAAATATACATGCAAACATAAATACATGCAAACATAATTACATACATGCACATATATATAAACATACATGCAAAAATAAAAACATGCAAACATACATACATACATGACAACATACATACATACATACATGCAAACATACATACATGCACATATACATACAAACATGAAAATATACATACAAACATGCACATACATACATACATACATGACAACATACATACATACATACAAATATACATTCATGCAAATATACATTCATGCAAACATACATAAATGCAAACATACATACATACATGCAAATATATACATGCAAATATACATACAAACATGCACATATATACATACATGCAAACATACATGCACATATATACATACATACATACATACATGACAACATACATACATACATACATGCAAACATACATAAAATGCAAACATACATACATACAAACATACATACATACATGCAAATATATACATGCACATATATACATACATGCCAACATACACACATGCAAACATACATACATGCAAATATATACATGCAAATATACATACAAACATGCACATATACATACATGACAACATACATACATACATACATACATGACAGCATACATACATGACAACATACATTCATGCAAACATACATTCATGCAAATATACATACATGCAAAGATACATTCATGCAAACGTACATGCAAACATACATACATACATGACAACATACATACATACATACATACATACATACATACATACATACATGACAACATACATACATGCAAACATACATTCATGCAAACATACATACATGCAAACATACATTCATGCAAACATATATACATACATGCCAACATACATGCACATATATACATACATACATACATGACAACATACATACATGCCGAAAAAAATAAATAATACGTTCATACTTACTTTCCTCCTGTCCGGCCTCCAGCGATGACGTTTCATCCATGTCGCCGCTGCAGCCTGTGATTGGCTGCAGAGGCGGTCACGTGTGATGAAGCGTCATCCTGACGTGCGTGACCGCCACTACAGCCTGTGATTGGCTGCAGCGGCGAAAGGGATGAAACGTCATCGCTGGAGGCCGGACAGGAGGAAAGTAAGTACGATCGTATAATTTTTATTACATTTAAATTGTATTTTCCGCGCGTCGAGCATGAACTGTCAAGGTTGCTGAAAGAGTTAGTGCAGCCCATTAACTCTATCAGCACCCTGGACAGTAGCATGCTCGGCGCACGGAAGTGACAGGTTCGGTCCGAACTAGTTCGGTCCGAATCGAACTTTTTTGTGAAATTCGGCGAACTAGCCGAACCGAACTTTTGAAAAGTTCGCTCATCTCTAGTCATAACTATATTATAAATGAAAACCAGGATGCCAACTTGAACAGAGCCTAAGGGTCATCATGAGCATCATGTATTAAACATTTCACACTGCAGAGAACAAACTCGATAACTTGAAAAGGCTAATAATAAGCAGCGTTCTTGTCACATCTATGGGGTATGTGGACACACTGGGCCGTTCAGCCTTAGCAGATTAGCAGCTGGTCAAACGGAAAGTTTATGACAGTCACTAGAGCGAGAGTACCCGGGTAGCTTGCTTGTTTTGGACTATCGGAAGCAGGCTTGTTTTGGACTATCGGAAGCTGGCTTGAGCCTGTCTATCGGAAGCTTGCTTGTGCTGGATAACCGGACTTGAACACTGAAGTCGTCTCGGACACTTTACTTGACACGGACACTGGACCTGAACATTGAAGTCGTCTCAGACACTAGGCTTTGCTCGGACACCGGACACAAATACTGGATACGGGAATACAGTATACAGCTAGGGAACCTTCGGGCATAGAGTGGTGGAGAGAGCAGATTGCACCAGCGTCCTGGAGCAGTGAGACACTGACGCAGAGGACAAAGAGGCAGGTGGCTGCTGGGGTTAGTGAGACCAGCGGCTGGTTCTTAGGTATCCCTGAAAGGGGAAGTAACTTAATTATACTACAGTTGTAGTGTAGGCAAAAAATAAACAAATATTATCGCCTTGTAAGGAGGGTTGGGTGAGGTGTCATGATGAAGCCCCCACATAAATGCCATGGAAAAAGATGAAACAAAGCAGGAAGTTAGTGTAACCAAACTAAAATATGTCTCAAAACAAATACACAATCAGACCAGTATAGTCCAAACATTTCTATTTTATTCGTCCATAGACATGGACACCCCATTCCCACAATACCAAACAAATTTAAAACATACTTAAAACCATAAGCCCTTATGAGACCATCAGTATCTCAGCAACTATAATATATCTATCCCGTATTACAATATTAGTAACAGAGAACACAATCTATTCCCCACAACCCCCAAATGACTACTGTGGAGATAACAAAAGCATGTCCAAAACAGTACTTAGTAACAGAAAAAAAGTGGGGGTGTTTTAATTACCTGTAGCTGGCATGATGGATGATGGAAAAATCACAAGAGAGACACCTCAACGCGCAGAGCTGATTTTGGTATATCAGGAACGGTGTCCAATGGCGCATGGTGCGTGAAAAGCCCGGTTACCGTGTGCCTACCGTGTCAAGGGTGAGAGTGCAAACGAGGGCAATAGCACTTCACCGCCAGCGCTTCTGCCCACGCTTTGACTACTTCCGGCATCACGCAAAGTCCGATCCATCACGCGCATGCGCACTACACCAATGCACTACAGATTACGGAGGAGGGTAAATTATTTAAAAATTAGATGTAACATTGAGTTTTCCATCAACCATCCACCAGAGGTAGTCATAGTCCCAGACTTATTCTTAGGTAAAGGACATAAGGCAAATAATAACATCTCTGGATCCTCATAAATAATACTGCATTGTCATTAATCCATGTGGACGGGAGACCGCGCAAAGGAGACCACCACCCGTGCCCCACACGAGCGGTGAGCATCCATCGCGCAGACCCCATCCACAAAAGACAAGGACAACACTACCACAACCCACAATACAAATAGATAACAATTCATTCCATCCTTAAATCTGATACATCAAACTATAAGAAGAAATTAGTATTCAGAGGAGGCCACCGCATAGAAAAAAACAAATCCTATTTATTAAATAAAAAAGTAAAAATTGAGGGAAAATTTGGTTGCAAAAGAGGAACTCCAGGCCTGATTGGGGGGGCGGCCATGTCCCACTGCCATGTAATATACATGACAGTGTAGGTACAGGCAGGCCCACCAAGGAGGCCAGAGCCCCCAAAAAGCAAACAAAAGTAAAAGCAGAAAAATAAAAAATAATAAAGAAAAAATTATACTAAACAAATACAGTATATATATGTATGCACAATATACATAAAGTACACATAAGAAAACCTATACATAAACACACAGTGCAGTGAATAATAAAAGTGTTAAAAAATGTGTAAAAGAATATATACAGTTAGATCCAGAATTATTTGGGCAGTGACACAAGTTTTGGCATTTTGGCTGTTTACCAAAACATATTGAATATACAGTTATATAATCAATATGGACTTAAAGTGCAGACTCTCAGCTTTAATTTGAGGGTATGCACATCCTAATTTGAGGAAGGGTTTAAGAATTACAGCTCTTTAATATGTAGCTGCCTCATTTTCAAGGGTCCAAAGGTAATTGGACAATTATCTCAAAAGCTGTTTAATCAGCTGCATGGGCTATTCCCTCATTAATCCATCATCAATTAAGCAGGTAAAAGGTCTGAAGTTCATTCCAGATGTGGCATTTGCATCTGAAAGGTGTTGCTGTGAACCCACAACATGAGGTCAAAGATGCAAGTGAAACAGACCATCGTTAGGCTGAAAACAATGAAGAAATCCATCAGAGAGATAGCACAAATGTTAGGAGTGGCCAAATCAACAGTTTGGTACATTCTTGAAAAAAAAAGAGTGCAGTGGTGATCTCGTGAACTCCAAAAATACTTCATCAGAGCAAATACAGAGGGTTCACCACAACGTGCAAACCATTAATCAGACTCAAAAATAGAAAGGCCAGATTAGACTTTGCAAAACAACATCTAAAGAAGCCGACCCAGTTCTGGAACAGCATTCTTTGGACAGATGAAACTAAGATCAACCTGTACCAGAATGATGGGAGGAAGAAAGTTTGGAGAAGGCTTGGAACGGCTCATGATCCAAAGCACACCACATCCTCTGTAAAACATGGTGGATGCAGTGTGATGGCATGGGCATACATGGCTGCCAAAGCACTGGGTCACTAGTGTTTATTCATGATGTGACTGAAGACAGAAGCAGCCGGATGAATTCTGAAATGTTCAGGGATATACTTTCTGCTCAGATTCAACCAAATGCAGCAAGGTTGATTGGATGTCGCTTCACAGTACAGATGGACAATGACCCAGGACGTACTGCGAAAGCAACCCAGGAGTTTTTTAAGGCAAAGAAGTGGAATATTGTGCAATGGCAAAGTTAATCACCAGATCTCAACCTGATCGAGCTGCATTTCACTTGCTTAAGACAAAACTTAAATGGTTATTCCCATCTTTATAAATCTATTTATTTTGCTCTATCATGTAAAGATATATATTTTTGTAATTACCTTTATTTTTCTAAATGATGTATTTTTCCTGGGATTTCCTCCCAAAGTCTTGCTCGTTGTATCTTAGTTTCTTCCTCGTTGTCCAGGAATCCGACCACCACTGTTTTCCTCTAGTGCTGGCCGCGCTTGCGCAATTATATCCTCTCCGTACTTAGGAGAGGATGTCAGTGTACTCATGAACGCGCTTATACGCGCATGCGCATTAAATGCCGGCCCGGCCACCTCTCGGGTGGATGCATCATCGGTCGGCTCCTGGTCCTGCCTACTAGGTAGGTGTTCACACGGGGGGGAAGGGTTGTCGTGAGGGGGGATGTAGCTTATTGCGAGGGGGGCGTTCGCGCCGCGAGGGGGGGAGTGGCTTTGCACGAGGGGGGTAAGTGTGTTACCGTGCAGGGTGGCGGGGGCTTGCAGGGAGATGGGGCAGGGTTGCCGTGAAATACAAAGTGGCACTATAAAACGATATAAAAGGGAATAGGGAGGGTTGTCTCAACCACGCTTACCATGCCTGGTTGAGACAATTGTTCTCCCGATGCTGCTAGAACTAGATTATCTAGCAACGTCGGAAGCGCACACGAACAGAGCAGAGCTGCTTGATTGACATCGAGCCGCTCACTCCTTTTAGAAAAGATAACCAGCACTAGCTGCGTTATCTAGTTGGAAAAAAAGGTAGTTAGGAAAGGAATTTTTTACAAATTTTTACAACACTAGATTTAGAATTTTATTTAGGTTTAGGATGCATTTAAATTTAAAAAAAAAGACTCAACTTGGGAATAACCCTTTAAGGCAGAAAGACCCACAAACAAGCAACAACTGAAGACAGCTGCAGTAAATTTCTGGCAAAGCATCACAAAGGAGGAAACCCAGCGTTTGGTGCTGTCCATGGGTTCCAGACTTCAGGCAGTCATTGCCTGCATAGGATTCTCTACAAAGTATTTAAAAAATATATATTATTTATGGTAAAAATGTGTCCAATTACTTTTGAGCCCCTGATATGAGAAGGCTGTGTAGAAAAACGGTTGCAATTCCTACACGTTTCACAGGATATTTTTGTTCAACCCCTTGAATTAAACCTGAAAGTCTACACTTCAATTGCATCTCCGCTGTTTCATTGCAAATCCAATGTGGTGGCATGCAGAGCCCAAATCATGAAGATTGTGTCACTGTCCAAATAATTCTGGACCTAACTGTATATGTGTATGTGTATATATATATATATATATATATATATATACATATATATATATATATATATGTACATATATATATATATATATATATATATATATATATACATATATATATACATATATATATATATATATATATACACATATATATATATACATATATATATATATATATATATATATATATATATATATATATATATATACACGTTATTATAACAAGGCTTGGGGGTGAAAAAAAATCTTAAATATACTCCGTATTGCCTCATAAAGAATATGCATTAAATACATATATAGTGTAAGTGAAATTGTCTAGATTTAGTGTGATAGCACGATGATCCAACCAAAAAAGGAGGAACACCATGTCAATCACAAAATCGAGTATAAGTATATAAAGTGCACATCATACATCTAAAAAAGTGGAAGCTATATAAATTATAAATATACACAAAAAACAATCTCACAATATATGTGAACCCTAGGTAATTAACCATACATAATTAAATTCATCAATGTGACCAAACTACAAAAACATATATATATATATATATATATATTCATTAAAATTTTACCCTCTTTCTGTCCCAAAAAATAGAAATAATAAATACAAATAAAAATATAATTAAGTATAAAATATAGAAATAATAAGAAATATAAAATATAAAGATAAAGTATCAAGTTCATTATAGGTCTCATATGTCCCGTAAGACAATTATTAACTAATTAAGATAGTGCCTTCTTTTCCAGAGATAGTGCCAATGAGCCCTCCAGTCCTCACACATAAGTCAAATCATGTATGCGGTTCCCGTTCCAGATACTAACCAAAAATTATAAAAAAAATATATATACAATGTAAAAGAGAAGTCACGTAAATATTATTTAAAAGAAAGATGCAAAACTCAGAGATTCGTTTAAACCACGAGGTGACATTGTATTCAATGTAAAAATCCATTTTAATTCTCTCTATAGAAGGTGTTTAAATGTATCACCTCCTTTATTTCCTTCGTCCAATCTATCAATTTCTTTAATTTTTAGGAGTCTCCAGTTGCTGTTATGGTAATCTCTGAAGTGTCTCGCAAGAGGTTTATTTCTATCTCCAGATTAGTTTATGAAATCATTAGGGGAAATACCTTTTTTTTCCCGAATGTGTTAGTGTAAAGGAAGTTAGTGTAACCACTTCAACCTTTACTTTTAGCTTCACAATATACAGCACAGCACAGCGAGATCTCACTGTGAATGACAGTTTACAGTGTAATCTCGCGAGACTACGCCTGCTGTGCTGTATCTCACAGAGACGCTACAGAAGTGGTCAGGAGAATGAATACACGTCACGTCCTGGCTGGAGGTAATGGATATTCATTGTCAGGACACTGCAGTAATGTTATAGTGTGTTTATGTGACTGCAAATAGCGATATAGCTATATCGCTATGTGCAGTGTAAATGAATGGAGAGAAGTGTATGACACTGATTGGTCAGCGTCATACACTTCTCTCCACAACGCCTACTTTGTTATATAGTAAATCATGGCCAGTTGTCCATTGAGAAACTCATTAGTATAAAGCTAAAATAGGTCGTAACTCCGTTAAAAATGATCGTTTTTCTAAATAAAAAACACTGTTGTAATCTACATTACAGCGCCGATCACATCATGTACAATATAGGGCACTTATAATGTGGTGACAGAGCCTCTTTAAGGACATAATTACTTTTCCACTCTTTGGACAGTAATATTGTTGGGTTGAAAACAGACATATAGTATATCCAACCATGAATATCCTACCAGAGAAATTGGTTATAGAAGAAATAGAGGTAAACAAGAGGTTTTAATGCTTTCTTGAAATAACTTATTAAAAGTCTACTAGTGGTCAGAAAGGATTGAATTTTACTTCCCAACCTATTCTTTAATCTTGCAACACTTTCTACCATTGTCAATTCATCCTGAATTAGGCTTTTATGGGAAAACACCAGTTAATTGCAAAGACTTCCATTTGGCCTCCCTGCTGTCTACTGAGAAAAGCCAAGCATGGCTGATGTAAGATAAAGGGACAAGGTGCTCAGAAGAGCGCCAAAACTTTCTGTTTATTGATCAGCGTGGTGCTATATGTGCAGATGATGGGAAAATACCTTTAACATTTCACTGGCAATTATCTGCTTCACAATTGTTCATAATCTAAATGTCTCCCTGTTACTGTGCAGAAGGAGAAATCTGTCAATCATTGGTGAGTGGGTGGAGCTAGCAGATAGTGGATCTGAATATAAGTTCTCAAAAAAGCACATAAGTGTCAGCCACTGAAATAAGTGTGTCTGGCACTACATTATGCTGCTCTCATTGAGGGCAGAATTAAACTAAGACCAATGAAAGAAAGAGGGCAAAAAAGCCAAAATATCAATACATAAAAGGTATATCTTTATTAATCAACAAAACCATGCAAGTTAAAAATGAGTCCAACAGTCAAAAATGAAGGACATCTACAGATCAAATATACATGTGTCACACCTAAACATGAGGCCCCTAATGTAGACAAATCTACAAGAGCTGAGAAGTATTGTGCATTAGTTCATATCAGTAAGCATGCATGCATGCTGCAAGTACAAAGAATTGTATTACAAAACCCATGTTTCAAGATCATAATGTAGATGACAGGCTTTCATAAGGACACGGACAATTTGAGTTTTTTTCGTTTTTTCCTCCCCACCTTCCAAAAGCCATAACTTTTTTATTTAATCATAGACATAGCCATATGAGGACTTTTTTTTTTGCGGGACAAGTTTTTCATGGCACCATGTACTGTACTGCATAATGTACTGAAAAAAAATTATTTGTGGGGTGAAATGGGCAAAAAACAGCGATTACGCAATTTTTTTTTGGGGGGGGGTTGTTTTTACATTTTGTGGGGCGTGCTGTAGTTTTCACCGATACCATTTTGGGGTACATGTCGCTTTTTGCTCACTTTTTATTACATTTTTTTAGAGAGCTAAGGTAACCAAAAAACAGCAATTTGCATGTTTTATATATATATATTTTTTTACGCCGTTCACTGAACGGGTTAAACATTGCTATAATGTGATAGCTCTGACTTTTACGGATGCGGCAATACCAGTTATGTCAACTTTTTATTTTTTTTTAACATTGCATTGGGGGAAAAATGGGAAAAGGGTTTTTTTTTGTTAACTTTTAATACTTTTTTTTTTGAACAAAATTAAAAACTTTATTTAACAGATTTTTACTTTTTTTATTAGTCCCCCTAGGGAACTTGAACCAGCGATCGTTGGATTGCTTACATGATATACTGCAATACTAATGTATTGCAGTCTAACGTGATTCTGCCGGAGGCAGGGCTTCAAAGGAGTACAAAGATGGCAGACCTGGGGGCCTCCACTAGGCCCCCAGGCTGCCATGAAAACCATTTTCACCGGCCAATCGCATCGCGGGGGGGCACGATGGCATGTTTGAGGGGGCGCCCTTCTGATTCTAACAATTTAAATGATGTGATCGCGATTTAAGGTGTTAAACGGGTGGAGTCAAAGTGATCTTTGATTCCGCCCTTTGCAGTGATGTGTTGGCTGTATAACACAGCCGTCACCCGCTTTGTATGGAGCGAGCTCAGCCCGTGAGCCCGCTCCATACTTCCCCTTAACGGGTGTCACGTACTACTAGAGTGGATGAGATTTGAACAAATCTCATCCACGCGCTGCATAAATGATGAGCGAAAAAAATGCTCAGAAATTAACCAGCGGTGCAGATACGCTCTCTGCTTTTACGCAGTGTATCCACCCTTTGTGAACATAGCCTAAATGTAATGTTACATTTCTATTTATAATTAAACAGAAAGCAGTTAAAAAATGAATTGCAGTAGAATGTTCTTCTAGCGCTGCTTCCCCCTTACATATGGTTGGCCATTATGGGTGCTCAAAATTACTCTATTTGTCCCAGGCCCCATGCACACGACCATATATTTCATCCGTAATTACGGACCCATTCATTTATATTGGCCACGAACACCTTTCAGTATTTTTACGGATGGGTGTCCGTGTTGAAAAATTGATAAGACCTGTCCTGTTCTTGTCCGTAATTACGACACAGACTTTCCCATAGAAGCCTATTGGCGCTTGCCAGCCCAGCCCATGGTGCAGCGTCCTGTAATATGCCAATCCTGCAACCAAGTACATCCCATCAGCCTTCTCTCAGATAGGCATGCGGTGTACCTTCACAACTAATGGTCCTCAATCCAACCTTGATTTGAGACATTTGAGTTTAGTATGGTAGCATAAGAGCTCCTAATATGTTCCTGCTTCTGTTTTACCTCTAGTTAATGAAACATGGCAGAATTTAAGTATTTACAAATCAGCACGTCTACCAGCTGAACTAACTTATTTGTGCCAAAACTGTATTACGATAGTTAATGAGGGCTGAAAATCTAATGAGTATGACACAGATTAGAATAGCATGCTGACTTGTAAAATATTCACCTTTTCTGCCTTCTGACAAGTAATTGTATATTCCTCACATAAACTTATCCACCTGTGAACTTTGCATAGGCTTTGCTAATTGGCAAAACAAATCTCTCGGTGTCAAGATGATCTTTTTATTTATTAATGTGTGAATGTAATAACTGTATTAAAGTACTTTCTAAAGAAAACAAAAGAAAATACTTTTACAAATGCAAACCTTCTACTTGAACAATAACATGTTTAATCCCTCAGTGGCTTTATATTTTGTACCTTGCTTGTGGATGGTTCATCACGTAGGGATATCAGCTAACAGACAACATCATTGGACTTCCAAGTATTAGGCTAGGGCTAGATAACATTGGTCGCACATCTATAATGCCTCCATAGGAGCATGTTCATTTGTACTATTTGTCACACCCCTGTAGAATTTTTTGACTCATATTATACTCTATACCCATATTACCTCTTCCCATGTGTCTGAAAAATGCTGTCTTAGGCCCGATGCACACGACCGTAAAAAACCTCAGTTTTTGCAGACCGCAATTGCGGTCCGCAAAAACGGACCCATTCACTTTAATTGAACGCGGACCCTTTCCGTATCGCTACGGATAAGTGTCCGTTCCGCAGAACTGTGCCGGGAATTATGGAGCATGTCCGTTCTTGGTCCGCAATTGCGGCACGGACTCCTCCATAGAAGTCTATGGGGGAAGCCAAAATTGCGGATGGCTACGGAGATGCGTCCGCAAATACGGATAGCCATCCGCAAATACAGAAGTGTTGCTAAGCGACACAAAGGGGGTTTCCCATCAACCAGGCTTCTTTTTTTTTTTGCGGATCCGTATATACGGCTGCACTACGGACCGTATTTGCGGATACCATTCAGCAGAAATGGGTACTTTGCTGATGACTATAAAGCAATACGGAACCGTATTTGCGGATACGGTCGTGTGAATGAGGGCTTAGGGCAGGTTCAGACGTGGTGGAATTGCTGTGGAATTCCACTGCAGACAGAGCGCAGTGGAATTCTCCAGCGGCCGTTTTTTACATTTCTTTCTATACATTTTTAGGAAAGTTAGTTCAGACATTGCGGAAAGCTCCGCTGCGGACCCTAGGCTGCAGTGCGGAATTTTCAGTCTGCAGCATGCACTGTCCATTGCGGAGAAGAAGCGGAATTTCACTGCGGATTTCAGCCTTTGCAATGCAAAAACTGAAATCTGTGGTAAGTCCGCTGTGATTTCTGCAACGTCTGAATTACCTGTCAAATATGCAAATGTTGGTGCAGATTCGTTGCGTAATTGCCCCAAATCTGCACCAAAATTTGCAGCGGAAAAACTCTGCCACGTCTGAACGTGCCCTTACAATGACTGTAACCAGCAGCCCATATGATTGCATGGTGACCACCTGCTCTGTGTTTAGGTCTCATTGTAGTTTGGTGGATACCTTGCTAGAGGAACAAGCAGTGTCAGTTATGGTACAGAACACTAGGCCAACCAGAGAATTTAATTCTAAGGACCAATGTAGAAACAATGTATGTTTAGTTTTTTAGCCCAAAATTCTACATAGAAATATTGCCGCCATATACTGTACATATAACTAATCTAGCTATATACTGTATGCATAAATAATCCAGCTATATACTAAACAAATACATTTGGTAGTATATACCACACATATAACTATTTATGTATACAATACAAATATACAATGCTGCCATTTCATACACATAAATAGTGTCACTATACTATCCACCTACATATATAGTACCGCTAACCATTTATATAGTTGCGCTAAACTGTACACAAATGATGAATATACTGTACATATAAATAATATAATATACTATCCAGATAAATATTACTGCTACATACTGTATACATGATTAATGGTGCTAAATATTGTATACTTGTAATGGATTTGCCTGACACAGCTTATTTGTTGACACCTGTGATTAATCAGCCTGCAACTGTGCCTAGATCTGTTAGGGTATGTTCACACGAGGTCATTACGTTCGTAATTGACGGACGTATTTCGGCCGCAAGTACCGGACCGAACACTGTGCAGGGAGCCGGGCTTCTAGCATCATACTTATATACGACGCTAGGAGTCCCTGCCTCGCTGCCGGACAACTGTCCCGTACTGTAATCATGTTTTCAGTACGGGACAGTTGTCCGGCAGCGAGGCAGGGACTCCTAGTGTCATACATAAGTATTATGCTAGGAGCCCGGCTCTCTGCACTGTGTTCGGTCCGCTACTTGCGGCCGAAATACGTCCGTCAATTACGGACGTAATGACCTCGTGTGAACATACCCTTAGAGTGACTCGATCTGCTACCACTCAGGCTGGGAGGCTGAGGAGTGGGAGAACCTATCACAGCCTGGCCAGACGGAGCCAGCTCCAGCCCTCTGTCTATTTATACCCTCATTTCCTGCTCCTCCTTTGCCTGTGATTCTTCTGTTTCCTGGCTCTGTTGCTCCTGCTTGTACTATTGTCCTCTGCTTCAAAAAGCCCTAATCTACCCGCCACTCAGTCCCTGCCTACTTGCACAGCCCGTCCTAGGCAACGGCGTACAACTACGCTCAATAAGTGCTCGACAGACCAACAGACAAGGGTACACAGAAGCTAAGGGAAATGGGGCAGTTGCCCACGGCAACACCGTGAGCAACAAGAGTAGTGAACGAGCCGAGTCAAACCAGGAGTGTACGAGGTACCAAACGCAGAGCAGGAGAGTAGTAGTAAAGCCAGGGTAAATTTTGAAGCAGAGGTCAATAGTACAAGCAGGAGCAGCAGAGCCAGGAAACAGAAGAATCACAGGCAAAGGAGGAGCAGGAAATGAGGGTATAAATAGACAGAGGGCGGGAGCTAGCTCCGTCTGGCCAGGCTGTGATAGGTTCTCCCACTCCTCAGCCTCCCAGCCTGAGTGGTAGCAGATCGAGTCACTCTAACAGACCTAGGCACAGATGCAGGCTGATTAATCACGGGCGTCGACAACGAAGCTGTGTCAGGCAAATCCATTACAATACTGTTTATTAATAATGCTGCCATGAACTGTACACATTGATAATGCCAGTAGCTCTACACATAAATAATGTCATTATATAGTGTACACATAAGTAATATGACTATACTGTACATATAAATAATTCCGCTGTATACAGTGCACATAAATAATGTTAACAGATACTGTACAAATAAATACTGCTATACTGTACATATAAATAATATGGCTATACTATATATATATATAAGGCTCTGTTCACATCGGTGTCTTAGCTTCCATTTATAATTTACGATGGGTTCCATTATGGTTCCGTTATGGTGTCAGTCATTTTCATGGGAAAAATAGTGCTGCATGCAGCACTAATACTCCTGCAAAATTTAAAGGGAATTTGCATTGCAATTTGAACTTTAACGCACATATGATCAAGCTCCCGGTGCATACGCTGAATGAATACATATATTATTTATGTGTACAGTTAGCCGTACTATTTGTGTACACTTAACATCATTGTTTTATTTGTGTACAGAGTAAGTGTTTTATTTAGGCTTTACATTTTTTACTGTATACCTTAATATGGAATAGGGAAGCCTATGCCTAGTTCTTATTAATATTGTTTCTCCCTACTATATTATTTACTTTTGTCATCTAATTGCCTTCAAATAAAACAGAAGATGACCACTTAGGCTGGGGTCACACAGAGTTTATTGCAGGCAGAAAATCTGCCTCAAAATTCCGTTTGGATTTTGCTCTGCCTGCACACCGATTTTCGCTGCGTTTTTCGCCCGCGGCCATTGGGGGCCGTGGGCAAAATACGCTGCGAATTAAGCTTTCTCTGTCTCCCATTCATGTCAATGTGAGGTCAGAGGCGTAAACGCCTGAAGATAGGGCATGTCCCTTCTTTTTACCGCGAGCCGGTTTTTCCGCTCGCGGGAAAAAAACGCCTCCGCCTCCCATTGAAATCAATGGGAGGCATTTCCGGCCGTTTTTTGGCGCATTTTCCGACGCGGTTTCCGCGTCAAAAAACGTGTCAACTGGCCCTTAGTGTCCCCCTGACATGTTTTGCTGCATTTGCGGCATCATCAGTGACCCTAGACACGGCATGGGCAAAGTGCAGTAACAACTATGATAACAATAAAGACAAGAGGATTTAGGAGCAGGAGAGATAGGATAAGTCCGGACTGCCCCCCAAAAAAAAACACATCTCCATATTCCGCTATAAGCAAGATACATACATAAAAAACTAGTTGTGAAAACTCTCATATGACTCCCAATGCTTCCCAAGGGCTGGGCTGGCAAGTTTTGACTACACTTTTTAAAACAGGAAATTAAGGGTATGCTTTAATTATAAATGAATTAAAGGACACACTTTTGCATAAGTCAGGCCAATTATAGACTATGGACATGTTAGGCATATACATACAAATGAGGCATATACATACAAATGTGGCATGAATAGACCTCATCCACACCACTGTATGAAAAATATAATACCATAAGGTACGAACTGGCAAACTGCAACAGACAAATTCCATGAAACCTCATTTTTTTCTGTATGTTTCGGTATAGTACCATGTACACCGTTTGTATTTTGTTTTGTTACTATATAATCCATATGGATCAAACTTTTTTTTACCCCACTGATGCACCTGTAGTTTATGGACAAAGACCAGTGCTCATATAGAGCTGTTTTTACAAATCCATATACAAGGATTAGATTTTTCAAATTTGAATGCTTAACCCCTTCAAGACCAAGCTTATTTTGGTCTTCAGGACCAGCCCCATTTTTCAAATCTGACATGTATTAATTTATGTGGTAATAACTTTGGAATGCTTTTACCTATCCAATTGATTCTGAGATTGTTTTCTCCTGAAATAATGGACTTTATGTTATGGAAAAATGTGGTCGATAAACTCATTGCCGAAATGTATTTGTAATAAAAAAAATTCTGTAACACAGAAAGTTTTACCAGGGAAACACAACTTAATATTTATTGCCCAGATTCTGCAGTTTTTAGAAATATCCCACATGTGGCGCTAGTGTGCTAATGGACTAAAACACTGGCCTCAGAAGCAAAGGAGCACCTAATGAATTTTGGGTCCTCCTTATTTAGAATATATTTTAGGCACCATGTCATGTTTTGAAGAGGTCTTCCGGTGCCAAAACAGTGGAAATCCCCCAAAAGTGACCCCACTTTGAAAATGACACCCCTCAAGGAATGTATCTAGGGCTATAGTTAGCATTTTGTTCCCACAGTTTTTTTGCTAAATTTATTTGAATTAGTCTGTAAAAATGAAAAAACAGAATTTTCTAAATTTTACAAAGAATAAAGGAGAAAAAGCAACCCCTACATTTGTAAAGCAATTTTTCCTGATTAAGGCAATACTCTATATATGGTCATAAACTGCAGTTTAGGCCCATGGCAGGGCTCAGAAGGAAAGGAGCGCTATTTGGATTTTGGAGCGCCGATTTGGCTGAAATGGTTTTTCGGTGCCATGTCGTGTTTGCAACGGACTGCAGGGGCCAAAACAGTGGAAACCCCCCAAAAAGTGACCCCATTTTGAAAACTATACCCCTCAAGGAATTTTTCTTGCGGTATAATTAGCATTTTGACCCCACAAGATTTTTTGCTGAATTTATTGGAATTAGTCTGTGAAGATAAAAATCTTTTTTTGCTGAAATAACATAGAATTTTATAATATTTACGAGGAATAAAGGGGAAAAAGCACCCCAACATTTGTAAAGCAGTTTCTCCCGATTACGGCAATACCCCATATGTGGTAATAAACTAGTCTGTGAAGATGAAAATCTACTTTTTCATAGAATTTTCAAGTCAAAGGACCCCAACATTTGTAAACCAATTTCTCCCGAGTTCGTCAATAACCCAGATGTGTTCATAAACTTCTGTTTGGACACATGGCAGGGCTTAGAATGGTAGGAGCACTACTTGGCATTCAGACTTTGCTTGATTGGTTTTTAGGCGCCATGTTGCATTTGCAGAGCCCCTGAGGTACCAGTTTTGTAGAAACCCTTGAGAAGTGACTCCATTTTGAAAAGTACACCTCTCAGGTCATTCATCTACGGGTGTAGTGAGCATCGATTTTATTAGAATTAGGCAGTGAAAATGAAAAAAATATTTTTTTTCCAAAAACATGAAGTTTTAGCTCCCAATTTATTATTTTCACAAGGGGTAATAGGAGAAAAAACACCGCACAATTTGTTACTCAATTTCTCGCGAGTATGGCAATACCCCATGTATGGCCCTTAACTGCTGTCTGGGCACATGGCAGAGCTCAAAATGGAGTGAGCGCCATTTGGCATAGAACGCAGATTTTGCTGGATTGGTGTACGTGCACCATATCACGCTTGCAGTGCCCCTGAGGTACCAAAGTACAGTGGAAACCTCTGAGAAGTGACCCCATTTTGGATACTTCACACCTCAAGGCATTTATCATTTGCCTGGACATATGACAGGGCTTAGAAATGAAGATCACTATGCTGATTTGGGGTCTATTTTGATGATTTTCACAGCATTGACCCACAATTGCACGGCTCTGAGGTCAAATAGTAAAACAAAGCCCCAAGTATTTTGGAAACTGCACCCTTCAAGGCATTTTTAAGGGGTGTAGTGAGCATTTTGACCCCACAGTTTTTTTATTTTTATTTATTAGAAATGAACCCTCAGCGGATGGTGCAAAGTTAAAATTGCAATTTTCCACTGATATGCCATTTTAGGGCCTAATCTGCCATTTAGCTTGGTAGTTGTTCTGTTTGGGGTATTGTTGATATTTTAGTTTATAATGTGGGGGCTTATGTAAGCTGTGCGGAGTACATCAGGGTATAATAAGAGGGTATAATAATGCCGTAAATAAATAATAATCCGCAGGTATGTGGCCAGTGTCAAACTGATAAATGGTGCCCAATCTTATCTGCTTTTGGAATGCTCAGCACATTTTGTGTCACCATATTCTGAGAGCCAGAACTTTTTTATTTTTTCTCCAGAAGAGCTGTGTGATGGCTTATTTGTTGCGGGACAATCTGTAGTTTTCATTGGTACAGTTTTGGAGTAAATGCGATGTATTCATTTTTTTAATCACTTTTTATTCAATTTTTTGGCAAGCAAGGTGACCAAAAACAAGCAATTCTGACAATGTTTTTTATTCTTTTTTCTTACGGCATTCACCGTGTGCTATAAATGACATTTTTACTTTATTCTGCGGGTCGATACGATTATGGCGATACCATATGTATATAGTTTTTTTTATATTTTACATATTTTTTGTGTTACCATATTCTGAGAGGCATAACTTTTTTTATTTTTCTGTCAAAAAAGCTGTGGGAGGTCTTGTTTTTTTGCAGGACGGGCTGTAGTTTGTATTGGCACAATTTTGGGGAACATGCAACATTTTGATAACTTTTTATTTCATGTTTTAGGAGGGGTGGTGACCAAAAAATAGCGATTCTGGAATAGTTTTTTATTTCATGTTTTTACGTTGTTCACCACGTGGGCAAAATAACATGATATCTTTATAGATTGGGTCCTTACAGACGCGGCGATACGAAATATATGTACTTTTTTTTCATGGTTTCAGTTTTTTCCTTTAATAAAATACTTATTATGGGAAAATAGGCAGTTATTGTTTTTTTTTTTTACTTTAAACTTTTTTACTCTTTTACATTTTTATGAACTTACATAGTGCAGTGTATTAGAGCTGTCAGTATTTCGCTGACACCAAGCCTATTAGGCTTTGCCTGTGGGCAGGGCCTAATAGGCTTCCATACTAAGCAGACCAGTAGGCGATTGTTAGACCTCTGGTTGCCATAGCAACCGTCGGCACCTCCGTGGGTACTATTAGGTGACTTAGGGATGCCGACAGGCTAGAAGCCACCTAGATGAAGCGAACGCTTGATCGCTGCATCTAAGGGGTTAATCGTCAGGATCAGAGCCTAGCTCAGGTCCTGGCCCTTACAGCGGGATGTCAGCTGTAATATACAGCTGACATCCGCTGGTGATCCCTCTGGCTCAGCATCTGAGCCCGCTCCATCACCATCACGCATAATGAAAAGGCACTAACACATTAGCGCTGACGACGTAATTGTACGTGATTGGGCAGGAAGGGATTAAACTGCTGTAGATGCAATGAAGATTTGATACATCTTAGTCCTCATGCACACAACCGTATTTTTTTTTTTACTGTCTGCAAATACGGATCCGTGGTCATCCACAAGTCATTCGCAAGTCATCCATATATATGGCACGCTGTCTGCAAATATGGTCAGTAGTGTATCTGTAGTGCGTCCAAATTTACGGATCTGCAAAAAAAAAAAACATTAAAAAAAATTATGTGCAACATCTGAGAACCCCAGGGGACACATGTTAGCTAGGCGCCACTTTCTCTGGCATTTCTGCTTTGTGAGAGCTCTATTGAATTCCTCTGTTGATCTAGCTTTGGTTTCTGGCTTTTTTTTTTTTGCAAGGATGCTCTACAGACGTGTGGATCATGTTCTCCTGGACTGGCTCGTCTCTCGGCAATTCGGGCAACATGCTATGCTGCAAGAATAACTGAAGAGGTACTGGGGACGTCCAATTGCGTCCCAACGGCCGAAGAAGGGGCATTTCCACACCCTCTATGCTGACCTGCGTCAGCACCCGGACAAGTTTTACAGCTTCTGCCGCAATCCATGGTGGTAAATATTTTATTTTTGGACAGTTCTCATTCATGTGTTTGTTCTGGACTGTTGTTTTTCATAGCTAGTGATTTTTATGTGGTTTTACTTATTGGTTAGGGACTCGCAAGAAAATGAGGACACTTGACGTGGGATGCGAGCTTGAGTATTTCTGCAGAAATAAAAATTTTATTTTTTTAACTTATATATTTTATAAAAGGGATTGTGTAAAGGATCTGCCAGACACAGCTTCTGTGTCGACGCCCGTGGTTAATCAGTCTGCATCTGCTCCTAGGTCTGATAGAGTGACTCAATCTGCTACCACTCAGGCTGGTAGACTGAGGAGTGGGAGAACCTATCACAGCCTGGCCAGACGGAGCTAGCTCCCGCCCTCTGTCTACTTATACCTTCATTTCCTGCTCTTCCTTTGCCTGTGATTCTGTCTGGTTTCCTGGCTCTGCTTTTCCTGCTAGTACTATTGACCTCTGCTTCAAATTGACCCTGGCTTTACTGACTACTCTCCTGCTCTGCGTTTGGTACCTCGTACACTCCTGCTTTGACTCGGCTCATTCACTACTCTTGTTACTCAACTGCCCTATTTCCCTTAGCTTATGTGTACCCTTGTCTGTTTGTCTGTCGTGCACTTATTGAGCGTAGGGACTGTCGCCCAGTTGTACGCCGTCGCCTAGGACGGGCCGTGCAAGTAGGCAGGGACTGAGTGGCGGGTAGATTAGGGCTCACTTGTCTGTCTCCCTACCCCGACTTTACAGATTGTGTGCATAAATACAAACCAATACCTCATTATATATGTGCATTTCATTTTATGTTTAGTGAAGTAAAATAGTATAAAAACTTTGCTTCTGTGTGGCGTGTTGTTATACATGTACCCATACGTCCCGCATCCACCACATATACCCATACATTCCACATCCACCACACATACACACATCAGAAAAAGCAAAACGATGAAACTTGTATAAAAACTTTAGAAAAAACTTTTATGAATTTTATATTTTTTATTTTCAGAAGAAAGAAATAACAATATAAATTAAACAAGAAGAAAACAAGAAAAAAGCAAAACAAAAATCACACAAAGTCCTGTGATAGCACCACCAACATTTGCGCCTGCATGTTTCCCCCCCTGCCCTTGACTGGAGTGTGGGCATGTGTACTGGGCACTGGTGAAAGACTGGCTGGCAGAGGCATGAGCCTATCCTGTGAGTACAGGTGCTGGGAGTGCTCATAGTATCCCCTGTACTGTGGTGGCTTCACTGGTAGTGGTGGTGGTGGTTTTGGAAGGTGGGATGGTGTTTGGCCATACAGCCTGCTCTGATGGAACTCTGTGGCATTACAGAGTTCCACTCTGGAGGGTCATCTTGCCCTTCTGCCTCCCCCAGAATAGGCTGCGACGCTGGCTGCAATGGTCCGGCAGATGCTGTGTCTATGGTGGTGTTATCTGACTCCTCATTTGGAAGACTGTCACGTGTACTATAAAACATGATAAATTACTAAAAACACATAAATATTAAATTAGTTAAAAAACCTCTAGCAACATGCAATTGTGTGATAAATGGAGGTATGCTATGTCCCACAGGTATTTGTGGAACATAGCATAGTCCCATGTCACCAAATGCACCCTGCCTACACACCTAGCAACATGCAATTGTGTGATAAATGGTGGCATGTTATGTCCCACAGGATAAAGCATTTTTTTAAATTAAAAATATATATTTGCTTATGGCCCAAACTTTATTACATCTTTCAGGAAACTTAGTTGTTCCGTATACATATACAGCATTTTTTGGGATTCCCCCTTCACCGCCCTGGCCCTTGGACATCATTTCCCTGTGAAATTGGTCACAACAGGTATTCCACCGTGACTTTGCATCGCTGACTGAGGAAAAAACATGAAAATAGGCAACTTACCAAACTTCCTCCACTGCTTTTCTGAGGCGATTTCCCACTCTTCTTTAACCCTTTCCTGACATTTGACAGATCCATACGCCAAAATCGGGTAGGGGAAGTATGGAACGGGCTCACGGAGTGAACCCGCTCCATACGATGCGGGTGTCGGCTGTATGTTACAGCCGACACATCAGAGTAACGAGCGGGATCGCGCTCGAGCGTTATCCCGCTCGTTTAACTCGTTAAATGCCGCGGTCAATAGCGACTGCGGTTTTTAAATCGTTAGAAAGAGGGGGCGATCCCCTCTAACAGCTCATCGCGCCTGCTGCAATGCAATTGCGGGGTGGCGATGGTTGCTATGGCTGCCTGGGGGCCTAATGAAGGCCCCCAGGTCCGCCATCTTTGTGCTTCTATTAAGTGCTGGCTCAGGCAGGGCTTAATAGAAGCCTGTCAGAATCACGATATACTGCAATACATTAGTATTGTAGTATGTAGTGCAAGCGATCTAACGATCGCTGGTTGAAGTCCCCTAGGGGGACTAATAAAAAAAGTAAACATTTTTAAAATAAAGTTGTTTTTTTTATTTTAAAAAAATATATAAAAAATAAAAAAAAAAACCTTTTCCCATTTTCCCCCTAGAGCATAGTAAAAAAACTAAAAAAAACATAATTGATATCGCTGCATCCGTAAAAGTCAGAACTATTACAATATGTCACTATTTAACCCGTACGGTGTATGCCGTAAAAAATAAATTAAAAAATGTAAACTGAATCTCTATTTTTTGGTCACCTCATCTCCCACAAAAAATGAAATGAAAAGTGATCAAAACATTGCATGTATCCCAAAATGGTATCATTAAAAACTACAGCTTATTCCGCAAAAAATAAGCCCTCATACCATTTAATCGACGAAAAAATAAAAAAGTTATGGCTCCTAGAATTTGGCGACAGAAAATAAATTTTATTTTTTAAAATTAGGTTTTTACTTGTAAAAGTAGTAAAATATAGAAAAACCATATATATTTGGTATCACCATATTCATATTGACACACAGAACAAAGTTAACATGTTGTTTTAATTGCACAGTGAATTCCGTAAAAACGAAGCGCAAAAATCTATGGAGGAATCACTGTTTTTTCATTTTCTACCCCACAGATATTTTTTTTCCTGTTTCCTAGTACATTATATAGCACAATAAATGGTACTACGAAAAACTGCAACTCGTCACGCAAAAATCAAGCAGTCATAGGACTATATCGACGGGAAAATAAAAAAGTTATGGCTTTTGGAAGGTGGGGAGGAAAAAACAAAAATGAAAATCTGAAAAATGGCTGCAGCGGGAAGGGGTTATTAGCCATAACAACTTCCCTCCATGCTTGCTCCTTTAATATACTGTCCTTATAATCCTCAATTCTTTTATCCTATATGACTGGGAGGTTCTGTACATTGAGGATTAGGGTCTCCACTTTTTGCAGTTTTGTGAGAGACATCTTCACTGCTGCCTTGTGTTACTCTCACATTTGGCTTTGGCCTGCACCTTGGGGAAATCACCAGGCGTCGCATAGCAACGGGTGCGCAATTACGGACAGGTACGGATGCACATCCGCAGCCGCCCGCAATTGCAGAAGCGCCCATACCGTTCTATAAGGAGTCTGTTCCACAATTGCGGACAAGAATAGGACATGTTCTATCTTTTGCAGATTATTTCTACGGCAAGGACACCTATCTATAAATATACGGAAAGGTGTCTGTGACCAATAGAAATGAATGGGTTCGCAATATCAACCGTAATTACGCATCCATAATTACGGATGAAAAATACAGTCGTGTGCATGAGGCCTTATATGGGGGTATCCAAAGTTGTAACTGTATTGAATGCTAATTCGGAACTGCTGAATACAATTTTGGGAATTATTTACTCCTTTAACCCCTTCCCGCTCCTTGACGTACTATTACGTCATGGCAGCTGTATCGTTCGCGCTCCATGCCGTAATAGTACGTCACGGGAGTAACGGCCGTTTCGGCCGTCCTCCCGACACATACAGGAGCTGTGACGCTGCTGTCTTGTTCAGCAGCTGTCACAGCTCCTACAGCGGGGACCGATCGCTGTGTCCCCGCTGATTAACCCCTTAAAAGCCGCGTTCTATAGAGATCGCGGCTTTTTAGGGGTTAAGCTGCCATCGCCGGCCTGCTACGCGATAGCGGCCGGCGATGGTGACTATGGCAACTGGACACCAAACAATGGCGTCCGGCTATGCCATAGACGGAAGCCTAGTGGGTCCTGACAACGTCAGGACCCACTATGCTTGCTGTCAGTGAGTAGCTGACAGTTCTAATACACTGCACTACGCATGTAGTGCAGTGTATTAGAATAGCGATCAGGGCCTCCTGCCCTCAAGTCCCCTAGTGGGACAAAGTAATAAAGTAAAAAAAAAGTTAAAAAAAGATGTGTAAAAATAAGAAAATAAAAGTTTTAAAAGTAATAAAAGTAAAAGTCCCACTTTTTCCCTTATCAGTCCTTTATTATTAATAAAAATATATAAACAAACAAATAAACTATACATAATTGGTATCGCCGCGTCCGTAACGGCCTGAACTACAAAATTATTTTGTTATTTATCCCGCACGGTGAACGCCGTAAAAAAAAATATTAATAAACCGTACCACAATCACAATTGTTTGGTCACTTCACCTCCCAAAAAATGGAATAAAAAGAGATCAAAAAGTCGCATGTACCTAAAAATGGTACTGATGGAAAATACAGTTCGTTACGCAAAAAATAAGTCCTCGCACGGCTTTATTGATTGAAAAATAAAAACGTTCTGGCTCTTAGAATAAGGTAACACAAAAAGTGAATGATTGTTTACAAAACGTATTTTATTGTGCAAACGCCATAAGACATAAAAAAAACCTATAAACATCTGGTATCGCCGTAATCGTATCGCCCCGCAGAATAAAGTTAATATATCATTTATAGCGCACGGTGAACGCTGTAAAAAAAAAAGTATACAAAAACAATAGTAGAATTGCTGTTTATTAGTCACCACGCCACCTAAAAATGGAATAAAAACTGATCAAAAAGCCGCATGCACCCCAAGAAAACTACAATGGATTCCTCAAGGGGTCTAGTTTCCAAATTGGGGTCACTTTTGGGGGGTTTCCAATGTTTTGGCACCACAAGACCTCTTCAAACCGGACATGGTGCCTAATAAAAAAGAGGGCTCAAAATCCGCTAGGTGCTCCTTTGCTTCGGAGGCCGGTGCTTCAGTCCATTACCGCCCGAGGGCCACATGTGGGATATTTCTCTAAACTGCAGAATCTGGGCAATACGTATTAATTTGTGTTTCTCTGATAAATCCTTTTGTGTTATAAAAAAAATGGTATAAAAAGAGTAAATTTCACCTCTACTTTGCTCTAAATTTCTGTGAAACACCTAAAGGGTTCATAAACTTTCTAAATGCTGTTGTGAATACTTTGAGGGGTCTAGTTTCTAAAATGGGGTGTTTGATAGGGGTTTCTAATATATGGGCCCCTCAAAGCAACTTCAGAAATGAACTGGAACCTAAAAAAATAAATAAATGAGGCAATACTTTGCTTCTTACATTATACTGATAATGAGCCGTGCCCACTCCGAGATGACCCCAGTTTTGACCGTTTGTATAAACGGAGACCCCTATTAGACCGTTCCAGTGCCCGGTTTTCCCAAGCATACACCCCCGAGAAGTGTTTTTCTATTGATGAGTCCCTGGTACATTTTAAAGGGAGGGTTCAATTCCGCCAGTACCTGCCAGGTAAGAGGGCAAGGTATGGCGTGAAGATGTATAAGCTGTGCGAGAGTGCATCAGGGTATACCTACAGGTTTAGGATATATGAAGGAAAGGCCACCCCCAAACCAGACTGCATCCTGGACTACAATAGGTACATGGGAGGGATGGACTTGTCAAATCAAGTCCTGAAGCCCTACAGCGCCATGCGGTGTGGTATAAGAAGCTGGCCGGGCACATCATACAGATGGCTTTGTACAATGCGTATGTGCTACGTCGATGTGCAGGCCAGAGGGGAACTTTCCTGGAATTTCAAGATCTAATCTTTAGGGACCAGGAAGGGGGGGCACCCAGTACTTCTGGAAGCGAGGCCACACGCATCGTACCAGGGCAACACTTTCCAGGAGAAGGTCCCCAAACCGGTGGAAAGGGAAAGAGTCAAAAGAGGTGCAGTCTGCTATAAGAGGGGGATAAGGAAGAACACAATATACCAATGTGACACGTGTCCCGAAAAACCAGGGCTCTGTATAAAAGATTGTTTTAAAATGTATCATACATCCCTTGATTTTTAATTTACCCTGATGCACTCCGCACAGCTTACCCCCCTCATCTTTCCCTTCTGAGCCCTGCCGTATGCCCAGGCAGCTGATAACAGCCACATGTAGGGTATTGTCGTACCCAGGAGAACCCACATTACAATTTAAGGGGTGTATATCTCCGGTGGCGCATGCTGGGCACACTATATTGGACACTGAAATGGCATATACATATATAAAATTGCAAATCTCACACTGCACCATCTGCTGCGCATTATCTTTTACACAGTACCTGTGGGGTCAAAATGCTCACTACACCTCTAGATGAATGTCTTAAGGGGTGTAGTTTTTAAAATGGGGTCACTTCTCGGGGGTTTCAACTGTACTGGTACCTCAGGGGCTTCTGCACACATGACTTAGCACCAGAAAAGCTCCAGTAGGCCAAATGGTGGTCCTTTCCTTCTGAGCCCTCCCATGGGCCCAAAGGGCAGTTTATCACCACAAGTGGGGTATTGCCGCACTAAGGACAAATTGGGCAACAAAATGGGGTATGTTGTTCCTTGTGAAAATAAGAAATTTTGATCAAAAATGACATCTTATTGGAAAAAATATAATTTTTTTCATTTCACAGCCCAATTCAAATAGGTGCTGTGAAAAAACTGTGCGGTCAAAATGATAACAAAAACCATAAATGAATTCCTTGAGGGGTGTAGTTTCCAAAATGGGGTCACTTCTGGTGGGTTTCCATTGCTTTGATACCTCTGGGGCTCTGCAAATGCAACATGGCACCCGAAAACCAATCCAGCAAAATCTGGACTCCAACAAACACATAGCGCTCCTTTCCGTCTGAGCCCTCCCATGGGCCCAAACGGCAGTTTATCACCACAAATGGGGTATTGCCGCACTAAGGACAAATTGGGCAACAAAATGGGGTATGTTGTTCCTTGTGAAAATAAGAAATTTTGATCAAAAATGACATCTTATTGGAAAAAATATAATTTTTTTCATTTCACAGCCCAATTCAAATAGGTGCTGTGAAAAACCTGTGCGGTCAAAATGATAACAAAAACCATAAATGAATTCCTTGAGGGGTGTAGTTTCCAAAATGGGGTCACTTCTGGTGGGTTTCCATTGCTTTGATACCTCTGGGGCTCTGCAAATGCGACATGGCACCCGAAAACCAATCCAGCAAAATCTGGACTCCAACAAACACATAGCGCTCCTTTCCTTCTGAGCCCTCCCATGGGCCCAAACGGCAGTTTATCACCACAAATGGGGTATTGCCGCACTAAGGACAAATTGGGCAACAAAATGGGGTATGTTGTTCCCTGTGAAAATAAGAAAATTTGATCAAAAATGACATTTTATTGGAAAAAATATCATTTTTTTCATTTCACAGCCCAATTCAAATAGGTGCTGTGAAAAAACTGTGCGGTCAAAATGATAACAAAAACCATAAATGAATTCCTTGAGGGGTGTAATTTCCAAAATGGGGTCACTTCTGGTGGGTTTCCATTGTTTTGATACCTCAACGCCTCTTCAAACCTGGCATGCTGCCTAAAATATATTCTAATAAAAAAGAGGCCTCAAAATGCACTAGGTGCTTCTTTGCTTCTAGGGCTTGTGTTTTAGTCCACGAGCGCACTAGAGACACATGTGGGACATTTCTAAAAACTGCAGAATCTGGACAATACATATTTAGTAGTGTTTCTCTGGTAAAACCTTCTCTGTTACTAAAAAAAAATTGAATAAAATTGAAATTCAGCAGAAAAAATGAAATTTGCAAATTTCATTTCCACTTTGCTTTAATTCCTGTGAAATGCCTGAAGGGTTAAAAAACTTTCTATATGCTGTTTTGAATACTTTGAGGGGTCTAGTTTTTAAAATGGGGTGTTTTATGGGGGTTTCTAATACATAGGCCCCTCAAATCCACTTCAGAACTGAACTGGCACCTTCAAAAAAAGGCTTTTGAAATTTTCTTAAGAATATGAGAAATTGCTGTTTATGTTCTAAACCTTGTAACGTCCAAGAAAAATAAAATAATGTTCAAAAAACGATGCCAATCTAAAGTAGACATATGGGAAATGTGAACTAGTAACTATTTTGGGTGGTATAACCGTCTGTTTTTCAAGCAGATGCATTTAAATTCTGAAAAATGCTATTTTTTGTACATTTTCTCTAAATTTTGCAATTTTTCACAAATAAAGACTGAATATATCGACCAAATTTTACCACGAACATGAAGCCCAAAGTGTCACGAGAAAACAATCTCAGAATCGCTTGGATAGGTTTAAGCATTCCGACGTTATTACCACATAAAGTGAAATATGTCAGATTTGAAAAATGGGCTCTGAGCCTTAAGGCCCAAACTAGGCTGCGTCCTTAAGGGGTTAAAGGGTAACTAAACGTTCAAACTTCTGACTTGTCATAGTGACACGAGAAGTTTTGATTGGTGGGGGTCCGTGCACTGGTACCCCCACCAATCGCTAAAACGAAGCGGCAGAAGTGCTCGTGTGAGCGCTCAGCCGCTTCGCTTCTGTTTGGCTTTTTCCGGAAATCAATGTAGTGGTGTACGGACTTAATAGAAAGTCTATGAGCTCATACTCCGCTACATCCACTTTCCGGAGAAAGCCAAACAGAAACTAAGCAGCTCAGCACCCACACAAGCACTTCTGCCATTATGTTTTAGCAATTGGTGGGGGTCTCAGTGCTCGGACCCCCACCAATCAAAACTTCTGACATGTCACTATGACATGTCAAAAGTTTGTTGAATGTTTAGTTACCCTTTAAATCCCATTATGTGTATATTTAGGAGCTATGATCAATAAATAGTATATGCTGGCAGTAGACAGGGACTTCTTTCCAAGCTATATACTAGTAGCTTATTGTCAAAAAAACTCTAAATCTAAAAGCCATCTGACTATTAGAGAATTAATTGATACTTTAAAATTAAAATGGAAAACACGGATATACAGTTTATTATTGAAAAGTCCAAATTTCCCTTCGTTATTCTCCTTTCCTGTAGCTCAAACAGCCAGACATACATATGGGGATTTATCCCCCTACAGCAAGCTCTGGACAGGTGACACAAAGACTTAGATTAATTTAAACCAACCTTATGAAAGGCTATAGCTCCACCAAGATGTAAATATTTACTGGGAGGCTAATCTGCTGGTGTTTGTAATCAGGGCTGCAATCAGGAATTTCAGGGCCCCATACAGCTAAATTTTCTGGGCCCCCCTACCGTGGCACCGCCTGTTAACGGTACTTCATCCAGCACTATATCATGCTAGCCAGGGCCACCATCAGGGGGGTATTAGGGGTACTGATGTGAGGGGCCCACCCAAACCTACTGCCGCGACTTGCCTTTGGTAGAAAAAAAACAGGCCCCTGCAATGGGGCCCGTTTTTTTCACCAAAATAATGTCATGAACGGCGGTCCCCCTTCTCGTCATGGGGGGCCGTCAAACACCGCCACCCGCGTGACCGATCGCACGTACCCGCAAACTCCCGCACGTGCTCACTGGCGAGCGTTAGCGAGCGCGCACCCGCGACCGCCTGGGACCGCGCACCGAATTTTGAGGCAGATTGTGACCTGCCCACACTATCTTGCCGCGTTTTTTGCCCGCGGTGATTGAGGACAGCAGACAAAAAACGCAGCAAAAAATGCATTTTCTGCCTCCCATTTATTCCGATGGGAGGTCAGAGGCGGAACAGCGGCAAGAAAGGACATGCTTCTTTTTCTTTTTTCCGCGACTGGCTCCCATTGATTTCAGATTAAATCAATGGGAGGCGGTTTTGGAAGTTGTTTGGTGCTGATTCTGACGCAGTGTCCGAGTCAATATCAAGGCCCAAAAACTCTGTGAACTGGGCCTTATTGTTAGGGCTTATTCAGACGAACGTGTAATATATCCGTGCAATGCGCGTGATGTTACTCTATGGGGCCGTGCAGACTGTCAGTGATTTTCATGCAGCGTGTTTCCGTGTGTCCGCTGCGTAAAACTCACGACATGTCCTATATTTGTGCATTGTTCACGCATCACGCAGCCATTGAAGTCAATGGGTGCGTGAAAATCACGCCCAACACTTCCGCAGCAGTATAAACTATGAATGAAAACAGAAAAGCACCACGTGCTTTTCTGTTTACAAACATACAAACAGAGTGTCATAATGATGGCGGCTGCGCGAAAATCACGCAGCCGCGCATTATACGCTGCTGACACACGGAGCTGTTATGGACCTTTTGCATGCGCAAAACGCCACGTTTTTTGCGCACGCAAAAAGCACACGCTCGTGTAAATCCGGCCTTAGGGTAGGAACACACTAGGCATGAACACTGCGGATTTTATGCAACACATTTTATTGCGGAAAATCCGCAGCGTATTACAGTCGCAGCAGAGGGGATGGGATTTGAACAAATGTTATCCACACGCTCCCAAAAAAATGGACCTGCAGTGTGGCTTTTTAAGCCGCAGCATGTCAATTTATTTTGTGGAATCGCTGCTCCTCTGTTGCGGAAATGCTGCGGTTCTGCCGCAAAAATCACAAATGAGAAAAAAAAAAGGTACTTTTTTAAATTGATAAAAAAGTTTAGACTTGCCCCGGCCGTAGTTTAGGTGACGCGATCCTCTATTCTTAGCACAGCCCCGCCTCCTGTCATGACGTTTCATCCCATGTGACTGCTGCAGCGGTCACATCGTCTACAGCGTCATCCCAGGAGGCGGGGCTACGTTCAGAAGAGAGAGATGCGTCACCTAAACTACGGCCGGGGCAAGTCTAAACTTTTTTTTCCCTGCAGGATTCCCGCAGCGGACATGCCTCACCAAACCTGCGCCACTATTTGATGCGGTTTTGCTGGCAGAATTCCCTGTGGCTACCGGGGCGGATAAGCTGTGTAGTTTTACTCAGCATATCCGCATAGTGTGTTCCTACCCTTATGATGTCGCTCCTGGAGCTGCTGCCTGTCTCTAAATAGGCAATTGGTCCAGTAGAATTTTTATTTTTTTTGTGAACCAGTTTAAAAAAATACAAAACTTGGGGCGGAGTCTGACCGCTGAGACTAATGGCCACTTGATCTCTGCTCTCCTGCATCGTAGCAGCTCAAATCAGCTCATAGCGACACTATCTCCTCCATTGTCCGGCTAAGATACCTGCTGGGGTTTGAGGCTGGACCGGAGCATACATTGGGAAGTTTCCCCACAAGTTTACTCACTGTGCCGGGATCTCAAACTTGACTCTTCTTCCAGCGACGCCATCCACAAGACGATCTGCCACGAGGTGAGAGGAAACACTTGCCAGGTCCTGCTCTCTCCTAGGCTGTGCTCGTCTGCATGCCGCCTGTCAGCTGCTTAGAGATCGCAGCCTCTGTGTCTCCCTCTGTGCCGACATCTGCAGAGGGCTCTCCTCGTACTGTAGTGAGGACTGTTATCTAGCTGCACTGTGCACAGAAGCTGCCTCTCGCCCATCCCCCCTCTGGCTCAAGTTACATAGAGCAGGGACGCCAAGACTGCTGAAGATAAATCTGTCAGGTTCCACTTATCTCACCTTCTGCTGGGTTCTACACAGCCTGAGAAGGGGTGAGTGACTCATTTTATCTACTAGGGGAAGTTGCCTGGTTTTCTCCAGCTCCAGGAGCTAACATAGCTCAGCACAAGAGGTGTCAAGGTGGGAATACAATCGGAATTAGCAGTATCTACTGACACGATCCCTCCTTCTGGTGAAGTTCTTTCTAGCTTCTTCACAGTCAGCTACCATGGCAAAAAAAGAGGGGGAAATCGACTGCTCCCAGAAAAATGACAGAATTTTTCGGCTCTTCAGCCCCTGATTTGGAGAAATCTTCATCTTCGCCATTACATAAGGTGGAGATGCCTTCCCCATTGAGTTTACAAGCCCAGTCTTCGGTCTCTCAGGCCCTCCCGGGGGCGCCTGATCCGAACCCAGATGGACACAAACGTAGAGTTGCTGCCTCTTCCCCGACTTCTCCCAAATCCATGGAACCTGCACAAAAAAGAAGCAGTCCCGAGGGGGACACATCATTGTCCTCGACCCTTTTAAACCCGCAATATGATATAGCTCTCTTTCCATCATCTGGAGAACCCATTACGGTGGATACCCTCAAGGATATGCTCGTTCTTCTGCAAAATGGGATTACCACTAGTATGTCTTCCATGATCCGCAAGTTGCAATCTAACGTGAATATTCTAGGTGAAAGAACGGATCACTTGGAAAGAAAGATGGAAGAATATTCTGCTGCCCATAACGAACTGGTTGATGCACACCTTGCTTTGGCTGACGATGTAAAGTGGCTCAAGACCAAAACTACGGACGCGGAGGACAGTTCACGGAGGAACAATTTAAAAATAAGGGGCATCTCGGAGGAGGTCCATCCATCGGATCTCGCAAAATATATCAAATTATTGTTTCTGTCCATAGTGCCAACGCTCTCAGAACTGGACTTGACAATAGATCGTGCTCATAGGCTGCCTAAGTCCAAACAAGCTCCGGACTCGGCCACTAGAGACTCTCTGGTTAGAGTTCACTTTTATCATATTAAGGAACTTATTATGTTCACATCCAGGAAACTCGGCCGTTTTTCTACTCCGTATTCCTCCATTTCCATATTTCCGGATTTGTCTGCCGCCACGTTGCAAGCACGCAGGATTCTCCAACCAGTTACCAAGCCTCTACGGGACAACAATATCAAGTACCGCTGGGGATTCCCCACCAAACTAATAATTTCTTACAAAGGCTCATCCCATGTCGTCCCCTCGGTGGAGGAGGGCATGTCTTTGCTGCAAAAATGGCATATCCTTCATCCGGGATACGACCCACCACCTGAGGGTCGTTCTCCACCTAGACTTTCTCCTGACTGGCTTCCTGCTAAACCTAGAAGATCCCCCACATGAAGGGTGGTAAGATGCCGATATTGATTTTGCACTCACCCATATTGTATTCTGATACAAGATAGTCCATTATTTTCTTGTTGTTTTTTTTTGTATTACGCTTTTTGGACATCCATGTTTTTCCTACCAAAAATTTGGTGTCTTGTCTCCCCCCCGGAGTCCATAGTGCGCATACGCGCTGTATCTACTGTTGCATGTGTTAATACTGATATGTTATTGTTATGTTGCTTTTGTTCCTGGTTCTATACTGTGACTGCTGCAACTCTCTCTCACATAGTAAAATGTCTGCAATACTGTTGTTGTAACTCTGATCTGTATGTCCCTATATGCTCCACCATGCTGACACTGAGCCATCTTTCATGTCGTAGCTTTATTTGGAACGCTAATGGTTCTGAAAATATCATCTATTAACGTTAAGGGGCTAAACAGTCCCTTCAAGCGTAGTATGTTTTGGCGGGAGGCTAAAGGGTTGAATTGTGATGTTGTTCTTGCTCAGGAGACACATTTCCATATAGATAAAATTCCCCAATTTACACATAAACGATTTCCACATATTTTCATGGCCTCATGTCCAGCTAAGCGTAAAGGTGTTCTCATTGCTATCAGAGACTCAGTGGCGTTTACCCTTAAAGAAGCTCTGTCACCAGATTTTGCAACCCCTATCTCATATTGCAGCAGATCGGCGCTGCAATGGAGATAAGAGTAACGTTTTTATTTTAAAAAAACAAGCATTTTTGTCCAAGTTATGACCATTTTTGTATTTATGCAAATGAGGCTTGCTAAAGTCCAACTGGGCGTGTTTAAAGTAAAAGTCCAACTGGGCGTGTATTGTGTTCGTTACATCTGGGCGTGTTTACTACTTTTACTAGCTGGGCGTTCTGACGAGAAGTATCATCCACTTCTCTTCAGAACGCCCAGCTTCTGGCAGTGCAGACACAGCCGTGTTCTCGAGAGATCACTCACTTCGTGTCGGACGAGCGAGGACACATCGGCACCAGAGGCTACAGTTGATTCTGCAGCAGCATCGGCGTTTGCAGGTAAGTCGATGTAGCTACTTACCTGCAAACGCTGATGCTGCTGCAGAATCAACTGTAGCCTCTGGTGCCGACGTGCCGACGTGGCCGACACGATGCAGGACCTGGGGCAGGAAGTGAGTGACGTCTCGAGAACACGCTGTGTCTGTGCACTGCCAGAAGCTGGGTGTTAACGAACAGAAGTGGATGATGCTGATTCGTCAACATCATACACTCCCATTCCTAACGCCCAGCTAGTAATAGAAGTAAAAACGCCCCGATGTACACACATAATATACGCCCAGTTGTACTTTTACTGTAAACATGCCCAGTTGTACTTTTGCAAGCCTCATTTGCATAAATACAAAAATGGTCATAACTTGGCCAAAAATGCTCGTTTTTTAAAAATAAAAACGTTACTGTAATCTACATTGCAGCACCGATCTGCTGCAATAGCAGATAGGGGTTGCAAAATCTGGTGACAGAGCCTCTTTAAGTCTACTCTTCTGGATCCTCAGGGTCGTTTCCTAGGCATAAATTGTGAAATCAACAATATTTTGTACACATTTTTCAATGTTTACCTCCCCAATAAGCGACAGGGCCCCTACTTTAGATCCCTGCTCCCTAAAATTAAGTCATTTGCTCAGGGTCTTCTAATTATAGGGGGTGATTTCAATTTAGTGCTTGACTCAGCTTTGGACACTACCTCATGTTTAAGAAACCCCCCACTAATTGCTCCACTTCTACATGACGAGGGCTTGTATGATGTTTGGAGGTGTCAGCACTGTGGAGAAAGGGATTATACTTTTTTCTCTGCCCCTCATAAATCCTACTCTAGGATTGACCTTTTCTTGGTTTCTAACAGGGCCCTTATCCAGTCCCAGTCTTCCGCCATAGGCACCATTACCTGGTCAGACCACGCACCCATATCATTGTCCCTGCAAGAATCTTTCACTTCTCCTCCCCCTTCTCAATGGAGATTGAACGATTACATCCTCCAACACCCTGATCATAAACAATCCTTGAAAACCGATTTGTCCAATTTTTTTCTAGATAATGTGTGTTCGGTTCAGAACCCTCATACCTTATGGAATGCCCATAAGTAAATAAAGAAGCAAAAGGCACCATCATATGCGAATTTATATATGGGAGCCTTCGAGGAAGAATACATCTATGGAGACCACCCTTTTAAAGATAACATTTTATTGTACAAACGTTACATAGATGATCTCTTTTTTATTTGGAAAGGTGATAAGAATGGGGCTTTTAAATTTATGGAGATTTTAAATGATAATAATTTTGGATTATCTTTCACACACACCTTTTCCGTAACATCAATTGACTTTTTAGATCTAACAATCAGTTATGACCTTACTAACCATGTTTTTAACACCAAAACACATTTTAAGTCAGTTGATGTTAATAGTTATTTAGATTTTAAAAGTGCGCACTATCCCCCTTGGATAAAAAATGTGCCCTTCGGACAATTCCGAAGGGTTAGGAAAAATTGCACCAAGGACAGTGATTTTAATAGAGAATGTACGGTCCTTGAAAAAAGATTTAGGGAAAAGAATTTCCCGACTAATCTGATTAAGGGAGCACGGTGCAAAGCCGCTAAGCTGTCTCAAGAGCTTTGTATTAACCATATCCGTAAGAAAACTGAGTCTACCTATAGAAATACTAATTTTATTACGACTTTTAACAGTGAGAACAAAATTATTAGAACTATTTTATCCAAACATTGGAATATTTTAAAAAATGATCCTCATCTGGTTAACGATTTATCAGATATGCCAAAAATTACTTTTAGACGGGCACAGACTTTGAGAAACATCCTTGCGCCTAGCAGAGTACGCAAATCTAAACTACCAAGTTTTAAATTGTTTCCTACTATTTGTGGCGCTTTTAAATGTGGTCACCCACGTTGCCTGTGTTGTAATAACATCCTTCATAGACAAACCACTTTTACATCTACAGTCACAAAGGAATTTTTTAAAATTAAAACTTTTCTTAACTGCGGCAGTTCATATATAGTATACCTGATTGAATGTCCTTGCCACTTGCAATATGTTGGTAGAACCACGCAATGCCTACGTACTAGAATGAATAACCATAGATTCAACGTCAACACTGGTTTTCTGAAACACAGTCTCTCCCGACATTGTGCCTCTTTTCACAACAGAGAGTTTGACACATTAAATATTATTCCTATTGAACACATTTCATGTGATGTCCCTAATAGATTTTATAAATTGAAACAAAGGGAGAACTATTGGATTTTTAAATTACAGACATTGAATCCACGAGGTCTTAATGATATTTCAGAATCTTCCTTGGACTGATGTCCTACTGACCTCTCAACTCATATGGATTTTTATCGTATAATGTTGTTCAATTTTTAAATTTTTTTTTTTAAAATAATTAATTTTATATAGATATTTATATTTAATCTTATTATTATAGGTTACAAAGGTTATTGATTCGATATACATTCGAATATATACATTTGTTTTACATGAATAGATTTAACGTTGACCCCTTAAACGTGTCCCCTTTGAATTTGAACACTGGCCCTGGGGATTCTGTAATATTGTTGACGATCCTCTTGGTTGCTTAACTACGGAGATAATATCACATACTATTTTAATAACCCGTTAATTCTTGTTGGTTAATCGAAAATTCATTGTTTGTTTGCCCTTAAATAACTATTTTTCTAAAAATTTGCCCTTCATTAATTGCCCTTTGTGACTTTGTTGACTACTATATTTAATATTTTCAAATTATGGGTGGACAATATAAGACATCCATAAATACCGTTAAATATGGCTGACTATGTGTCATCTATTTATTCTTTTTTTCTTTTTATATTTATATTTTAAACACAAATATTATGTATTATACTAGGATCATTTTTTAATAATCTGATTATTTCCTTTGTTGCTTATAGTTATATTACATAGTTACATAGTTACATAGTTACATAGTTAGTACGGCTGAAAAAAGACACATGTCCATCAAGTTCAACCAAGGGAAGGGAAAAGGGAAGGAAAAATTTCTACACATAGGAGCTAATATTTTTTTGTTCTAGGAAATTATCTAACCCTTTTTTAAAGCCATCTACTGTCCCTGCTGTGACCAGCTCCTGCGGTAGGCTATTCCATAAATTCACAGTTCTCACTGTAAAGAAGCCTTGTCGCCTCTGCAGCTTGAACCTTTTTTTCTCCAGACGGAGGGAGTGCCCCCTTGTTTTTTGAGGGGGTTTTACAAGGAACAGGATTTCACCATATTTTTTGTATGTGCCATTAATATATTTATATAAGTTAATCATGTCCCCCCTTAGTCTTCTTTTTTCAAGGCTAAATAGGTTTAATTCTTTCAATCTTTCCTCATAACTTAAATTCTCCATGCCCCTTATTAGCTTCGTTGCTCTTCTTTGTATTTTTTCCAACTCCAGGGCATCCTTTCTATGAACTGGAGCCCAGAACTGAACTGCATATTCTAGATGAGGCCTCACTAATGCTTTGTAAAGTGGCAATATTACATCTCTGTCCCGCGAGTCCATGCCTCTTTTAATACACGACAATATCTTGCTGGCCTTTGAAGCAGCTGATTGACACTGCATGCTGTTATTGAGTTTATGATTTACAAGTACACCCAGATCCTTCTCAACAAGTGAATCCGCCAGTGTAGCGCCCCCTAGGACATATGATGCATGCAGGTTGTTGGTACCAAGATGCATAACTTTACATTTATCTACATTAAACTTCATTTGCCAAGTGGACGCCCAAACACTTAGTTTGTTTAAATCTGCCTGTAATTCATGAACATCTTCCATAGTCTGAACTATATTACATAGCTTGGTGTCATCTGCAAAAATAGAAATAGTGCTATTAATCCCTTCCTCTATATCATTAATAAATAAGTTGAATAATAGTGGTCCCAGCACTGAACCCTGGGGTACACCACTTATAACCGGGGACCATTCAGAGAAGGAATCATTGACCACAACCCTCTGGATACGGTCCTTGAGCCAATTCTCAATCCAATTACAAACTATATTTTCTAAACCTATAGTCCTTAATTTACCCATTAGGCGTCTATGGGGGACAGTGTCAAATGCCTTTGCAAAGTCCAAAAACACTAAATCCACAGCGGCCCCTCTGTCTAGACTTCTGCTCACCTCTTCATAAAAACAGATTAGGTTAGTTTGACAACTTCTGTCCTTAGTAAAACCGTGCTGGCTGTCACTTATAATGCTATTTATTGTCACATAATCCTGTATATAGTCCCTCAATAGCCCCTCAAACATTTTCCCCACAATTGATGTTAAGCTTACTGGTCTATAATTACCCGGGGAAGACCTAGAGCCCTTTTTGAAAATAGGCACCACATTTGCCCTGCGCCAGTCCCTAGGCACTATACCAGTCACTAGAGATTCTCTGAATATTATGAAAAGGGGGACAGAAATAACTGAACTAAGCTCTTTAAGAATTCTAGGGTGTAACCCATCTGGTCCCGGAGCCTTGTGCACATTTATTTTATTTAATTTAGCTTGGACCATATCTACATTCATCCAATTCAGTATATCAACTGATATATTAACAGCACTGGCACCGACTACATCAGCTGCTCTTTCTTCAGTTGTATATACAGAGCTAAAGAACCCATTTAGTAACTCTGCCTTCTCTTGATCCCCTGTGATCAACTCCCCATTACCATTATCTAGGGGTCCTACATGTTCAGACCTTGGCTTTTTTGCATTTATATGCTTGAAGAATTTTTTAGGATTTGTTTTACTATCCTTGGCCACCTGCCTTTCATTTTGTATTTTTGCTAATTTTATTACATTTTTACAGATTTTATTAAGCTCCTTATATTTTACAAAGGCTACAGCTGTACCCTCAGATTTGTATTTTTTAAATGCCCTTTTTTTGTCATGTATTGCCCCTTTCACAGAAGGTGTAAGCCATGTGGGGTTTAATTTGAGTCGTTTATACTTATTACCTGTAGGAATAAATTTTGCACTATAATAACCCAAAGTAGATTTGAAAATCTCCCATTTATCATTTGTTCCATTATTTGACATTAGTTCTTCCCAGTCTATATCCTGAATTGCAGCCCTCATCCTGGGGAAATTGGCTTTCTTAAAATTAAATGTTTTTGCCCTCCCAGCCTGCGTTTGTTTTTTACAGTATAGGTAAAATGTAACTATATTGTGATCACTGTTACCGAGGTTTTCACGAACATTGACATTCCCAACAAGATCTGCATTATTAGAAATGACCAGATCCAACAGAGCTTCACCTCTAGTCGGGTCTTCCACAAACTGGCCCATAAAATTTTCCTGCAACAGGTTGAGGAAATGTCTCCCCTTTGCAGTTGAAGCCGAACCATGACACCAATTAATATCCCGGAAATTAAAATCTCCCATTATCACTACAGTACCCGCCTGTGCAGCCCGCTCCATCTGTTTATATATCTGACCTTCCATCTCCTCAGTTATATTGGGGGGTCTATAGATTACACCAAAAGTAATTTTTTCAGTGTTTACCTCCCTTTCTAGTTCCACCCACAAGGTTTCAACCTCCTCACAGTCTTCACCCACTATTGTCTCTTTCACACTCGCCTTCATATCACTTCTCACATACAGACATACACCACCACCTTTCCTATTTGTCCTGTCTTTACGAAAAAGTGTAAAACCCTGTAGATTTACAGCCCAGTCATGTGAAGAGTCCAGCCATGTTTCAGCAACACCAACTATATCTATATTTTCTTCCAGTATCAAGGCCTCCAGCTCCCCCATTTTGCTTGCTAGACTTCTGGCATTTGTGAACATACACTTTAACTTGCCTGTCAGTTGTTCACTTTTATTATCAGAAATGTGATTTGACATTAATCGGTCCTTTTTATTTACACTGATGTTTTGTAACGAAAGGATCTCCTTATCTTGTTGTCTAGTCCTCTCCCCACATTCTGTTTACTCCTTCTAATATTTTGCACTTCGCTGATAGCTTTTTGTGATTCTGTTACTAATAAAAGATTGGCATTTTGTCAATCTTTCTTTATCTTTGTCACTTTGACAACACTGCTATGTATAAATGCCGTTTTAATACGGCACATTTTAGCGCTTGTGTCTGACATTCTAAATTTCTGCTGCGTAAGTGACAGATATTTCTGCAGTAATATTTCAAATATTAATGACTTATGATTGACACGAATGGGTCGGTTTGCATGCTACCAATGGGGTTAGTAATGTGAACTGTCCTTATTATCAAACCATTGCGGCTTTTATGTATGTGTTCTAGAAAAAATATCTATTTATTCCCTTAGGTGTTTATTTTTTCTAATATATATATATTTGTTAAATTCTGTTTATACTTATAGTCCCTACCTTTTCGTTTTGTCACATAATAATGGTTAACCATTATTGTGTTTTTTTCTGATTATAAAATCGTATGTAAAGCTGATTTGGCTACTATTGACACTTTGCGTTTCTGTACACCGGTTTTATACATCGGATGGTTTTTAAAATATATATTTTTATATATTTTATTTTATTTATTATTGTTTACATCATCTAACAATAATATTAGAGACACTAAAAAACATTTACTGCATCAAACTATACGCGCTCATATATATATATTTATTTTTCTGTCAATTCATCATTTAATGTAATGCATTCCTTGTTTTTAATGATATTTTTACATGTATATTTGTCTATACACTATTTCAATGTTGTGTATGATGGATTCAACATTTATTTATGTATTAATTCATTCATTTATTCTATGAAATTAATACGGGTATGCTTCCCGCTTTTTTTCTTTCCCCTGTGCAAGTGTTATTTTATGTGCTAATGATTTTTTCTAAGTTAGCCCTTTGATACAGCTGTTAATCATGACGTTCTAATTAACTTCCTGACCTCTCCCACCTCTGACTCTTGTTTGTCTAATATCTATAGGTATATAAGGAACCCCTTTGTATATGTTTTTAATGGCCTGAGGAAGACACTAGTTCAGTGTTGAAACGCGTAGCCATCTATTGTTCAATAAATAATTATTATATAATTATTATATATCTTCTATTTTTTCATTGACTTTCCACCACAACCACGCAGCAGCGCCCTATAGGATCCTCCTTTTTTCTTCCTTGGAATGCCCATAAGGCATTCATTCGCGGTATGCTTATTAAAGCAGGTTCAGCTGCAAAAAGGAAAAGGGAAAAAGAGATTTATGACTTGTGCTCCTCAATAACGGACTTGGAATCCAAGAATAAAGCATCGCCTAATCCAATTCTCATTTCGGAACTCCGTAGTCTTAGGTTACAGCTCCAATCGTTACTTACCTCCCAGTATGATAGAACCCTTAAAAAGCTACAACTTCAGCCCTATGTCCATAATAATAGGGTGGGAGCACTACTTGCTAAAAAAAATTAGACAGATATCATCTAGATCCCGTATAGCGTTTCTGAAGGATGCCCAAAATAATAAGATTCTTGACCCTAGATTAATCGCTAAACAATTTCACTCATACTATTCCTCCCTTTATAATCTTAATCTCGACGACAAACTGACACAGCCAACTACTACAGGTATACAATCATTTCTGAATTCCATTACCCTCCCTACGCTTTCCTCGGTGGAGAAAGTATCTTCCCCCTTTACTAGCCAGGAAGTCTCTAAATGTATTTCCTCCCTCAAACCACATAAAGCCCCGGGTCCTGATGGGTACTCCAACTCATACTATAAATACTATTCGTCTATATTAACTCCACATTTAGTTCAGGTGTTTAATAGGGCCAGGATAGATGGAAACTTCCCAAAAGAAATGCTCGCTGCCACCATAGTGACTTTACCGAAACCAGGAAAGGATCCGATAACCCCTGCTAATTTCCGCCCTATTTCTCTCCTAAACTCGGATCTCAAAATTTATGGGAAATTATTGGCTGATAGGCTTCTACATGTCATTCCAAAACTAATTAATCCTGACCAAGTTGGTTTTGTGTCTGGTAGGCAGGCCCCTGATGGGACCCGAAGATATTTGAACCTAATTAAAAAGGTGGAGGCCTCTCGGACGCCTTCTCTACTTCTCGCTTTGGATGCGGAGAAGGCGTTTGACAGGGTCTACTGGGGCTATTTGTCACAAATATTAGATAAATTTGGCTTTAGTGGGGGTATTAAATCGGCTATATTGGCTCTTTACTCCTCACCATCGGCTAGGGTTCTGTCCTCAGGCTTTCTTTCCGACACCTTTAACATCACCAACGGGACTCGTCAGGGGTGTCCTTTATCCCCGATAATTTTTGCTATGGTCATGGAGCCTTTGGCCGAAAAAATTAGTTCAACTGCAAGTATTCATGGTATTCAGGTAAACCAATATACCCACAAAATAGGTTTATATGCTGACGATGTCCTTATATCTTGCACGCAGCCCCTCTCTTCCTTGCCGTCATTGCAACTAGTTCTCGCAGAATTCGGCAAAATCTCATATTATAAAGTTAATGGCACCAAATCTCAAATCCTGAACATTGGTATAGATCAAGCGACCTGTACGTTACTTGCTTCTCAATTACCATATTCATGGCAGGACGGCTCCCTGACATATTTGGGTATATCCTTGACGAGTCCCAGCTCTAAAAATAAAAGTTATATAAACAAAAAATTCATTTTTTCCTATAGTAAGACTTTCATTATAGGAAACAAAATTAACACGTCAAAAAAAAGTACACATATCTGGTATCACCGCATTCGTAACGACCCCAACTATAAAACTATAATGTTATTTTTCCTGCACCCCAAACAAAATCAATAAAAAACGACACCAGAATCGCTATTTTTTGGTCACCACCCCTCCCAAAATAGAGAATAAAAAGTGATCAAGAAGTCGCATGTACCCGAAAATAGTACCAATGAAAACTACAGATTGTCCCGCAACAAAAAAACCCTCACAGCTCCGGAGGAGAAAAAATAAAGAAGTTCTGGCTCTCGGAATATGGCGATGCAAAATGTGCAGAGTATTCAAAAAGCGGATAAGATCAGGCGCCATTTATCAGTGCGACACCGGCCACATACTAAGGAATTATTATTTATTTACCGCATTATTATACCCTCTTATTATGCCCTGATGTACTCCTCACAGATTACATATGCCTCCACATTATAAACTGAAACACCAGTAAAACCCCAAACAGAACTACTACCAAGCAAAATCTACGCTCCAAAAGCAAAAGGGCGCTCCCTCCCTTCTGAGCCCTGCAGCGTACCCAAACAGCAGTTTGCGCCCACATATATGGCATCACCATACCCGGGAGAACCCGCTTCATGTTTTATGAGGTATTTGTCTTCAGTGGTACAAACTGGGCACAACATATTATGCACTAAAATGGCATATCAGTGGAAAATTGCAATATTCCCTTTGAACCATCTGCTGTGCATTAACCCCTTTGTGCACTTTGGCTTAATTGCACGTCATGGTGCAGGGGATGATGTATGGAGCGGGCTCACGTGCTGAGCCCGCTCCATACGCTGCAGGTGTCAGCTGTGTATTACAGCTGACACCCGGGACTAACGAACAGGAACAGCGATCGTGCTGTTACAGAAGCCTGTAAAAATAACAATATACTGCAATACATTAGTATTGCAGTATATTATACCAGCGATCCACTGATCGCTGGATCAAGTCCCCTAAGGGGACTAATAAAATGTGTAGAAAAATTAAAGTTTTTAGTAGTGGGGAAAAAAAATAATTAAGTTAAAAAAACAAAACCTTTTCCCATTTTTCTTCTAAAGTAATGTACAAAAATAAACAAAATTGGTATCGCTACGTCCGTAAAAGGCCGAACCGTTACAATATACCATTATTTAACTCGCACGGTGAACACCGTAAATAATTGAAACCGCCAAAATCGCAGTTTTTTTTTTGTCACCATAGCTCTCAAAATAAAATGTAATACAACTTTTTGATCACTTTTTATGCACCAAAAAATTTACACCAATAAAAACTACAGTTCGTCCCGCAAAAAATAAGCCCTCCCACCGTTCAATCAACCGAAAAATAAAATAGTTACGGCTCTCAGAATGTGGTGAAACAAAACAATTTTCATTTTAACAATTAGATTTTTCTTTGTAAAGGTAGTATAATATAAAATAAAAACTATATAAATTTGGTATCACCATAATTGTATTGAGCCGCAGAATAAAGTAAAGTTTTCGTTTTTACCTCACGGCGAAAGCTGTAAAAACAAAACCCCAAATAATGGAATGAGATTTTTTTCCAATTTCAGACCACAAATAATTATTTTTCAGTTTCCCAGTACATTTTATGGCACATTAAATGGTGTCAATAGAAACTACAACTCCTCCCACAAGAAATAAGCCCTCACAACACTCTACTGACGGAAAAATAAAAAAGTTATGGCTCGAAGAACGTGGGGAGTGAAAAACGAAAATAAGAAAGCAAAAAATGGATCAGTCCTGAAAGGGTTAATTAATTTCTAATGAAAAAATATATGACCCCATGTGGGGTATTTCCGTACTCGGGAGAAATTGCTTTACAAAAATTGGTTGTTTTTTTTTTTTTTTCTCTTTTATCCCTTGTGAAAATGAGAAAATTCAACATTTTAGTGGAAAAAATTGTGATATTCATTTTCACGGCCTAATTCTAATAAATTCTGCAAAAAACCTGTGGGGTCTAAATGCTAACTATACCCCTAGAAAAATTCCTTGAGGGGTTTTTCCAAAATGGGGTCACTTTTGGGGGTTTTCCACTGTTTTGGTCCCTCCAGGGCATTGCAAACGCGACATGGCACCGAAAACCAATCCAGCAAAATCCGTGCTCCAAAATCCAAATGGCGCTCCTTCCCTTCTGAGAACTGCCATGGGTCCAATCAGCAGTTTATTACTACATATGGGGTATTGCCGTAATCAGGAGAAAATACTTTACAAATGCTGTTGTTCTTTTTTTCCTTTATTCCTTGTTAAAATTAAAAATGTCTATGTTTTTTCAGAAAAAAAGTAGATTTTCATTTTCACGGTCTAATTTCACTAAATTCTGCAAAAAAACCTGTGTGGTCAAAATGCTAACTAAATACCTAGATAAATTCCTTGAGAGGTGTAGTTTCCAAAATGGGGTCGCTTTTGGGGTGTTTCTACTGTTTTGGTCCCTCCTGGACGTTGCACACGGGACATGACACCGCAAACCATTCCAGCAAAATCTGTGCTCCAAAATCTTAATGGCGCTCCTTCCCTTCTGAGCCCTGCTGTGGGTCCAATCAGAAGTTTATTACCACATATGGGGTATTGCCGTAATCGGGAGACATTGCTTTACAAATGTTGGGGTGCATTTTCTTTGTTATTCCTTGTAAATATAAAATATTTCTATGTTTCTTCCGAAAAAAAGTAGATTTTCATTTTTACAGACTAATTCCAATATATTTAGCGAAAAACCTGTGTGTGCAAAGCACTAACTATACCCTTAGATAAATTCCTTGAGGGATGTAGTTTCCAAAATGGGATAACTTTTGGGGTGTTTCCACTGTTTTGGCACCACAAGACCTTTTCAAACCTGACAAAGTGGCTAAAATATATTCTATAAAAAGGAGGCCTAAAATCCACTAGGTGCTTCTTGCTTCTGAGGCCGTTGTTTCATCAGTCGATTAGCACACTAGGACCACATGTGGGATATTTCTAAAAACTGCAGAATCTGGGCAATAAAATATTGAGTTGCATTTCTCTGGTAAAACCTTCTGTGTTACCAAAAATAATGTATTAGAAATGAATTTCAACAAAAAAAATTTGGGTAAATTTCACCTCTACTTTGCTTTAATTCCTGTGAAACGCCTAAAGGGTTAAAACACTTTGTGAATGATGATTCGAATACCTTGAGGGGTGCAGTTTTCAAAATGGGGTGATTTATGGGGATTTTCTAAAATATAAGGCCTTCAAAGCCACTTCAGAACTGAACTGGTCCCTGAAAAAAGGGCATTTTGAAATTTTCTTTAAAATATGAGAAATTGCTGATAAAGTTCTAAGCCTTGTAACGTCCTAGAAAAATAAAAGTTAGTAAAATAAATAATGCAAACATAAAGTAGACATATGGGAAATGTTAATTAGTAACTATTTTGTGTGGTATTACTATCTGTTTTACAAGCAGATAAGTTTAAATTTAGAAAAATGCTAATTTTTGAAAATTTTCTCTAAATTTTGGTGTTTTTCAGAAATAAATACCAAATTTATCGACCAAATTTTTTCACTAACATAAAGTACAACATGTCACAAGAAAACAATCAGAATCGCTTGGATAGGTAAAAGCATTCCGAAGTTATTACCACATAAAGTAACACGTCAGATTTGAAAAAATCGGCTGTGTCCTGAAGGCCAAAACATGCTGAGTTCTGAAGGGGTTAATGTCCTATCTCCTAACTAATCGAATTGGCGCTATGATGCTGATAACCAGAGATACGGCTATTTGAAGTGATCCCCCTTCCCTCCATCCTCAGTCTCTCACACTGTGTGAAGCAGCTTCATGCTGATAGGACAGCGTCAGAGGCTGTGGGATAGCTCCACCTCAGGAGAATCGCTGGTGGTGTCACAAACTTATTTAGTATAGATTAATTTACATTTTTTATAACAAAGCTCATAACTTTTAAAATAATAAACTTTTTTGGACACAATTTTCACTAGCATTACCAGTGTGACAGCGCCTAATAGATTAGTTAGTACAGTAGATTGGGCATGACTAAACTAGTGACAGAGCCTCTTTTAGGAAAAAATATTTTTTAATGTCCGTCACACGGCTGCATGTATTTCTATGGGGCTACGTTATTCACACGGCCTATTTTTGACAGATTTCACGGATCCCTCAATAGACTCAAGTCTATGAGGGATCCGTGAAAATGGGTGCAAATCGGCTGTGAAGAACGTCCATTGTCAAATGTATCCTCCAGCATGAGCCACTGTGATAAATTTAAATAACAGAGATCAAGTCGGTACTTTAATTACGAGCCTTTTTACCCTTGCAACGTTTCAACTCTCTGTGGTGGTCTTTCTCAAGCAGCTTATTTTTGTCTATTGCTGCTGATTTTTTTTACTGATAGGCCGGGTTCACACATAGCGTAGCGTAAATACTGCGTATTTTCAGCAACGGGTGTCATTGCAAAATATCCACACCGTATTACAGTAGCAGCAAAGTGGATTCAATTTGAACAAATCTCAACACGCTGTGAAAAAAACGTTCAGAAATTGACCTGCGGTTTTTTAATCTGCAGTATGCCAATTTATCTTGCGGAATCACTGCTTTTCTGTTGCAGGTTTTCCCCATTGAATTCAATGAGGAAGTAAAACCCACAACAAATAGCAGATGTTGTGAATTTTGCGGCGAAAAAGCTTCAAAGATCGCAATTCAGAAAAAAAAATCTCATACTTACCCAGATCTCTCTGCTTTTGCGTCCAGCCCAGCTTCCAGGGATGATGTTTTATCCCATGTGACTACTGCAGCCGTCACATGGGATGGAACAACATCACAGGAGGCCGAGCTGCAGGATGTCAGATGGACATGTTTGCCATGGCTACCGGTAAGTATGTGATTTAGTTTTTTTTACCTGCTATTTTCCGCAGCGGATATTCCAACCAAAAAACTGCACTACAGTTTAGTGCAGTTTTTCAGATGGAATTCCTTGCGGCGTCCAGGGTGAATACGCTGTGTGCTTTCACGCAGCATATCCACCCTGTGTCACCATACCCTAAGGCCTGATTCACACAAGCGCTGCGCATCTCGGACATGAAAAACTGCTGTTTTTCACGTCCGAGGTGCATCCGTGCTCAGCGCTGCGGGACGCGATGTCACGCATCCCCCATAGTTGAGAGTCTATGGAGGGATGTGTGATGCGCGAAAAGTGTCCTATTTTCGCACGGACCCTTCACACGGTCCGTTGAAACAACGGCTGTGTGGACGGCCACATTGAATTACATAGGTCCGTGGGACGGCCGCTGTTTCAACGGCCGTCCCACGGACATTTAACACGCTCGTGTAAATAAGCCCTTACTTTGATAAATTTGTCCCATCTAGTCTAATTCTTAGCTGTCTAAATTTAAAACATCATTAGTAAATCTGTCTTATCTAGATTTGACCCTTGTATTTTTTATGCCATATTATGGGTGTATTTTGCAGTAGGTCAATTATTATTTTGTATGGACCAAGTCTGCATACCAAATTGGTATTGTAACTAATAAAATTTCCAATATTATTATGATGGATAGATGTGTGCATTTCTATAATGCGTTCCTTTACAAACAGTGTTGTTAGTGTTTTTCACATTTGCAGAACCCCAGAGTATGGTTTCTTTATTTTATGGTTACAGCTTTACATATGAGCAATACTATTGGCTATTATATATAGCTATTGGCAATACTGTGCAATTATTGCCTGACAGTTGAAATGTCTACTGTTGGCAGAGGAGTAGCTAGCGGGGTGGTGGGGTGCCCAGGGACGGTCCTCCAGTGGTGGTAGGTCCCAGTTTCAACTGTATCCGCATCCCCAGGACGCAGATAAAGTTGATTGCAATGCTGGAGCAAGGAGCTGATGGCTACTTGCTCCAGCAATCACTCCGTAACGCCAGGTGTGAGCGGCTCAGCGCAGACAGGCGCGATGTAGTGACATCATCACGCCTGTCTGTGCCGAGCAACACACTGTGCAGATCGAAGGAGTAGAGGGATCTATAAGGGTATGTTCACACGCAGTGAGCAAAAACATCTGAAAATACGGAGCTGTTTTCAGGCGAAAACAGCTCCTGATTTTCAGATGTTTTTTTAACAACTCACGTTTTTTTACGCCCGTTTTTGGAGCTGTTTTTCAATGGAGTCAATGAAAAACGCCTCCAAAAACGTCCCAAGAAGTGTCCTGCATTTCTTTTGATGAGCCGTCATTTTTTACGCGCCATATTTTGACAGCGACGCGTAAAATGAAGGCTCGTGGGAACAGAACATCGTAATTCCCATTGAAAGCAATGGGCAGATGTTTGTAGGCGTATTAGTGGTGTTTTTTCACCCGTAATTCGAGGCGTAAAACGCCCGAATTACATCTGAAGCCACTGCGTGTGAACATACCCTAAGACACTATGGGAGCATTATACTTGGTAAGGGGGGCCACTGTGGAGCAATAGACTGTATATGGGCAGCTATGGGGCCATTATACTGTAAGGGGTAGCTATGGGTGCATTATATTGTATAAGGGCAACTATGGGGGCATTATGCTGTATGGGCACAGCTATGCTGTCATTATACTGTATGGGGCAGCTATCGGTTCATTATATTGTATAAGGGCAGCTTACGGGGAATTATGCTGTATGGTGGCCTCTATGGAGCATTATACTGTATGGGGCAGCTGTAGGGGCATTATACCGTGTTGGGGCATCCATATGGGCATTATACTGTGTGGAGACAGCTGTGGGGGCATTATACTGTGTGGGGAGCCCTAAGGTGTGATTATACTGTGTGGGGCAGCTATGGGGGCATTATTCTGTGCGTAGGTGCAGTTTTAGGTGCATTATACTGAGTGAGAGCAGCTATAGGGTCATTATACTGTGTGGGCGCAGCTATAGGGGCATTATCCTGTGTGGGGGCATCTCTAAGGGCATTATACCGTGTGAAGGGCAAACTGGATTGGGGCCCACCCAGATGTGTTTCGCCACGCCTTGTGCTAAACCCCTAGCTACGCCTCTGACTGTTGCCTATCAATAATATTTCTTAAGGTTGTCATAAGCATGCATATAAGTTTAATACGATTCTATTATGGTGTTTTCAGAACCTGTTATGAGATCTGTACAGTAAGAAGGTCAGATGATTGAGAAAGAGATCTATTGAGAAATGTATCAACATAGATATGTCTGAGTAATATAATTAATAAGCAACCACAGATCGTGATTGGCAAGAGACTAAAAAAACGTCAAGCCTATATTGAATAGTCTAGTGATAGACAAAGCTGTTAACAGGTTGTTATTCAAAACCTTAAGCCCTTTTTAAAATAAGCTATTAGGTAGAAGAGATAATTTTAGAATCAATATGCCATAGGCTAATTCACCACTGGAAGGGACATGAGCAAGATCCCTTTTTTTTAGAATGTAAGTGCAATGAAATAAACCACATACTGTAGTCACTTAATGACTTTGTGACTCCAAGAAAGTTTAAGCAATTTACCATTTTGTGCACTAATTTTCATTTATAAACACCTAACGCAAAATACATTCAGATAACATGTGGATTTGGAGATGTAAAAGCAAACTTTAGTTAATGATTACACCTACGGTAAACAATATGTCTGCAATTATTGTAGTGACATAAGCTTTTGAAAGAATAAAGTATAAATTGTGAAATGTGTTATTCATTGCACAGGATGATTTAGGGAAAAACGTAAAGGGTTATTCCCATCTCAGACATTTATGGCATATCCTTGCTCTGGGACCTACACCCAGGGCCGTTCTTTGGGGTGTGTGACCTGTTCCATCGCTCCAGCAGGTGGAAGGGGGCCCTGTGCTGGCTCCCTTCCCCTGCTTGTGTTTCTGAAGTGCCCGGGGCCAGAGACTCTGCAGCTGCCTTTCCGCCCAGGAGCTCCTTCTCTGCAGTGGCGTAAGTACCGCTGTAGCAGCCATAGCAGCTGCTAAAGGGCCCGCAACATGAGGGGCCCGTGTCCGGTTGCACCACTAGAAGCCACTATGGCTGCTACAGCGGTAGCGACTCCACATTCAATACTATGTGTGTCCTTAGGATGCAGATACTATTGAACACAATGGCAGAGTAGTGAGGTATCTCCCTGCTCTGCCATTTACTGGGCTATAGGCCTATGAGGCACAGGGACAGGATCCCTGCACAGGCCAGCATAATGACGCCACTGGATAATGCTGGCCTACACAAGGATCCCGTTGTTTTATTTGTTTGGGGGGCTCTATGGCACTATCCACAAGGGGAAGTGGGGGTCTGTATGGTACGATCTACAAGTCAGAGGTGGGGGCACTGTCTACAAGGGGGTGGTGGGGGCACTGTTTACAAAGGTGAGGTGGGAGGCTGTATGGCACTATCTACAAGTCAGTGGTGGGGGCACTGTCTACAAGGGGGTGGTGGGGGCACTGTTTACAAGGGGGAGGTATATGGCTTTATGCCACTATCTACAAGGGGGAGGAGGGGGCTGTAAGGCACTATCTAAAGGGGGGCTGTATGGCAGAATCTACAGGGGGCTATATGGCACAATCTACAGGGGGCACTATCTACAAGGGGGATTGTGTGTGTGTGTGGCACCCAGGGGAGGCGAGGGGGGACATTATACTGTGGGGGCCACTAAGGGGGCATTATACTGTGTAGGGGCACTACAGGAGGTAACATACTATGTATGTCACTTAGGGGGCATTAAACTGTGTGGGCACACTTAGAGGACAAAATACTGTGTCCTTAAAGGGGTTATAATATATTATATTATTATTATACTGTATGAGGCAGCTATGGGGGCATTATACTTTATGGGGGGCACTAAAGTGGCATTATACTGTGTAGGGGCACTAAAGGTGCATTATACTGTGTGTGGGGGCATTATATAGTGTGTGGGGACATTATACTTTGTGGGGGGGCACTAAAGAGGGCATTACACTGTGTGGGGGCACTAAAAGGGCATTATACTTTGGGGGGCATTATACTTTTATATGGGCCATTTTTTTATGATGGGTTGGGGCTCCGAAACAAAATGTTTTGCACGTAGCGCCATCTATCCTAAGGCCAGCCCTGCCTGCACCTATCCTGTGATTTATACCATAATTGTCTGAGATGGGAATAACCCTTTAAAGGGCGGTTTCACACATAAAGTTTTGGCGAACAATTTTTGTGGCGTTTTGTACTGTTTGCATCGAATTGTTTGCTAAAAGTCAATTGGAAAATATTAAATGCACTATAAACAATGCTTTTTTATTTGTGGTGTTATTCTCCACTTTAAAATGTAGTGGTGTATTGTTTGCACTAATCTGTATTCAGTGGAGCACCCAGGGGGTAAATTACAGCAATACACTTAAAAGTACAGTACTTGTACAAAGAATATGTGCAATGGGCTACACACTGTATAAAAGTTCAACACACAGTCTCCAGGAAAAGTCTCTCACCATACGCAATACAAAAGAGGTTTAGATGTGGTAAGTGAAATGTCAGAACACACCTGATCTTTCTACTGCCTGGTCTCCCAACCTTCAACTAAAGTGGTTCTGCAGAAGATAAAAACAGACAAATATAGCGAGACTGCAGCGGTGGCTAAAATATTTTGATACTTGATGCCATACTTGATGCCATATACTCACAAAGTGACAAAGTAAAAAGTGCTCGTAAGTTTTAAAACCTCCACCTCCTCTAGTGCCGGTCACTAGGTGTTTCCATATAAGCCAACTTATTGTCCACTTCTCATTGTCAGGAGAAATCTGTCTCTAGCGGCCAAGCTGCCAAGACAGTTTTAGGGCATGACCACACATGGCGGAATTCCTCCGCAACTGTCCGCATCAATGCCGCACAGAATCTGCGTTGCAGATTCTGCAGCGGATCTGCACAAAATGTGCAGAAAATTGATGCGGACTGGCCGCTGCGGACTGCAGGAAAAGTGCTTCTCTTCTCCCTATTCAGTGCAGGATAGAGAGAAGGGACAGCACTTTCCCTAGTGAAAGTCAAAGAAATTCATACTTACCGCCCGTTGTCTTGGTGACGCGTCCCTCTTTCGGCATCCGGCCCGACCTCCCTGGATGAAGCTCCAGTCCATGTGACCGCTGCAGCCTGTGCTTGGCCTGTGATTGGCTGCAGCCGTCACTTACACTGAAACGTCATCCTGGGAGGCCGGACTGGAGACAGACGCAGGGAGTTCTCGGTAAGTATGAACTTATATATTTTTTTACAGATACATGTATATTGAGATCGGTAGTCACTGTCCCGGGTGCAGAAACAGTTACTGCCGATCGCGTAACTCTTTCAGCACCCTGGACAGTGACTATTTACAGACGTCTCCTAGCAACGCTCCCGTCATTACGGGAGCCCCATTGACTTCCTCAGTCTGGCTGTAGACCTAGAAATACATAGGTCCAGCCAGAATGAAGAAATGTCATGGTAGTAAAAACAATACGCTCCGCAGCACACATAAGATCTGCGGACTTCATTGCGGAATTTTGACTCTCCATTGAAGTCAATGGAGAAATTCCGCCATGAGTCCGCAACCAGTCCGCCACTGCTCCGCAACAGACAGAGCATGCTGCGGACACCAAATTCCGCTCCGCAGCCTATGCTCCGCAGCGGAATTGTACGCATCGTGTAAACGAACACTGCTAAATTAAAGTGAAAGTCAATGGAGAAACGGCTCCGCTGCGGATTAACGCTGCGGAGTGTCCGCAGCGGAATTTAAGTGAAATTCCGCCATGTGTGAACCCGCCCTTACAAGAAATAGGGCGAGTCCCGTTCTCTCCTGTCTGTAATCGTGATTACAATCAAAACAGAGAGGCATGCCCTAACTTTAGAAGAAGCATTCAATCGGATGTGCAATGCATTATTCCCGATGGAGGTGCAATGCATTACTGTGAGTAAGGGAAAGCAAGTGACAGCACGTATAGTGCTGGCAGTCTACAGAGCTGTGGGCAAGCCTCCAGAATTCAAAGAGGCTCTGTCATCCGTTTATAACTGCCCTATCTCCTACCTAATCTAATAGGTGCTTTAATGTAGATAACTACTGGGTTTTGTTGTTGTTTTTTTTTAAATGTTTATTTTTGACCAAGTTAAGAACCTTTTAAGATTTATGCAAATTTGTTCTTAAATGGGCATTGTAAAGAAACGTGTATAACGCTGACCCATCACCATCATACACTTCTCTTCATTCCAGCCCACCTTATCCATAGCACAGCGTGATCTCGCCAGATCACGCTGTGATGTCACTTCTTCCCGCAAGTCCTTCACCGGAGCGACGGAAGAGTGAACAGACATTGCCTCCAGCCATGCCAGGACGTTTATCCAAATCTGCAGCAGCTGGAGGCAATGTCTGTTCTGTCTTTCATCCCTTTGGTCAAGGACTCGCGGAATGAAGTAACGTCACAGCGTGATCTTGCAAGATCACGCTGTGCTGTGGATCAAGCTGGTCTGGAATGAAGAGAAGTGTATGACGCTGATTGGTCAGTGTTATACACTTTTCTTTACAACACCCACTTGGTGAAAAGTAGAAGAAAGCCCAGTTGGGCATTAAGAACAAATTTGCATAAATCTTAATGTTTATAACGTGGTCAAAAATCAACATTTAAAAAAAACACCACAAAAAAACAGTAGTTATCTACATTAAAGCACCTATTAGATTAGGTAGGAGATAGGGAAGTTATAAACTGGTGACAGAGCCTCTTCAAGCTACAAGTAAATGACTAGAAGCTCTTCCCCGGGTTAAGGCTAAAAAAAAAAAAAAAAAAAAAAAAAGGCATGCTGTGGAAAAACAGTTTAGAAAGCCTGCAGGGTACAAGTTCATGCTTTTATTTCATTTCTTTACAAAACGACAGGTACACTTTAAGCTCCATATTACAGTTGCAACATCTGGACCTTCATGGTTTAACTGAGCCCTATAGGTGATCTATGTATGATTAAGTAGAACCAGATGGGGTCTGTCTCTGTCGAACTCTAACCTGTTGTTCTATTTGAGCCCTCTGTACCTGGTCAAAATCTAGTGGATCAAAAAGATTGCTGGAGTTTTAAATGTGGAAATTTTACAAGAGGAACATCTCTGGATATTAGAAATACAAATCTCTAATAATTTTTTTGAAAAAAACAGGAACTTTTGAACTGAGATTAACTGTTGAAGTCTAAACAGTATTTCCCCACGTATAAATGTAGAGGTAAGACCATGAATTGTCCTATAGTGTCGTGTCTTTTTCACATGGGAAAACAATGCAAGAGAACAAAATATTTGTATGATCTTGTTGATTAATCCCAACTCATAAAATGTAAATAAAATAATAATTATAATAAAATTAATAATAATAATAATCTTTACATTATATCTATCTATATATTTATAAATATATATATATATATATATATATATATATATATATATATATATATATGTGTGTGTATATATAGCACCAACTTATTCTGCAGAACAAACAAGGTCCGACATTATAGAGTAATAAGTAATTAACAATTCAAACAAGACAAGTGAGGGACTGGCTCGCAAGAGCTTACAATCTACAAGGAATTAGCAGTGATGCAATAAGAATAATAATAATAATAAACATTATTATTATTATTATTATTTATATAGCGCCAACATATTCTGCAACACTTTACAATTCAGAGGGAGCATGTACAGACAAAATCATATTTTTACATAGTGACAAACTAATTAACACCTTGGCGCATAATCACTTAATGCACAGAATGAAAAGGCAATCCCGGCTGTTTAACCCCTTAAATGCCGCGTTCAATAGCAACCACAGAATTTAAGTGGTTTGACAGAGGGGGAGGGGGCTTTCCATAAAAAGTGTCTTTTTTTACTAGAAGAGTAAATAAAACTAAAAAATACACATATCTGGTATTGCCACGATCGTAACGACCCAAAGTTAACACATAAATTAAACCGGTGGGTGAACGCCGTACAAAAGAAGTTAATCAATGAGTCCCATGTACTCAAAAATAGTACTAATAAAAACTGCATCTCATCCTGCAAAAAACAAACCCACATATGGCTACATCGACGAAAAAATAAAAAAGTTACGGCTTTTGGAAAGGGGCGATGCGAAACAAATAATTTTTGTTCAAAAGTGTTTTAATTGTGCAAAAGTAGTAGAACATAAAAAAAAACTCTACATATTTGGTATTGTCATAATCATACTAACACAAAAAATAAAGCTAACAACTTATTTATACCGCAAAGTGAATGGCGTCATTTTAAAATGTGAAAGACAATGCTGCAATAGCAATCGAAATAATATATAATATAATAGCAATCAACATAATATATACATGCATGTATTAGCCCAACTATCTTAGTAGGTGTTATTCTATTTTATTTTATTTTTTCAAAGGGAAGATTTTGCAATATGGACTTCCGGGCACGTGAAGCATCTTGGCGTACACAAGTAGATGCATTATTTGGTGGCTGTTCACTATCCATTGAAGATATGGAGCAAAAAACGGTTAGTGAGATTAAAAATGTATTAAAGAAATCTCTACATCGTAAAACGAGAATTTGGTGGAATAAACTATCTCTGGAGAATTATGTGAGTAAGCAACTCATTCCAAGAGGTTTGAGGATATAGATTTTTCCCTCATATGGGGTTGAGGATGAGACTTTCAGTATGAAGTGGGAGGAGATTTGCAATTCCAGTTCGAAAGCTTTGATACTTCTCCTTATTGAACATAATGTGAAATCTATGAAGGATTTGGACAAAAACATTGTGGAATATGAAACACAGCTTCGTCATTTGTTAACCCCTGCAGCCATGGAGACATGGAAAGCGGAATTGGATGAGTTATTTCAGACCTGGGAGATACAGATACAAACCGTGAAGGCTAAAAAATTCCAAAGGGATATGATGGATATGCAAACAGGACATATGTACAAATGGAAGTAGAGAACTAGGAGTAGAACTCCGTCAGTAGCATTGTATACATCATGTGGAGCGGAATCGATGACTTCAACACACTCTACCCAGAGTCTTACAACACGTTATGGCAAGAGAAAATCTTATGTAACGAAAAGATCACAGCCAAAATGCAGAGATGGTCACACTTTTGGGAATGCGACATATGATAACAAAGACACCCAACTCTAGGTAATTAATTTATCTAATGTTACTTCAACCCAGGCTCAGACTGAGGTTCTCAGTTTTGGTCTTTCGTTTGCTCCTTCCGACGGTTTTAACCATTTTACAGCCATAAAGGATTTGCACCTATTTGCAAGAAAATTAATTTTTAAAAGGACCTTTCATCGAGACACAACATCTGACATCTTTTCTACACGGGAGGAACAAGAAACATTGAAAGCTCTTGAGGATCTTATGGAGGAACAGACTGTGAAACCTAGGGGTAAGTTTCCCTCTATAGTTTTACCTAAATCCAAAAAAATCCCTGCATTTTCTCTTTATCATCATATTGACCTGTTTGTTAAACTGGTCAGTGAGGAATTCAAGCTTATCCCAAGAGCAATCAGACATTATAATTGCACCCATCAGCAACGTACTGCCATTAAAGAATTGGGCCAGATGAACGACGACGTTATTAAACCATCTGATAAGGGGGGCAACGTCGTCATCTGGCCAAAAGGCATGTATGAAAGAGAGGCTTTTAGACAACTTCGTGACTCAACGTGCTATAAGCGACTCACGTTTAATCCATTGAGTAAATTTCAAACTGAGCTTGATACTATTCTATCAAAAGCAGTCTCTGCAGTGATTATAAGTAAAAAAACAATATGAGGGACTAATGCCCAATGATCCAATGGTGGCATGTTTTTACATGCTACCTAAGATCCATAAGCATGCCACGCTGCCTCCCGGAAGACCGATTGTATCCGGAAATCAATGGGATTTGTGAACCTATATTCAAGTTATATTGATTTTTTTTTGCGTCCTCTAGTTGAGACTTTACCATCTTACTTGATGGATACGACTGACATTCTACGTAAGATGAATGGTATCTACTTGGAACCTGATAAGACTATTGTCACCTGTGATGTGGAATCGTTATACTCCTCAATACGTCATAGTGACGGATTGGAAGCAGCAAGTTACTTTCTGAATACATCTGAAGTCGATCCTGATCTGGGTAAGCTCATTCTACAACTTCTTGAGTTTGCACTGACTCATTACTTTTTCCTCTTTAAGGAGTCTGTGTACCTACAGCTCCAGGGCACAGCAATGGGGGCGTCATGTGCGCCCTCATATGCTAACCTGTTCCTGGGGCTGTGGGAACATCAGATATACCTTACTGAGCCCACGCCTCTTATTGAGAGGGTTCATCTATGGGGCTTAATATTGATGATGACATTTTTATCTGGCAGGGGACATCTCAGAAATGTAAATGTTTTATGGATAGTCTAAATAACAACTTAATGAATATCAAGCTGACATACAGTGAAGGAAATAAGTATTTGATCCCTTGCTGATTTTGTAAGTTTGCCCACTGTCAAAGACATGAACAGTCTAGAATTTTTAGGCTAGGTTAATTTTACCAGTGAGAGATAGATTATCTAAAAAAAAAACAACTGAAAATCACATAGTCAAAATGATATATATTTACTTGCATTGTGCACAGAGAAATAAGTATTTGATCCCTTTGGCAAACAAGACTTAATACTTGGTGGCAAAACCCTTGTTGGCAAGCACAGCAGTCAGACATTTTTTGTAGTTGATGATGAGGTTTGCACACATGTTAGATGGAATTTTGGCCCACTCCTCTTTGCAGATCATCTGTAAATCATTAAGATTTCGAGGCTGTCACTTGGCAACTTGGATCTTCAGCTCACTCCATGAGTTTTCGATGGGATTAAGGTCTGTAGACTGGCTAGGCCACTCCATGACCTTAATGTGCTTCTTTTTGAGCCACTCCTTTTTTGCCTTGGCTGTATGTTTCGGGTCATTGTCGTGCTGGAAGACCCAGCCACGAGCCATTTGTAATGTCCTGGGGAAGGGAAGGAGGTTGTCACTCAGGATTTGAAGGTACATGGCTCCATCCATTCTCCCATTGATGCGGTGAAGTAGTCCTGTGCCCTTAGCAGAGAAACACCCCCAAAACATAATGTTTCCACCTCCATGCTTGACGGTGGGGACGGTGTTCTTTGGGTCATAGGCAGCATTTCTCTTCCTCCAAACACGGCGAGTTGAGTTAATGCCAAAGAGCTCAATTTTAGTCTCATCTGACCACAGCACCTTCTCCCAATCACTCTCAGAATCATCCAGATGTTCATTTGCAAACATCAGACGGGCCTGTACATGTGCCTTCTTGAGCAGGGGGACCTTGCGGGCACTGCAGGATTTTAATCCATTACGGCGTAATGTGTTACCAATGGTTTTCTTGGTGACTGTGGTCCCAGCTGCCTTGAGATCATTAACAAGTTCCCCTGTGTAGTTTTCGGCTGAGCTCTCACCTTCCTCAGGATCAAGGATACCCCACGAGGTGAGATTTTGCCTGGAGCCCCAGATCGATGTCGATTGACAGTCATTTTGTATGTCTTCTCACTCAGTTGTCTCCTTCTCACTCAGCGTCTTACTTATGGTTTTGCAGCCCATTCCAGCCTTGTGTAGGTCTATGATCTTTTCCCTGACATCCTTAGAAAGCTCTTTGGTCTTGCCCATGTTGTAGAGGTTAGAGTCAGACTGATTAATTGAGTCTGTGGACAGGAGTCTTTTATACAGGTGACCATTTAAGACAGCTGTCTTTAATGCAGGCACCAAGTTGATTTGGAGCGTGTAACTGGTCTGAAGGAGGCTGAACTCTTAATGGTTGGTAGGGGATCAAATACTTATTTCTCTGTGCCCAATGCAAATAAGTATATATAATTTTGACTGTGATTTTCTGTTTTTTTTTTTTTTTATATATATATATAATCTATCTCTCACTGGTAAAATAAACCAAGCCTAAAAATTCTAGACTGTTCATGACTTTGACAGTGGGCAAACTTACAAAATCAGCAAGGGATCAAATACTTATTCCCTTCACTGTATACATCCGGAAGAACTAAGATGGATTTCCTAGATGTACAATTTCATGTGACCAACGATGGACAAATAGAAACTGATGTACATAGAAAATCCACCTCTGTGAATTCCCTTTTACATGCCGATTCATCTCACCCATCCAATTTGATTAACAGTATACCTGTAGGTAAATTTTTGAGAATACGCAGAATTTGCTCTGATGATTGTAGCTTTGAAAATCAAGCCACTGAACTCAGGAGGCGGTTTGAGAACCTAGGTTATAGTGAATGGTCAATTAGACAGGGCTATAAGAGAGCGAAAACCTCAAAACGTGATGACTTACTGATGCCCAGAAGAATTTCCAAACAACAACCTGACATTGTAAGATTTATATCCCCATACAACTCTGGGTGCCGTGAAATGAGAGCTGCGCATAACAAATATTGGGATATCCTACAGACAGATGAAATACTGAACCGATACATACCAAAGGTACCGTTGAAGATCAAAATATTTGAAAGATCTATTGGTTCGGAGTTATTACCCAGGTAAGGTCCCGGGTAAAATTCTTGGGACAAAAGGCCCCAAATGGGGCTGTAAGCCTTGTGGTATATGTGTTGCATGTCCAAATGTGGAAACGGCTGATAATTTCCTCAATTCATATAGGAACAGAGATTTTAAAATCACACATTCCATTAGATGCAACACAATTGATGTAATATATTATGCAACGTGCTCGTGTGATAAAGTCTATTTTGGACTAACATCATGTAAACTAAGACGTCGTGTAAGGGAACATGTTCTGCATATTGAAGCAGCAGAAAATGAAACTGATTTATCGAAGTTGAAGCATTTCAAGATGCATCATAACTGCAACAGTAAATACGTACAAGTAAGGGGGATTGATCGGGTATTGATTAATGGTAGGGGAGGGGATTGGAAGAGAATTCTGGCCCAGAAGGAGGCTAGATGGATTTATACACTTGATACTGCTTCCCCTAAAGGACTAAATGAGAAAATTAGTTTTGCACCGTTTCTATAGCTTTATAACATCTTATTTTGACTAAGATCTTTTTGAATACTGGAATTATCTGCTACTGATAGTGGTTTATAGCTCTACAGTGCCCTTTATTTATTTTTTCACACTCATAACAATTGATAGAATCTATGTTATCAGTGCTTCATATCACCATTACAAAGGTTTTTGGAAATGCCTTTTAAGTTGGTTTTATATGTTTGAATTTTACTAAGCTTTGTGTTTTTTTATTTATTATCTATGTCCTACAGATATATTCAAGTTTAATATGGCTCCTCCCCTTTGTGCTGCCCTATTTTTCTTCCTCTATACGTGTATGATGGATATGGCGTAGAGTCCTCGACATCTGACATTTTTGTCACCATTCTTCATGGGACTATTCTCATTTTAAATACCCATTTAGGATTGGTATATTGGATCTTAATTTTATGCTGATACTTAGATTTTGATGACTCTCACTAAGATGACTGTATTTTATGTTTTTTCTACTATTGTGATTATTTATGGGTTTTTGTCACTGTGTGTTTCACTGCGTGTTCACTTATTTGTGTTTCACTCCTTATTGGTAAACATATTTTGTTTATTATTATTATGCAGTATTATTTGATTGTACTGTTTAGTACCATATTATGCATTATTGTAAATATATGTTTTTACATGATTTTGTACACATTACATATGGATTGGACATGATGTAATACAGCGTCATATTATACATGTGCCTGTTCACACACTAATTATTCCGCATTAATATTTTTTTTTTATTTATTTATTTATTTTTATTTTTTTTATTTATTGCGGATTGAATTTTAATATATTTTATTCTACCAGCATGGGGACTTTTATTTCACTTATTGTCATCAGATCTGTATTAGTGTATCCTGAATGTATAATAATGACCGTATATAATGTTATACGTTGTGTATTCGGATATTGGTGGATGAAAAACTATTTTTTCATTTAGCGGTCATATGAATTCTGACATGTTCGGATCTTATATTAATCGTGACATTTAGGCGGAATTCACACGACAGGGATTCCCGGCCGGGTGCCGGCCGTTCATAAATCGGCCGGCACCCGGCTGCATTAGGAATAATAGACCCCTAATGGGGCTATTCACACGACCGATTTTTTGACGGCCGGGAAAACCGCCCGTCAAAAAATAGGACATGCTCTATTTTCAGCCGGGTGCCCGGCCGCCCGGCTCCCATAGAAGTCTATGGGGCCGGGTAATACACGGCCATCACCGGAATGTGTTCCGAGTGATGGCCGGGTCTACCGTCGCTCGCGCACTCTCTCTCCTCCTCCTCACAGTGCAGAGTGCATGTGAGGAGGAGGATCTTTTATTGCTCGCTGTAGGAGTCGGAATCCCCAATCCCCGGCTGGGGATTGGGGATTCCGCTACAGGAGAAGTGAGTGACTACACTGTCCATATATGGACACAGCGAAGTCACGCACTTCTGCAGCGGAATCCCCGACTCTATGGCCGGGGATTCCACTACAGGAGAAGTGAGTGACTACACTGTCCATATATGGACACAGCGAAGTCACTCACTTCTGCAGCGGAATCCCCGACTCTATGGCCGGGGATTCCACTACAGGAGAAGTGAGTGACTACACTGTCCATATATGGACACAGCGAAGTCACTCACTTCTGCAGCGGAATCCCCGACTCTATGGCCGGGGATTCCGCTACAGGAGAAGTGAGTGACTACACTGTCCATATATGGACACAGCGAAGTCACGCACTTCTGCAGCGGAATCCCCGACTCTATGGCCGGGGATGCCGCTACAGGAGAAGTGAGTGACTACACTGTCCATATATGGACACAGCGAAGTCACTCACTTCTGCAGCGGAATCCCCGACTCTATGGCCGGGGATTCCACTACAGGAGAAGTGAGTGACTACACTGTCCATATATGGACACAGCGAAGTCACTCACTTCTGCAGCGGAATCCCCGACTCTATGGCCGGGGATTCCGCTACAGGAGAAGTGAGTGACTACACTGTCCATATATGGACACAGCGAAGTCACGCACTTCTGCAGCGGAATCCCCGACTCTATGGCCGGGGATTCCGCTACAGGAGAAGTGAGTGACTACACTGTCCATATATGGACACAGCGAAGTCACTCACTTCTGCAGCGAAATCCCCGACTCTATGGCCAGGGATTCCGCTACAGGAGAAGTGAGTGACTACACTGTCCATATATGGACACAGCGAAGTCACTCACTTCTGCAGCGAAATCCCCGACTCTATGGCCAGGGATTCCGCTACAGGAGAAGTGAGTGACTACACTGTCCATATATGGACACAGTGACGTCACTCACTTCTGAAGCGGAATTCCCGACCTGTGGCAGGGAATTCCTCTTCAGGAGAAGTCAGTGACTACACTGTCCATATATGGACATTGAAGTCAGTGACTTCTCCTGGAAGGGGGGGGGGGATGGGTGCAACCTTCAGGGGACTGTGTGGCATCACCTACAGGGGGCAGGGTGGCATCACCTACAGGGGGCAGGGTGGCATCACCTACAGGGGGCAGCGTGGCATCACCTACAGGTGGCAGGGTGGGTGGCATCACCTACAGGGGGCAGGGTGGGTGGCATCGCCTACAGGGGGGCAGGGTGGGTGGCATCGCCTACAGGGGGGCAGGGTGGGTGGCATCGCCTACAGGGGGCAGGGTGGCATCGCCTACAGGGGGCAGGGTGGCATCGCCTACAGGGGGCTGTGTGGCATCGCCTACAGGTGGGCTGTGTGGCATCGCCTACAGGGGGCTGTGTGGCATCGCCTACAGGGGGCTGTGTGGCATCGCTTACAGGGGGCAGGGTGGCATCGCCTACAGGGGGCAGGGTGGCATCACCAACAGGGGGCTTTGTGGCATCACCTACAGGGGGCTGGATGGCATTACCTACAGGGGGCTGGGTGGCATTACCTGCAGGGGGCTGGGTGGCATTACCTACAGGGGGCTGTGTGGCATCACCAACAGGGGGCTGGGTGGCATTACCTACCAGGGGGACTGTGGCATTATCTACAAAGGGCTGTGTGTGGCAACAAATTTAAATGAAATTCATCCGATTTTAAAACGGACAGGGAAAAAAACGGATGCAAATCGGGTCCAAATCGGCCGGAAAAAACGGCAACTCGGCCCGGAACGGAATCGGAACGGATGCAAATCGGATGCAAACCGGCCGGGAAAATCGGCCAAAAACGGCCGATTTTCCCGGCCGACACTCGGACCCTGTCGTGTGAATGAGGCCTTAGTCTTTGTTTTCCTCTTTTTTCTTGTACTTTATGCACGTCATACTGGCCACCCTCCCATTCACCCCTCCCTCTACCTTTGTGGTGGGAACGGTGTCTAGTGATGGTGGCCATCTTGCCTGCATTCCAATGCACTCATGGGCTACTATGCACATTTTGACAATGTGCTTATGATCAGTATTTACCGGGCGGCTGACTGTGCTCCCACTACTGTGCTCCCACTCGCCCGCCCCTCCCTTTGTGAGGGACGGGCCAGTGTGATTGCGAATAGCTGCACCTGGGTTTTGTTCTGTGAAACAACTCACAGATCCACAACCTCTTGTTTCCATGCGATGATACTTGGGAGGTATCTGCCAATAGGATTATATCATGTAGGACTTTAAAGGTAAATTGCTGTTTGTTACCAGCTGTATGTTTTAGCCATTCATTGGTGGGTTGTGCTTTATATACCCACATATCTGTGCTCCTTGTTATAGCCCCCGGAAGAAGCTATGTGCGAAACACGTATTGGGGTTGATCCCCCCCATAGTTCTGGTCTGTATGCCTCCTTAATAGTACCTTTCTGCTGTCTGTTTTTTTATATTACTTTGCTTTGGATAGTTCCTATCCATATTCATCATATTACTTATGCACCAGTCTTTGCATGCACTATTTGCACTTTACTATAGAGGCTGTGGGACCCGACCGTTGCGGGGATCCTTTTTCTATGTGTCATTTTACTGCCAATGTACTTATTTTTAATGATTTTGTCTTTCAATAAAATATTGTCTATTTTTCGCTAATAATGGTTCATGTGTGATTTCTTATATAGGTGTTCATAATATATACACCCAAATAGGGTGCAATTGAAAAATACAACTCGTCCCGCAAAAAACAAGCTCTTATGCGACTATGTCGACATAAAAAAAGTTATGACTCTTAGAAGGCGGGGAGGAAAAAACAAAAGATGGCCTGGTCCATAAGGGGTTAATAGTTCAAACACGAGAAGCGACGACCCTGCTCGCAAGAGCTTACAATCTACAGTATGAGAAGACATAGAAGAGACACAAAATGTGAAAAGTGCTTGATTTGTATAAGCCATGTTTTGTTCAAGATTGGGGAAGACATAAAGCTGCATGAGATAATTACAAAGACAGCATCTGTGTAGACACGGATATGAAGTGCATTAGCGTGCATGGAGTGTGAGAGATATTGCTGAAAGAAATGAAGGTATCCGTTTCTGAAGAATAGAGAGTATGTTAAAAGGTAGAGGAGTCCGATTAGGGAATGTGATTGGCCTCCATAAAAGATGTGTTTTCAGGGCAGGCTTAAAACTATGGATGTTGGGAATTACTCGGGGTAGCATTCCATAAAACCAGTGCAGCTCTGTAAAAATCCTGTAGACGTGAGTGGGAGGTTCAGATTATGGTGGATGTTAATCTAAACCCCTTAGTGACAAGCCTATTTTAAACCTTGATGGCCAAGCTATTTTTTTACGTTTTTCCATCGTCACATTCCAGGAGCTATAACTTTTTTTTTATTTTTGCATCGACATAGCTGTATAAGGACTTGTTTTTTGCAAGGACAAGTTGTATTTTTTAATAGCACAATTTTAGGGTACATATAATTTATTGATTAACTTTTATTAACTTTTTTTTGGGGGGGATAGAAAAAAAAACAGCAATTTGGCAAATTTTTTTTGCGTCTTTAATTTACGCTGTTTACCGTGTGGTATAAATAAAATAATAACTTTATTCAGTGGGTCGTTACGATTGCGACGATACCAAATTTATATAGTTTTCTTGTGTTTTACTACTTTAACAGAGTAAAAACACAGTTTTTTTCAAAATTATGTGTTTTTGTGTCTCCATATTTGAAGAGCCATAACTTTTTTTATTTTTCCACCGATGCAGCTGTCTGATGGCTCTTTTGTTTGTGGGATGACTTGTAGTTTCTATCGGTACCATTTTGGAGTACATGCGACTTTTTGATCACTTTTTAGCACATTTTTTTTTTAAGGCAGGATGAACAGAAAATAGCAAGTCTGGCATTGTTTTCTATTTTATTTTTTACAGCGTTCGCTGAACGGGTTAACTAACATAATAGCTTTATAGTTGGGGTCGTTACAGCCGCGGCGATATCAAATATGTGTCACTTTTTTACTTTTGTTTTTTTCATAATGAAGCATTTTGTAAGGGGAAAAAGTGGGTTTTTCATTTTTTCCACTTATTAATTTATTAATAACTTTATTAAACTTTTTTACTAGTCCCACTAGGGAACATCACTATGTGATCATCTGATCGCTTTTATATTACTGCCTGTCGATTTACAACGGACAGGCATCTGCTAGGCCATGCCAGAGGCATGACCTAGCAGGCATCCACTACAGGCAGACCTTGGGGCCTTTAATAGGCCCCCGGCTGCCATAGAAGACACTGGCACCCTGCGATCTCATAGCAGGGTACCAGTGCGGTGAGAGAGGGAGCTCCCTCCCTCTCTTCAAAACCACTTAAATGTGGCGCTTGCTATTGTGCGCCGCATCTAAGGGGTTAAACGGTCAAGATTGTGATCCACCCGTTCGGGCAGAGCTACCCCAAGTTCTCAGCACACAGATTTATTCTGATGCAGGGCTGTGAAAAGGCGTATGCATCAGAATAAAGCCTGTTAGTGGCAGCCGTAAAAAAGGCGTATTGGCGGTCACTAACGGGTTACATCATTGGAAGAATGTAGAGCGGTACTCAGATAGACTAGGGAAGAGGTATACGGAGGTGCAGCGCTGTGTAGAGCTTTGCGGGTAAAAGTAATAAGTTTTGAATTGAATTTTAAAGGAAATGGGCAACCAGTGGAGTAACTGGCAGAGGGTAAAGGCATTGGAGTAGCAGTTGGACAGAAAAATGAGCCTGACTGCTGCACTCAGAATAGATTGTAGGGGGGAGAGTTTGGTGAGAGGAAGATCAATTAGTAATGAGTTACTGTAGTCAAGACGAGAAAGAATCAGAGCAGCAATAAAAATTTGGGCTGTTTTTACAATTTGAAAAAGTCGATGTTTTTGAGGTGCAGGTGACTTGAGCTTGTAAATAAATGAATGTAGGGAATAAATGAAATATCCGAGTCAAAACAGATCCCCTAGATAGCGACGTGCTGCCTAGGAGTTACGGTATTGCCACACACTGAAATGGAGAGGAGTTAGTAAATGGGGGACACAAGAAGCTCAGTTTTTGGGAGATTTAGTTTCAGATAGAGAGAGGACAAGATGTTTGAGACAACGGACAGACAATCACTGTTGTTTTATATTAGGGGTGATGTCACTGGAAGAGGTAAATAAATGGGTCATCATTTTAGGTACGGTACTAAAAGCCAAATCTGCTGATAGTTTGTCTAATTGGACCTGAGGAACTTAAACAACAAAGGGAAGAGAATCAGGAGACTGACACAGCTGTCACTCAGAGCAAAGAGGTAGGTCTGGCAGCGTTCAGTCAGGAGAGCCTTAAGGATTATGGGTCCACCGCTGCAGTACTTGCGATCCCGGTGTCGGGAGCATTAAAATGTTGACTTCTCACTCATGCAACTTGCATGACTGACACCACCGGCAAAACTGCTGACAGATTCCCTTTAAATATTTTAGTCAGGTAAGTAATGACAGCAGAGAAGAGACTGGATGAGGTGGGAGGGAATGGGATCCCTAATGCAGGTACTGTAGTAAGGTGATAAGAAGAAAAGAGGAGCCTGAAAACTTCCTCTTTCATTATTAGTTTAAAAAATGAAAGTGAAGATGAGAAAGTTTGGGAGATCATTGCTTTTTGGGGACTGTGAAATAATTTTATGGTGGATGTTGCCAATTTTAACATGGAAATAAGTGACCAGGTCTGCACCGGTGAATGACCATCTTCATGTGTAACAAAATTAGTTAGTTGCGAAAGGCCTACAGAGAAGGTTAAAGATAGAAATTGAGAGGCAGATTAGGAAATTGGGATGTCAACAATGTCACTCAGATGAGAGTAGGTATTTCACAGAAAAGAAAAAGAGAAAGCCAGGTGGCAAAGTGATCAAGGAACTGACATGGAGAGCCGGGGGAATGGGCGGAAGAGTCTGAGGGTGTGGACCTTAAAGGATGGAAATATTAGTGAGGTTACAGGGAAGCCACTATCTGAAAATACATCAGATTTGACAGGGCTCCTCCTAGCCTGCTAGTGACAGCCTGTTGATCATTTGTTTGAAATCCCTGTGTTTTAATCCGCCTGTACCTTTGTCTATCCTTGCCTGCTGCCTGCCCTGACCTCTTGCTAGTGATCTGTGATGCACCTCTGCCACCTATTCTTACTTTTTGCATGATTGAACATGAGAGTCCGTCTGCCGCCTGCCCTGATCTTTGCTATACCTGAGCCTGCATACTGTCAATTTTAGTACTACACATGTTTACGTTGGCCGTCACAAAGGGAGACTACTCTGCGGGTAGCAACCTGGGGTTCTCCAGCAACAAAGACCAGATCCCTGTAAAGGGGTTAAATGGTGAATACCTTTGGTCCCCCTAGACTTCGCTCCCTGGTTTAGCCTTACATCAAATCCCTTGGTGGCAAAGCGTGTTCAAACCATCCTCTGCAGAAGCTGTGACACAGACCCGATTATAAGCTGATGGGTGGCATTGATCTTACTCTAAACCCAGCCAAATTCTCAAAATAAAGAACCCCTTAACTATTATAGCCATATGCATTTGTAAAAGTTCGGTTCTGTATATTGAACTAGGGGACATCTCAATCTAGTTTAACATTTCAGACTTTTTCGTCAGGATTGTTTTCATTTTGATATCACTGTGTATCCTGCACGTCTCCATATTTCTGACACATCTTTCATATACCTTTACCTCAGCAAAAGAAGATTGTAGCCTGTCATACTTGTTGACCTCAGACACTAAATGAAATTCTAGCACAAAAGGTATCACCTATGTTTGATGTATTCACATTGCACTGAACATTCTTCAAAAAAATGTTCATCCCTTTTCTTCTGCTAATCATCTAAGTGCCTTTTATCTCATGATCTATTCCTTTACACTTGTCTTCATCTGGCTCCATGGAGAAAATAAAGTTCAAAATGAGATTAACGTGCATGTAAGATATCTCCAGCAGGAAAAAAAACGGCTTCATAAATGTTTTTTACATATCAAGTGTACAGCAAAGTATTTTTGCAGGCCCTTGTAAAAAATGAAAGTAGTTGTCTTGATGAATCATATAATGCCTGAAAGGTTTCAAGCTTTTGCAATTGTCACTTGCATTAATATTTTGCATTTATCTGTCTCTTCACTCTGAAGATTGTGCCTTAGAATAAAGTACTATAAGGAATGTTTGAAATTCTCACCTTTTATTGCCGTTCTATAAATAATGTGGTACAACCTGAATATTTTCCATAAAATGATTATTATTATAATATAAATGAATACACAATCTAATTGTAAAACTTTACCACCACTAGCACTCATATATTTTAGTGTTATCACGCTGGACTACATTTTGTATTTGCTAGTGTTTTCTACTGCCTGTTGTGGAAGTCAATGGCTCAAAATATATTAGACTGAAATTTAGACGAGTGTTCCAACAGACACTCACGCCAGGAACTTTATCCAGCATCCTAATCAGGAAATTTCATATCAATATGAGAGAGGAAGAATAAAACACACAGGCAATGCTCGTATGCTTAAAAAAAAATACTCCTCTGAGGTTTATTGCCAAACTCAATTACAAAATTATCATTCAAAAGGGGTGTAGGCTTGAGGTTAACCAATCAGAGGCAATGTGACAATAACTCTTTTTCAGCCAATAACATACCATGAGAATATTTCAAATCCATTATTATAATTCTTCATTAAAATGCTGACATCCGAATTGCACCTGGAGACAAGCATACAATAGAGTGTTGTTAGCTGTTCTTTCCCATAGAGGGAGTACATAAGATAAAGAGAAATAGTTGCACTTTATGTCTGGGTGTTCAGCCAGACAGCCATTTCAACATTTTGAAGGACATAAGAATAATACACAATAATAACATATTTTTGAAAACTATGTGGAGGAAAAGTCATTTGAAAATGGAGAATAAATATCTTTATAATTCGGCATGCTTGATAATTCATAATTTAATTTAGTACAGGGAATAAAAGCAAATTGACCATCCATCACATGCCTTTATGTAGCATTATGTGACAAGTGGACCAGGTAGTCACAACTCGACAGATGTACATTATTAGCTAGCAATGGTTGATTAAAAATAATGTACAGCCAAAATGTAAAAATGTCTATATACACTATAAGGCTAAAAGTATGTGGACACTTTACCATCACACCTATGTATATGAGCTCGTTAGACATTCCATTCCAAAATAATGGGTGGTAATGCTAAGTTAGGCGCCCTTTTGCAACTACAACAGCATTCACTCCTCTGGGAAGGTTTTCCACTTTTGGAGTGTGTCTGTGGGAATTTGTGCCTAGCCAAAAGAGCATTTGTGAGGTCCGGCACTGCTGTTGGACAAGCAGGTCTGGTGACAAATTGGCCTTTTAATTAATCTTAGGTGTTCGATGGGGTTAAGGTCAGGGCTCTGAACAAACATGTCTTTATGGACCTTGCTTTGTGCACAGGGACACAGTGATGCCTGAACAGGAAAGGGTTTCCCCAAAGTGTCGCCACAAAGTTGGAAGCATACTATTGTCTAAAATGTCTTTGTTAGGCTTCGTTCACATCTGCGCTAGGGCTCCGTTCCGACGTTTGCTATGACTACGACTACGACTACTCTAATGATTCCATCAAAATGACAGAACCCTTGCACAACAGAGACAAACGGAAACCATTGGCACCGGGTCTGTCACCATTTAAATCAATGGTGATGGAAACGGAAACCTATGGTTTCCGTTTGTGTCTGTCAGGGCTCTGTTCCGATGGACAGCTCTGACGGAACGTCGGAACGGAGCCCTAGCGCAGATGTGAATGAAGCCTAAGCTGTAGCATTAACATTACCATTTATTGGAAAAAAGAAGCCCAGGGCAACCCCTGAAATATAGCCCCATAGCATTATCCCTACTTCAACAAATTTACAGAAGGTACTATACATTTTGGTAGGTAGCATTCTCTTGGCATCCATCAGACCTAGATTGAGCCATCAGACTACCAGATAGTGAAACATGATTAATCCAGAAAACATGTTTCCATTACTCCAATGAAATTGGAGACAATGTAGTTTGTGCCTACCATTATAAACATTAGAGTGGCCATAGACATTAAATAGAACTTGGACAAACCATTTTTCACTTTGCATCAATCAGTTTAATAATATAGAATATCAATTTTATTGAACCAATAAAACATAAGATAGATGTCAGCCAAACCATTGTCTCAATGAATTATATTGTAAACTATACCAGATCCATCAACAACAAAGAATTATAAAAGGAGCATTTCCAACTCAGACATTCATGGCATATCCACTTCTGGGACCCGCACCTATATCGAGAACAGCCTCTCAGGCCCATTTAAGAGAATGGGACTAAGCTGCAGTACGAGAGCAGCAATATGTTAGGTACTGCAGTGGCCTATTTTACCATAGCCCCTATTTTCTTCTCAGTATAGGGATATCAGTGGCTGGATACCACCCAAATACATGCTGATAACATATTCTAAGGACATTGTATACATCCTATGTCATAAATGTTATTTTCTGGGAAACCCCATTAACACGAATAAGTACTTGTACATTTTTTAAATATTATTATAAATACGATAATTTTTTACTTTTATGGAGAGAAGATTTAAGATTATTTGGAAAGTGAGCTAATGCCTATTGTGGAGAGAAACCAGTAATAAGAATGAAATAATCTATCAAGAAAAACAAAAGGCTTTTTTTAGGTAATGGCCTTTTTGCGACATGTAAAATATTGCAATGTTCTTAAAACAACATATTTGTTCTGAGCTGCCTGTTCTCTTGGCTATCTTCCAGAAGTCAGATAAGTTGAGAACATTATGAGGTCCTGCAGAGATAAATGAATATGAAAGAACAAAAGAGAACTGTTTTTTTAAACCTACGGAGCTCAGTAAGCAGGAAAATTAAAGTATTAGCTACTTTTAAACTATTTATGCAAATAAAGTATGACCTATTTATATGAAGCAGAGACCCTGATTTTGTCTTAAAACATTAAGATTAATAATTTAGTTTGTCATTTAAGGATATACTTAAGTCATTGCACAGATGAGTCAGAAAAATGTACTTATTGTAAAATAGAAAAATATATATATACTGTATATTATTAGTAGTAGGATTGTTGTAAGTTAGGGTGATAATAAACACATTGGAGCAAATTAACTACTATTTCTGGGTCTAGAATGCACTACACTTTTACACAAATTGGCGCATTTGACTGCAATTTGATAATTGCACCTCATTAGACACTTTTTAAGACACTTAGCTGGAAAGGCGAGTGGCATAACAGAAAAAAAGTGTGGCTTGACCCCTTCCAGGTGCGGCCACTTTTGAACTTCCTGACAGAGCCTTATTTTTCAAATCTGATGTCTCACTTTATGTGGTAATAACTTTGGAATGATTATACCTATCCAAGCGATTCTGAGATTATTTTCCCGTGACACATTGGACTTTACGTTACTGGTAAAATTTGGTCGGTACATTCAGTATTTAATTGTAAAAAACACCAACATTTAACGAAAAATTGCATTTTTATCAATTCAAATGTATCTGTTTGTAGGACCAATAGCTTTACCACACAAAATAATTTCTAATTAACATTTCCCACATGTCTACTTTAGATTGGAATTCCTTTTTTAACATCCTTTTACGTTACAAGGCTTAGAACTTTAGCAGAAATTTCTCACATTTTCAAGAAAATTTCAAGTGTATTTTTACAGGAACCAGTTCAGTTGCGAAATGGGTTTGAGAGGGCCATACAATACAAACCGCCATAAGTCACCCCATTTTAAAAACTTCACACCTCAAAGTATTCAAAACAGCATTTAGAAAGTTTCTTAACCCTTTAGGCGTTTCACAAGAATTAAAGCAATGTAGAGGTGACATTTACAAAGTAATGTTTTTTTTTTTGCAGAAATTCAATTTTAACCCCTCAAGGACACAGCCTGTTTTCGCCTAATGGGCCAGGTCTTTTTTTTTTTTTTTTCAAATCTGGCATGTGTCACTTTATGTGATAATAACTTTGGAATGCTTTTATTTTTTTCAAGCAATTCTGAGATTGTTTTCTCGTGATACATTGTACTTTAAGTTAGTGGTAAAATTTGGTCGATACATTCAGTGTTTATTTGTGAAAAATACCAAAATTTGGAGAAAATCTGCAAAACTTTTCTAAATTTAAGTTTATCTACTTGTAAAACAGATAGTAATACCACACAAAATAGTTACTAGTTAACATTTCCCATATGTCTACTTTATGTTTGCTTCGTTTTTTGAACATTCTTTTATTTTTCCAGGACGTTACAAGGCTTAGAACTTTAGCACCAATTTATCACATTTTCAAGAAAATGTCAAAAGCCTATTTTTTCATGGACCAGTTCAGTTCTGAAGTGGCTTTGAGGGACTTATATATTAGAAACCCCTATAAAACACCCTATTTTAAACACTGCACCCCTCAAAGTATTCGGAACAGCTTTTAGAAAGTTTCTTAACCCTTCTGGTGTTTCACAGCAATTAAAGCAATATAGAAGTGAAACTTCTAAATTCAATGTTTTTTGCCGAAAATCTGTTTTAATTCATTTTTTGCAGAAACACGGAAAGTTTTACCAGAGAAACGCAACTTCATATTTATTGCCCAGATTCTGCAGTTTTTAGAAATATCCCACGTGTGGCTCAAGTGTGCTACTGGACTGAAACACAGGCCTCAGAAACAAAGGAGCAACTGGTGGATTTTGGGGCCTCCATTTTATTACAATATATTTTATGCACATGTCAGATTTGAAGAGGTTTTGTGGTGCCAAAACATGGGAACCCCCCCCCAAAAGACACCATTTGGCAAACTACACAATTTATCAAGGGGTATACAGTTGTTTTTTTTTTTTGCTGAATTTTGTGGAATTAGGATGTAAAAATGGAAATCAAATTGTTTTCCAATAAGATGTAGAAATCTTCAATATTTACAAGGCATAAAGAAGAAAAAGCCCCCGAACATTTGAAAAGCAATTTCTCCCGATTATGGCAATACCCCATATGTGGTAATAAACTGCTGTTTGGACCCACGGCAGTGCTCAGAAGGGAAGGAGCGCCATTTGGCTTTTGGAGCTCAGGTTTTGCTAGAATGGTTTTCAGGTGCCATGTCACATTTGCAAAGCCCCTGCGGGACCACATCAGGGAACACATCACAAAAGTGACCCCATTTGGGAAACTACACCCCTGAAGGAATTTATTGAGGGCTATAGTGATCATTTTGACTCCACAGGTTTTTTTGCTGAATTTAGTGGAATGTGAAAATCTAAATATAAGTTTTTTCTAATAAAATGTAGATTTAGCTCAGATTTTTCCATCTTCACAAAAGATAAAGGAGAAAAGAGTGCCCCAACATTTGTAATGTGAACTCTTTTGAGCACGGCAATACCCCATATGTGGTGATAAATTGCTGTTAGGACCCACGGCAGGGCTTGGAAAGGGGTATAGTGAGCATTTTGACCCCACAGGCTTTTTGCTGAATTTAGTGGAATTATGCTGTGAAATTGAAAATTTATTTTTTTCTGACAAAATGTTGACATTTTTAATTTTTACATGGAATAAAGGAGAAATAGCACCCCAACATTTGAAAAGCAATTTCTTCCGATTACAGCAATGCTGTACAAATTGCTGTTTGGACACACGGAAGGGCTCAAAGGCAGGAGCACTACTTGGCTTGTAGATTTTAATGGCTTGGTTTTTGGGCGCCATGTTGCATTTGCAAAACCCTGAGGTACCAAAGTACAGTGGAAGCCCTCAAGAAGTGACCCCAATTTAGAAACTACACCCCTCAAGGCATTTATCATTTGCCTGGACATATGACAGGGCTCAGAAGTGAAAAGCAACATGCGCATTTGAGGTCTATTTTGGTGATTTTCACAGCATTCACCCACAATTGCAGGACTTTGAGGTCAAATAGTAAAACAAACCCCTAAGTAGTGACCCCTATTTTGGAAACTGCACCTCTTAAGGAGTTTTAAGGTGTATAGTGAGCATTTTGACACCACAGGTGTTTATTCATTAGAAATGAATGCGCAGCGGATGGTGCAAAGTAAAAATTGCAATTTTACACTGATATGCTATTTTAGTGCATAATATGTTGTGCCCAGTTTGTGCCTCCGAAAACAAATACGTCATAAAATGTTAAGCGGGTTCTCCCGGGTATGGCGATGCCATATATGTGGACGTAAACTGCTGTTTGGGCACGCTGTATGGTTCAGAAAGGAGGGAGCACCGTTTGTCTTTTGGAGCACAGATTTTGCTTGGTAGTTGTTCTGTTTGGAGTTTTACTGGTATTTAACTTTATAGTGTGGGGGCATATGTAATCTGTGTGGAGCAAATCAGGGCATATATAATCTGTGCGGAGTAAATCAGGGCATATGTAAGCTATGCGGAGTACGTCAGGGTATAATAAGAGGGTATAATAATGTGGTAAATAAATAATAATTCAGAGATATGTGGCCGGTGTCGCACTGATAAATGTTGACCAATCTTATCCACTTTTTGAACGAACTGCACATTTTCTGTCGCCATATTCTAAGAGCCAGAACTTCTTTATTTTTTCACCACCGGAGCTGTGTGAGGGCTTATTTGTTGCGGGACAATCTGTCGTTTTCATTGGTACCATTTTGGGGTACACACGATTTTCTGATCACTTTTAATCCATTTTTTGGCAAGCAAGGTGACCAAGAACCAGTAATTCTGACAACAATTTTTATCTTTTTATTTTTACAGTGTTCACCGTGCGCTATAAATGACAATTTTACTTTATTCTGCAGATTGATACGATTAAGGCGATACCAAATGTATATTGTTTTTTAAATTTTGCAGTGTTTGCACAATAAAAGCCCTTTTTTTTTAATTATTTATTTTTTGTGTCACCATATTCTAAGAGCCATAACTTTTTTATTTTTCAGTCAAAAAAGCTGTGTAAGGGCTTGTTTTTTGCGGGAACGGTTGTACCTTTATTGGTACTCTTTTGGGTTACCTGCAACTTTTTGATCACTTTTTATTCCATGTTTTGCGATGGGTGGTGATAAAAACAAAGAAGCGATTATGGCCTTGTTGGTTTTTTTTGCGGTGTTCACCGTGAGTAGAAAAAAACATAGTTTTAAAGTTTGGGTCATTATAGATGTGGCGATACCAAATATGTGTACTTTTTTTTTAAAGTTGTAATTTTTGTCCTATAATAAAGGTATTGTAATAGGAAAAAAGGCAGTGAGTGTTTTTATTAACTTGAAATTTTTATTTTTACACTTTTATGAAACTATTTAATTAACTTTATTCACATTTATTTCTTTATTTTGTCCCACTAGGAGACTGGAGGACCTGCACCTCTGATTTTTACTCTAATGCATTGCACTACCCACGCATTGCTGCTATTCTTTAATCTCAGTTGCAAGATCAGACAATATTGCAGAAACCACTATCTCCTTAGATAAAATAGGTTCAGGATGAATGTCGGGGACCTGTGATGAACAGAGAGTTCGAGATAATGCGTCGGCTCTGACATTTTTAGATCCGGGTCTGTACGTTACAATAAAGTCAAATCTGGTAAAGAACAGGGCCCACCTAGCCTGTCTGGGATTGAGTCTTTTGGCTGATTCTAAAAAATTCGGGTTTTTATGGTCTGTCAGTACAGTAATTTGATGTCTAGCTCCCTCTAGAAAGTGGCACTACTCTTCAATGGCCCACTTAATAGCAAGAAGCTCACGATTACCTATATCATAATTCTTCTCAGTGGCAGAAAATTTTCGAGAAAACAAAGTACAGGGATGCAAATTAGTCAATACAGAAGATCCTTGAGTCAACACAGCCCCACACCTATTTCTGAGGCATCAACCTCAACAATGAAGTGGCTAGAAAAGTCAGGTTGAACAAGTACCGCACTAGGTTTCCAATTTACAAGGTCGGAACCTTTTTTGTATGATCCATCAAAGTTTTGACAATGGAGGAAAAATTATGAATACATATTTGGTCATATTTAGCAAAACCCAAGAAACTCTGCAGAGCATATAGTGAAGTGGGTTGAAACCAAACAATAATTGACTGAATCTTAGCGGAGTTTATACGAAAATCATGAGCAGACAGAACATACCCCAAAAAATTAACTTCCTGAACTCCAAAAAGAAACTTTGCAAATTTCACGTAAAGACAATTTTCCCTCAGTACTTGAAGGACGGATCTTAAATATTGAACATGAGAGGGCCAATCGTAAGAAAACACAAGAATATCATCCAGATACACAACCACAAAGCGTCCAATAAAATGTCTGATAATGTCATTAACCAGGTTCTGAAAAACAGCTGGAGAATTACTTAAACCAAAAGGCATTCACAACCAATTTCAGAAAAAACATCCCCAAAACCTTGAATGCACTCAGGCAACAAAGGTGCGTTACAAGATACATTAGTAATAGACAGAGACATTCAAGATTCATAACATTTAGGAGTCAAATTAATCAAATCTGCTTTTACCCAATCAATAACGCGATTATGTGTCTGCAACCATGGAATACCCAATATTACATCAGAAGGCAAATTTCCAAAGTAACAGGCGGAGTGGAGAACTTGACCGACCCCCTGAGAGAGAGGGAGGGGTATTATCTATAGCAGACACTTTGACAGGGCTACTCAGTTGAATGAGGGCAATAGCCAATTTTTTAGTAACCTGAAAATCCCAAAAATTAGCCGCAGAACCACAATCTACAAAAGCCTGACCAGAAATACAAACATTATTAAACAATACATTAATAGGCAAAACAATTTTTTGAGAAAATGTGGGGAAAACCTGACTGACCAGATGCTATTCCCATAGACCATGTAGGCTCTGAAGTTTTCCGGAGCTGGACGTTTGGAGCAGTTCTTGAGCATATGACCAGCAATTCCGCATTAGAAACACAGCCCTCTGCATTTCCGTAAAAGTCTCCATTCTTGGGAAGCCATCATGAAGCCTAACTGCATGGGCTCCTCTGCATCAGATGAAGGGATCTCAGCGCAGGGAAGGGGAGAGGCCATTGCTGATCTTTCTTTTTTGCCCGTCGGTCAAGACGCACAACAAGAGTTATGGTAAAGTCGAGGGCGGAGGGTAATTTACTAGGAGATATTTCAAGGTTTCAGAAAGGCCTCTGCAGAATTAACATCGGTAGTAACGCTGTCACTGCTGGAGACATAACAGATTGGCCTAAGCCACTGCAGTGATATCTGGTTCACCATATATTAAACCAAGGGCAGCAAAGAAGGTCTCAACAGAAAAAAAGTTCAGGGGCATCAGGTCTCAACGAAAAGGCCCAGGTTTGAGGATCTCCCTGCAATAGGGAAATGACGAGACCAACTCGCTGCTGCTCAGCTCCAGAGCAAAAAGGTCTTTGCCGAAAATACAAATTATAACTTTCCCAAAAATTAATAAAACAATTACTATCCGGTAAGTTCATTTTTGCTTCAACCGGAGTAGCAGCTGGAACGACTGCTTGGAGATGCACAGTCTCATGGTGTTGAATCCTTTTGGCCAGATCTTGTACCAGCTGAGTCAAACCATGTGTCTGTTCCACTAGGCTGTGCATGGGTTCTATTAAAGATTTATTTTTAAAAAATGGCTTGTGAATATGTAATGGAATCACTAGTTGAGCAATTCCCAAAGTGCAAATTATGGAATTGCTCTGTTAGCGATTCCCCAAAGGCAGCTGGGAACTGTCTGGATAAAGCCTGCAGGTAATGCGCTACTTCAAGTCTGTCACTACTCTGAACAGCAGAGCCTAAGGCTACCCTATTGTTTTCACCAGAGCCCATTGCTAGGCAGGTTAGATTTGGCTGCATAGAACCCAGGTTGCATTAAGGCCTCATTTACACGAGCGTAACATACGCGCGTGCGACGCGCGTGCTTTTCACGCGTGTCGTACGCACCTATATTACTCTATGGGGCAGTGCAGACGATGCGTGAATTTTGCGCAGCGCGAGTGCGTTGCGTAAAACTCACGACATGTTCTAAAATTCTGAGTTTTTCGCGCATCACGCACCCATTGAAGTCAATGGGTGCGTGAAAACCACGAAGGTCGCACGGAAGCACTTCCGTGCGAACTGCGTGATTCGCGCAAGAGCTGTCAAACTGAATGTAAACAGAAAAGCACCACGTGCTTTTCTGTTTACAAACATCCGAACGGAGTGTCTTACACATGAGCGAACCGACCTTTACCGGGTTCGGCCGAACTCGTTTTGACCGAACCCGGCAGGAGACAGTCACTGTGCAGGGTGCTGAAAGAGTTAAACTGGTTCAGCACCCTGGACAGTGACTTCCGATTCCAATATACGTGAACGTATAAAAAAAAAATAAAGTTCTGACTTACCGATAACTCCCGGCTTCTTCCTCCAGTCTGACCTCCCGGGATGACAATTCAGTACAAGTGACAGCTGCAGCCAATCACAAGCCAAGCACAGGCTGCAGCGGTCACATGGACTGCCGCGTCATCCAGGGAGGTGGGGCCAGATGTCAAGAGAGGCGCGTCACCAAGGACGCGTCACCAAGGCAACGGCCGGGAAGTTCTCGGTAAGTACGAACCTCTTTTTTTTTAAACAGGTTACTCGATATGGTGATCGGAATTCACTGTCGAGGGTGCTGAAAGAGTTACTGCCGATCAGTTAACTCTTTCAGCACCATGGACAGTGACTGACGTCGACTAGCCTCATCTCTATGATGGCGGCTGCGCGAAAATCACGCAGCCGCGCATCATACACGGATGACACACGGAGCTGTCAAGTGCCTTTTGCGCACGCAAAACGCTGCATTTTTTGCACACGCAAAACGCACACGCTCGTGTAAATGAGGCCTAACAGAATACAGTGTTGGACAGGAGGTGCAATGCAGGCAATACCAGAATGGAAACCAGACAGACAGAGGGTAAACAGCAAACAGAGTACAACCAAGAGAGACTGTAAGGCTGGGTTCACACTACCTATTTTCAGACGTAAACGAGGCGTATTATGCCTCGTTTTACGTCTAAAAATAAGGGTATGTTCACACGCTGAGAGGCAGTTACGTATGAAAAGACAGACTGTTAACAGCTGCTTCGTTTCACACGTAAAAGCTCCTCCTCGTAATTTACGAGGCGTCTGAGACGCTCGTAAACCTTGAGCCGTGCTTCATTGATTTCAATGAAGAATGGCTCAAATTACGTGGCAAAGAAGTGCCCTGCACTTCTTTGCCGAGGCAGTAAATTTACGGGTCGTCGTTTGACAGCTGTCAAACGACGACTCGTAAATAACAGGTCGTCTGCACAGTACGTCGGCAAACCCATTCAAATGAATGGGCAGATGTTTGCCGACGTATTGCAGCCCTATTTTCAGACGTAAAACGAGGCATAATACGCCTCGTATACGTCTGAAATTTGGCCGTGTGAACATACCCTAAGGCTACAATACGTCGGCAAACATCTGCCCATTCATTTGAATGGGTTTGCCGACGTACTGTGCAGACGACCTGTCATTTACGTGTCGTCAAACGACGACGCGTAAAAATACAGCCTCGTCAAAAGAAGTGCAGGACACTTCTTTGGACGTTTTTGGAGCTGTTTTCTCATAGACTCCAATGAAAACAGCTCCAAAAACGGACGTAAAAAACGCCGCGAAAACGCCGCGAAAAATGCAGCGAAAAACGTGAGTTGCTCAAAAAACGTCTGAAAAGCAGGGGCTGTTTTCCCTTGAAAACAGCTCTGTATTTTCAGACGTTTTTGGTCACTACGTGTGCACATACCCTTAGTCCAAATCAGAAAGCAGAAGCATACCAGGAGTTGCAGAGGTCAAAACCAGCCGCGAGCAGAATGTCCAAATTAGTGAGTAAAAAGGTTAATCTAAAGAAAAAGCCAAGGTCAGGTTCCAATAATCCAAATAGTCAGGTGATACAGGGAGTAGCCAGGAGCTAGATTAAATACTTGTATGCCCAAAGAAACTCACATGCAACAATGAAAGAACTGACCAGACTTAACCCCTTTAGTTTTTTCCTCCCCACCTTCCAAAAGCCGTAACTCTTTTTATTTTTCCATCAATATTGCTATTTGAGGGCTTGTTTTTTGCGAGACGAGTTGTCAATTTTCACGGCACCATTTATTGTACCACATAATGTAGTGGGAAACTGTAAAAAAAAATATTTGTGGGGTGGAATAGGAAAAAAACAGCGATTCCTCAATATTTTGAGTGGTTTTATTTTTATGGCGTTCACTTTGCGGTAAAAACGGTATGTTAACTTTATTCTGCGGGTCAATACGATTACAGCGATACCAAATTTATATATATTTTTTTATGTTTTACTACTTTTAAAAGGAAAAACTGATTTGAGTTTTGTTGCCATAGTCTCAGAGCCATAACGTTTTTATTTTTCCGTCGATTTAGCGGTATGAGAGCTTATTTTTTGCGGGGGGAGCTGTAGTTTATATTTATATCATTTTGGGGTACATGAGAATTTTTGATCACTTTTTATTTCATTTTATGCAGGAGATGAAGTGACCAAAAAACAGCCATTCTAAAGTTTTCGATTTTTTTTAATTTTTTTATGGCATTCACTGTGCAAACTAAATAATGATATATTATTATAGTTCAGACTTTTACGGATGCTTTGATAGCAGTTATGTTAATTTTTTTATTTTTTTACATTGTGCTTGAGGGAAAATGGGAAAATGGGGGGTTTTTGAACTTTTAATTATTATTTATTTATTTTTATAAAAAAACAACTTTATTTTACAGTTTTTAACTTTTCCCCCTAGGGGAATTCAACCAGCGATCGTTGGAGCTCTTGCACGATATACTGCAATACTAATGTATTGAAGTATATCGTGATTCTGACAGTCTCTTATGAAGCCCTGCCGGAGTACAAAGGAGTACAAAGATGGCGGACCCGTGAGCCTTCATCAGGCCCAAAGGCTGTCAAGCCAACGAAAGGCTCCCGACGATCTCGTCGCAGGGGGGCCGTTGGAACATTACAGGGGGTCGCCCCCCCCCCTATTTTTAGTCATTTAAATGCTGCAGTTGCTATTGGCATTTAACAAGTTAAACGACCGGGATCGAACAGCCAACATGCTCGACCTATGGAGCGGGCTTAGCCCGTGAGCCCGTTCCATACTCCCCCACTCGACGTGTGGTATGAGGGCTGTTTTATTGCAGGACAAGAGGTGGTTTTTATTGGTACCATTTTGGGGTACATGCAACTTTTTTGATTAAGTTTTATAATTTTTTTGGGAGGCAAGGTGACCAAAAAACAGCAATTCTGGCAATTTTTTTTAGCATCTTTATAGTGTCCCCCATGCTTTATAAATTACATGTTAACTGTATTCTGCGAGTCAGTACGATTCTGGTGATGCCAAAGTTATAGCACTTTTTTATGTTTTAAAACTTTTTGCACAATAAAATTACTTTTGTAAAAAGAATGGATTTTTTCTGTCGCCATGTTGTAAGAGCCATAACTTTAAAATTTTTTAATCGACGGAGCTGTATAAGTGCTTGTTTTTTGCGAGATGCGCTATAGTTCTTATAGGTACCATCTTTGGATACATGCAACTTTTTTGATCACTTTTTATTCCAATTTTCGGAATCAAAGTGACCAAAAAACAGCAATTCTGGCAATTTTTTTTTTTATGGCATTCATCGCGCAGGATAAATAACATAATATTTTTATAGATCAGCCAGTTACGGACATGATGATATCAAATATGTATGGTTTATTTATTTTTTTCGATATTAAATTACTTGATAAGCGGAAAAGGGTGATTGTATTTTATTTTATTACTTGAAACTTTTAAAGTTTACAACTTTTATTTTTTAGTCCCACTAGGGGACTTGAAGGTTTAACTGTTTTGTAGCTGTTCTTATACATTGCACTACCCATGTAGTGCAATGTGTTAGAATTGTCAGTCAATCACTCCAGAGGGGGTACTAATCGGCTTCCATATTTGGCAGAGCAGGTGGCCATTGTTAGGTCTCTTGTTGCTATAGTAGCTGCCAGCAGCCCTGCAATCGCATGGTAGGGCTGCCGATCTGCTACAAACCACTAAGATGCAGCGATCGATTTAGATCGCTGCATCTAAGGGTTTAATGGCAGGGACCAGATCTAGCTCCGGTCCCTGCATTACAGCAGGGTGTCAGCTTTATCATACAGCTGACACCTACCTATGATGCTGCTGGCTCAGCTTCTCAGCTGGAATCTGAGCCAGCGCCATCTTGCCGTTGGTACCGGAAGCATTTTAGGCACCGCTTCTGAGTGGGGCATAGGAGGCTTCTGTAGCTGTCAGATCGGGAGGCCGTATTATCCAACCGGTTGCCATTGCAGCCACCAGCAAAGCAGCGATCACATTGCTGGGGTGCCGGTGGCTGAAAACCCCTCAGATGCTGCAAGCTTTATTGAGTGCAGCACCTGAGGGGTTAATCGGCCGGATAGGAGGCTAGCTCTAGTCCTAGCCATTACAGCAGGGTGTCAGCTGTAACATACAGCTAACACCCGGCTGTGATGGTGCGAGCTCAGCTCCTGAGCACGCACTATTACCGCGACGTAACTGTACTGAACTTTGCGGGAACCCCTTCCCGACAAAGCCGTATATATATATATATACTGTACAGTGAAGGAAATAAGTATTTGATCCCTTGCTGATTTTGTAAGTTTGCCCACTGTCAAAGACATGAACAGTCTAGAATTTTTAGGCTAGGTTAATTTTACCAGTGAGAGATAGATTATATAAAAAAATAAAAATAGAAAATCACATTGGCAAAATTATATATATTTATTTGCATTGTGCACAGAGAAATAAGTATTTGATCCCTTTGGCAAACAAGACTTAATACTTGGTGGCAAAACCCTTGTTGGCAAGCACAGCAGTCAGACGTTTTTTGTAGTTGATGATGAAGTTTGCAACCATGTTAGATGGAATATTGGTCCATTAATCTTTGCAGATCATCTGTAAATCATTTTACTGTATGTTTCGGGTCAGTGTCGTGCTGGAAGACCCAGCCACGATCCATTTTTAATGTCCTGGTGGAGGGAAGGAGGTTGTCACTCAGGATTTGACGGTACATGGCTCCATCCATTCTCCCATTGATGCGGTGAAGTAGTCCTGTGCCCTTAGCAGAGAAACACAAGCCAAAACATAATGTTTCCACCTCCATGCTTGACAGTGGGGACGGTGTTCTTTGAGTCATAGGCAGCATTTCTCTTCCTTCAAACACGGCGAGTTGAGTAAATGCCAAAGAGCTCAATTTTAGTCTCATCTGACCACAGCACCTTCTCCCAATCACTCTCAGAATCATCCAGATGTTAATTTGCAAACTTCAGACGGGCCTGTACATGTGCCTTCTTGAGCAAGGGGACCTTGTGGGCATTGCAGGATTTTAATCCATTACGGCGTAATGTGTTACCAATGCTTTTCTTGGTGACTGTGGTCCCAGCTGCCTTGAGATCATTAACAAGTTCCCCCCGTGTAGTTTTCGGCTGAGCTCCCACCTTCCTCAGGATCAAGGATACCCCACGGTGAGATTTTGCATGGAGTCCCAGATCGATGTCGATTAACAGTCATTTTGTATGCCTTCCATTTTCTTACTATTGCACCAACAGTTGTCTCCTTCTCACCCAGCGTCTTACTTATGGTTTTGTAGCCCATTCCAGCCTTGTGCAGGTCTATGATGTTGTCCCTGACATCCTTAGAAAGCTCTTTGGTCTTGCCCATGTTGTAGAGGTTAGAGTCAGACTGATTAATTGAGTCTGTGGACAGGAGTCTTTTATACAGGTGACCATTTAAGACAGCTGTCTTTAATGCAGGCACCAAGTTTATTTGGAGCGTGTAACTGGTCTGGAGGAGGCTGAACTCTTAATGGTTGGTAAGGAATCAAATACTTATTTCTCTGTGCACAATGCAAAGAAATATATATAATTTTGACTATATGATTTTCTTTTTTTTTTAAATATATAATCTATCTCTCACTGATAAAATTAACCTAGCCTAAAATTTCTAGACTGTTCGTGTCTTTGACAGTGGGCAAACTTACAAAATCAGCAAGGGATCAAATACTTATTTCCTCCACTGTATATATCTATATATATATATATATATATATATATATATATGTATATATATATATATATATATATATATATATATATATATTGTGGGGGTTTAGCATCAGGAGAGGTTGGTACAGCGGTTTCTTAGTAGCCAGAGACAGGGACACCGTGCATTAAAGTTCATAACAGGGCTTTGCCTGTGTTTTATTCTTGTCAAAGAAACAGCCTCTTGTACAACAAGGCAAAATACAAAATAAATCCTGCTCGTCTGAGCACTAACTAAACAAGATATTATCTAACTATACCAAGTGCCTTCCTACCAGGCACTGGACACAAAGTAACACAGGTCTTTACTCACATAGAATACAGGCTACTCCAGACTTAGTAGTCTCCAGTCTGAGTCAGGGGTGAGACTGACACACACTGTGTCTGCACCTTTTTATATACAGGCTGCAGGTGCATCTAATTGAGCAGCAGCCTTGTCCTACAAACAGAGATGGACTAGGGATTGGGGAACCCGCCCTGCTCTTCCCCAATCCAACTCCAGGCCCTTTTTCCGGCTTTTCCTTAAGCCGAGATTGGAAAGCTAGAGCGTTCTATTGCAAAAACTACTCATTCCCTGGAGCCTAGGATACATATGACAGGATTTTAGGGAAAATGTACCTTTCCTCAATGACTTTACCTGTCACTGTCTCACAATATATATATATATATATATATATATATATATATATATATATATATATATATATATATATATACACACACTACCGTTCAAAATTTATGGGTCACTTAGAAATTTCCTTATTTTTTAAAGAAAATCACAGCTTTTTTTCAATGAAGATAACATTAAATTAATCAAAAATTCACTCTATACATTGTTAATGTGCTAAATGACTATTCTAGCTGCAAACGTCTGGTTTTTAATGCAATATCTACATAGGTGTATAGAGGCCCATTTCCAGCAACCATCACTCCAGTGTTCTAATGGTACATTGTGTTTGCTAACTGTGTTAGAAGGCTAATGGATGATTAGAAAACACTTGAAAACCCTTGTGCAATTATGTTAGCACCGCTGTAAACAGTTTTGCTGTTTAGAGGAGCTATAAAACTGGCCTTCCTTTGAGCTAGTTGAGAATCTGGAGCATTACATTTGTGGGTTCGATTAAACTCTCAAAATGGCTATAAAAAGAGAGCTTTCATGTGAAACTCGACAGTCTATTCTTGTTCTTAGAAATGAAGGCTATTCCATGCGAGAAATTGCCAAGAAACTGAAGATTTCCTACAACGGTGTGTACTACTCCCTAACAGAGGACAGCACAAACAGGCTCTAACCAGAGTAGAAAGAGAAGTGGGAAGCCCCGCTGCACAACTGAGCAACAAGACAAGTACTTTAGAGTCTCTAGTTTGAGAAACAGACGCCTCACAGGTCCTCAACTGGCAGCTTCATTAAATAGTACCCGCAAAACGCCAGTGTCAACGTCTACAGTGAAGAGGCGACTCCGGGATGCTGGCCTTCAGGGCAGAGTGGCAAAGAAAAAGCCATATCTGAGACTGGCTAATAAAAGGAAAAGATTAATATGGGCAAACGCACACAGACATTGGACAGAGGAAGATTGGAAAAAAGTGTTATGGACAGACGAGTCAAAGTTTGAGGTGTTTGGATCACACAGAAGAACATTTGTGAGACGCAGAATAACTTTAAAAGATGCTGGAAGAGTGCCTGACGCCATCTGTCAAGCATGGTGGAGATAATGTGATGGTCTGGGGTTGCTTTGGTGCTGGTAAAGTGGGAGATTTGTACAAGGTAAAAGGGATTTTGAATAAGGAAGGCTATCACTCCATTTTGCAACGCCATGCCATACCCTGTGGACAGCGCTTGATTGGAGCCAATTTCATCCTACAACAGGACAATGACCCAAAGCACACCTCCAAATTATGCAAGAACTATTTAGGGAAGAAGCAGGCAGCTGGTATTCTATCTGTAATGGAGTGGCCAGCGCAGTCACCAGATTTCAACCCCATAGAGCTGTTGTGGGAGCAGCTTGACCTTATGGTACGTAAGAAGTGCCCATCAAGCCAATCCAACTTGTGGGAGGGGCTTCTGGAAGCATGGGGTGACATTTCTCCCGATTACCTCAGCAATTTAACAGCTAGAATGTCAAAGGTCTGCAATGCTGTAGTTGCATTTGACGAAAGCAAAGTTTGAAGGAGAAAATTATTATTTGAAATAAAAATCATTATTTCTAACCTTGTCAATGTCTTGACTATATTTTCTAGTCATTAGTCATTTTGCAACTCATTTGATAAATATAAGTGTGAGTTTTCATGGAAAACACAAAATTGTCTGGGTGACCCCAAACTTTTGAACGGTAGTGTGTGTATATATATATATATATATATATATATATATATATTTAGATATATACGGCGGATGCCGGGAAGAAATTAAAATGCTACCAAGTGTGCCAAATATGTACAAGAAAACTGTCACAAAATTCTGGGTTAAAATATGCCAAATCAATGGTGGTATAAGGAAAATAAAAGTGCCTAATAGGTCATGCAAGGTGCGCCAAAATGATCATACATTTTTTTACTGCCTGGTCTAAGTTTACACTCTCTAACTCTTAGACAGCCTTAGTAAATGTAGGCCATGGTGTGCAGGTCTACCCATTCCATAGCACTGACCAGATGTTCCCACCCAAGCCGCCACTGTTCTTGGCAGACATGTCTTTTCTCTGTTGGTCATGTGTGTGTGTGCTCTTGGCCTCTTGAATGGCAAGTGCGCGTAAACTGCACCTGTCTTCAGCCAATGCATATGTGCTCCAGGCTACTTAAGGACTCATCCCTCACCTCTACTTGCCTGAGTAACAGGTTTTATTTGTTCTAGTTTTGTGCTGAAGCATATCTTCTGTTTTGAATACTTGTTATTGACCCAACTTGTACCTGACTACGTCTTTGACTGCCGCCTGCCAAGACTACTGCCCGTCTTCTATTGACGACTGAACTCTGCCTGACCTGACCTGTACCTGTCTGCCTACTGTCTCAGTCCCGCATCTTGGTGACTTTCGACTCTGCAACTTTAGCCATTGCTATTGGGCACTACTCCTTGGGTTAAAGGGTGAAAAACGTGGATTTCCTTAGACTCTGCTACCGGGTTTAGGCCACAGACAAATCCAAAGCAACCAAGTGGGTTCACATCTGCTCCTACATGTGCTTGACGGTTTGCTTAGGCCACGGGCCCCGCTGATGCGCTTCTGCCTGAGGTCTATGAGATGGAAACTGAACTTGCATTGCAGAGCAGCCATCAAGACCAGCTATTCCAGGTTCTGCAGTACTTTTCGACTCGTTTGGATGTTTTGATGCCTCCTGCTTTATCTGCATCTGCACCAGAGCCACTACTTGCACAGCTGCCAACTCCAAAACCACTTCCAAGAAGTCCTGGTCTTCTTCTGCCTAGTCTTCCTCGCTATGATGGGAACCCCTAGTTGTGCAGAGGATTCCTTAAAGTATGCACTTTTTATTTTGAAATCTTGGTTCATAATTTCACCTCTGACAGCGTAAAGGTAATATTGATTGTGGCTCTGCTGTCTAGAAAAGCTCTGATCCTTTCCACTCTGGAAAAGAAATGTTCCAGTGACTGCAAATTGTTCTTGTCGTTTTGCCTTAGGTTATCCGCTTTGCCAAGGTTCATCTGAACATACGGGTGGCTTTTTACTGTGAGTGGCAGGCTGATGGTTATTTTACTGTGAGTGAGGGGCTGATAGTCTTCAAGTGGTTTCCACCTCTGAGCTCCAATTGAAATTATTAGGAGGCAGAAAATACCTGTGGCACTCGTTTGGTGCTTTTTTTGCCTTCGTCTTTTGCATTAGCTTCAGCGGCTTAAAAAAAAGGTCAAACAACACTTTCAATTAAACATCTGCTTCAAAATTCCTAAAGGAATTTTAAGGCAGATTTTTTTGGCCTTACAAAAAATGCTGTGTGAACATACCCTACGGGTGTAGTGCTTGTTTTTAGCCATATTCTGTCTTTCTCTAAACAATTTTTGGTAGGGGTGCCCTGAGGAAAATTGTATTTTTACAGTGGTGCCTCGAATCTGAAAAGGTTGGGATCTCTGTACTAGGCTACAGGATCACACCGGCCTACACAAGAATGCTGTCGTGGAACAGCTCAGTTCGTCGTGGGTACGGCCTAGGTGAGTATAATTTTTTTGTTGTTGGGGGCACTGTCTACAAGGGGGAGGTGAGAGGCTGTATGGCACGATCTACAAAGAGGAGGTGGGGGCATTATACTGTGTGGGTGCCACTAAGTGGACATTATACTGTGTAGGGGTACTACAGGGGGAAATATACTGTGTGAGGCACTTAGGGGGCATAATACTGTGTGGGCACAATTAGAGGACAAAATACTGTATCCTTGAAGGGGTTATAATATATTATATTATAAAATATTATTATTATACTGTATGGGAGGCACTAAAGGGGCATTATACTGTGTGGGGGCACTATATAGGGCATTATACTCTGGGGGGCATTATACTTTTTTTATGGGGCATTTTTTTTTTATGATGGGTTTGGGGCACCGAAAGATAATATTGCACGGGGTGCCATCTATCCTAAGGTCGGCCCTGGCCGCATGTCATCAGCAAACATGGTGTTTATGAAAATACTTGGCAGGAATTTTTTAAAAGGTTAAAGAAGTTGCAAAGTCGATTTTTTATTAACCAGGTTACTAGCGATCATTTACCTTGTTGTTGGCGTTTCTGCACCATCCTCTAATCTAGTGATGCTGGTTTGCTCTTTTATTACTAGTCTTGCTCCAGCGAAACGACGCAGGCTGCGCGACAACGTTATAGCGCCGTCTGCATTTCAAGAATATACACAAGTGAAACTCATATATTATATAAATTCATTACACACAGAGTGATCTATTTCCAGCATTTTTTTCTTTTAATGTTGATGATTATGGTAACAGTTAATGAAAACCCAAAATTTAGTGTGCCAGAAAATTAGAATATTATATAAGCCCAATTTCAAAAATTATATTTAATACATAAATGTTGGCCTACTGAAAAGTATGTACAGTATATGCACTCAATACTTAGTCGGGGCTCCTTTTACATGAATTACTGCATCAAAGCGGCGTCGCATGGAGGAGATCAACCTATGTCACTGCTGAGGTATTTTGGAAGCACAGGTTGCTTTGATGGCGGACTTCTGCTCGTCTGCATTGTTGGTTCTGGTGTCTCATCTTCCTCTTCAAAATACCCCATAGATTCTCAATCAAGCGCAGCGATACTGTGGTTATTAAACCAGGTATTGGTACATTTGGCAGTGTGGGCCGGTGCCAAGTCCTCCTGGAAAATGAAATCCGCATTGTCAGCAAAGGGAAGCATGAAGTGCTTAAAAATTTCCTGCTGGTAGACGGCTGTGTTGACTCTGGAGTCTGTTATGATTGCGGCGATATTAAATATGTATTTTATTTGCTTTCTAAAACAGAGCAAATAAAATACATATTTAATATCGCTGCAATCATAATGACTATTGATAATATTAACACATTATTTATACTGCACCATGAACAATGTAAAAATAAACGGTGTAATTGGTGCCCCCCCCCTAAAAAAAAAATTATGAAAAGTTAATTAACAAACTATATATACTCCAAGACTGGGTCATTAAAAAATACAACTCATTCCACAAATTTACAAGCCCTTGTAAACCTATGTCAAAAACTTTCAGAATATGTTATTCAAAAACATCTTTAAAGGGGTAATCCCATCTCGGACATTTATGGCATATTCACCGGATATGCCATAAATGTCAGACAGATACAGGTAACACCTCTGAGACCCAAATTTATCTCTAAAAAGGTCCCCCCGTTTTACCATCTCCCGCTGTCGTTGGGCTCCAGCCACTTATTTATGAGGTGGCCGGGAGTACTAAAATAGCTTAGCGCATTTTGACATTCTGTTACCGGAACTGCCAAAGACGTGTATGGCCCAGGAGATAGGGAGATAAAAAATGGAATATCCGAGGGCGCAGCTGTACTGGAAATTGCTTTTATTTGTACAACAACAACAATGTGTTTCAAGGCCGTACCGGCCTCTTCGTCAGGTTAGGTACAAGTGTTAGGTCTATTCATGATGACTGTGCATTTATAGCTGGCCTAGGAATCAATACCGGGTTAGGTTACAGGTCAAAGGTCAAAGGTCAATTGTGTAAGCAAGGTACGGCAGTGAGGTATAAAAATTATTCATTTAAAAACAAAACAGTTTTTCATTCATATTAAAGGTATAGACAAAGATACAAAACAAGGATCGTAGGTTCAAAAATATGAATAAGCATTTTTTACAGAATGATAATAATATAAAAATAATAATAATAAATAAAACGATTAAAAAACATTAATGACAATATCTATAAAAGTATGTATAAAAAGATCATAGATGCATTTCAAGTGGAATGTCTCCGCAGTGTGTTTATTCGTTAGTTGTAGTATGAAGTTTTTTATTATTGTTTTGTATTTGAAAATTTAAATTGAAAATACAAAACAATAATAAAAAACTTCATACTACAACTAACGAATAAACACACTGCGGAGACATTCCACTTGAAATGCATCTATTATCTTTTTATACATTTATACATATTGTCATTAATGTTTTTTAATCATTGTTTTATTTATTATTATTATTTTTATATTATTATCATTCTGTAAAAAAATGCTTATTCATATTTTTGAACCTACGATCCTTGTTTTGTATCTTTGTCTATACCTTTAATATGAATGAAAAACTGTTTTGTTTTTAAATGAATAATTTTTATACCTCACTGCCGTACCTTGCTTACACAATTGACCTTTGACCTTTGACCTGTAACCTAACCCGGTATTGATTCCTAGGTCAGCTATAAATGCACAGTCATCATGAATAGACCTAACACTTGTACCTAACCTGACGAAGAGGCCGGTACGGCCTTGAAACACATTGTTGTTGTTGTTGTACAAATAAAAGCAATTTCCAGTACAGCTGCGCCCTCGGATATTCCATTTTTTATCTCCCTATCTCCTGGATCTACATAGTGGATTTTTACCAATCTTCAAACCGGAATTTGGGCTGCAACTGTCTCTACCTAAGTCTAACTTGGACACGCACCTTGGGATGTTATGCTCCGAGCATAACAACATCAGGTCAGCACGATTGACCACTTTTTTCCTTTTGTTCTCACCCAATACAGGCTCATGCACTATGTGCGCTTTGTTTCCTTTTTCCCTATAGCGAAAGACGTGTATGGGAGTTACGGAAACAGTGTAGCTTTCTGGGCTATGCTGTTTCTTTAACTTACATTCACTTAAAATTAAACTACATAAATTAAAATTTCCTTATTGGATCTGAAGAAAATGATAGCTTCATAAAAAAAAATGCCTTCGCTAGGATTAAGATAAATGGCGAACTATCAGTCACATTTGACATTAGAAATGGGACTAGAGAGGGGTGCCCATTATCATCCCTATTTTTTGCACTGACCACGAAAGTATTCTCTCAGATGGTCAGAAAATATTGAAGCTTTGAAATGCAGAGCTGTCAAACCAAAAATGGCAACATATGCAGATGATATGTTACTTATTATAACCCTTATCATTCACTTGTCTTCATACAATTAAGGCTTACAGAGCGGTATATCATTTTACATACATTAAGTCAGAACTTCTTAACATTAATTTCTCAAACACTTCCTGGGATCGGTTAACTAATAAATTGTTCTTTAAAAAACACATGTTTACATATTACATACCTAATAATTAAAATAAACCATTCAATTGACAACCTATACAAGTACAATTTTGTTCTTTTCATCAGTGAGATTCAGAAGGATTGAAAGGAAATGTATCACACAAATTATTATTTTTCACTAATTAAAACCAAATAGTAAAACTTAATATTCTTTTCTAATCTTTTTTTATTTTCTGATTGTAGATGTTTTAATTAAATTTTTTCATACATGAATATGGGGGCAGCCATCTTGCTTGAGCAGCTGCTCTGTAATCCCCATGCTTTTGCAGTCATGTTTAATTATTTTTTCACCCCTCGTCCAAAAGCCTCACCTTTTTTTTCAGTCTACCTAGCTGTATGAGGTTTTTTCTTAATGGGACAAGTTGTCCTTTTTAATGGCACCATTTATTGTACCATATAATCTACTGGAGAAGAAAAAAATTTATAGAGTGAAGTAGAAAAAAAACGGTGATCTCTCCATTGTTTTTTGGGTTTAATTTATTCTGTGGTTCAATATGACTATGGCGATACCAAGTTTATATATTTACTACTCAAAAAAAAGCAAAAACTATTTGTAAATAAAAAATGTTTTGTGTTGTCATATTCTGAGACCCATAGCTGTTTTATTTTTCTACCAATGGAGTGGTGTGAGGCATTGTTTTTAGTGAGGCGAGCATTCGTTTTTATTGGTATTATTTTTGTACAAATTAATATGACTTATTGTTCACTTTTTATTTAGTTTTTTTATGGTATTCACCCTGCGGGGTAAATTCTGACTATATTGTAATAGTTCGGACTATGTGGCAATACCAATTATGTTTATGTATTTATTTTTTTACATTACTGGCAAAAACTGGAAAAGTTTCTTTCTTTAAATGTTTAATTTTTTTGGACGCTCGCCGGACCATGGCCTGAAGTCTTGTGATCCTTTTTCTCTGTCTTCTTGCCTTTTTCTGATCTGTAAAATGGCTGCCACCATTTTGAGCGATCTGTGCTAAACGAATCCAAAAAGTTTTGGATTATCTAAAATACAAAACTTTTGTGAAATTTGTAACAAATTCTATTTGTGTACAATTAGTTTGTTCTTCTCTAGTTCTACTTAATCTTGAGTAGACACATGCCCTACTAAATTCTTCATTGATTATCCTACAGGCAGCGACATGCTATCAGCACCAGTATTAATGTTATTGAAGAAGATATGTGAATGATGTGATGAAGATTGGTGATTCACAAATTAATGTAAGAATTGTATCTGCAGCAGCACTCACAGCAATGGCTACCTGTGCCTACCTAACTAACACACTGACACTGACTGACCGGCCAATTATCGGGCAAACAAGCGTTCACAAAACACTCATTCCCTATAATTGCCCTGTGCAAACGCTTGTTCATCGGCTGATTGTATCGTTTACGCAGCCTAAAATATTATCGTTGTCAACAGCACATCTCCCTGTGTAAACATGATAGAAATATATGGGGACAAGTAACGAGCTCGTCCCAATATATTACTGATAATAGCTCTTGTGAAAGGAGCAAACGGAATGCTGATCAATGAGCTGTCCCATTGATCGGGGCTCGTTTACATGTCCCTCTTTCTGACACTAAAACCCTATCTGTATTCTGTGTTTTACTATCTCTCACTTTCTGTCTGACCTCCTCTCTGTCCTATCTGTATCCCCACAAAGCAGCAGCATTTCATGGTTGAGCTGTTTAAAGTGGCTATGACTTATATGACTGTCATCCACTGAATCATCAGTGGCTCACACCTGTACCTCTCATGATTGACTGTGCAATAGATAGAGCTTCCTGCAAGGCATTATGAGGAAGCCTGCTACACCATGGCCACAGGTCCTTCTTCTCTGTTTTCTTCTGATCAGTGAAATGGTGGCCGCCATTTTGAGTGATTCAGGCCGGAGGAATCCCAAAATCTTTTTCAAAATTCATAACGTATTTGATTTGTGTAGAATCCTTTCATTCATTTCTTGTTCTACTTAATCTTGAGGAGACACATACCATAGTAAACTCTTCATTGATTATCCCATATCTTTAAGATGCTGCCAATTCACTAGTTGCCAGGCATTGGAAAGTTCAGACACCCCCACAATTTCAGAATGACTGAGCGAGGTTGATACAAGTAAAACATTTGGGAAAACTTGGTCAACTTTCTTAAACACCTGGGCTATGTACTATATATGGGGGGACATCAGTAGTTTGACCCTAACCCCGGACGAAGGCAGTTTGCCGAAACGCGCGTCGGGTACAGACATCTCGGTCTACATCTTCACTATGTCCACCGGTATGTTTCACACTGTTTCTTTGTTAGATAGCTGCAATTGACTTCCATCTGTCTGCTTTCTGTCTGTTTGAGCCCATGCACTTTATACATTTGACATTCCAGTGTTCATCTTGCAGCATCCACATCATGGGTTGCGGTTTTCGTTAACCCTTTATGTCTACTAAGATAACTATTACGCTCATACGCCTATATGTAAATTATATCATATACCTTTACATAGGTGTGCTGGATTGTATACATCTGTTGGATGTCATTGGATGTTCTTGTGTTTTTTACAAATTTACTTTGGCTCTATCAGACACAGCTGTGTATGAGACTATATACAATTCTCTTTTGCTGCTCCAATAATATGTATACTATTTATATACTTACGTAACATTCATACCTGGTTTTTGACCGATTTGATGTCTTTTTATTGAGTGACTCATTCCCTGTTCCACTTTTACTGTTTCATGTTTTTTTATTCTAATAAAATTTTGTACATTGTTCTATAAACTTCATGTGCTTTAGTCGATCATATTTTCTTGGATTTATCTTATGTCAATTGTTGATCGATGCACCAAGTTCATCTTGGTCATTACCTAGGATTCAACACAGTAGATGTTATATAGTTCAGCAACATTGCTCTACACTCTTTTGACTATTACTCTGTGCTGGTATCCTTTTCTGTTGGTATCTTATCGGTATATATCTAATCTTTTCTGTGTTCTCACAGAGTCCAGTACCTCGGGTCCCATGGACTATAAAGCCAGGGAATGTGCCTGGCGTTCTCAGATGGAACAGGTTTTCAAGGATGAGTCCCCAATAGTTGGTTTTAATGTGTGCAGAAACGTCAGTGAACTCCAGAATAAATATACAAATTTATTACATCGCCGCATGAAAGTGTGGTGGAACAAAACTTTTCTGGAAAATTATATCCAGAGAAACCTTGTCCCAAGGGGCCTAAGAATCCAGATTTTTCCATCCTTCCCAATTATTGAAGAAGAATTTATCTCCAAATGGGAAGAGGTATGCAACCAGGGCTCCAGAAAATTTATGGAGCTCCTGGTTGACCTCAACCACAAAATGATATTATCCATGGATGAAGAGATAGAAAGTGTTCAGGCCCAACTATTTCCACTCATGTCCACAGACAACATGTCTAAATTTAAACACAATCTTGACATTCAATTTGTGGAGTGGGAGAAAGATATCCAAGAAATCAAATCCAGAAAATTTTCTAGAGATATTGGAGACTTTCAAAACAACAAAGTGTATAGGTGGAGAAGAAACCAGGCTCCAGGAGGCCGCAGCCGCACCCCTTCAATTTCCTCTGTGTCATCTCAGAGTGAAACTGACACCATGCCTTATAGATCTACCTTTAATACTCGTCCAAAAAGAAAACTGGCACAGAGACAAGTGGCTAATAAAAAACGTCCAGATGTACGGGATCAGAGTAATCGATTAAAGGTAATCAATCTGTCATCACATATATTCTCTAACATTGACTTAGAATTAATAGCTAAGGGTCTGACGTTCTCACCAAGTGCGGGTTTTGACATGTTTTCTGCAGTGAAAGACCTACATATTTTCGGCCGCTCACTCATTTTTAAAAAATGGTTCAACAAACCAGTGGACAGTGAATACTTTCCAACATCAGAGGAACAACAGGCATTAAAAGCACTTGAAGATCTGCTTGATGAGCACAACAGTGATGAAATTACAGGTAACATCCCAGCATGCATTCGCATTAAATCTAAAAATTTCCCTGCCCTTAGCCTCTGCCCTGCGGTGGACGTCTTTATCAAATCAGTGACCCAGGAGTTTTTCAATATTCCAAGGTACATTAAACATGATAATCTAACTCCCTTAGAGAGAAACAGCCTCAAACAACTACAAAAAATTAATGATGTGGTATTTAAGGCAGCAGATAAGGGGGGAAATGTGGTAGTTTGGCCATGTACCATGTATGAGGCAGAGGCCAACAGACAGCTCAGGGACAAACAATGTTACAGGAAATTGACTTTTAACCCTCTGTCGGCCTTTAGATCTGAGTTACAGGTCAAACTTCTCCAGGCAGTAGAAGATAATGTCATCTCAAAAGAACTAAATATGGCACTCTCAATTGATGAACCCACTATTCCAACCCTTTATCTGCTGCCCAAGATTCACAAAAATGAAAAGATTCCACCGGGAAGGCCTATTATCTCAGGCAGGGGCAGTCTCACGGAAGGGATATGCAAATTTATCGACTTTCATCTGAAAAATTTGGTAATCAACTTACCTTCATACGTTCGTGACACGGCTGATCTACTACAGAAGATCAGCGGTGTCAGCATCGACAGTGACATGCTCCTTGTTACCATCGACGTGGAGTCTCTCTATACATGTATCAAGCACGAAGATGGCTTGAGAGCAGTCCAATATTTTCTGTCGATGTCAGAACTAGATAAATCTTTGTGCTCATTCATTGTACAGATGCTTGAATACATCCTAACACACAACTTCTTTGTGTTCAACAGTCACTTCTACCTACAGCTCCAGGGAACAGCCATGGGGGCAGCGTGTGCACCATCTTACGCCAAACTCTTCCTGGGGCTGTGGGAGAGGACCCTTTTCTCAGATGACCGGGGTGACTCAATGGCGCGGGTCCTCCTCTGGGCCCGCTACATTGATGACATCCTGGTCATCTGGAAGGGCACACATGCTGATCTTGACCAATTTATGGTTGGGTTGAACACAAATGATGTAAATCTCAAATTTACCTATAAAGCACATCCCAGTTGTTTGGAATTCCTAGATGTTAAAATCTTCACAGACGAGAGAGGTTTCCTTCACAGTGACGTTTTCCGCAAGGAAACTTCTGTGAATGCATTGCTCCATTCCTCCTCATCTCACCCCCCGCAGACCATCTCAGCGGTCCCCATTGGACAATTTTTACGGATAAAGAGGATCTGCTCTTCCGACTTATTATTCGAGAAACAGGCAGATGATCTGAAACACCGTTTCCAGGAGCGCGGATATAGTATGCGATCAATAAAAAAAGCCTATTATAGGGCAAAGCGGACACCGAGGGATGACCTGCTTTTTCCCAAAAAGAAGGTAGAAAAACAGAGTCAGGTCAGATTCATCACAGGGTATCACTCCCGCTGGCCACAAATGAGAGAAATTCTCAAAAGATATTGGCCGATTCTCCGGACAGACCCTACTCTAAATAGATTCATTACAAAACATCCCTGCGCCACCGCTAGACGATCTAAAAATTTGAAAGACCATCTTGTAAAAAGTTTTTATGATCCAATAAAAACTAAATACCCATTTGGGACCAAGGGTCCAAGATGGGGATGCAAACCTTGCGGAAAATGTGTAGTATGCCCCAATGTAGAAGAAGTTAACACTTTCACTGATGCATCTGATAGTAAAACCTTCAACATTACTCACTCCATTACGTGTACTACCAAAGCTGTTATATATTACGCTGTCTGTCCATGCCCAAAGATTTATGTTGGTCTTACTTCCAGAGAGCTGAAGGTTCGGGTACGCGAACATATGGCCGACATAAAACGAGCATCAGGGGCAGAGAACTTGGAGACGCTGAAACCTGTGGCCCGACATTTTAAAATACACCATTCTTGCGATCCCTCCAAATTGAAGGTGAGGGGGATTGACCACATCATATGCGGTATGAGAGGTGGGGCCATCAAACAAAAACTCGCACAACGCGAGTCTCGCTGGATATGGACCCTTGGGACAATGTCTCCACATGGATTAAATGAATCCTTGAGCTATGTATCATTTTTGTAACCATTGACTCCTGCTGTGGGTCTTGGCTTTTATCCCTCCCTCATTTTCGTTGTCATTTTTTTAGCACTAACTACCCCCCTCTCTTCTTTTCATCTATATACATAGCATCATAATATTATCCATCGAGTTTACCTGAGGAGGCTATCTTTTGGACCATTCTTACTTCCCTCAAAGAAGAAAACAGAATCGGTGTTTCATTCATTTTCATTGATCATCATTTCGCGTATTTTTATTTCATCATATTATTATTATTTTTGTCCATTCATTTTTTTTATATTCCATGTATTATATTCATAAGGGGACTTTCTTTCATCCAATTCATGTATAACTTTATATGCATATAATGTACAGTCATGTTTGTTGTTTCTTTATTATCTCCACAGTAGACAATATACATGCAGAATGTAACTTTGTGTTGTTTTTGTTTTTTCTACATATCTGATATTAACATTCATTCAATATGTGATATATTTATAAATGTTTGTTGTCTATATGTAGTGTTCGCAGTATGCAATAATGTTTTGCCAAGTTGTTTTTGTGTTTGTATGTGGTTCAAATGCAATGTATGTTTCACATTTGTATATATATATTTACTATATACTGTTATTTACACAGATTTCTATAGGTCACCATTAATCTATATGTACACATATTAACTCTCCATTATTTCCTTTTTTTCACCACCTTTGTTTATAACTTCAGTATTATACACATTCTTTGTGCTTTTTTATCTCCAACATCCACACTCACTATGTAGTAATTCATTACATATCTTTTCTGCATATGTCAACATTCACTTCTTCATTGTCTTTCACTTCATTGGTCTTACAACCTTCATACCATTTGCACGCACTTTCATTCACGTTCGTTATCTTATTCACACTTTTATTTTTCCCAGCATTTATCATTCTCTTGCATCAACAGTATCTCATCCCACACTCACTCATAACATATCACTACACTCCTCACTACGTTTTTTTCTTCCTATTTTTGTCGTGTTCTACATCACATCCCTTTCAGTTCATACATCATGCATTCAAACACTGAGGCATTCCACTATATCATAAATATCGTTCTTTCTTTAGTCAGATATAGTGTCCTGCAATCATCATCTGTACTGTGACCCCTCTCCTTGTTTCTTCTCTGGCATGTACTGATGTCTGGTTGCGCGCTGATGTTTTTTACATCCCGATCAGATGTTTTTCGGGGGGGGAGTGGCCCTGACCTCTTCCGACCGCCGTCTATAATTGGAGTAGGCTGTGGGAGGCGTGGTTAGTCCACGCCTTCTCACACCCTCTCTGATGACGCGTCACCGGAAGTGGGGCAGCGCCATCTTTGTACCCCGCATCAGACGCCGATTCCCTTCATCCGGTCCTGCCTCCTCCTCTTTCTCCTCTCATTTCACAATTTCTTAAACACCTGGGCTATGTACTATATATGGGGGGACATCAGTAGTTTGACCCTAACCCCGGACGAAGGCAGTTTGCCGAAACGCGCGTCGGGTACAGACATCTCGGTCTACATCTTCACTATGTCCACCGGTATGTTTCACACTGTTTCTTTGTTAGATAGCTGCAATTGACTTCCATCTGTCTGCTTTCTGTCTGTTTGAGCCCATGCACTTTATACATTTGACATTCCAGTGTTCATCTTGCAGCATCCACATCATGGGTTGCGGTTTTCGTTAACCCTTTATGTCTACTAAGATAACTATTACGCTCATACTCCTATATGTAAATTATATCATATACCTTTACATAGGTGTGCTGGATTGTATACATCTGTTGGATGTCATTGGATGTTCTTCTGTTTTTTACAAATTTACTTTGGCTCTATCAGACACAGCTGTGTATGAGACTATATACAATTCTCTTTTGCTGCTCCAATAATATGTATACTATTTATATACTTACGTAACATTCATACCTGGTTTTTGACCGATTTGATGTCTTTTTATTGAGTGACTCATTCCCTGTTCCACTTTTACTGTTTCATGTTTTTTTATTCTAATAAAATTTTGTACATTGTTCTATAAACTTCATGTGCTTTAGTCGATCATATTTTCTTGGATTTATCTTATGTCAATTGTTGATCGATGCCCCAAGTTCATCTTGGTCATTACCTAGGATTCAACACAGTAGATGTTATATAGTTCAGCAACATTGCTCTACACTCTTTTGACTATTACTCTGTGCTGGTATCATTTTCTGTTGGTATCTTATCGGTATATATGACCATAAATATGATAAATATTGTAAGATTTTATAGAAATGGTAACAATTCTTTAAATTGGATTAGCACACCCTTTTCTTTATAATATCTAGAAAGCATGCAAAAATTATAATTTTAATTGAGAATTGCCTGCAATTTACTCTTCCCCCTTGTTTCTCTCTTGTTTTTCTGTTTTACTTGTGCAAAATATAAAGAATTTGCCCAAAAAATTTGACAATTACTTGCAATTAAAAATACAGGGTGGGCCATTTATATGGATACACCTCAATAAAATGGGAATGGTTGGTGATATTAACTTCCTGTTTGTGGCACATTAGTATATGGGAGGGGGGAAACTTTTCAAGCTCGGTGTTGACCATGGCAGCCATTTTGAAGTCGGCCATTTTGTATCCAACTTTAGTTTTTTCAATGGGAAGAGGGTCATGTGACACATCAAACTTATCGAGAATTTCACAAGAAAAACAATGGTGTGCTTGGTTTTAACGTTACTTTATTCTTTCATGAGTTATTTACAAGTTTCTGACCACTTATAAAATGTGTTCAAAGTGCTGCCCATTGTGTTGGATTGTCAATGCAACCCTCTTCTCCCACTCTTCACACACTGATAGCAACACCACAGAAGAAATGCCTCCCGATCTCACCCCCTTAGACTTTTATCTTTGGGGTCATCTGAAGGCAATTGTCTATGCTGTGAAGATACGAGATGTGCAGCAACTGAAACTACGGATACTGGAAGCCTGTGCTAGCATTTCTTCTGTGGTGTTGCTATCAGTGTGTGAAGAGTGGGAGAAGAGGGTTGCATTGACAATGCAACACAATGGGCAGCACTTTGAACACATTTTATAAGTGGTCAGAAACTTGTAAATAACTCATGAAAGAATAAAGTAACATTAAAACCAAGCACACCATTGTTTTTCTTGTGAAATTCTAGATAAGTTTGATGTGTCACATGACCCTCTTCCCATTGAAAACACTAAAGTTGGATACAAAATGGCCGACTTCAAAATGGCCGCCATGGTCAACACCCAGCTTGAAAAGTTTCCCCCCTCCAATATACTAATGTGCCACAAACAGGAAGTTAATATCACCAACCATTCCCATTTTATTTAGGTGTATCCATATAAATGGCCCACCCTGTACATTAATACCAGGACTTAATTGTACATTGATTGTATGTAAAGTAAATATAGCATATGTATATCTTTTACTTTTTGTAATCATCAGCAAATACTTGTTACCATCGTTATCAATATATAATAAAAGTCCTATATACCGTAATAACTGTTCCAACAGAAGGCTTAGCACACCAATCATAGTATAATACATAGTTACATTTACAGTATATAGATTTTTATATCTTATGAATTGACGTTATAATAGTTCTTGTCTCAGTTTCAAAAGTCTATGGGGCCATAACCTATCTCTAAATGCATGTGATTCATATGGAGACATATATGGAGGTTTTATCTATCAGATTCAACAGGGTTTTATAGAAGAGAAAAACGTTACCATGTTCCATCAGATACTGTATTACAGAGAAATTCTCCCCATTAAGTATTGCTTCTAGAGGAAAATAACTTACAAAGAGACTCCATATAACGAAGTCGTAAGGAAACTGTGTCCCGCCGTTCATGACTTTCTATGCGTGAGCTTTTAGACTGTTTTTACAGCTAGTAGCTGATAATTAGCTTCCTTAGGTTTCTGGACAGCAAAGCTACCTAGTTACGCGGTGGTATAAGAACAGGCAAAGACCTGGTTAGCAATTATTTTGGGAACCTACCTAGAAACAGGTGAATGTAAAGAGGATTTCCACCCAAAATGCAAACATTTACATATATTAGTAAATCAACAGTTGGAGCAGTAGCCAACATTTGGTAATTAAGATTTATTTAGTTAGGTCCTATGCACATGACCGTATTTTTCATCAGTAAATATGGAGCATAATTACGAACCCATTACTTTCTATGGGCTACGGACACCTTTCCGTATTTTTTACGGATGGGTGTTCGTGCCGTAGAAATTATAGAACATCTCCTTTTTTTTATCAGTAATTATGGCACAGACTCCCCATAGAAGTCTATAGGTGCTTCCATAATTACGGACAGCTACTGATGTGCATCCGTAGCCATCCGTAATTACGGAAGCATTGCTATGCGACACCAGGAGATTAGCCAAGATTCCTCCCTGTTTTTTTGTGGATCCGTAAATACGGATACGTTACGGATACAAAACGGACCGTATTTACGGACACTGTTCCATGTATGTGGATGATTTACGGATGACTATAAATGACTATGGATCCGTATTTACGGACAGTATTTACGGATGAATGAAAAATACAGTCGTGTGCATGGGGCCTTACAGAAAGAAGTGTCGTCATATTGGTTGCCACTTTCAATAATGGTAGCTTCTTAGAAACTGATGGTAAAACTGTCTTTTTTACTAATTGAACAGGCTGACTTTTTGATAAGTTAATACAAAGGTAATAACTAATGTGGCTGCACTTCTTGTTTTTGCTTTTGGCCACACAACAAAAACAAAAAAATATATCTGAACATAAAAACTATTATACACATTACAATTTTAGGAGGCTATGCTTTTCAACAATAATTATTTAATAATTTAACATAAAACATAGATAGAAAGTCAAGAACAGATGTAAAGACTTCAGTCGGCAAATAATATATATTTGTATATGTAAGTTTATTTATAGTTAGCGTTTAAAAACTATTTACTGTACTCAATTTTTTTTCCCTGCAGATTCGGTTGACTTCAGTTTAATATAGCTTTTCACCAGCTTGTATGAGATCCATTATGTTTCCTGCAAAAGACCAAACACCTGCCTTTGAAAATGTCATCAGTGTGATGATCATGGAACTGCAAGGGCTATTTATTGTAATGGTTTATGTTGTCTTTTTTAAGCATTTGGACTAGAGCGATCTTTTATTACAACTGATATAGATTTTCAGTTGAACAACAGCTGCTAAACACTTTCTCATTGCCACACTCGCTACACGGGACAATATTGACTTCTATTTGCTATATTACTTTTATACTTATTATTTTATACCTGCCACATTCTGACAGAGAACTGTAATATGTTATTGATTTTTCCTTTGATATGTCATGTAAGAGAGCTGTTACAGAAACTTGCCTGCAATGTAGTATAACATTACCAAAAACAGATTATCAAAAATATATTTTTTACAGATTTATCAGGCTTTTTCTCCAGTTTGCAGCCAAACTTTGTGTGCAATTGTTATTGTGGTACCTGGTCAGCAATTTTGAAAGATTGCTTTGGACAATAGAGTTTGTAAAAGCTTTTTAGATTTATAAATTGAGAGTGAAGTTCAGGTGATTCTCAGGATTGATGGATCAGTAAATTGTTTATGACCAGGTGACCATGTTATGGTTAAACAAGGCCAAATCTATTTTCCTATTGTTATACTTGTTGTTGTTTGTGATGAATGGTGAAAATAAGATTAACTTCTTTCCATCCAATGACGTACATTTACATAATGGGAACTGCATAGTTCTCTCAAAAGGACATTTATGTACAGCGGAGTGATGGCGCGGATACAGGAGCTGTGCACACGCCATCACTTGCAGGTGCCGGCTGCATTATACAGCAGACACCTCTCCCTAATTCCTGGGATTGGTAATAACCCGAACCCAGCTATTTAACTCTTTAGTGGTTAGACAGATTGATGAGGCTTCCTAGTCTGCTCTTCATCCCACCGGGGCGACGGTCCCTACGCTCAGTAAGTGCAAGACAGACAAACAGACAAGGGTACACAGAAGCTAGGGAAACGGGGCAGCTGCCCACGTAGACACAGTGAGCAACAAGAGTAGTGAACGAGCTGAGTCAAACCAGGAGTGAACGAGGTACAAAAACGCTGAGCAGGAGAATGGTCAGAAAGCCAAGGTCTATAACAAGCAGAGGATGAGTAGTACAAGCAGTAGCAGCAAGCCAGGAAACATAGAATAGTTAGAAGCATAGAAGAATCACAAGCAAAGGAGGAACAGGAAAGGCAGGTATAAATAGAGAGTTGGCGGGAGCTAGCTCCGTCTGGCCAGGCTGTGATAGGTTCTCCCACTCCTAAGCCTGCGATCCTGAGTGGTGGAAGATGGAGTCAGTCTCACAGACATAGGAGCAGGTGCAGACTGATTGCCCATGGGCGTAGACACAGAAGCTGTGTCTGGCAAATCCTTTACACTATCACATTACCTCCACCATGCTTGACAGATGGCGTCAGGCACTCTTCCAGCATCTTTTCAGTTGTTCTGCGTCTCACAAATGTACTTCTGTGTGATCCAAACACCTCAAACTTTGATTCGTCTGTCCATAACACTTTTTTTCAATCTTCCTCTTTCCAATGTCTGTGTGCTTTTGCCCATATTAATATTTTCCTTTTATTAGCCAGTCTCAGATATGGCTTTTCCTTTGCCACTCTGCCCTGAAGGCCAGCATCCCGGAGTCGCCTCTTCACTGTAGACATTGACACTGGCGTTTTGCAGGTACTATTTAATGAAGCTGCCAGTTGAGGACCTGTGAGGCGTCTATTTCTCAAACTAGAGACTCTAATGTACTTGTCTTGTTGCTCAGTTGTGCAGCGGGGCCTCCCACTTCTCTTTCTACTCTGGTTAGGGCTTGTGTGTGCTGTCCTCTCAAGGGAGTAGTACACACCATTGTAGGAAATCTTCAGTTTCTTGGCAATTTCTCGCATGGAATAGCCTTCATTTCTAAGAACAAGAATAGACTGTCGAGTTTCACATGAAAGCTCTCTTTTTCTAGCCATTTTGAAAGTTTAATCGAACCCACAAATGTAACGCTCCAGATTCTCAACTAGCTCAAAGGAAGGTCAGTTTTATAGCTCCTCTAAACAGCAAAACTGTTTACAGCGGTGCTAACATAATTGCACAAGGGTTTTCAAGTGTTTTCTAATCATCCATTAGCCTTCTAACACAGTTAGCAAACACAATGTATCATTAGAACACTGGAGTGATGGTTGCTGAAAATGGGCCTCTGTACACCTATGTAGATATTGCATTAAAAACCAGACGTTTGCAGCTACAATAGTCATTTAGCACATTAACAATGTATAGAGTGTATTTCTGATTAATTTAATGTTATCTTCATTGAAAAAAACTGTGCTTTTCTTTCAAAAATAAGGAAATTTCTAAGTGACCCTAAACATTTGAACGGTAGTGTATGTATATATATATATATATATATATATATATATATATATATATATATATATACTACCGTTCAAAAGTTTAGGGTCACTTAGAAATTTCCTTATTTTTGAATGAAAAGCACAGTTTTTTTCAATGAAGATAACATTAAATTAATCAGAAACTTCAAGTGCAACTTCAAGTACGTAGATAATAAATATAGCACAACACAGCAACAACTTGTGTAGAGTAATGGAGCTGGTGAAGAAAGTCAGAGTCCCCACAACTTCAAAGTCAAATCAAGAAATATATATACTCCACTGCTCAGAGGTTCTCTAAATCCAAGACAATGCTGGGTGCGGGTTCACACAGGAAGGCTCCAAGCTTGCTTGCTTATTCAGAGTAGATACAACATATGGAACAGACAGTTCCTTGAGCAACCTGCACAAGGTACATATGCCGAGGCCAGTGGTTCGTCCTCCCTCCACAATCAGCAGTTAGGATAAGATTCACCTGTTCTGGGCCAAATAAAGTGCGATAGTATAGTATTGCCACACACTTGTAAAAAAAAAGTGATTTATTATACTCACAACTGATATGATAAAAGCATGAGTATCAGTAAAATATCGTACACAGCACGCCAAAGTAACAGCCCGACCCTGTTTTTCGCTCAATTTTGGCATCTTCTGGGGCATACTAGGCATGTCTGCCCAACAGTTGAATCTTAATTAAGCATTATCAATGGTACATTAAGTTAATGCAATCTAAAAGCCTTTTCTATATACATAAAAATTGAACATTCCCGTATACTAAAAATTTCAGAAATAAAGTACAAAACCTCTACTTAGTATTATTAAATACTTATAACTTATTATTACAAATAATTGAAAGTATACTCTAAGTCATGTGTTTGTAGAGTACAGCATGTATTGAATTATTGTTAGTAATAAGTTATAAGTATTTAATAAGACCATGTCTCCGCTTATAAAGCTCTGAGAAATACATCAGTAATGACATTTTTGCAGTTAAATCATGATATTATTGCTGAGGAAAAGATTAGGTACGAAGTTACAGTATAAATGGGCATAGCTGGGGGAGGGTCTGAAAAGGAATGTGTCCTGAAAACTGGGTGCCAAGGGGGGTGTAACAATTATTTCTTGTTTATCTACAGGATATATGATAATTGTCTGATCAATGGAGCCCCACGTAATGGACCCCCACCGATTGCAAGAAAGGGGGTCCTAAACCCCGTTCCTCCTCACTGCTCAACCATAGTAAGGACGACATTGAATTTAGCGGCGGTTAGGCATGTGTGTTGCCACTCCATTCAAAGTTTTTGGGAATGAGGGTAACACTGCAGTACAGCGCCCTGCTGTTTCCATAAGTCCCATAGACATTAAATGGAGCAGCGGGCACATGCCCCTCCATTCAAGAACCTACTCGTTTGGAAGCCCCGTTCTCTCAATCGGTGCGGGTCCTAGAGGTGGGGCCTCCACCTATCTTGTGGATAGGTGATAATTTTTGATTCTGGGACAACCCATTTATGATACATACTGGGGTAGCAAACTGAAACTTTTCCCCAGGTAAAGGAAAATATAGTTATGTATAAAACATAGCTAAGTAAACAAATATTTTGTATATGTGAATAAATCTGTTATAATCCTGAATATTGGACAATCTAGTCCCAGTCTGGTCCAATAGGCACCTGATTAGAGCTGTTGTAATATACTAATGACACTGTAAATCTATCATTTTCTTTGTTATTAGTTGATCATGTGCCAATGAAACAATAAATTCCTAGTAAATTTATAGATGAGTTCTTGTAAATATTTCATCACCGCACAAAGTGGCTAAATTATGTATATAGGAAGTCATGTGCCATCAGGAAATATCAAGTAGCCATAAGAAATACAGAACATTGTTGTCACTGCTGAGCACCCTGACAGCTCAAATATTAATATAAAATACCACAACCCTAATATTATTTTCTAGCACTTTCGACAAGTATGTAACATTTCCAGTGCCTGCTTTATGAAGGCTCGCTCACTTGTATTTTCATATTTGAAGGTTAATGGTGGCAGCTTGTGTTAATCACTGTTTCTTTGCAGTCTGTCTATCATTTTCTGCCTCCACTATACAGTCTGTAATTTTTATGTCACATTGATGGGTTTTAAATGCAGTGTATGCAAGCCTATGGCTAAAATCGTTGCCGAAAAATACTAAGAGAAACAATGGAAAAATTGGGCAGCAGCTAAGCATTCAACAGATATCACAGTGGTTGATTACTTGTCAAGTTTATTGCCTTTTATTAGACACTAAATGCACAAAAGGGTGGAGAGCAGACAGCTAAATATCCTACATGGTGAGTAATGGATGCAGAAAGTCTTTATAACATTGAATACTATATAACCGCCCAAATTGAAGCAATAAGAAACTGTAAAGACACAAATAAAATATGAACAACTGGTCTTCTATGTCGAAAATAAGGAGAGACGGCTTTATGATGGTGACTTATACACTTGTTCTAACTTGCAGAAAACAGCAGAACACTCCGCAGATGGTAATAACTAAAATAAATAGGTTTGAAAACATTTTTTTTTCTTGTCCAAGTTATTTTCGGGTTTTGTCATCTCAGCAAGATTTTTGTAACAAAGAACACCTTCAGTCACCGTAAATAATAGGTTTCCAGAGGACTTGGTAATCACTGAGCTTAATCACAACCTGTGATTCCTGTAAAGCAAATTACTATAATAAAAAAAAACATTTTTGATTATTATTCCTGTCTATGTTATTTATTATACCATCTCCCTTTTTACTTAAAAAGTCACAGTGTGAAAAATACTTGTGATCAATTAGTAATATTAACACTTAAAGCCTAAATATAAATAGATGAATGATAGATAGATAGATAGATAGATAGATAGATAGATAGATAGATAGATAGATAGATAGATAGATAGATAGATAGATAGATAGATAGATAGATAGATAGATAGATAGATAGATAGATAGATTTTTTTTAAAGATACATGTGTAAGAATATGAGAGAGAGTGAGAAAGGGGGAAATAGAAAAAGTACTAGCCCTTGGAGAATAAGTGCAGGATTGTTGGTTCCCACTACAACCGCCAGAGAGTGTCTAAATAATATTTCCATGTAGTGCTCATATAACAGTGATATGCAGTGTCTAAATAATGATGTTCACAAACATCATCATTAGCATAGTGCTGGAACTTAGGCTTCTCTCACACTGGTGTTACTATACATTTACCTCTCTTCCATCAGAGGAAGGGAGGAAGGATACATTAAACGGAAAGCAACGGTTCAGTTAGAATTACCATTCATTTCAATGGTCATTGTTTTGTTTCAGTTGCTTTCCGTTTGTCTCCGTTCGCTAGGTTTCCATTTCTTTGCACGGAAACAAAAGTGCAGTCTGCAGAATTTTTATTTCCGTTGAAAAAACTGAAACCTAGCGAACAGACACAAACGGAAAGCAACTGATACAAAAGAATTACCATTGAAATCAATCATAATTCCAACGGAACCGTTGCTTTCCGTTTATGTATCGACCCTCTATTCCTCAGATGGAAGAAAGGTAAATGTATAGTAACGATAGTGTGAACATAGCCATAGCTGCACAGCGGTTACTTGGACGAAGGGTAGAAGAGAGGAGCGCAATTCCTCACAAATTATCTATGCAAAAAATCCTAAATCGCCATCAGCAGGCAAATAGCATGACAAGCCGTGTAGGGAGAAGGTTAGGGTTGCAGTATTATGAACAGAGGTGCAGCTATAGTAGGTGCTGCCAGAGGGGCCCCAAAGACTCATCTGCCACATAAGACATCAATATTACAAATGGCACATGGTAGGTGATGGACCCTGTTACAAATTTTGCATTGGTGCCCTAAAGCTTCAAGTTATGCCTCTAAATATGAGGAAGTGCTGTGAAAATAATGTACATTTTTAATTACCTGCAGGTCTAGGGGGATTGCACCCTGGGCAGCCACACAGGTCATATTTAACTAAGATCAGCACTGGATAGATGAATGGATGGATGGATGGATGGATGGATGGATGGATAGATAGATAGATGGATCTGACCGCCGACATTCCCCTCTTACTAACAGCCGTGACCGCAGGCCACTGGATCTTTGCCGGCACACTCTACTCTCTCCTCCAGCCTGTGACCGTAGGCTGCGCGCGTGCCCGGTTTTAAAGGGCCAGCATGCACACAGGAATATTGCTCCCAACCTATCCCAGCACACCCTGGACTTTAAAAGGGACTGCCCACTTCCTCAGTGCCTGAGCAATGTTGTTTCTAACCTTGTGTTCATCTGCAAAGGTTCTATAGTCTGTTCCTGTATCCAGTATCCGTGACGTCTTCAGTATCCTTGTTCAGTGTCCGTGTCAAGTCCTGTGTCCGTGTCGTCTTCAGTGTCCATGTCTGTGACGAGTCCGATAATCCAGCACAAGCCAGCTTCCGATAATCCGGCACAAACCGGCTTCCAATAGTCCAGCACAAGCCAGCTTCCGATAATCCAGTACAAGCCAGCTTCCGATAAACTAGCACAAGCCAGTTTCTAATAATCCAGCTCAAGCCAGCTATCCAGGTACTCTCATCGAAGTGACTGTTATTCATTTGTTTGGCCAGCTAAGTAGCCCAGTGGGTCCATAATCCCCAAGGTTGTGACAATAGAGAGATAGATAGATAGATAGATAGATAGATAGATAGATAGATAGATAGATAGATAGATAGATAGATAGATAGATAGATAGATAGATAGATAGATAGATAGATCATATATACATAAATAGGTTGATAGATAATTTATAGAAATATATAGTGCTATAAAAAAAAAAGTTGAGTGATTATTGATATTCCAAGAAAATATTTAGAAGGGCAGGGTAAATGCATAACACATTTTGTAGTTTTTATTTAATTTAATTAAGAAAGAAAGTTGTCCAATCATCCATGTGAAAATGCAATTTCCTAATTAAATGTTTCCTGGACCTGATCAGATGAAAAATAAACTCGCATACTTGTTTTCCAAGGTATCTTGTTAGTCTCCTGGCTTCTTGCCCCGACCTGGCCTATTCCTGACTTACCTTTGTCCTTACTTCGACCTTGTTCTCTTTCTCTGAATGTTTTCCACATACCTTGATCAGTTGCTGTAACTTTTATCATCAACTTTTTTTTTACATTTCTTTTGGAAGTTTACCTTGATCTGCGCAGTATTCTTGTAGAGACTTTGTGCTGACTTCTTCATTTTAATGATAAGGATTAATATATAGTGAGGTATAAATTCAAAGGAGATGTGAAAGACTGATGTGAAATTATACAAAGCATTTTTTTGTCATTTTTTCTTAAAAAGTGGCAAAAATGGCATGCTATTTTGGCCGCAGTTTTGCCAAAATCATGGCAACACTGCGTGACGAAACCTCAACATGTCATCATAGCTTTAGGTTGCAATTATCGCTGATAAAGGTTGAGCAACAAGTCATTCATTTCAAGGGGCAGGTATATGTTGGAAAATCTTTTTTATTAAAGACAATTCCAAATCTGTTCTATAGGTTTACAGAGCAACGTTGTTAAAAAAAAATATGATTCCAATCAAAGTGACAAATTTGGCCATCTCTCACACTTGACCAAAATTAAAATTAATTAATTAAAAATAACATACACCACACTCAATATTTATAAGGTGCACTACTAGTTGTGTACCTCAGATTCACACAATTCATTGAAAAAAAACACAATGTATCCCCTATACAGTAAATACATGTATTTATCAATGTCTCGGATTGTCCCTTATTAGAATTTGATCTGCAAGATTCACATGAAATTCTTAATCCAATCCACATACCCACTGGCACACAATTTATATAAGTGCTGTAGATTTTGATACCCTTTAAATTAGGCCATTAAAACTTAAGATCATAATATTCATTCTTGATGCTTGAAAGTAATTTTGTCACTAATCTATAAAGAGCATCCATCTGATCATAAAACCATGATTTCTCTGCTGAAACGTAGCGGCACTATAGAGTAAAACATAGTTTAGTGTAATCATGGCGCCTGTCTCCATATCATGATGCATACAGTTTAGGGGCGAATTCCCCTGGACCCCCCCCCCGTGCAGATTTTTTTAATTTGCAGCTATAAATTGGATTTATCCTACAGATAATGGCCAATAATACCGACCCTCCCCCGCTTTAGGCTTCTCTTCAGCTCCTGGAGCAGTGTTACATACCTCACCCCACTCCAGCGTCACTCTTCTTTGTCTCACTGAGATACTGCATTGCCATGGAAGTCTGGCGCTCAGTGATGACGTCACCTGCCAAGCCAATTCTGGCCTACTATTTAAACAGGCAATGGCCTCATGGCCCCTGTCTGAGTGTTAGTTTTTGTTCAAGTCACTGCATTTAGCTTGCTTTAATCTATATTGGCTGCCTGTGTTTTGACTATGCTCTCTTAGTTTGGATTTTGCCTATTACATTGACCTTTGGACTGCCACCCTGGATTGGCCTAAACACTGACTCTGCCTTTGTATGCTCCTTCTAGGTCATCGCACCCAGTAGATCCACTGATTCTGACTTTTGGCTACTTTCCTGTGTCAATTCTGTCCTGCTGCCAACCAGTGACTATTTTGAGGACTGTGACCTGCGTATCTGAGCTGTTATGTCCGAACTTCCTTGTGTAGATCCCTTTGACTCCGCACCTTCCTTTAGTCAGCACCAGATTGGTTGCAGCATCAAGGATCCAATTTTAGTGTACTGTACACCAGTCTAACAGTACATCGCCTATGTAGCCAATTAGTGGCTGACATCTAATGCATCAGCTACTTCTCTTCGCTGCTGGATCATGCATCCACCCCCACCTTGAATCTGCATCTCCCGCCTGCTACACACTCTATCTTCAGCAAAGACTACCATGATATCTACTGAAAATTCATGCACTATATACAGTGTATACATATATACGTGTGTATATATATATATATATATATATATATATAGTTCAGGCCAATTTGTTTGAGTGTATATATAGATATATATATATCTACCGTGTTTCCCCGATAGTAAGACACCCCCGATTGTAAGACGTATCGGGGGTTTCAGGGGGGTCGGCTAATATAAGCCGTACCCCGAAAGTAAGACATATGTCTTACTTTCGGGGAAACACGGGGTATTGCCGCCTCCTGCCCACTTCCGCGCCGCCCCCCTCTCCATACGTCACCCCCAGCACTTGTCAATGCCGCCTCCTCCTTAAAACCCGAGCCATAGACTTTTTACGGCTCGGGTTTTAACTTGCTGCCCGCGCGATCGGGCAGCTGAATGTCGGGTCTCCGGCTGTCAGTGACTGCCGGGGACCCGGAGGAGAAGATAGAAGCAGCTTTAGCTGCTTCTGTCTTCTCCGATGTGTTTTTACACAGCGTTCAATGAACGCTGTGTATAGGAATAGAGACAGCAGCAGCGGCGCTGTCTCTATTCCTCCCGGTGATCATGTGACAGGTCACATGATCGCCGGGTCCCGTTAGTGGCAGGCTGCTGCTGTGTCTAACAAGACCCAGCACAGCCCTATTAGTGACAATCGTCACTATGAGAGGGCTGATTTCCCCTGTAACTGGGGCTGCTGTGCAGCTCCAGTTACAGGGGAAAAGATGGTGTAAAAGAAAGAAAAAAATATATATAAAGTTCCCCAAAGGTCTTTTTTGACCTTTGAGGGACAGACCATAGTAATAAAAAAATAATAAAGTAAAGTGCAAAAAATTCGACAATTTTTTTCTAATATAAGACATACCCCGAAAGTAAGACATAGTGGGGCTTTTGGGGATAAAAAGAAAGTAAGACACTGTCTTACTTTCGGGGAAACACGGTATATATACTCAGTGATGTAGCTCACAAAAGATATCGACACGGGTGGTGTTCAGCTTGATTGTAGCGATGCATAAACATATAGATAAAAAAGCGTTACTCACGCAGTAGTCGTGTAGAACAAATATATTCTTTATTACGATCCCAATGGGTATCACAGCGGAGGAATGCAGGACTGCACACAAGGCAACGTGCCATTTCATGTGGAGCACGCTTTGTCTGGCCTGTCTAGGCCAATCGAAGCGTGTTCCATGCGAAACGGCCATCACCTTGTGTGCAGTCCTACATTCTCCTGCTGTGATACTCATTGAGATCACAATAAAGGATATATTTGTTCTACTCGATGAGTGCCGCTTCTTTTTTCTTTATGTATATATTGTACAGGGTGGGCCATTTATATGGATACACCTACATAAAATGGGAATGGTTGGTGATATTAACTTCCTGTTTGTGGCACATTAGTATATGGGAGGGGGGAAACTTTTCAAGCTGGGTGTTAAATAACTCATGAAATAATAAAGTAACGTTAAAACCGAGCACACCATTGTTTTTCTTGTGAAATTCTCGATAAGTTTGATGTGTCACATGACCCTCTTCCCATTGAAAAAACTAAAGTTGGATACAAAATGTCCGACTTCAAAATGGCTGCCATGGTCAACACCCAGCTTGAAAAGTTTCCCCCCTCCCATATACTAAAATGCCACAAACAGGTATTTAATATCACCAACCATTCCCATTTTATTTAGGTGTATCCATATAAATGGCCCTATATGTGTATACAGTATGTATGGTGTATATATAAGTGTGTAGCGAATTTGTGGTGTATGTGCAGTGTATATGTTTTTGTCCATGTGGGAGTGTACCTGTATGGTAGAGTTAATTGAGCAATGTATGGGGGTATTTATATGTAGAGATGTTATTTTAGTATGGTGGGTTTATTTATTGAGCACTGTATTTTGGCATTAATTGAGTAAAATATATAGAATATATGCAAATGACGGAATTTAGTACTGTGTTGGGTTATTTATTAAGTATTTGTAATTGTAATGGCATCATTGTAGTATGATAGTTTGATAAAAATCAAAACTGTTTATGGCATTTAGGATATTTGTTTCAAATTCCTTTGGCTAGAGGAAATCAATATAGAATTATTAAGAAATGCTAACCTAGATTTTTTGTTTTTATTGCAAATTTAGAAATACAGAAATCAGTATAGAACAAAAGAAAACATAAGTTACAAATCTAATACATCTCATAGTCTCATATATGTATATACATTTACTTTTTTTTTTTCCCTAAAAGACCACCCATCCAACCCCCTACCCGCTTATCGCTCGAACTTATTTTTTAAATGTTATTACTTTGGAAAAACAATATTCCATTGAACAAAAGTATCTTGGAAGTCTATTACATAGTGCTGCTTTAGAAAGTTTCCCCACCATTCCTGGAGGAAAAGATCAGCATCCTGTTTCTCTTCGGCAGTCACCTCCATCCTCATAATCTTTCCCAAAATATAACTTATCATTTTCTTCAGAGGGCGTTGAGACTTAATCCAGTTCATCAATATTGCCTTTTTGGCTGCTAATACCACTATGTGTATCATAGCCAATTTGCTTTGTGCAATTGGCTCTTCATAGCAGTGAAACAGAAAGAGTCATATATCGATTTTAATTCTAGCTCAGACAACCGATTGGATTACATCTTCTACTTCCACAATGGAGAATTGAGTCCAAAAACCATGAACTAGGGAGGATTTCCATTGACCACACTTCAGGCATTGACTTTTATAAAATATTTTTCTAAGGGAATACTGAAGTCTTAGTAAAGGCTATTTGTTATAAAAAAAAAGCGTATTTCTCTCCATTTTTCCAATATCATCACCTTTTTGACCATCTTGTTTCCTTTCTGTATTCTTTGCATAGTGTCTTGTACTGGGAAACTCAATCCTATTTCCCTACACCACCCTTCGGCCGCACTGTTTTCCCCTTTTAATTTGTTAATTTTTATTAAAGTTGGCATAGATCTTTGTCAGTGATACCAAAGTCCCATGAATAATGAGATTCAAACAGGGGGGGTCGATCTAAATATATTCATCCTATCCTCTTTTCTTTTGCCATAAAATTCAGTCACTTGTTTATATGTAAAATAATATCTATTATCAATCTTAAATTGGTTTTGTATCTCTTGAAAGCTCCTCATTTTACCTGAGTGATCGAATAAATCCTTAACCCATGTCAGTCCCTTATTGTCTAATTCATTTAACATTTTGGGTAAAATATTTCCAGATAAATCAGGATGGTCTGATCTTTAGATAGCCAGAGATACGCTTTGGGAGATCGCACCACTTTCTTATTTGTTGCCACGTTTTCCTTGTGTCGGATACAATTATCATATCTTTCACTGATTTTATATCCTTCAAATTAGCATGTAAGATGCCAGTTAGTGGTGATGCTAATTCCTCCTCTAGCTGTCTATTTACAAACTGGTCTTTGTTGTGAATCCAGTTGATAAAATATCTAGCTAGACATGCCAAATTATATTTTTTTTATATCTGGAAGCCCCTGCCCCCTCTTTCTCTAATCTTCATCATCAACCTCCTCAGCTCCATACATGGTCTCTTGTTTTTCCATATGAATTTTTTTTTAAACTTTTCAATTAGGAGAATATCTTTAGATTTCAATATTAATGGAAGAGATTGCATAGGATACATTATTCGCGTGAAACTCACCAAGTTGTATTCTCCCAAACAGTTAAATCGGGAGATCTCTCCATTTATGTAGTTCTTTTTCAATCTTCTCTATTATCCCTCCATATATCTCTTGTCTTGAGCATGCTATGATTATCCCTAGGTATGTGAATTATCCTTGAGCTATTTTAATTCCCAAATCTCTGACCCAGTTTCTATCTCCCCCTCTTTTTATGAAAAAAAATTTGCTTTTTGATCCATTGATCCTATAGCCAGAGCGAGTCTCAAAGTCATATAATGTTTTCAATACACTTGGCATAGAATTTCTAGGATCTACCAAAAAGATCAATAGATCATTGGCGAACAGGCTAGTCTTGATTTCCTGTTTGTTTACTTTTACGCCTCTAATCAATATTTGATTTGATATAAATCTGGACAGAGGTTCTATTGACAGATTAAAAAGGAGAGGGGACAGAGGACATCCTTGTCTTGTCCCCCTTCCTAACTCAATAGCTTCTAAGACTTCTCCTGCGATTACTACTTGAGCTTTCGGTTCACAGTATAATCCTTTCATGAAAAAAAATCTACAAAGTGCCCTCTGAACCCCATTCTATTTAGCACAGCAAATAGCCAGGGCCATCAAACATTTTCTTCGTCTACCATACAAAAGGTTGGATCTTCGTCTCCTGCTAGAATCTTGCTCATAAACTTTATATCTTGGTTGATCTAAGAAATGGGTCTATTTAATGCTGGGAGCAATGGATCTTTTCCCTTCTTCGCAAAAACCTTAATATAGGCCATCTCACAAGATGGCATATTTCTTTTGCGTTACAAAATTGTGTTAAACAGTGCCCTCAAATCCGTTCTAATATCTTCCCTTTATTAGTTTGAAAAATTCACTAACACACCCATCTGGACCTGGCGCTTTGTTGTTAGTTGACTGTACGATGATCCTGTCTATTTCCTGTTCCTCTTCCGTCAAAATGGGAAGATTCGTATCTTTCAAATATTTGCCATTAGGGTCTATATTACGTTTTCCAGACTTATATAGATCTCTATAAAATTAAAAAAATACTTTATGGCTCTTCTTTGTTTCGCTGGATATTTTTCCACTTTGGTCTTTAATGGCATGTATAATGTTATATTCATTGTCGTCTGTTGACAAATTTGAAAGCAAATTACTAGATTTATTGCCAAATCTAAACAGTTAGTCTTCTTTCTGATTACTATAAAAAAGGTAACTTTTTTGTAACCAGATATTATTAAGTTCCTGAGCTTTGAGCATTTCATCTCTAAATTCATTGGATACATAGTTTTTATAATTATTAGGAGCCAATCTATGCTTTTCAATAGCTTGCCAATATCTCTATTTTATTTTTTTCTGATATCTTCTAGCGTACGATATTATATGTCCCCTTAATACAGCTTTAGCTGCTTCCCTAAATAATACTGGATCCCTACGTGTCTCTTCATTTTCTTTCGCATATTGAGCCCACCACTTCTTTACAGCATCTGCTAACTGAGTATCCTTCACTAGCTGCGAAGGGAATCTCCAGATAAAGTTTTGATGTATTTCACCTGTAATACCCCTTAATACTATACTAATTGGGGAATGGTCTGAGATTACTCTATCGTGTATCACTGCATCTATTATTGTATTTAATAGATTATCTGAAGTCAATAAATATTCAATCCGAGACATAGAGCCATGAACTGGGGAATAAAAAGTAAAGCCTCTTTCTATAGGATTCATCTGTAGCCAAGCATCCACCATCCTAGTTAACTTTCAAAGGTTTCCCACTATGTTTTGATATTTGCCTTTACTCTGTCCAGTCCTATCTTCTATATTGTTAGCTACTTCATTGAAATCTCCTCCTATTATTTTAAAGGGATATATTTTCTTTTTTACTATTAAGGCTACCTTATTCAAGAATTCCTTCTGGTTGATGTTGGGAGCATAAATATTATAGATGTATTTTTCTTTTTTTCCAAACTTTAATACCACTTTAGCCATTCTCCCCTCCTGGTCCTTCTCAGATGATAACATTTGACATTTGAGATCTTTGTGAATTAGGATGAGCACTCCAGATTTTTTCCCTTATTGAGGGGGAACCAAATACCTGACCCACCCACGTTCTTCAAATTTTTTAATTTTGCTTTGGGGCAGATGTGTTTCTTGCAAAAGGGCTATAGGAGTACCTATTTTTTTTAAGATGCCTTAGCCTTTTTTCCCTCTTTGCTGGAATGCTAATCCCCTTCACGTTCCAAGATATTATCTTTAGCCGAGACATCATATTTCAATAGAAAAAAAAAATCTCTTTTTACAAATCCGCATGAGAGACCCCTCCCACCTCGGGGTTCCATTTCTGCCCCACCCCGCTTTCCCCCCTTTCTACTTTTGTGTAGACCTCCCATTTTACATAACATAGCAGTTGTTTCAATTTGCCACTTTCTCCCTCCTTTCTCCTTGTCCCTCCACCGCCCCCTCCCCTCCCACCAGTTAATTATAACTGCCATAAACAGCAATCTTATATGCCGTAGTGTATTATACTTTTATATATATATATGTGTTTATATAAAGTGTTTGTGTTTTATTCATAAATGCAGTATTCTAGCACTTGATTTTAGTGTTTAAAATGCAGTGATTTTAAAATAATTCCAAAACTTGATGCTATCTTACTCTAGTGACATCGTGTGTCGTTAACCATAACGTGATGTGACTCTTATTTTCGTTATTCATATAAGTGTTAAAGTGTTCTGTACATATAATTATTATAATTTTAATATTGTTATAGTTAATTGTGACATTTTGTTTACCTCCTTACTATCTTTATAGGAACAATTTACCCCAATGTTAATTTATCTCTCCACCAAAACTCTATTTTTTTTTCTCTTTTTTTTTTCTTTCTTCCCCATTTTCCTCTCTTTTTCTTTTCCCGTCCTTCCCCTTTCTTTCTCTTTCTCTTTTCCCTTCCCCTCCACCACGACATTTGCATTTCTTTCTCTAACCCCTGTCTTATTTTACCCATCGCCAAAACCCTTGTATATCACATTATAAATGTACAATTATCTCATTGGTGTCTAAGGCCCCACTCCTTTTCAATAAACAGCCCCGCGTCCTTTGGTTCTATGAAAGTGACCATTCCTACAGCTCTGTTTGCTATCGTCAAAGACGCAGGATATACCAGGAAAAACATAATCTTATTCTCAAATAATTTGGAACATAGTGGTGAAAATGTTCTCCTCCTGTTTGCTGTTTCCGCAGAGTAGTCAGAGAATATAAGTAATTTATTGCCCTCGATGATTAGAGGTTGGTTTCTCCTGTATGCCAACATTAAGTTTTGTTTATCACTGTAGTCTGCAAGTCGAGCAATCACTGGTCGTGGGCCCTTATTATCCTTCATGGGGCCAATCCTAAGTATCAGTTTGATTTTAATTTCTCCATTGATATTCAAAGCATTGGGAATTTCTTTTCTTGCAATATATTTTAATCTTTCTGATGCAAGGGATTCTGGCAGACCAATTATTCTTACCGTATATGTCGGCGTATAAGACGACTGGGCGTATAAGACGACCCCCAACTTTTACCCTTAAAATATAGAATTTAAGATATACTCACCATTTCGTGCAGGAGCGCTTCACTATGGCCATCGGCGGCAGGACCCAGGACTCTCTGTCTCTTTGAACTCGCGCATGCACAGATAGGCTGCTTCATCGCGCGAGATCTGAGAGGCAGGGAATGAGAGGAAAGGGCGGGCCAGAGGATCTTACAGAGATGTTCCCTGGCGGCTAATACCGGCTTCCCTCAGATCCGTGGCGGATTCCGTGCATCCCGGGAGCCTGTGTACCGGACTGCAGGCTCACAAGGTAACACACAACCTGTGTGTAGACAATATGTAGACTAGGGATGTCACGATACCAGAATTTGGACTTCGATACCGATACTTCGTTTAGTATTGCGATTTCGATACCAATTTCAATACTTTTGGCAACAGTAATAAAAAAAAAATTCTTCCGTTTTCTGATGTGAGGCGCGACGTGTGATGAATTTTGAACGCGCCTCACATTTATAGTAATTAATCCCATCATGTTTCTCAGTCATATTGGGTTAATGTGCGAGGTACATGATGGGGTTAATTACTATTAATGTGAGGAACATGGAGGGTAAATTCATCGCACCTCGCGCCTCACATTAATAAGTGAATGAAAGCCGTGTTTATTTCATTTTTTTACAGCGTACACATCATAAATGATGCAAAAACATTGTTGTCCGCGCCATTACTGAATGTGTGTATTTTATGTATTGAGACTTATTTTAATGTTTATTGTAAAAAAGGTGAAGGTGTATTTTTTTTAAAATTTAACAATACTTTGTTTTTACTTTATTTTTAAACTTTAATGTACTGACATATATCAGATATGTGCCAGTACATTAACCTGTGGACGGATAATACACAGGCAGTTGTTAGGACATACTTGGGTATGTCCTAACAACATGAAATATGGTAAGACAGCCCTGGGGTCCGTCAATAGACCCTGGGCTGTCTGCCCATATATGGTATGGCCCTCGATCGCGTCACAGGAATTCCCTGTGACGCGATCCAGGGGCATCCCCCCTTCTCACTTTCCCCTGAATGCTGCAGTCAGCTGTGATCGCAGCATTCAGGGGAATAACGGCGGAGATGAGCGGTTTCTCTGATCTCCGTCGTTATAGAGCGGGGCTGCGGCTGTGTAATACAGCCATTGCCCCGCTCCTGACAGGAAGTGCGCGCGCGGTCAGCATGAGGTGATGCGGCCGGCGCTGCACTAATGAGCGGCAGTTCAGGCACTGAAGACAGAACATGGGGGTGTTTTGTAGCGCGCCCGCCATGTTCTGTCTACAGTGCCGCCGCTCATTAGTGCAGCGCTGGCCGCATTGCATCATCCTGACCCCGCGAACTTATCATGACTCAGGAGCGGGGCTGTGGCTGAATTACACAGCCGCAGCCGCGCTCCCATACATTCATGTGTTACTATACTGAGCTGTGCGGCTGCAACGTGCATCCCTAATGTAGACAATATCCGGCATATAAGACGACCCCACACTTTTGACATTTTTTTAAGGGTGTAAAAAGTCGTCTTGTACGCCGATATATACGGTATGTTATTTCGCCTTCATCTTTAACCATTAATTATCTTTATTCAGCCCCTCAATAGCAGCATGTAATGCCACTACCTTATCTTCCATAGTTACTATTTTTTGTTCCAAAACACCCAGCCTAGTAGATTGTGCTCCCACATCTTCTTCCAAGGCCTGGAAAGACTGAATAATTGATTTCTCTATAGTCTCCTGGAGAGACGGTAACATGTTCTTTATTGCATCTTGTTTGCAGTCTTTAATATGCCTTTGCGTCTCCTCGGATAAGACACTCTCCTCCCCCTTTCCTCGGCCTGGAGATTTCACCACAAGCATCTGCTAAGACTCTCTCCTATCATCTTTCAATGGATTTTTTTTCTATTTTGGGTGCCAATTTATTTAAATAAATAGTCCCGCACAGTTTTTATCCCTCGCCTTTCCCAATATAAAGTTTGTTTTTTATTTTATTTTCTCCTTCCCCTTCTTTGATGTCTAAGTGGCTAGACTATTTGGGCAAGACACAAAAGACCAGATGTTTCCACCAATACCATGTAAAGAAAGAAAAAATAAATAAGTACATAAATAAATCAAAAATAACAGTATACTGTAGCAAGCAGAGATCTTCTTCTGTGCGTGTAGCATTGGTTCCAGGATGATGTTTTTTTAAATTAGTTGTTATCAGCATGGCCAATCTTGGCAACATAAAACAGCTTTGAGCAGTAAAGACAATATAGACATTTTAAACTGTGCAAATAATATAGGCAGCACAGGTAACATATGCATATGCATAGGTATAAATATGTAGAGATGAACAATATATGGTAAGCAGTGGTTGAGGAAAAAATAAATAAACATCTGCTTTAAACCGGGCAAAGATAGTAAAAGCAAAAAAGAAAAAAAAGATTACTCGGAGTGCATTAAATTGAATGCAGCTTGAAGCTGCTAATTGCAGCCAGATGCAGCAATATATCCAGCACCGATCCGTTTGTATTAATAAGACTTAGCATTGGCACTGGCACTAGTATATCATTAGTATATCAGTATATCACTGGTACAGCACCAATACAGCCTACATATATTACTTTTTCCAACTCTCCAATGTTAGTATTTTAGCAGAGTTTAAACATAATCATTTATCAGAGTTTAGCAAGAAAGGCAAGGATAACTGGTTACACGGCTGACATGGTAGAGGTGGTACAATTTTTACAGACCGTTTTCCAGGGGCTGGAGTGCATAGCTCAGGTCGGCGATGTCTTCAGTGATGTCATAGTGCTAGCGAAGTCAGCGGTGTCCGCAGTAACTGCATCCCCAAGATCTCCGTCTGGGGATCAGCAGGATTCAGCAGACAGCGGCGATGTAGTGCAGTCGATGTAGTGCAGTCTGGGACGCGGAGGAGGCAAAAGAGGCAGGAGAGTGGGCAGACGCGTGAACGCGCGTCCTACGACATGTGACTAGAAGCCCACTAAGCTAGATTTTAAGGGGCATTACTGGTGTACATCCCGAAAAATGTATCTTACATACAAATATAAATTTGAGGTCACCTTTTAATCTGTAGTATATTTGGACATTTTAATCGTTTTATTTGGAGGAGGAATAATCTGTTGCGGCATTCTTTGCATGGAGCAATAAAATCCAGACAGATCCGTAACTTGTGGCTAAAAATTTTAATTCTCAAGAACAACTTAGTTATAAAACAACAAGTATATTTCCTAGTAAAAAGGACTCCAATTATTTATAATCTAAGAGCAGGAATTTAGTGTGAGTCTTTTTCTTATTCAAAAACGCCATTCAGGTGCCACAAATAATGCCATAACGGTCACGCCAGCTTAAATGAAGCATTGTTATTAAGTAAAGTATGCCATTGTTAGAGCTGTTCATTAAATGTATGTTTCTGAACAAAGAATAAAATCAAAAACTTAAAACTGCAGTCTTTCCTCATAGCAACAAGCAACAAATTAATGTGCTTAAGAGATTAAATCTGGGCACCAGAGCATATAAAGCAAGAGCTTTACAAACTCAGTTTGTAAAATAATGATAAAGTATAGAAAACATCAAAATGTAGAAGAAGAAATTGGGTCATGAATCTACACTATACATTTCAAAAAGTTTCTTATACAGTATAAGTATATTTTCTTTCACTGACTCACAATGTTATAACCCATAAACCCAAATTATATGATTTCTTAGTTCTTATCTTGGATCACGGAATACAAAGACTTTGAGATTATATTTATACACCATTCAGACATAGTAGATATAATGGGTGGGATTTTTTTACGCTTTTGCTAGTGCTAAAAAAACAAACCATTGGCCATATCATTAAAACCAAGTGACTAGTGAATAGGCAGCTTACATTCAAAACCCAGCCAATGGATAAGATGCTGAGTATTGTCGGAAACAGTATCAAGCATCTATAGGGACCATACACTACTTGGAGAAAAATAATAAAACTCTCAATGCGTCTTTATGGAAATGGGAATAATATCATATTTACATAAAATCACAGTATCATAGAACCACGCATACAATGTTGCAATATGTACATACTCGTATTTACCACAAAATATAAGCCAATAAAATATGAAATAAGAAAAACCTAAATTAAAAACGAAACATAAATAAAAAAAGTAACACCTGCTGAAGGTCAAAATACCCATACTACCATAAACTATGAACCAATATATAGACTCCACATACATTTGTAATAGGGGCTGGACACTGTTTATAATACAAACATCCCCCCATGTCACCTAGGCAGCTCCATGACATAATCCAAACACGAGAAAATAGAGCAGTTGAAGCCAATTCATATATAAAAATTGTTTAACCTTTATTAAACATATATCACAAACAATGTAAAAGTACAAAAAGATAAGACTCTAGTAAGAAATGGCGGAAGTAGTAATAAATATTGTTGCTGGTACGTTTACATGGGATAGCGAAGTAGCATGCAGTTGTTTGTATAGAGTGGTGTATACCTCCCCTCACAAGGAGAACATTTCCAACCTAGTGAGTGTGTAATAAGTCTATTACGCATGTAAACACAAAGGAGGATGAAGTAAAGTGACAGTGTATTTACAAAACAATAAGCATGACACCAGCCTTACCCATGGTCAGCAAGTGAGTTGATAATGTCCCAGGGGTCTATGTGGAGGAGCGGACATTATCAACTCACTTGCTGACCATGGGTAAGGCTGGTGTCATGCTTATTGTTTTGTAAATACACTGTCACTTTACTTCATCCTCCTTTGTGTTTACATGCGTAATAGACTTATTACACACTCACTAGGTTGGAAATGTTCTCCTTGTGAGGGGAGGTATACACCACTCTATACAAACAACTGCATGCTACTTCGCTATCCCATGTAAACGTACCAGCAACAATATTTATTACTACTTCCGCCATTTCTTACTAGAGTCTTATCTTTTTGTACTTTTACATTGTTTGTGATATATGTTTAATAAAGGTTAAACAATTTTTATATATGAATTGGCTTCAACTGCTCTATTTTCTCGTGTTTGCATAAACTATGAACGTCCATGTTCAGGCAATATATTATTATTTCTAAAATTTGAAACCACGGGGCCCTCGTGGTAAGGATAATTACTCAATATTCTCTATAACACCTCCATTAATTGTGAGTAGACAGTAAAATATTGTTTAGTATCATCAACTGTTGAGTATGCATGACAAGAATGGTTTTTTTAATATGTGGGTAGGGAACTATCAGAGGGAATTCATACAGGGAGTAAATATAAATGATTGCAACCTATTTCTCACCACATATCAGCCAACCAACTAGATTATCAGATCACTGTATATGAATCCAGTGCAACACATACCACAAGTCAACAGCAAAAAATTATTATATTTTATATACCAGCAGGCATTTACCAACTGGTTATTAAATGTCCCATATGGACAATAAAGGAGGCTTAAACAAAACTGCAATAGAGAGAAAAAGTTTGAGGAGGAGCAAACGGAATTGTCTAAACAATTTGTGGATGAATAGTATCCTGAACGCATTTTAGCAAGCCCCCCTTTAAGAACTAAAGAGCTAGACAACTAATATATTTTTTCAAAAGGAGGGGGCAATCAGATAACACAATCAATGGGAGAGTCTAAAGGGGATGATAAAGTAATGCAACTAAATTAGTGTTACCTTATAATATCCAACACAAGAAAGTGAGACGTATGTGAGACAAATTGCTGTGACCCACTGTGCCCCTAAGGCCCCCCAATTTTTTTTATACCAAAGCACCCAATTTTAAGCTAAAAGCAGCTCCCAATGTAAAAAAAACAACAACTCTAAAACCTATTTGTGTATTTTGGATTTAGCTGAAGGCTTCTTCAGATGTGGCACATGTAACAACTGTAAGATAACCAATTTTCCACCCAAAAAACCCAGGTTGTAAAATCTGGGGTGAACAAATACTGTATAACTGTTAGGCAGTATGCACATGACCGTTTGTATTTTGCGGCTCATAAACAACGGATCCGTTGTCCATATTTTGCTATCTGTGGGTCATCAGTGTGTCATCTGCATTTGTTCCCTATATCCGTAAACATGATCCATATTGTATCCGTATATCATCTGTATTTACGGATCTGCAAAAAAAAAGGGAGAAAATTAGGTCAATAGCTTGTCCCAACCCCCTTAGAAGGTCACATGATCTCTCGGGCACCATTTTCACTTGCGTTTTTGCTGTCTAAATTCTCTGCTGATCTAGCTCTGGTTTCTGGTGATTCCTTTACTATGAAGATGTCCGGCGATTCTGTGGATAATGTTTTCCTGGACTGGCTCCTCTATCGGCGATTCGGACAGCAAGCACCAATGCTGAAAGAAGAACCAAAGAGGATGTATTGGTTTCACCCCATTGTTTCCCAACGGCCTAGGAAGGGTAATTTCCACACCAGCTACGCTGATCTGCAGCAGCACGCCGGACAAGTTTCACAGCTAATGCCGTATGTCTATCTCTACCTTTGACTGTCTGCTGTCGGACCTCCGTTCTTGACTTCCAGGACACCAACATGAACTGTGCATCACTCCATAAGAACAGCTAATCGTCACCCCCAGGTCAGAACAAATAATTTCCCCTTTGCCCATTTCCACCATGTCACCATGGTAAAGCTAGCATAACCATAATTGTTCCCTTTGCCTATTGCCGCCATGCTTGCATATTGCCCTATGGTACGAATGTAGCCATCTTTATCTTGACTCTGATATCTTGCTGCAGGCTTATATCACGCAAGAAAATACATTAAAAAGTAATCGAAAAGGTAAAAATAAAGGATCTTCCAACTGTGTAATTAATGTGTTAAAAGTCAAGATAAAGATGACTACATCTGTACAGCAAGAACTAATTGTTTAATTTCTTCTTCTTTTTTTTTTACAGATTTCTGGCAACTGGGAACTAACTTGCATTGCTGCATTTCAAGTTTCTGCTTTGGTGTTCCACCATTTCTTAGATCATCCGACTGACCTGTGATTTAATCTGGAAGCATGACCGGCCTTAGGTACGTGCGACCGGTGCGGGGCACCAGCGGGTCAGGTGCCACTCACTTAATGCACCGACCTCAATACTGGCTGCCCCGCGCCCTGCCCACCGCTCGTCCGCTCACCCTGTCCTGCGTCCTGAATAATAAGACAGGAGTGATTACATCATTCAGGACGCAAGACAGGGAGGAGACACCACACTTCCTGTGCGTTTACAGGGCTGGTGGGGACACCGAGGGAACGTTTTCTCCAGGGCGGTTCCAGCTCCAGCACATTTACCATTTGTTGCCCTTAACCCTGTTAAGATTACGTGAAAAGCTATGTACACCTTTGAAATCTTTTTTTTTTTTATAAACATCAGTGTGTTTGGTGCAACTTTGTAATTACATTTAAGGCTTCGTTCACATCTGCGTCAGGGTTCCATTCAGTTGTTCCATCATATCTTTCCGTCAGAACGGAACCCTAACTGAAACAAACGGAACCAAAGGGTTCAATTTGCATCACCATTGATTTCAATGGTGATGGATCAGGTGCAAATGGTGTCCGTTTGTCTCAGTTGTGCAAGGGTGCCGTCGTTTTTACGAAATGAAAAGTGCAGTCGACTACAGTATTGATTCAGTTAGGGTTCCGTTTTGACAGAAAGCTCAGATGGAACGCCTGAACCGAGCCCTGACTCACATGTGAACGGTGCCTTATTAAACTATTTTTACTTTTTGAGATACAGCTGCTTTGTATTCTGTATACAGAGCAGCCGTATCTAGCGCTGAGACCTGAGTCCGTCAGGTCGGTGGGACTGACGGGTTCAGTATCAGCGTGTCCTGCGTGTCTCTGATAGTTCATAACTTAGATGTGATCGATAGCAGGTGGTTCCTGCGTGTCTGAGACACAGGACCTGCTGACACTGAACCCGTCAGTCCCACTGACCTGACGTATTGAGGTCTCAGCGCTAGATACGGTTGCTCTGTATGCAGAATACAAAGCAGCTGCATCTCAAAAAGTAAAAATACTTTTTAATAAAAAGTATTTATTTAGAAAGTTGCACAAAACACACTGACTGATTATTTAAAAAAACAACAACAAACAAATGATTTCAAAGGTGTGCATAGCTTTAAAGCGGTTGTCCGGAATACAAATTAAACATTTTGTTGAAGCAGCAGGAGGAGTTAAAATAACAGAAAGAACTTATACTTACCCTTATCCTCCCAGAAGTTCCTGCAATGGGGGCTCCCGTCTTATCTGTTCTCTGTTTGTATATAGCGGTGACATCATGTTGACCGTACACCACCACTGCAGCTATTAATAGCCTCAGCGGTGTTCAGTGTACACACAGAACAGAGATGACAGAAGCCCCCAGTGCAGGAACGTCTGGGAAGAGAGAGGTAAGAATCAGGGCTGGATCCAGGTTTATGTGGGCTCTTGTGCGACACAAGACTTAGTAGGCCCCTTTGAGGGAGAACTCACGGCGGCAGAAAAATAACAGAAAACGTCAATTTGTGCCCCCATATAGACGTTAGGCCCTGTTTATGCCCCCATATATAAGTTATGCCCACAGTTTGTACCTCAATAAGTTTAGCGCCCTCTGTAGATAGTGCCACACAGCCTCCCTCCCAGGTAGTGCCACACAGTCCCCCTCCCAGGTAGTGCCACACAGCCCCCCCAGGTAGTGCCACACAGCCCCCTCCTCCCAGGTAATGCCACACAGCCCCCTCCTCCCAGGTAGTGCCACACAGCCCCCTCCTCCCAGGTAGTGCCACACAGCCCCCCTCCCTGGTAGTGTCACACAGCCACCCTCTCTGTAGGTTGCGCCTTTGGGGTTCCCTCTAGGAGTGGAATCCCCAGCCGGAACATTGCCGAGATTGCCACATAGCCCCCTGGAAGGGAGTGCCACACAGCTCCCTGGTAGGGAGTGCCACACAGCCCCCTGGTAGGGAGTGCCACACAGCTCCCTGGTAGGGAGTGCCACACAGCCCCCTGGTAGGGAGTGCCACACAGCCCCAATGACGTCACTGTCCATAAATGGACACAGACGACACGAGCTTCTCCTGGAGTGGAATCCCTGGTCACAGCATCTGCAACGCTGTGGATGGGGATTCCGCTTCAGGAGCAGCCCCTCACGTCACTGTCCATATATGGACAGTGTTTTCCGAGGCAGCTCTACTAGCACTCTGCCCCGGGAATCCTACTCTGCTCCTGACATCATTGTCCATATATGAACAGTGATGTCAGGGGCTTCCCCAGTGACGGAGTCCCACAGCAGAGCCGCTTCTAGCGCTCTGCCTGGGACTCCTCCTCTTCTCCTGGCATCACTGTCCATCAACCATCCACTACTCCATCCATCTGGACCATCCAGGGTTGCACGGTACTCATCAGTAATCAACACGGTTTGAAAATTAGTCTTCATAGGATTTCTGAACCCACTGCAACAGTTTCTGCTTGTGAGCATTGTTTAGGGGTGGCCGAATAATAGCTTTATGCACACTTGCAAACCTCTAGAGGATCCTACACCTTGAGGTTCGCGGGACTCCAGAGGCACCAGCGGCTTCAAATACCTGTTTGCTGCAATGGCATTTTAGCAGCTGCTCTCCTAGTCCTATTAATTTGTCTGGCAGAAACCTTCCTCATTATGCCTTTATCTGAACGAACCCGTCTGTGCTCTGAATCAGCCATAAATCTTTTCACAGTACGATGATCACGCTTAAGTTTTCTTGAACTATCCAATGTTTTCATACCTTGTCCAAGGTATTGCACTATTTCACGCTTTTCGGCAGCAGAGAGATCCTTTTTCTTTCCCATATTGCTTGATAATGTGGAACGTCCTTCTTAAGTAGTTTTCTTTGATTGGGCACACCTGGCAAACTAATTATCACAGGTGTCTGAGATTGATTACAATTATCCAAAGAGCCCTAAGACACAATACTATCCATGAGTTTAATTGAAAAACTAATAATTAAATGTTTATGACAATTAAATCCAATGTGCATAATAATTTGGAACACGGTGTATGTCATAGTCGGCAGGGGAATGTATGTGGAGCAGGTTCACTGGCTGAGCCTGACCATACACCGTAAGTGTCAGCTCTGTATTCAAGTTGACAGCACACACTAATGGTCGTATCATAGATAACCACTTAGATGCCGCGGCCAACAGCAATCACAACATCTATGCTCCTTTGTCACACCCTCGGCCCCCATGATGCATTTGTGCGTTGCTGATGGTTATTATGGCAGCCATGGGGCCTAATGAAGACCACCAGCTTTGCCTTCGTTATGTATCTAAAGGCACAATAACTTGCAATGCATAAGTATTGTAGTGTATTGTACCAGAAATCTAATGATGTTCAAATCCCCTAGTGGGACTTAAAAAGAGATGTAGAAATGAGTTGATTAAAGTTTTTTTAATATATGGAAAAAAAGTCCTTTTCCCATTTTCCCCCTAAAGTAATGTAAAAAAACAAAACATTATTGGCATAGCAGCATCTGTAAAAGTCGGAACTATTACAATATAACATTAATTATCTCTCATGGTCAATGCCATAAAGACCTCCCCAAAAAATAGAATATAATGTGATCAGAATGGTACCAATAAAAATTACTGCTCACCCCACAAAAAAACAAGCCCTTGTAAAGCTCCATCGGTGGAAAAATAAAAAGTGATGTGTCTCAATATTTTTTTTTTTTTAACAAATGGTTTTTACTTTGCAAAATTATCAAAGAAATTTGCATTTGCTATTGCTGTATTCATATTGACCTGCAGAATAAATATAAGATGTCATTTTACTGCTCGGTGAAGAAAGTAAGAAAAAAAAAATCCCCAAAAAATATAGAGGAAATGTTTTGGTTTTTTTTCCATTTCACCCCACAAAATAATTTTTAAAAGTTTCCCAGTACATTAAAATAAAATAAACAAAATTGTGCCATTGAAAACTACAAGTCGGCCTACAAAAAATAATCCCTCATACAGCTGTGTCAACAGAAAGATAAAAAAAGTTAGTACTTTTAGAAGGCGGGGAGGTAAAAAATTAAAATGAATGATAGTTGCGGCGGGAAGGGATTAAGCTAATTATACACACAATGTGGGCAAAACGGATTCACTGCGTTATGCCTATTGCTAGGCCTGAGGGTGTGGTGCATGCGATAGTAATTTTTTTTTTTTGTTGCTCATTGAATTAAATACGTTTTTATTAAAAATTATTTTTACTTTTTGTGATACAGCTGCTTTGTATTCTCTACACAGAGCAGCTGTATCGTTCGCGAAGACCTGAATCCATCAGTCCCGCGGCGCAGCGCTGCCCCTAATACCTACATGATTTTATATCCGCTTGATTGACGTCGTGATTTTCTTTATGTTGTTATTATTGTAAGCTAAACTGATTATAGAATTGCTTCAGGTATAGAACTCCCTTTAAACAATATCTAACAGTAATAATATCTGTAACTGTCTATTATGAAAAGAACAAAACATTTTCTGTATCTATCAGTATTCCTAAACTTAGTTTAACAGGAAGGCTCTATTGAAGGGAATTGTGGACTTGTTCCTTTAAAGATTCCCCCAGGCACCCTTCTCTTATTTTATAGATCAAAAGCAAAATTATTTCCCTATATGAAGTTGTGAGATCAAACCATATAATCTAATCAGCAATATTTCCCATGAGTACTAATGTAATTAACTTCAAACAAAAAACAGCAGCTTCAAGTAATACTAAATATAAAATATACTTTAAGTAAAGTGAAATATCAATTTGTGGAAATGCCATTCTTCACAATCATATCTGCCATGGTTATGTCTATGTGATCTTTTCATTACGTGATTATTTTCTCACCCCTGTGTTCAGTGTCCTTTCAAGAGGCGCAAAAAAGAAGTATCTATAGCACAATCCAGTATATTACTGTGTGTGCTCATTGTTGCTAAACCTCTGTTCTGGAATCATGTGGAGTAAGAAACTAAGGAACTAAATAATAAATGAAAAGCAAACACAAGATGTTTTCTTTATCCACTCATTGCCGAAGCGCTCAACTTTCTTGAGTGAAGTGTTTCTACTTATTCCAACTTAACACAATAACATCAAAGGACAAACAAAAGGTTATTCTTTTGTATTTCGTCTTTCTGGGTGTTTTGGTTTTACTGCAAAACATTTTAGCTTAAAGTGAAGTAATTAAAGGAATTTTTAGAACTTATGAAAAACACAGAATGTACCAGTATGAGTCTGAATGGTCACCAGGAGATGCCACCATAGCTCAGAAGTAGTTATTTTTCATTATGTTACAAAGCTCTGTGAAGCACTGTTTTAATTTTGCTAAGTGCTTGCTGTTTGCGGAATTACCAGGTAAATGACTACAGTTACCATAATTCCTCTCCCCTTTCACGGACTTTGCCTATATCTACAGCTTCCTGCATGCCACTCTTTTACAAGATGTATGGTAGTGCTGTAATTACTCACTGTCTTCTACTGACACACAGTTCTGCACTATCTACTTCCCAGCATGTGAAATGCAGTCCCTCCAGAGATAAGGAGGGAGAGGAAGAGCAGGGAGCAGTGGAAATAAGAGGAATGTGTTGTGTGTGTGACATACGGTACTACAGGGTGGAGAGCTAAATACATATTCAGTGTACAGAATATGACACAAGCAGGAGATAAACACCCGAAACATGTTCATGTGACTGTATGTGAGACTGGCTCACAGAGACATTTCAACTACAGACAGTACATTAGTAAGTGACTAATCCTAATACAGTTAGGGTCAGTTCACAGGTTGCGTAGATACTACGTTTTCTTCCGCAACGGAATTCGTTGTGGAAAATCCGCAGCAAATACAGTAGCAGAAAAGTGGATGAGATAAAACAAATCTCATCCACATGCTGTGTAAATACTGAGTGGAAAAAAACCGCAAGTCAGAAATTGACCTGCGGTGTGGAATGTTATTCCGCAGCTTGTCAATTGTATTTGTGTAAACGCTGCTTATTTATTGCAGGTTTTCCTCATTGAATTCAATGGGGACGTATATTCCGCAACAAATAACAGTTGTTGAGTTTTTGCAGTGGGTTCGCAGCGATTCTGCCGCAAAAATGCAACTCTGAAAAAAAACAAACAGTTTTTCTCATTGATTTCAATGGGCAGATGTTTGTAGGTGTTCAGCTACCAGTTTTTCAGGTGGATTTCAGGGCATTTACACCGCAGAAATACGCCTAATAATACAGAGTGTTGCCATATCCTACAAGTCAAGTTAAAGATCGCTACATCTGTATATAGGAAAGGAACTGTGTAAGGGTATGTTCACACGGCTTATTTTCAGGCTGATTTGGAAGCGTAAACGCCTCGTTTACACACCAAAATACACTTGAAATAAGCCTGCAGTTTCCCATTGATTTCAAAAGGAAATACACTGTGCTGTTAACATGAAGCGTATTTTTACGCTGCTGAATTTAAAAAAAACGGCTCGTAAAAAGAAGTAGCATGTCAGTTCTTGAGAAAAAACACCTAAAAAAATGCCTAAAAAAAGCCTCTGTTCACACAGAGTTTTTTGCAGGAGGAAAATTCCTCCTGCAAAAACTGCTCCAGACGGTTTTTGCACAGTGGTTTGACAAAAACTCGTCAAAACACTTGTCGAGGCGTTTTTTTCCTCTTTCTGGCTGATTGAAATGGGGTTTTGGAGGCGGAAATCGGCTCAAGATGGGTCATGACTCTTCTTTTTACTGCAACGCGTTTTTTTTACTTGCGGTAAAAAAAACTCGTCCAACTCCCATTGAAATCAATGGGAGGCATTTTCGGGCGGTTTTTGAGGAGTTTTGCGGTGCGGTTTCCGTGTCAAAAAACTCTGTGTGAACAGGGCCTTTTGGTTTCAAATTAAAAGAAGCTTAATTTTACTCTTCAAAAACACCTTGAAATCAGAGGCTGTTTTCCGTTAAAAACAGCTCTGTAATTTTCAGTCACTTATTTTTCTACATGTGAACATAACCTAAAAGGCCTAGTTCACACGAGGATTTTGCAGGCAGAAAAAAATCAGCCTCAAAATTCCTGAAGGATTTCTGAAAGATTTTTACCTTCCTGCACTTTCTTGCCATTGAGGACCGCAGGCAAAAAACTCAGCGAAAAATGTTTTTTCTGTCTCCCATTGATTTCAATGGGAGGTCACGGGCCGAAACCGTTGCAAGAAAAGCTAAAAGCCGCCGTGGAAAAAAAACGCCTCCGACTCCCATTGAAATAATTGGGAGGCGGTTTCGGACGTTTTTTGGCGCTGATTGCGATGTGGTTGCCGCGCCAAAATCAATAGAAACTACAACTCTTGCCGCAAAAAATAAGCCCTCACACCGCTCTATTGATGGAAAAATAAAAAAGTTATGGCGTTTGGAAGGCAGGGAGTGAAAAACTAAAATGGAAAAGCAAATAAGAATCAATCCTGCAAAGGTTAATTAATTTCTATTAAAAAAATAAATTACTACCACCTGTGGGGTATTATCATACTCGGGAGAGATTGCGTTACAAATTTAGGGCGTCTTTTTCTCCTTTAACCCTAGTGAAAATGAAAAAAATTCTATATTTTAGTGGACAAAAATGTTTATATTCATTTTCATGGCCTAATTCTACTAAATTATGCAAAAAAACCTGTGTGGTATAAATGCTCACTATACACCTATAAAAATTCCTTGAGGGGTGTAGTCTCCAAAATGGGGTCACTTTTGGAAGGTTTCCACTGTTTCGGTCGCTCCAGGGCGTTGCAAACCCGACACGGCAGTGAAAACAAATCCAGCAAAATCTGCGCTCCAAAATCCAAATGGCGCTCCTTCCCTTCTGAGTCCTGCTGTGGGTCCAAACAGCAGTTTATTACCACATATGGGGTATTTACGTAATCGGGAGAAGATGCTTTACAAATGTTGGGGTACATTTTCATATTTAGAGATGAGCGAACCGGGACAACCGAACCCGGTTTCGGTCCGAACTTCCGGAAAAGTTCGGTTCGCAGCGAATCCGAACTTCACCGGGTTCGGCCGAACCCGTTTTGACCGAACCCGGTCAAAAACATTATACAAATCGGCAGCCACTTATCTCTATCAATCACTAATAGAGAAAAGAGGCTGCTGATTAAAAATAAAATAAAAAGCATTTCATACGTACCCGGTCGTTGTCTTGGTGACGAGTCCCTCTTCTTCCTCCAGTCCGACCTTTTCTGACGCGGCAGCCTGTGATTGGCTGCAGAGGCCTCTGCAGCCTGTGATTGGCTGCAGATGCCGCGGCAGCCTGTGATTGGCCGCAGCGCTCACATGGGCTGCATCGTCATCAAGGAATGTCGGGCCGGATGTCGAGAGGGACGCGTCACCAAGGCAACGGCCAGGAGACCGGACTGGAGGAAGCAGGGAGTTCCCGGTAAGTATGAACGTCTTTTTTTTTACAGGTACTGTGATCGGTAGTCACTGTCCAGGGTACTGAAACAGTTACTGCCGATCAGTTAACTCTTTCAGCACCCTGGACAGTGACTATTTAGGGTATGTGCACACACACTAATTACGTCCGTAATTGACGGACGTATTTCGGCCGCAAGTACCGGACCGAACACAGTGCAGGGAGCCGGGCTCCTAGCATCATAGTTATGTACGATGCTAGGAGTCCCTGCCTCTCTGCAGGACAACTGTCCCGTACTGTAATCATGTTTTCAGTACGGGACAGTAGTTCCACGGAGAGGCAGGGACTCCTAGCATCGTACATAAATATGATGCTAGGAGCCCGGCTCCCTGCAGTGTGTTTGGTCCGGTACTTGCGGCCGAAATACGTCCGTCAATTACGGACGTAATTAGTGTGTGTGCACATACCCTTACTGACATCGCCTAGCAACGCTGCCGTAATGACGGGTGCACACATGTAGCCACCCGTCATTACGGGGCCTCATGCACACGACCATAAAAACACCCGTTATCACGGGTCGTAATTACGACCCGAAATAGCGGGCCCATAGACTTCTGTTAGCCACGGGTACCTTCCCGTTTTCTAACGGGAAGGTGCCCGTGCCGTTAAAAAGATAGAACATGTTCTATTTTTTTATTTTACGGGCCGTGCTCGTAATTACGACTCGTAACTACGAGCACGGCCGGCCGGCCACGGGCAGCCGGCCGCTTTTGCGAACCGTGCTGTCATTATAATTATAGCAGCACGGCCGTAAAATAGAAAAATAGAACATGTTCTATTTTTTTAACGCCACGGGCACCTTCCCGTGAGAAAACGGGAAGGTACCCGTGGGTAACAGAAGTCTATGAGCCCGTTATTGCGGGTCGTAATTACGACCCGCAATAACGGGTGTTTTTACGGTCGTGTGCATAATGGGAGCACGGCTCGGAAAAACGAACGGCTGCCCGTGCTCATCTCCTGAAATACTCTGTGCTGCATTAAACTCTGTGGACAGGTCAGGATCCTGTTTCTTTTAAATGCTGCTAGGGAACCCGCTCGATCCACTATATAAGGCTACGCTACAGTGCAGCATTTAAAAGAAACAGGACCCTGACCTGTCCACAGAGTTTAAGGCAGCACAGAGTATTTCAGGAGATGAGCGTGCAGATTCAGTGCTGCTGTGAACTCTGCTCTTACCATTACGTAGCTCTCAGTCTGTTACCTCTCCTCCACTCCTGTCCTCAAGAACACCTTCACATGATTGGCAAGTCACCACGTAATGGTAAGAGCAGAGTTCACAGCAGCACAGAGTATTTCAGGAGATGAGCATGCGGATCTTGTGCGTGGTGGTGACTTGCCAATCATGTGAACGTGTTATAGAGGACAGGAGTGGTGGAGATGTAACAGACAGAGCTACGTAATGGTAAGAACAGAGTTCACAGCAGCACAGAGTATTTCAGGAGAGGAGCGTGCAGATTCAGTGCTGCTGTGAACTCTGCTCTTACCATTACGTAGCTCAGTCTGTTACCTCTCCTCCACTCCTGTCCTCAATAACACCTTCACATGATTGGCAAGTCACCACCCCGCACAAGATCCGCACGCTCATCTCCTGAAATACTCTGTGCTGCTGTGAACTCTGCTCTTACCATTACGTGGTGACTTGCCAATCATGTGAAGGTGTTCTGGAGGACAGGAGTGGAGGAGAGGTAACAGACTGAGAGCTACGTAATGGTAAGAGCAGAGTTCACAGCAGCACTGAATCTGCACGCTCATCTCCTGAAATACTCTGTGCTGCCTTAAACTCTATGGACAGGTCAGGATCCTGTTTCTTTTAAATGCTGCACTGTAGCGCAGCCTTATATAGTGGATCGAGCGGGTTCCCCAGCAGCATTTAAAAGAAACCGTGTTTGTGTATGTGTGTGTTTGTGTATGTGACTTTGTCTGTTTTTGTTTTTATATGTGTGTTTGTGTATATGTGTGTGTATATATGGGTGTGTTTGTGTATATGTGTGTGTATATATGGGTGTGTTTGTGTATATGTGTTTGTGTATATGTTTGTGTATATATGGGTGTATTTGTGTATATGTTTGTGTGTAGATGTTTGTGTGTGTTTTTGTATATGTGTGTGTTTGTGTATATGGGTGTGTGTTTGTGTGTATATATGGGTGTGTTTGTGTATATGTGTTTGTGTATATGTGTGTTTGGGTATGTGTGTTTTTGTTTGTATATGTGTTTGTGTATATGTGTTCGTGTATGTGTGTGTATAACTGTGTGTGTGTGTGTTTGGATATGTGTGTTTTTGTTTGTATATGTGTGAGTTCGTGTATATGTCTGTGTTTGTCTGTTTATGTGTGTGTGTGTGTATATCTTTTTGTGTTTGTGTATATATGTGTGTGTCTTTGTATGGTTGTTTGATTGTGTGTGCGTGTATATATGTGTGTAGGTGAGTAGAAGTATTGGTATTGTTCACATTGATAACTGTTTTTTTATGTTGTTGCAGATTTTGATGTACCGATTGGACTACATCTTCGATTCGTTGGACTACTGCGTAGATCTACGTTTTTTCAAATTTTAATAAAATGGTTAACGAGGGTTTTGTTGGGGATTTCTTATTTCAATAAAAAAGAATTGTCTTTGTGTTTTTTTTTAAACTTTATTAGTGCCTAGATAATGGTAGTTGGCTGATTGACAGCGTCCATTATTAAGGCGGTACTTAGTGTTAGCCGGTGCAGAGGCTAGCACTTACCACCCATTATTACCCCGGTACCCACCACCACCAGGGGTGCCGGGAAGAGCTTGGTACGATCCAGTACCCGACCATCTGTTGTGATGGTCGGGTACTGGGGCGGCCGTAGGCTGGTATTATGAGGCTGGGAAGGGCCAAAATCAGTGGACCTTCCCACCCTTGTAATGCTAGGCTGCTGCTGCTGTGTTGTATCGGGCTGGTTATAAAAATGGGGGGGACCCCCACGTCGTTTTTTTTTTTGAATTTAACAAATTTAGCAATAGACGGGTCCCCCACATTTTTAATAACCAGCCATATACAAGGCCGCAGCAGTCTGGCATTATATTGGTGGGAAGGGCCACTGGTTTTGTCCATTCCCAGGCTAATAACACTGTTGTATGTGGCTGGTTATGATAAATTGGGTGGAACCCCATGTCTTTTTTTTTAAAAAAAAATGTAAATAAATAAATAATTTTAAAAAATGACGTGGGGTCCCCCCCACTTTTATAACCAGCCAGATACAACACAGCAGCAGCCTAGCATTACAAGGGTGGGAAGGTCCACTGTTTTTGGCCCTTCCCAGCCTCATAATACCAGCCTGCGGCCGCCCCAGAGCCCGACCATCACAACAGATGGTCGGGTACTGGATCGTACCTGGCTCTTCCCGGCACCCCTGGTCGTGGTGGGTACCGGGGTAATAATGGTGGTTAGTGTTAGCCTCTGCACCGGCTAACACTAAGCCTCGCCTTAGTAATGGATGTTGTCACTCAGACAGCGGCCATTACTAAAGTGGTAGTAATAAAATTTGAAAAGAAAAAGACAAAGATATAGATAAAATATTTTATTGAAATAAAGCACCCCCAACACAACCCTCATTAACCATTTTATTGTAGAAAAATAAACGTCATCTAAGTAGTCCTCGAAACCGACGTAGTCCAAACACCAAACCTGTAAAAAAAAAAAAAAAAATGAAATAAAACATGTCGTAGGCTTAGATTCAGTTTAATGTGTGATACTGACTGTTATACCATGTATAGAAGCCTGCCGTGAAGTTGACTTAGATACAGGGCGCCAGCAGACAGTATCATACATGGCCATACATACATATATACAAACATACATACAAGCATGCACATATATACATGCAAATATACATACATGCAAACATACACACATATATACATGAAAACTATCATACATACATGCATACACACACACATGAAAACATACATACATACAAACAAACATGCAAAGATACATACATACATATATACAAGCATGCACAAATATACATGCAAACATAAATACATGCAAACATAATTACATACATGCACATATATATATAAACATACATGCAAACATACATGCAAAAATAAAAACATGCAAACATACATACATGCACATATATACATACATACATGACAACATACATACAAACATACATGACAACATACATACATGCAAACATACAAACATACACACATGCAAACATATATACATGCAAATATACATAAAAACATGCACATGTATACATACATGCCAACATACATGCAAACATACATGCACATATATACATACATACATACATGACAACATACATACATGCAAATATATACATGCAAATATACATACATACACACATGCACATATATACATACATGCCAACATACATGCACATATATACATACATGACAACATACATACATACATGACAACATACATACATACATACATATATATATATATATATATATATATATATACACACATGCAAATATACATACAAACATGCAAACATACATTCATGCAAACATACATACATACATACAAATATACATACACACATGCACATATATACATACATACATGACAACATACATACATACATACATACATGACAACATACATGCAAAAATACATACATGCAAACATACACACATGCAAACATACATACATACATGCAAATATACACATGCAAATATACATACAAACATGCACATATATACATACATGCCAACATACATGCACAGATATACATACATACATACATGACAACATACATACATACATACATACATACATGCCAACATACATACATGCCAAAAAATAATAATAATACGTTCATACTTACTTTCCTCCTGTCCGGCCTCCAGCGATGACGTTTCATCCATGTCGCCGCTGCAGCCTGTGATTGGCTGCAGAGGCGGTCACGTGGGATGAAGCGTCATCCTGACGTGCGTGACCGCCACTACAGCCTGTGATTGGCTGCAGCGGCGAAAGGGATGAAACGTCATCGCTGGAGGCCGGACAGGAGGAAAGTAAGTACGAACGTATAATTTTTATTTTTTTATTACATTTAAATTGTATTTTCCGCGCGCCGAGCATGTACTGTCAAGGTTGCTAAAAGAGTTAGTGCAGCCCATTAACTCTATCAGCACCCCGGACAGTAGCATGCTCGGCGCACGTAAGTGACAGGTTCGGTCAGAACTAGTTCGGTCCGAACCGAACTTTTTTGTGAAATTCGGCGAACTAGCCGAACCGAACTTTTGATAAGTTCGCTCATCTCTATTCATATTTATTCCTTGTAAATATTACAAATTTCTATGTTTTTTTCAGAAAAAAAGTAGATTTTCATTTTCACAGACTAACTCCAATAAATATAGAAAAATACCTGTGGGGTCAATACACTAACTATACCCCTAGATAAATTTCTTGAGTGGTGTAGTTTCCAAAATGGGGTCACTTTTCCACTGTTTTGGCACCACAAGACCTCTTCAAACCTGACATGGTGCCTAAAATATAATCTAAATAAAAGCAGACCCCAAAATCCACTAGGTGCTCCTTTGCTCTGAGGCCTGTGTTTCTGTCCAGTAGCACACTAGGGCCACATGTAGGATATTTCTAAAAACTGCAGAATTTGGGCAGTAAATATTGAGTTGCGTTTCCCTCGTAAAACCTACTGTATTACAGAATTTTTTTTATTACAAATGAATTTTGGCCAAAAAAAAAGAAATTTGTAAATTTCCCCTCTACATTGCTTTATTTCCAATGAAACGCCCAAAGGGTTAAGAAATTTTCTGAATGCTGTTTTGAATACTTTGAGGGGTGTAGTTTTTAAAATGGTGTGATTTTTTGGGGGATTCTAATATATAAGGCCATCAAAACCACTTCAGAACTGAACTGGTCCCTGACAAAATAGCCTTTTGAAATTTTCTTGAAAATTCGAGAAATTGCTGCTAAAGTTCTAAGCCTTGTAACATCCTAGAAAAATAAAAGGACGTTCAAAAAATGATGCAAACATAAAGTAGACATATGGGAAATGTTAACTAGTGACTATTTTGTGTGGTATTACTATATGTTTTACAAGCAGATACATTTAAATTTAGAAAAATGCAAAGTTTTGCAAATTTTCAAAAAAATTTGATGTTTTTCACTAATAAATATTAAATTTATCGACCACATTTTTCCACTATCATAAAGTACAATATGTCACGAGAAAACATTCTCAGAATCGCTTGTATAGGTAAAAGCATTCCCAAGTTATTACCACATAAATTGACACATGTGAGATTTGAGAAAATCTGCTGTGCCACAAGGCCAAAACAGGCTGTGTCCTAAAGGGGTTTAAGAGATAGCATACAGAGCAGGAGTGGTAGTTTATATAAATGTGTACAGTATTAAGAAAATTATTATTTAAATTAATATTATGATTTCTAATTAAATCACGATTCCCTCCTTACCATACCACTTAAAGGATATGTGTATTTCCTCTCATTCTAATGCATCTAAATAAAAGCCAGAATGAAGAAATATCCTGTTTGTAAAACCAATACGCAACGCAACAAACATAACATCTGCGGATTTCATTGCGGAAGTTTAAAACTCCATTGAAGTCAATGGAGAAATTCTGCAATAAGTCCGCAACAAGTCCGCTACACGTCCGCAACAGCCAGTGTATGCTGCGGACACCAAATTCCGCACAGCAGCCAATGGTCCGCAGCGGAGTTTACCGCCACGTGTGCACGAACCTAACTAAAAAGGTGTGGAAACCAATGGAGAAAATGTCCGCTGCGGATTTCCGCAGCGGACTGGACGCAGCAGAATTCCAGAGCAATTCCGCCACGTCTGGCCATGTCCTTAGAATGTCTAGCAATGTGAAACAGATGAGAAGGTCTCAAAAAGCAGCACATGATGCCACGTTCCAAAGAGATTCAAGTACAGATGCCAAACAAAGCCATTGCAATCTACCAGTCTGGAAAGGGTTACAAAGCCATTGCTAAAACTTTGGGACTCCAGCGAACCTCAGTGAAAGCCATTAGGCCCAGTTCACACTGAGTTTTGTTAGACTGATTTTGACGCGAAAACCGCCTCTGAATCAGTGCCAAAAATGGCCAAAACCGCCTCCCATTGATTTCAATTGGAAACTGAGGCCTTTTTTTTTTTTGCGGTGGTTTTTAGATTTTTTTTCACCGCATTTTTTACCTGTGGCACTCAATGGCCAAAAAAAGCAGTGAAAAACATTGGGAAAATTTGAAAGAAATTCCAGGCAAGTCAAAATCTGCCTCAGAATTCCTTATCCACAAATGGAGAAAACTTGGAGCAGTTGGGAACCTTTCTGGCCGGCCTACCAAAACTTCATCAAGAGCGCATCGATGACTCATTCAGGAGGTCACAAAATAAACCCAGACAAACATCTAAAGGACAGCAGGCCTCACTTGCCTCAGTTAAGGGGTATTCCAGTTACTTGAATATGGACCTTTGTCATACATCTCTACACAATAAAAAAAAGTCTCAAATTTGTTATAATAAGCGATTTTGCATCGTTCGCTTAGTATAAAATGACCTTTATAGTCCCATGATCTTGTTGTTTAATAGCTACGACCTATAGGCTCCGGTCGAGCATGCGCGTTGAGTGCATCTTTATTACGTGATGCTAGGGATGCCGATAACTGTTTAGGTCACGACACTCTCTGCTCCCAACCAATGAGTGAGCAGAGAATCTCGTGAACATGCAAACAGACTGACCTGTGTGCTGGGATATGATGGGAAATGTAGGCGATCAGGTCACATGGTAAAAGCGGCAGCACCATAATACTTGATGAAGAAACTACAACGCTGCTGGAGCTGTTAAACCAAATAAATAAATATATATATATATATATATATATATATATATATATATACACACTACCGATCAAAACTTTAGGGTCACTTAGAAATGTCCTTATTTTTTTAAGAAAAGCACAGTTTTTTTTCAATGAAGATAACATTAAATTAATCAGAAATACACTCTATACATTGTTAATGTGCTAAATTACTATTCTAGCTGCAAACGTCTGGTTTTTAATGCAATACCTACAGAGGTGTATAGAGGCCCATTTCCAGCAACCATCACTCCAGTGTTCTAATGGTACATTGTGTTTGCTAACTGTGTTAGAAGGCTAATGGATGATTAGAAAACACTTGAAAATCCTTGTGCAATTATGTTAGCACCGTTGTAAACAGTTTTGCTGTATAGAGGAGCTATAAAACTGACCTTCCTTTGAGCTAGTTGAGAGTCTGGAGCATTACATTTGTGGGTTCGATTAAACTCTCAAAATGGCTAGAAAAAGAGAGCTTTCATGTGAAACTCAACAGTCTATTCTTGTTCTTAGAAATGAAGGCTATTCCATGCGAGAAATTGCCAAGAAACTGAAGATTTCCTACAACGGTGTGTACTACTCCCTTCAGAGGACAGCAATAACAGGCTCTAACAAGAGTAGAAAGACAAGTGGGAGGCCCCGCTGCACAACTGAGCAACAAGACAAGTACATTAGAGTCTCTAGTTTGAGAAATAGACGCCTCACAGGTCCTCAACTGGCAGCTTCATTAAATAGTACCCGCAAAACGCCAGTGTCAATGTCTACAGTGAAGAGGCGACTCCGGGATGCTGGCCTTCAGGGCGGAGTGGAAAAGAAAAAGCCATATCTGGGACTGGCTAATAAAAGGAAAAGATTAATATGGGCAAAAGCACACAGACATTGGACAGAGGAAGATTGGAAAACAGGGTTATGGACAGACGAATCGAAGTTTTGAGGTGTTTGGATCACACAGAAGAATATTTGTGAGACGCAGAACAACTGAAAAGATGCGGGAGGAGTGCCTGACGCCATCTGTCAAGCATGGTGGAGGTAATGTGATGGTCTGGGGTTGCTTTGGTGCTGGTAAAGTGGGAGATTTGTACAAGGTAAAAGAGATTTTGAATAAGGAAGGCTATCACTCCATTTTGCAACGCCATGCCATACCCTGTGGACAGCGCTTGATTGGAGCCAATTTCATCCTACAACAGGACAATGACCCAAAGCACACCTCCAAATTATGCAAGAACTATTTAGGGAAGAAGCAGGCAGCTGGTATTCTATCTGTAATGGAGTGGCCAGCGCAGTCACCAGATATCAACCCCATAGAGCTGTTGCGGGAGCAGCTTGACCGTATGGTACGCAAGAAGTGCCCATCAAGCCAATCCAACTTGTGGGAGGGCCTTCTGGAAGCATGGGGTGAAATTTCTCCCGATTACCTCAGCAAATTAACAGCTAGAATGCCAAAGGTCTGCAATGCTGTAATTGCTTCAAATGGAGCATTCTTTGACGAAAGCAAAGTTTGAAGGAGAAAATTATTATTTGAAATAAAAATCATTATTTCTAACCTTGTCAATGTCTTGATTATATTTTCTAGTCATTTCGCAACTCATTTGATAAATATAAGTGTGAGTTTTCATGGAAAACACAAAATTGTCTGGGTGACCCCAAACTTTTGAATGGTAGTGTATATATATATTTGTATATATATATATTTAATACTTTTGTACAACAATAGCATTTCAAAAGCCATTACTTTTTTGGGGAATGGAAAAAAGATAGCAATTTCGCTATTGTTTCTTGTGTTCTAAATTTAGACCATTCACTATACACCAGAGTATGATTACGGCGATACCCATTTATAATAGGTTTGTTTTTTTTGTTTTACTACTTTTGCACAACAATATCACATTTCATGATAAAAAAATGTTTTTTATGTCACCGCATTCCGCAAAGAACATAACTTTTTGTATTTTTTCATCAGTGTAACCATAAGTGTATGTGCACACGTTAACTGCAATTACGTCTGAAATTACGGAGCTGTTTTCAGGAGAAAACAGCTCCTGAATTTCAGATGTAATTGCATGTACTCGTGTTTTGCGGGGCGTCTTTTACGGACGTAATTTGGAGCTGTTCTTCATTGGAGTCAATGAAAAACGGCTCCAATTACGTCCCAAGAAGTGTCCTGCACTTCTTTTGACGCGGCTGTAATTTTACGCGCTGTCTTTTGACAGCGACGCGTAAAATGACAGGTCGTCGGCACAGTACATCGTAAAGCCCATTGAAAGTAATGGGCAGATGTTTGCCGACGTATTGGAGCAGTTTTTCAGACGTAATTCGAGGTGTAAAACGCCTCCATTACGTCTGAAAATAGGTCGTGTGAACCCAGCCTAAGTGGACTTGTTTTTTTCGTCATATTTTTTAATAAGACGATTTTGGCATACATATAAACTATTGATTAGAAGCAAAAGGAGAAATGATCCAGCGCTGCTTAAGGGTAAAAGGGATACTCTGTTCCCACTTTTATTAGTACAAAAAATTGCTTTAAAATAGAAGAGATAAGCAGTGTCAAGGTGGTTTGTAATGTGGGTGGATGCCCGAGCCTACGCGTTTCGAACACCAACAGTGATCTTATTCATGGCAAAAATATAATAGCATTGTGTGCCTTTCCGGTCTATATCCACCATTATTGATTGGGGCGGGATAACACTAAAAACACCTGTGGCCGTCAAGGGTCATAGAACGAAATGTAACCCTCTCGGTTAACTATTGATTAACTTTTATTAAAAAAATTTGGTGGGGAATGGAAAGAATAAGCAAATCACAGTGTGGTTGTAATAGCGAGTTAACTTTATTATACGGGTTGTTACAATTGCCTGAATACCATATATGAGTCATTGTTTAAAACTTTTACAAAATAAGGCCACATGCACACGACAGTATTTTTCATCAGTAATTACGGACAGTAAATACTGACAGTAATTACGGACCCATTCATTTCTATTGGTCACGGACACCTTTCAGTATTTTTACTGATGGGTGTCCATGCTAAAAAAATCTTAGAACCTGTCCTATTCTTGTCAGTAATTACGGCAAGGACTCTCCCATAGAAGTCTATGGGCACTTCCGTAAATACGGACTGCTTCTGATGTGCATCCGTAAACCGTCAATATTTACCGAACCATCGCTAGGCAACATGTTGATAACATCATTTGCAACCTCCCTCTTTTTGTAAGGATAGGTATATATACGGATGAAATGCGGATACAATACGGACCATATTTACGGACACCTTTCCGTATATACGGATGAAATATGGATGCCTACTGATCCGTATTTATGGTCAGTATTTCGGGATAGATGAAAATACTGTCATATGCATGGGGCCGAAAACCTCTTCTTATAGAGAAAATGGCTTAATGTATTATTATTTTATTACTTTGCACATTTTTTATAAACTATACTTCACTTGAATATTTTTTTTAGTTCCACCAGGGGGCCTCACAATGCGATCCTTTGATCACTTCTAAATTACTTTGATATACTCAGTATACCAAAGCATGATTGTCAACAACAAACTGACAATCCAATATGCATTTAGCCATTCCGGCAATGGCATGGCAATCGCATCATGGGGCGCCGATGGGGTACCAGAGGGAGCTCCTTCCCTCTGCCTTACCACCTAGATGCCACGTTCGCAACAACTCGGATCAGATCTAGCTACGATCCCATTCTTTGCAGTGGGATGTTGGCTGTATATTACATCTACTGTGCCCGTGCCATCCTTTGGACCTAACTGTATGTCCATTTGTCGAAAAGCATTGCTCAAATGGACGTACAGTTATGTCCATTTGCGGGAAGGGGTTTATTATCAATAACTATGGTCACATATTATAGTATACTACAGTATATATAGTGTTACATAGTGACCATTCAAATGAATGGACGGGCATTTAATACATGGTTGTGTCGAGTCAGCTCCCCTCTCAGGATAACAAGGAGAGTTCCTGACTAGGGGACTTTCCTCTATGACGTCCACATTCCCTATTACGGCACATGGACACGGGTTGACTAGGTGGGACAACTCTTTTATTCATAACATTTATGAAGGCTGGCTGTTAAAATAGTATTATGACTCAATTTGTTGGCTTTGTTTGTCTGTAGTTTGCCAAGAGCTATTTCATCATCTAAGATATTAGTCTTGAAGATACACAATGTTGTAACATAATACCTTAGTTTCTTCAATACATAGATCCTTGGAAATGTTTGCAAACAATCTTACACAAGTGTTGGCAACTTTCACTAAATGTACTATTATTACCATGATACAACATATTGGCTATACTTTTGTAGCTTTGCTGCGTATTAAGTAAGTCATGAAAAGCTGTAGACTAGAAGTAGCTCTCATTATATTTTATATATTTATATTAAAAACTATCCCATCACAATTTCCATACGGCATATGTGCAGTGATCTCCAGTAAAGTTTTACATCAGTTTTTTAGTCAGTAATAAAAACACATTTTCTTAACCCCTAAACTGTACATCCTGGTGTACACTAATTTAATGCAACTTTCTGTAGTCACATCATAATGATCATGTAGGCACAGAAGCAGTGGCTGCACGAACACCAGTAAGAGGTTAACTGACCGCTTGATTGACAGTTGCACTCCCATTGTAACACCCGAGATCAGGGAAAACTCATGGGTGTAAGGTTAACTCTTAGATAATATGGCGGCCTATAACGATTGCAGCATCCATAGGGTGTAAACAAAGGGAGGGGGCTGAACAGCTGATCGCAAGGGCCTAACAAAAGCCTCCAAGGCTGTACTTTGTGAATTCTTATTGGGCTGTGTTTAATGAACTTACCTATTCCAGCGACAGGTCCTCCTCCTCCCGGCTACTGTGGGTTGGGATGCCGGGCAGAGCAACCACATTGTGAGCAGCCGACTGACCAATCAAAACCTATTATTTGAAGGAGCTTCTGACCCCTATTTTGGCTTGTGAGGTTTTTTTGTGTTCTACTGCCTGATACAGTACCTGTGTTGACCTGACCTATTTTGACAAGGGTTTGGCCGGCTACTTTTCTGTCTACTCCATAGTACTGTATATACTGTATATCCATTCTGTCTGACCTAGCCTGTCAAACTAGGCTTCTGACTACTCCAGTATTTTCTTACAAGCAATAATGTTGTGAAAATACAATGGTGACCGAATGCATTACAGTTTTAGCTAAATAAGGCCCTGTTCACACTGAGGTTTTTGACACGTTTTTTTGACGTGGAAACTGCGTCAGAAAACGCGCCAAATAATGGCCAAAAATGCCTACCATTAATTTCAATGGGAGGCGGAGGCGTTTTTTTCCCGTGAGCGGAAAAACTGTCTCGCAGGAAAAAGAAGCTACATGCCCTATCTTCGGGTGTTTACGTCTCTGACCTCCCATTGACATCAATGGGAGGTAGAGAAAGAATATTTTGCAGCATTTTTGCCCACGGCACTCAAACGCAGCGAACAACGCAGAGGTAATCACGGCAAACGGTGTGCCTGCAAAAAAACTCTGTGTGAACAGGGCCTAAAAGTGCTAAAACATAAAACTCATAAATATTTGGTATTGCTATAAATGAAACAACCAGTACAAAAAATAAATAAGGGGTATGTTATATATACTGCATGGGAATTAAAATGTGTCGAGAGTCAAATCCATGAACTAAAGGCCCTTTTACATGTTCACACAATGCTCGTTCATCTGCTGATTGTATCGTTTATACTGCAAGAAATATTATTGTTGTTGGCAGCACATTTCCCTGTGTAAACAGGGAGATGTGCTGCCAACATGATAGAGAAGTAAGGGGACAAGCGATCATAGTAATGTTCGCTTGTCCCCATGCATTGCTCCTTGTGAAACAAGCTAACGAGTGACCATCAACGCACGGCCCTTACACTCTTTCATCCATCTTCTAGTTCTAACATAAATTTAGTTGGTTAGCAAGTAGGGTACAGATGAAAGAGTATAGCTGCAGGATCAGGCTACACAGGGTATGTTTGTAGTCTACTCCCATGAAGATAAATAGGTCTGCATAGGAGCTATAGACATGGGATTTACGCAAACAGCCAACCGCTACTTGCTTAGCTCTTTCCTCAACTCCCTTAGACTTTAGTGGAGAGAGAGATACACAAGTGTAGCCACCTCTCCATTGCTCCACTCCACTCCAACAAGAGATCCCTGGCAGCCTAGTGGCTTAGCAGACAACTACAGTATTGCATATACTGCGAATATTCATAAATATTTGAACTAGAAATACCCCTTTAAGTTTAGGGGTAATATACAATACAAAACCTTTTTATGTCTGATGATAACGATGGAGATGATCAACCCCCACACTGTTGCAGAGATGAACAATCTCAGTCTTTACCTTTAAATTCTTGAATGTTTCTTTCCATTTGCAGTCTGTAGTCTGTATAAGATTGATGTGTTGTATTGATATTATTCTTATTCTGACATTATATAAGATGTTATAATAATATATTGAAATATAAGATGATCATATACAATGTGCCACTTAACTTAACATGTAAATGTATATTTTTAGTCTTAATATTGCTATGCTATATTGTATTATACAGTAGAATGTAGTTAGGAGGATGCTTCAAAATGCTACAGGAACATGTAGACACTTAACTCCTGTTTCTTCTAATATATTTTTTTCCTCCGATTTTTCCTTAACAGTGCTGCCAAAATATACAGTGCATTCTGATTCTGTCACATAAACAGATGTTTTGCCTGAGGAAATACAAAGTTAGATTCTAACTGTGAACGGCTTTTAGGTGCTGTATATTTACACAAGTTACAGTACTCTCATTCCGGCTAAATTCAGTAACTACAGAAATGCTAAGGAACAGTACACTTTATAGAACAAATTAAAGGCTATTCAAAACATTGAAGGGCATTTTTTTTTTATATATATAAACCGGTCACTCACTGTGTTTGGTGTAACTTTATAATTAGTTTTAATTAAATATTTGTTTTACTTTTTGAGATACAGCTGCTCTATGTTCTCTATACACATCAGCTGTATCTAGCGCTAAATCCTGTTCCTGTCAGGTCTGCGGGACTGACGGTTTTAGTGACTGTGGGTCCTGCGTTTTTGACACACAGGGTCCACCTGTCCTTGATCACATCTATGTTACAAACACGCTGTAGCGTTCATGGCCGCAGGCCGGCCGGTTTACTTACCTTCCGACGCCCGCAGCCATGGATCTGTGAGCGCTGGTCCCCATCTCCTTCCTAGGAGACGCCAGCGCTCACTTCCACTCCGGTCCGTTGTGTCCCGTAGGGTGCACGCTCGTGCCCGCTCTTAAAGGGCCAACACGCGCACATGAAAACAATCATCATCATCAACTCACATGATTTCCTGGACTATAAGAAGGCCTCTGCCCTTCTGATCCTTGCCTGAGCGTTGTTTGTCATATCCTAGTTTGTCTAAGCAAATGGTTTCTTAGTGTTTTCCAGTTCCAGTGTTCCCTGTTCCTGTATCCTGTATCCCGTGCTATCCTGGTCAAGTGCCGTGCTGTGCTGTAGTCGTGCTGTGCTGTATCTACGCCTGTCCTGCTGCTCCATGCCTGACCCGCTGCCTAGTCCCTGCCGAGCCTGCATTGCTACTGTCCGAGCTGCCACAGGTACCTTATACGAACTGTGGACTGTGACCTGCGCCCTGTTAGCCAGCTGCCATACCGTCAAGGCGGTACAGTCCAGTGTGTCCACGAACCCAACGTGACACACGCAGGATCCGCTGACACTGAACCCGGCAGGTCCGCGGGACTGACAGATTCAGGGTAAAGCGAACAACACAGCTGCTCCGTATAGAGAATACAAAGCAGCTGTGTCTCAAAAAGTAATTTTTTTTTAAAAACTAATTATAAAGTTACACTAAACACACTGACTGACCTGTTTGTTTTTTATTTCCCTGCAAAGGTTTACATAGCCTTTAAGTTCTTTGCTGAATTGTTCATTAATTGTTCCAAGTGATTGGATATTTGAAAATAAAACAATTGGCGAAAATCAATCAAAACCATTTTTTGTTCATGATAGTCAGGCTATGTTCACATCACGCTTTGCATTTATGTTTTAAATACTGTATATGTCAGAAAAAACTTCTCCACATGTGCGCCGAATTGAAACCCCAAGCGTATGCAACTGTATGCCATACAGTTGCATGCCTCTTCCATAGCCTACAATGCTAATGAAATGTGCACCACACACTATATATTTCTTTGTGGGATGGCTCTGTACTGTAAAGTGTAGCCAAAAACACTTCTAGAGCAGGAAAAAAGGTAGACTGGCGCATAACCCTTGAACATATGTCAAAAGGAGCCTTTGCTACAAGCTGGAATACCCTGGAAATGTAAAAAACTTTGTGAATTGGCTTTTTTGAAGTAGCAAAGAGGCTGTGACATCTGATAATGTGCTGACATACTATGAGCCTAACCTACCAGTAAAAGTAGTTTATGATGCTTTACCCTATGGCAATGTGGCTATTTGGGCACATATAATGAAAGATGGAAGCTTCTGCCACTTAAAGAGGCTCTGTCACCAGATTCTCAAATCCCTATCTCCTATTACATGTGATCGGCGCTGCAATGTAGATAACAGTAACGTTTTGTTTTTTTAAAAACGTTCATTTTTGGCCAAGTTATAAGCTATTTTATATATATGCAAATGAGCTTTGAAATGGACAATTGGGCGTTTTTTTTTTGTTATGTCCAACTGGGCATGTATTGTGTTTTTAACTGGGCGTGTTTACGTGTATGACGCTGACCAATCAATGACCAGTCAGCATCATACACTCATCTGCATTGATTTACACAGCAGTGATGTGCAGCCGCATACACAGAGATTAACGTTAATCAAGTGTCCTGATAATGAATACACATGAAATCCAGCCTGGACGTCATGTGTATTCAGAATCCTGACACTTCTGACTCTTTTCTTTGAGATTTCCAGCAAGGGAAACAAAATCTCGTTTACCTCCGTAATCTCGCGAGATTACGCGTGGTTTGCGGGAATCTCACAGAAAAGAGTCAGAAGTGTCTGGATTCTGAATACACATGACGTCCAGGCTGGATGGTCATGTGTATTCATTATCAGGACACTTGATTAACGTTAATCAAGTGTCCTGATAATGAATACACATGAAATCCAGCCTGGACGTCATGTGTATTCAGAATCCTGACACTTCTGACTCTTTTCTTTGAGATTTCCAGCAAGGGAAACAAAATTTAGTTTACCTCCGTAATCTCGCGAGATTACGCGTGGCTTGCGGGAATCTCACAGAAAAGATTCAGAAGTATCAGGATTCTTAATACACATGAAGTCCAGGCTGGAGATCATGTGTATTCATTATCAGGACACTCGACTAACGTTAATCTCTGTGTATGCGGCTGCACATCGCTGCTGTGTAAATCAATGGAGATGAGTGTATGACGCTGACTGGTCATTGATTGGTCAGCGTCATACACGTAAACACGCCCAGTTAAAAACACAATACACGCCCAGTTGGACATAACGAAAAAAAAAAACGCCCAATTGTCCATTTCAAAGCTCATTTGCATATATATAAAATAGCTCATAACTTGGCCAAAAATGAACGTTCTAAAAAAAAAAAAACACGTTACTGTTATCTACATTGCAGCGCCGATCACATGCAATAGGAGATAGGGATTTGAGAATCTGGTGACAGAGCCTCATTAAAGTCTCTTACTTCTGCTGAAAAAAATGATGCACAGATTGATAGAGAGGCCCTAAGCCTTGTCTGGTGTGAACTACGATTCAACCAGTGTCTCTATGAAACAGAATTTATTTGTGCTACTGATCATCAACCACTGGTCTTCTTTTTTAACCCATAAAAGGGTATTCCATTAAGAGTATGTACATGACATCTCATGGGTTGCTCTCACACAGTTTGAGAATCTTCCAGAGACTGTAGAACAGATTAAGAGGAAGAACCACATTTTTTCCCAGGTTTATTTAGGTATTGTATGGGGATGGAGTTTCAAATACAATTCCTAGTTAGCTCTATTTTACCACCACCGGACAGAGATTACACAGGATGATGATAGTATAATGTGGGGCATCAGAGGTATTCTGACATCTAGTCTGAGGGCTCAAATATTAAAAGAGCTACATTTTGGCCATGGTGTGGTAAAGATGAAAGCACTAGCAAGGGCTTTGTATGATGGCCTGAAATTGACAAACAACTTAAACAATTAGCTCAGTGCAGTCTTTGGTTTCAGCAGGTACAAAACATACTAGAAGCAGCATCCCTACGTCTCTGGGAATGGTCCACTGTACCATGTCAAAGTGAATTTTGGACCTGGGAAGAACCTCTACCAAATTACCTCTACCATAGCAGTGCACAAAGCTGATGTACACCACTGATTATTATTTCAATACACTACCCAAGTCATCAATATTTTTTTTTAACCAGTTGCCCTCCATATTTTCAAAAACAGTAAAATATATTGATTATATATTTACACAACATGGAAGCCCAATATGTTTTGATAAAAACAAGACCAAATACATGTAGGTTGGAAGAGTAATAGAACAACAATTTGCTTTTAAATTGGCACGTGGCTAAAACTTAAAGCTTCTGGTCAGGAAATGGTTAAGATAAACGAACATAAGAAGGTAGTTTGTGATAACTATGGATTTACTGCATTTAGGCAAATAAATATGTTTTGTACGCATGAACATTTTTTATAAGTGAATTGAGCCTTTATTTCCTTGAACTTTTCTCTCCTCAATGTATCCACCCTTAGCAGCGATCACAGCAGTGCAAACGTGGGGCATTCGGTCGGTTAACTTGTCTAAATATTCAGCTCCGATTGCAGCCCACTTCTCTTGTAGCAACTCCCAAGGGTGATTTTGGCTTATAACTTGCACATCTCAAACACGCCTGTCCAGAGAATGTCAAAGGAGTTTAATTGGATTGCAGTCGGGACTCTGGGGTGGCCAAACCATGTTCTTTAGCACCTGTTATTTTTGACAGAACATGCCGTATTTTTCAGACTATAAGACGCAGTTTTTAGCAAGAATAAATCTTGCTAAAAAGTCCTTGCGTCTTATAGTCGGCAGTCAAGGGACCCGGCAGCGCCAGGGCCCCTGACTGCTTCTTACTTAACCCCTTCCCGACCCATTATGTGCCGGCACATCATGGAGCGGGGAGGGGATGATGTTTGGAGCGGATCGGGCTCATAAACTGCAGGTGACAGCTGTGTTTTACAACTGACATGCTGCTCTAACGGCCAGGAACAGCGATGGCGCTGTTCCTGGCCGTTTAACTAGTTAAATGCCGTGGTTAATAGCGACCGCGGCATTTATAGGGGTCTTCCCATGAAGGACATTTATGACATATCCACAGGATATATCATAAATTTCATATAGATGCGGGTCCCACCACTGGGACCAGCACCTATCTCTAGAACGGGGCCCCCTAAACCCCATTCCATCTTACTCGCTCCACTGTCTCCCGGCCATTTCCTGGTTAGGTGGTCAGGAGTTACAGAAACAGCTGAGTGCTCGCTGAGCTACGCTGTTTCGGTAACTCCCATAGAAGTGAATGGGAGATACGGAAACAGCATAGCAACGCAAGCTACGTTGTTCCCGGGAAATCGGTAGCTATGAAAACAGTGTACATGCTTGAGTTACGGAAACAGCGTAGCATGCTACGCTTCTTCTGTAAACAAATGGGAAGGTGTCCGTGGACAATAGAAGCGAATGGGTCCGTAATTGCGGGCCGCAGAAAGCCGCTGCAAAAGATTAGACATGTCCTATCTTTTGCTTTTTACGGACCGTGCGCCCATACTTTGTACGGGAGCATGAGGCCTTAGCCCTACATAACTGGTATCGCCACGTCCTTACGGTAAACACTGTAAAAAAACAAAAAACGAAGGAATGTTTATTTTTGGTCACCGTAGCAATTTAGCTTCACAAAAAAATTCAATAAAAAGTGATCAAATAATGACACCAATAAAAAGTACAGCTTGCCCACAAAAAAACAAGCTCTCACACCACTCAAACGATGAAAAAATCAAAAAGTTGTGACACAAAACTAAAAGTGGTAAAACAAAAGAAAATACGTTATAAATTTGGTATCACCGTAATCGCACAGCACGGTGAAAACCGTAAAGACAAAACACAAAAAACAATGGCATAATTGCTGTTTTTTCCCCATTTTACCCCCAAAATAATTTTTATTTCAGCTTCCCAGTACATTATATGGTACATTAAATGGTGCAATTAAAAACAACAACTCCTCATACGGTTTTATTTACGGAAATATAAAAAGTTATGGCTTTTGGAATGAAGGGAGAAAAAGCCAAAATGGAAAAACAAAAATGTGCTGCGTCTTCAAAGGGTTAAGTCTAAATGGAATATGACATATATTACATCTGTACAATATCATCTAGTTACAAATGGCTTGTCTGACAGACCTGTCTAAAATCTAAAGAATGAATGACTTTTTATTAGCTTATTGAAATGCAAATCATTCTACTACAAATCAACCTCCAGAAAAATTATTTCATTCTTAAGGTCATTTCTTAAGATTGTATCTACTGAGACTAGATCTAAGGAAAACCGTACAACAAATTGGCAGATCTGCCCATAAGGCCAAATTCAGACAACCGTGGTATACGTCCGTGTGACAGCCGTTAGAGCATTGGCTATCACACAGACGCATGTATTTCAACGAGGCCGTTCACACGGCCGTTGTTTCAATGAACCGTGTAAGGGGACCATTGAAGAATAGAACATGTGCTATTTGTTCTGTTTGCACGGATCCCTCGATCAAGTCTATGGGGATCTGTAAAAACGGGATCCACATGGGGGCAACGCAGAGTTTCCCCACGTTCGTCTGAATTCGACCTAAGAGTATGCGTCAGTTTGATGTGGGAAACAGATGTTCTGGCAAAGGAATTTTAATGGAAAAATATGAAGTGGCATCCTGTAAAGATCACAGCATAAACCGGTCCTATCATACAGCCCTACACCCCTGTGCTGTACATATAGCCCCCTCATACAACCCTACTCCGCTGTAGCTAGTGCTGCACATATAACCCCCCACATACAGCCCTACACCCCTGTAGATAGTGCTGCACATATAGACCCCCACATACAGCCCTAACCCCCTGTAGATAGTGCTGCGCATATAGACCCCCACATACAGCCCTACCTCCCTGAAGATAGTGCTGCACATATTGTCACGACGGGGGAATGGACCCACTGGGCCATACCGCCTTAATGATATGGCAGCTGGCCAACAGGACACAGGTCAAAGTCTATAGTTCGTATAGGTGTACCTGTGGTGGCCTCAGACAGTAGCAAGACAGGCTCGAATGGGACTAGGCTGCAGGCAGGCACCAGGCGTGGTGAAGCAGAACAGGCGAGGTACTCAGCGCAGCACGACTCCAACTGAATACGGCACTTGGACCAGGATAACACTGGATACAGGTTACAGATAGCTGGAACGGGGAACACTGGGAACTGGAGACACTTAGGGTACCATTTGCAGAGACAAACTTAGGTAACAACAACGCTCATGCAATGCAGGGAGGGGCAGAGCCCTTCTTATAGTCCAGGGTGATCTGGGAGCAATCAGCTCAATCTCACATATGTGTGCGCTCTGGCTCCTTAAGGCTGGACTGACCTCGCGAGCGCACCCTAGTGGTCACCGCGGCACAGAACGGCCGCATGTGCAGACATCTCTGGAGAGAAGGGTGTCAACAGGATGGGAGGAGTTCATGTTCAGTAACCACGGACGTTACAGTATCCCCCTTCTTACGCCCCCTCCTCTTGGGACCAAAGTGAGAGAGAAACTTCTTCAGGAGGGTAGGAGCATTGAGGTTCTCTTCTGGCTCCCAGGACCTCTCTTAAGATCTTCTTAACCTCGAAGCTATCAGAAGAACCGCTGGACGCAAATGCAGGGCTAGGAATCTTGGTATAGCGGTTCAGGACCACCGACTTCAGGAGAGAGATAAGGAAGGAGTTAGGGATCTTGAGGGTAGGAGGCAGCCAAAGCTTCTAGGCGACAGGATTGATCTGCTGTAGGATCCGAGGAACCTGTGAGCAAACTTGTATGATGGCACTCTCAGTCGGAAATTCCTGGAGGACAGCCAGACCTTGGTGCCTGTGAGAAATTGAGGAGGTTCTCTTCTCTTTGTGTCTGCCTTCCGTTTCATGCGGTCGACCGCCAGCAGAATTGTGGATCGAGTCTGCTGACAGATCTGCAGGAAGTCCCTAAAAGCAGAATCAGCTGCTGGTACCTCGGACATAACGGACACCGGTAGAGGAATTCAGGCGTAGTTCTCCATGATTTGATTGATCCTCGACTTGACAATTGGTCTGAGGATGGTAGGCTGAGGAAAAGTCCAACTTTACATTGAGGAGTTTACAGAGGGCTCTCCAGGAGCTTGAGGTGAACTGAACCCCCCGATCAGACTTGATATGCTGAGGCAAGCCGCGCAGGCGGAAGATGTGTTGGATGAAGATGGTGGCCAGTCGAGAAGCAGAAGGTAGACCGATCAGCGGAATGAAGTGAGCCATCTTCGAAAATCGGTCTACAACCACCCAGACCACACCACATCCCGCAGAGGGAGGCAGGTCCGTAACAAAGTACATAGCTATATGCTGCCAGGGAGCATTGGACAGAGGCAGTGGCTGGAGCAGGCCAGCAGGTTTGGAGTGAGCAACCTTGTTAGCTGCGCACACCGAGCAGGATGAAAGAAATTCCATGATGTCTTTGGGCAGCGTGGGCCACCAGAAATGACAGGCAATCAGGTCTTGGGTCTTTCGGGTCCCCGCGTGACCTGCCAGTCTGGAGGGTGTCCCCTGCGGAGTATTGACCCTCTGTCTGCCAGGCGCACAAATGTCCTCCCCGGAGGGATGTTTCTGACTTGCAGAGGGTTGAGCGAGACAATGTAAGACAGGTCAATAATACTTTGTGGAGACTCCACCGTGTCCTCTGTCTCGCACGACCTGGACAAGGCATCGGCCCTCACATTCTTGTCGGACGGATGGTAGTGGAGCTCAAACTAGAACAAAGAAGAGCGACCACCTCGCCTGAAGAGGGTTCAGCCGTTGGGCCGTCTGAAGAAAAGTGAGGTTCTTGTTGTCAGTGAATATCAAGATGGGATGAACTGCGCCCTCTAGCAGATGTCTCCACTCCTCTAGGGCCAATTTGATGGCCAGTAACTCCCGATCCTCAATCGAGTAGTTGCATTCTGTGGAAGAGAAGAGTTTAGGATAATGGCCACATACCATTGTCTTGCCCTTGGAACCTTTCTGGAACAGCAGAGCACCAGCACCTACAGAGGAGGCATCCACCTCCAACAAAAACTGTTGAGATACATCTAGATAATGGAGGATAGAGGCTGACGTGAAGGCACTCTTCAGGCTATTAAATGCGGATTCCGCTTCTGGAGTCCACACCTTGGCTTTCATGCCTCTCTTGGTGAGGGTAGAGATATGAGATGTCAGTGAGGAGAAGTTTGGAATGAACTGTCTGTAGAAACTGGCGAATCCTAGGAAACGCTGTATAGACCTCAAGCTTTGAGGGTGTGGCCATTCCAGGACGGCCTTAACATTCTCGGGATCCATCTTGAGGCCTTGATCTGAGATGATGTAGCCCTGGAAGGGTAGAGCATTTCTCTCAAACACGCACCTCTCCAACTTGGCGTACAGGCGATTGTCCCTTAATCACAACAAAACTTGATGGACATTTTCTCTGATGAGTCATTGCATCTGTAGAGAAAATCTAGATGTCATCCAGATAGACCACAACACAAACATACAGGAGTTCATGGAAGATGTCATTAATGAACTCTTGGAAGACCGCGGGAGCGTTATACAGGCCGAATGGCATTACTAGATATTCTTAGAGTCCGTCACGGGTGTTAAATGCCATCTTCCATTTGTCACCCTGGCGAATCCGGATTAGGTTAGAAGCCCCAAGCAGGTCTAGCTTAGCAAATTTTTTGGCTCCTCATATGCGATCAAAGTGTTCAGAAATCAATGGCAAAGGATATCTATTTTTTACCGTGATCTAGTTGAGACCCCGGTAGTCGATGCAGGGGCGCAGGGAACCATCTTTTTTCTTGACAAAGAAGAACCCGGCTCCTGCCAGGGAAGAAAACTTCCATATGAAGCCCCTCTCCAAGTTCTCCTTAACATAGGCGGACATGGACTGGGTCTCTGGCAAGGAGAGAGGATATACCCTACCACGGGGAAGGGATGCACCAGGAATCAGCTTGATAGGACAGTCATATGCCTGGTGTGAGGGCAGCGTCTCCGCCTCTTTCTTGATGAAGACATCTGAGAATGCAGAATAATGACAAGGCAATCCTGCCAAGGACTGAAGCAGAGGAGGCTGAGCCGGATGAATCTGTACCAGGCAGCGGTTGGCACAGTCGGAACCCCACTGGAGAACCTCTCCAGAATTCCAGTCCAGGACTGGGGCATGTAGTCGGAGCCAGGACAGGCTCAGCAGCACAGAGTTATTGGCCTTAGACAGGACAAACAATTAGAAGAGCTCAGAATGAAGGACTCCCACATGGAGCTTTAGCGGCTTGTCACAGCGACAACAGAGTGTCACGTAGGATTCGTGGACCCACTGGGCTGTACCGCCTTGGCGGTATGGCAGCTGGCCAACAGGGTGCCGGTCAGAGTCTATAGTTCATATAGGGTACCTGTGGCAGCTCGGACAGTAGCAAGGCAGGCTTGGCAGGAACTAGGCAGCAGGTAGACGTCAGGTGTGGAGAAGCAGGACAGGCGTGGTATACAGCACAGCACGGCTACAGCTCAGCACGGCACTGGATCATGATACAGGTTACAGGATACAGAAACAGGGAACACTGGGAGCAGGAAACACTAGGGGACCATTTGCAAGACATACTTGGAATACAAAAACAACGCTCAGGCGTGGGAGGATGGGGCTGGGACCCTTCCATAGCCCTGGGTGCTCTCCAATCTCCAACATGTGTGCGCTCTGGCTTCTCAAGTCTGGACTGAGCCCGTGAGCGCACCCTGGTGGTCACTGTGGAGCAGGATGGCCGAATGTGCAGACATCTCGAGAGAAGGGAGTCGACTGGATGGAAGGAGTTCATGGTCAGCGACCACAGACGTTACACCGAGTCTGGCAAAGGTAGTCCATTCACTGAGGCAACAATCAAAGGCCTCTCCAGAGGGGTTGTGGGCAACAGTAGAAGATCCACCAGGTCTCTCGGAATGAAGTTAGATGCGGATCCTGACTCCAGATAGGTAGAGACCCGATGCATCTTTTTGCCGGACAGTATAGTCACGGGGATGGATAATTTAGAAGAAAGACCCTCTTCACCCAAGGTTGTCTCCCCAACCCACCCTAGGTTCTGTGGCTTTTGGGGGCACAGACGCACAAGATGGCCTCCGAAGCCTCAATATAGACAGAGTCCCGAAGTGCGTCTGTGTTGTCTCTCCAGGGTCGACAGCTTGAGATGGTCCATCTTCAAAGACTCCTTTGGAGGAACAGCTGATGAGGACAGCAGGGGTTGCTGCAAAGTAGGAACTGGGCTAGGGAGTCCTCCCTCCCGACGAAGCCTCTTGGAGCCGTTCTCGGATCCTTATGTCAATCCTGGCGGCCAGAGGGATGAGGTCATCCAGGGTAGATGGCAAATCTCGGGTGGCATGCTCGTCCTTAATCTCGGGGGACAGTCCCTGCCAGAATGTAGCCACCAAGGCCTCATTGTTCCACAGTAATTCTCCCGCCCGGGTGCAGAGGTGGATGGCGTACTCACCCACGGATGTGTCTCCTTGGCGAAGGTTCAGCAAGGAGGCAGCTACCAACGAGACTCGTCCAGGCTCCTCAAAACACTGCGTGTAATGTCTGTAGGAACCGCTGGAAGTCACGGGTCTCTGGTCCTTGTCTCTCCCAGATAGGGTTCGCCCATGCTAGGGTCCTGCCAGTATGGAGAGAGATGATGAAAGTGACCCTTGCGCCATCAGTCGAAAATGCCCTTGCATACAGGCTAAAGTGGATCTGGCACTGGTTCAAAAATCCCCTGCAGGCCTTCGTGTCTCCATCATAGCGATGAGGTAGCGGCAAAGAAAAGCGGGGATCAGCACTGCCAGGAGGTGTAGTCGGAGGGTCTGTACCGCCAGGAGGTGTAGTAGGAGGAACAGCAATTCGCACATCCAGCCGATGTGCAATAACGTTCAATGCCTGGAGGAGTTGGTCCTGTCGAAACCGGAGGTTTAGCATATCCGCCCGCATCAATTGTGACGTCATCATGATCTTGACTTGACCAGCAGGGTCCACGGCCTGTGCGTACTGTCACGTTGGGTGCATGGACCCACTGGGCCATTCCGCCTTAATGGTTACGGCAGCTGACCAACCGGACACAGGTCAAAGTCTATAGTTCGTATAGGTGTACCTGTGGTAGTTTCAGACAGTAGCAAGACAGGCTCGGGGGCACCAGGCACCAGGCGTGGTGAAGCAGAACAGACGAGGTACTCAGCGCAGCACGACTCCAACTGAATACGGCACTTGGACCAGGATAACACTGGATGCAGGTTACAGGAAAAAGGACCGGGGAACACTGGGAACTGGAGACACTTAGGGGACCATTTGCAGAGACAAACTTAGTTAATGACAACAACGCTCAGGCAATGCAGGGAGGGCAAGAGCCCTTCTTATAGTTCATGGAGATCTGGGAGCAAAGAGCACAATCTCACACATGTGTGCGCTCTGGCTCCTTAAGGCTGGACTGAGCTCGCGAGCGCACCCTAGTAGTCACTGCGGAACAGAACAGCCGCATGTGCAGACATCTCTGAAGAGAAGGGCGTAGACAGGATGGGAGGAGTTTGTGGTCAGCGACCACGGACGTTACACATATAGACCCCCACATCCAGCCCTACCCCTGTAGATAGTGCTGCATATATAGCCCCTCACACTTTTAGCAAAAAAAAAACTTTACATATTCACCTAAACCCGTTCCCGTGCTGTCTTCTTGCAATGCAGGTCTGCTGGGGCTGAACAACGCGGCGCTGAGTGGCAGGGCAGGTCATTCTGCCCGACCAATCAGCGCCTTTCAACGTTGCATCCTTGAAAGCCGCTGATTGGCAGGCTGCCTTGCCTGATTATTCAACGAAGCAAGCGCACCGCTTGCGTCATCAAAAGGCACTGAGTGTCAGGGCAAGTCACTCTGCCCGGCCAATCAGCGCCTATCAACGTTGCGTCGTTGAAAGGCCTGATTAGCAGGCTGCCTTGCCCTGTCATTCAATGACGCAATCGGCACAATGACGACATCGCGCTGCTTACGTCAGTGAAAGGCGCTGAATAGCAGTGTAATGACCGGGTGGGGAGACAGACAGGTGAGCCCTAATCTACCCGCCACTCAGTCCCTGCCTACTTACACGACCCGTCCTAGGTGACGGCGTACAACTGGGCGACGGTCCCTACGCTCAATATGTGCACGACAGACAAGCAGACAAGGGTACACAGAAGCTAAGGGAAATGGGGCAGTTGCCCACGGCAACACCATGAGCAACAAGAGTAATGAACGAGCCGAGTCAAACCAGGAGTGTACGAGGTACCAAACGCAGAGCAGGAGCGTAGTCAGTAAAGCCAGGGTCAATTTGAAGCAGAGGTCAATAGTAGTAGCAGGAACAGCAGAGCCAGGAAACAAGACAGAATCACAGGCAAAGACAAGAAGCAAATGAAGGTGTAAATAGACAGAGGGCGGGAGCTAGAACCGTCTGGCCAGGCTGTGATAGGTTCTCCCACTCCTCAGCCTACCAGCCTGAGTGGTAGCAGATCGAGTCACTCTATCAGACCTAGGAGCTGATGCAGACTTATTAACCACGGGCGTTGACACAGAAGCTGTGTCTGGCAGATCCTTTACAAGCAGGGCATGGAACTTGTCCCACCATTCAGAACTTATGTATGTAATTGTATTTGTGTCCTATAGACGCAGGTACAATTATAGGGCAGGAGGGGGTGGCGGCGGCTGGTTTCAGTGGCGCCGTCACCCCCGCAGAGAGGCAGCAGGGCGCCGCCTGAGGTGAGATGCTCATCATTTAACTTAAGGAATTTAAGATAACTGCTGTGAAAAACATGCCTAGTCTAGTGCTTGCCTCAGCTTCTGTCTCATCTTCCTTACCTAATACTTCAACCACGTCAGGTACAGATTTGCCTTCTGAATCTGCTTCTGGGACTCTCAGAATCACCAAGGAATTTTCTTAGTCACTAACCTCAACCTCTGATCAGTCCACCACTACCTAAATGCAAAGGGATTATATCACAAGGGTGAGACGTCCATCAGATCGTTTAGATTTGTGATCATTTGTTTTGTTCTTGAATATCACTGTCAGACCATCGGACCGTATTTAATGAATTTCAGTGCGTTCCGTGTGCCATCAGTTTTTAATGGCCGTGTTGGTGCACATAATTATTTTTTTTAAAGTTGCAGCAATAAAGTTTATGATTATTTTCTCACACATTCGGTGCTTCTGTGTGCCTCCTTGTATAATTACAGGTATAGTATTGGAGTTATATTCAGGAAACGTGACACAGATCCTGAACACGGACATCTGCATGACACCTTGCTCTAAATAAGATGTTTGTGTTTGAAGTGAAATAAAATAGATACGGGCAGGAGATGAGCTAAGATGAGAAAAAAACAACAAATTGAGTAGAAAATGATCAAAATAAGTTACTTAGATGCTGAACTGAACAGCTGTTATTTAACCCCTTCCCGTCGCAAGAAATTTTCATTTTTTCATTTCGTTTGTTTCCTCCGCGCCTTCCAAAAGTCATAACTTTTATATTTTGTCATCGACATAGCCATGTAAGGGCTTGTTTTTTGAAGGACAAGTCGCAGTTTTTTCATGCCATCACTTATTGTATCATATAATGTACTGTGAGTTTTTACGGCGTTCATTGTACGGTAAAAACGACATGTTCACTTTATTCTATAAGTTGAGAGGATCGTGTCGCGGGGGGCTGATGGGCTGTCGGAGGGCGCCACCCTCCTCTTTCTAACGGCTTAAATGTGGCGGTCGCTATTGACCATGGCATTTAAGTGGATAAATGGCCAGGAACAGTGCGATCACTGTTCCTGGCCATTAGTTCCGGGTGTCAGCTGTAATACACAGCTGTCACTCGGAGCGTATGGACTGGGCTCAGTGCGTGACACCGCTCCTTACATCATCCCCTGCACTATGACTTACCTGGCAGGTCATTTTGCGGAAAAGGGTAATACAGTTGTCTTTATCTTGACTTTTAACGCATTAAATACACAGTGGCAAAAAACTTTATCTGTTTGTTTTTTTTAAATGGCTTTTAAATGGCTTTTGTGTGATATCACGCTGCAGCAAGTTTTCAGCGTCAAGATAAACTACTACATTTGTGTCTTTGTGGCATCTTTGAGCTTTCAACTACTATAGATACTATTTCTATATATAGGTTAAAAAAAAGAGGGTTCAGAGTAATGTATAAGGCTATCATTGTTACAGAAATAGCAGAGGTGACTTTGTTATTCAATTCTTTGGTATTTTATCAAGCTGCATTGTTAATGAATTGTGCACTATTTTAATCCTGGGTATACACAGGGCAAACAGGGCAACGATCAGCAGATGAACGAGCAAACAATCGTTTATCGGCTGATCGTATGGTTTATACAGCACAAAATATCAACGCTGTCGGCAGTACATCACCCTGTGTAAACAGGGAGATGTGCTGTCGACACGATGGAAATGCATGGGGAAGAGCGATCGTAGTAACGATTGCTCGTCCCCATATATTACTGATAATAGCTCCTTGTGAAAAAAGCTATCAAGCTGTCTCCTTGATCGGCGCACGTTTTTATGGCCCAAATTGGCCAGTATAAAAGGACCCTAAGATAAAGGTCACACGTTTGCATCCAAAAGGAAATCTGACTGTACACTCTTTACATAATGGCATGCAATCTTCACAATAAATCACATCTCTGCAAAATCAGTTTACTTGGACAGGCAGTTAAGCCACATGGAAGAGGGACTAGTATGTACACTCTTTCAACCATTTTTTATTTTTTTACATCTACAGCTCCTATGCAGACCTATGTGTCACCATGATAACTGATTACGAATAAATGCAGTGTAGTCTGATCCAGCATAAATTCTCCCATCCATCAGTCCACTAATCCATACAAAAAAAATCTCTCTCAGAGCCCTCTCTATTTGTCAGAGTGGAAAATGTTGGAAGCAGCAGCTTCTGCTCTCTGGGATTCCGGGTGACCGTTTCTCAATGCAGCGGACATGTGTGGTCACCCACAGTTTACCAGGGTTATACCAGCTGATATTCTAGGGTTTCAGCAGGTAAACCTGCCACTAACAGCTGTTCGTCAAACTATGCCTTGAAAACATGCACAAAATGGCACAAACAATAGTGCAATCGGGCAGATTTATTAATGTTTTTAGCTTAAATGGCATATTTATGAAGCCCCTGTATCACTTGTATTGACTTGTATATGTGTAAAAAAAAAAGTGGGTGAGGTTTCAGAGTTGCAGCGAACTTGACCAACTTATTAACATTTTCCACCACTTTTGGTTTTGTCTACACCACGTTTATCAACTGGGTGTGTGTCCTGTTGATGAACTAAGCACACGCTGCATGCAGGACAGATACTGGTGCACCAATCGCTCGGTGGGTTACTATTAACTAGTCTCCCCCATTATTTGAAAGGGAATTCATATTTTTCCATGCACTGACAGCTAGCATCTGTCTGAAATTTTTCAGTGTTTTTGGTAAAAATGACAGGAAAATAATTTCCACTAATTTTTTTAAAAAGTAATGCAAAAAAATTCTGCAAAAATAGCTGGAATTGCTGAAAAAACACCTATTGTGTATACCCCTATTTTCTCAATACCAGTTTTTATAAAATAATACATGCATTTTTTGGAATCATTTTCCAGACATAAAGTACAGTCTATCCTGAAGCTTGTGATTTCTTCAGTACCAAGTAACATGTAGTGTAATATCACTCGCAAACTGTACATGGATATTAGTGTATCTGGAGGCTCTCAGAACTGGACATATGTGATATAACCTATGTAGTCACAGGTGTCGACATTTTCTGGACTATTGGTAATCTCATAGGGTATGTTCACACGGGCTATTTTCAGCCGTTTTTTGGGCCGTAAACCTCCAGAAAAACGGCTATAAAATCTGAAGCAGAACACCTACAAACATCTGCCCATTGATTTCAATGGGAAATACGGCGTTCTGTTCCGACGGGGCGTTTTTACGCCTCATTTTCAAAAAACAGCACGTAAAATGACGCCCCGTTTTAGAGCACAGAGAAAGTGCAGACTCTGGGGATATTCCGGATAGTTAGAAAGCCTATAAGCCAAAACCTATTTCTAAAACGTCAAACACAGTGAGAGTAGAAAACTCCATACAGATGTCACTCTGGTTGAGTTTGACCCCCAGGACCCCAGAGTTGGTGTGAACCTCTGCCACAGAACCATAGTACTGCTTTAGGTTAAAGTCATTGAATATATAGCAACAGAAATGTGATCTAAAGAGAAAAAAAATTGGATTCTATACAATTCCTGGAAGACACATCTGCAGATTATATAAGCGAATCCAAAAATGTTCGCATCTTACTGTACTGGATTTCCCTGTTCCTGCCAAGTTTTTTCTTCTGCGCATGGAATAACTATTAAAACTTTTATTTCAAGGTGTGTGGATAAACAGAAGCAACAGTGTATAGCGACTAAAATGAATTGGAAACACCAAGCTAGATAACTTGTGAGTGAATATTCTTTGTTCTTTATCTCAAAGCAGTTTTGCAAGTCACAATGATCTGCTTATAACAACAGGAGTTTCTCTAACTCCCCCAGAGTTTGTGTAAGAAGATCAAGATTTTCCTTGTGCAACATGTTCCGAATCCTGAGTAAAGAGAAGTGCTGAGTAATGCAAAGATTTTTTTTCTTGTGGCTGATGCAAACCTGGGGAATTTGCATCATCATTGGGCAGCAATAACCTTGTGTGACAGCAGTCTAAATGCCGTACAAATCATCTAACCCATGAGGAAGCTGACTTGGTCTCCAATGATAGGGCAGTGAGGAAACAGGTGTTACTGAGAAGCAAAGCCGCAGCTGCTACAAGTTGTAGTTTTAAGAAAGACTTAGTCTACCTGCACAGCACTTTGGTTTTTTTTTCTATTTCATTTTGATACCATTGTTCTTTTTAACCATGTATAAGAAATCCACCTCTGCTGATGTGTCTATGATATCCAAAGGCAGCTTCTACCCTGAAAATGAACCACAAGACCTGCTACCCTCAAAAAAGGGTAAAGAACCCGACAGGAAAGGGAAAGTGGTACTGAAAAAGAAAGTGACCTTGTTAAGAGGAATCTCTATAATAATAGGGACTATCATAGGAGCCGGGATTTTTATCTCCCCTAAAGGAATCCTACAACACACTGGGAGCGTAGGAATGTCCTTGATCGTGTGGACTGCGTGTGGCATCCTTTCGCTTTTTGGTAAGTGGCAGCCTGCATTATGCATTATTATATTGTAGATGTGTACTGTTACTATACATATGTTATTGGAAATCTTCTCAAACTTGTATGGATACACTAAAATTCACAGTAACTATAATATTAAAAGTTAGTTTGTACTGTTAGTTGCCTGAAGGACACAATAAAATGCAATATTAAGTGACTGTTCGTGACTTCACCTAATCATATTAGACTTTATATTCTATTTATACAATGATTAAGTTATGGTTTATTGAACTTATTTTGCTTTGTGTTAATATCCAGTTGATTTAATTTCATGCCAGATGTTTGTGAGATTGACTAATCCATAGGGACAGCCTTTGTGAGATATATGTGTTTATATATATATATATATATATATATATATATATATATATAGCAGAGTGTGTGTACATCTGTTTCTTACAGTGTAAGCTGCTATTAGTGTGACGTAATGAAGGTGTGTCAGTAAATACTAGGTCTTACCTTTGTTACATTAACCTACTCCTTGCCAAATTCTTTAACTACAGTCATTATGGAAATGTGGTTTAAGCGTTCCATACAGGAAAAAAATAAAGAATTTGAAAAGGAAGTAAAATGAGTGCACGTTAAGATTCTTACACGGGGGATGTTGTGTAACTGTGTGTATACACAGCAGACCATGTGGAAGTAGAAGTAGTCATATCAGTTATTTATTGTATGAATGGCATGTAGAGAATAGCTTCTGTGTATTACAAGACTGAGCCTAACCTACTGTATGACATTAAGGCCTTATTCACACGGACGTGTCAGTTTTGTGCGCGCAAAAAACATTGCGTTTTGTGCGCGCAAAAGGTACGTGTGGCATCAGCATATGGTGCATGGCTGTGTGATTTTCACGCAGCCGGCATCATTATGACACTCTGGTTTTATGTTTACAAACAGAAAAGCACGTGGTGCTTTTCTGTTTTCATTATTTTTTTTTTACTATTGTTGCGCGAATCACGCGCGACACCCGGAAGTGCTTCCGTGTGCCGTGCGTGCTGTGCGAAACACGGCCAAATATAGGACATGTCGTGAGTTTTATACACGGCATGAAATTCACTGACAGTCTGAACGGCCCCATTCATTAACATAGGTCCGTGCGACGCGAAAATCACGCGCGTAGCCCTAAATGTACAAACAAGGGGGAATTGCTTAATCAGATTCCTTGTGTATCCTTGGGACATGTCCGCACATAACGGAATAGCTGCAGAAAATTTCTGCAGCAATTCCATTGAAAGTAGCAGACATAATTTCCTGCGTTTTTTACTGCAGAAAACGGTGCGTATTTGCAGCGTTTTTCATAATGCTGGGACATGGTGACACCTCCTCTGAAAAACACAGCGATTCAGTCCACTTTCCGCAGCAGGAATTGACATGCTGCGGTCCGAAAAATACGCACCGCAGGTCAATTTCTGCTTGGAATATGTACGCAGCGTGTGGATGAGATTTGTTAAATCTCATCCACTTTACTGCTACTGTATTCTGCTGCGTATTTTCCGTCCGCAATTCCGAATGGAAAAAATATGCAACAATTCTGCTATGTGTGGACGAGCCCTTAGGGCTCATTCACACGAACATGAATCTCATCCGAGTGACGGCCGTTAAAACAACGGCCATCACACGGACCCATGTATTTCAATGGGGCCGATCACACGACCGTTGTTTTAACGGAGCATGTAATTGGTCCGTTGAAAAATAGGACATGTAGTCTGTGGGGGATCCGTGACAACGCGTCCCGCACGGGTCCTCCTCGGATGTGGAAAATGGCAGTTTTTCACGTCCGAGGTGGGCTACGTCCGTGTGAATGTAGCCTTCTTGTTCCCTCCTGTTGATGAACATTCCCATAATTCCCTCATTTTCTTTTCAGCTAGCCCATCTGCAAACTACAGGTTACTTTACTATAGTCTCTGTACCATGCATACCTTGTATATGGCTCTGTTCACACATACCTTTTGCGTATATGTCTGGAAAATCTAACATGTACACCAAACGCACAGTGCTGCGTATAGAAGACATGATAGCCGTTAGGCTCCTTCCACTAGCTCAGAGAAAACTGCTACTAAAGGCTATATACAAGTCATATAATGGTCAGAAATAGTGTACACACATATGACAGCTTATTCTAAAAGTCACCTGAAAAGTTTGGTGCGTTTTAAGTAATTATATAAAGTAAAATTAATTCAACAGCATTTCCAATAGTTTTATTGTATATAAGGATAACAGATCCTCTTAAACTGATTTACAAATTAATACCTGTACAATGGGTAAGGTTGCCTCCTCAATCCTGTGCCTGTGGAGATTAGTCTTAAATACATAAACCATGAACAATAAGATCCTTTATACTAAAAAGGTTTAAGGTTATTTCTAGAGCACTGACATATGTCAAAGTTCAAATAGAAGATTGGTTAGTATTTCATATTCAGGCCATGATACAAAGCAGCATTGAATCAAGATTACAGGTTGTTATAGTTTTCTTCCTCTCATCAATGTGCAGGTACCTATACAAGGAAAATGGCCTAATATCACATTGTATATGGACTAAAATCTTTGTTGCAGGGTAGGATAAGAAATCTTGTTAAAAGGTGAAGTCCAGCAGCCGGCATTTGTATGCAGTCGTCTTCCAAAGGCTACAATTGAACTGAAGGGATCTGTTTGATTTGCCAGTTGAACAACTTTTAACTTGTTGCATAACCTTAAAGCTGGCCATATACATTAGCTGTCAGTCCAACACTCCTCTGACCTCCGATAAACATGCATGCTCTGCCAATCAGAACGTGTATGTTAATTTCAGTGGGGAGAGGGGGTTTAAGCCGCTGCCAGACACCTCATGGAGCACCTTTCACGTGAACAAAGGATCAGGCAAACTGAAATCCAACATGCACAATCTTTCTTACCCCTGGGCTACTCCCTTAAACATTTGATTATTGGCCAATTCGAGCCAAATCGGCAGGTTTGGCTAACTTTAAACTAAGATCTATGGCCAGCTTTAGACCAAGCCGTTGGTCCAGTCTTGTTTGGTTGGTTCATATTAGCTACTATAAGAGTTGAATAACAAAAGAAAATCAAGGAAAATTTTTGACTCTAGACTAGAGATAAGTGTCTCGATTTTATCAAAATTGAATTTAGTCCCAATTTCCCAAAAGTTTTGGATTCATCAAAATCAGAAACTTTTGAAGTTCGCGGCACGCATATAAGGGCAAAATGGATCCGCTGGTGATCGTCAGCCACCATTTTACCATTTTACAGATTAGAAAAAGGGTCACAATGACACCTGGGTAGGCTTTTCTATAATGCCTTTCAGGCAACCCTAGCAAAATGCATTGTGGTTATTCCTCCCTCAAGCACAGCCAATCACGAGGGCTATAGGTGGATGACATTACTAATGCTGGCTTGGCATTAAACGGGTTGGCCACTTTATGGTTATTTATACTAATGTGTAGGAAACAGCAATATGTGCCACTTATTAATACATAGTATTTAGAAGATGAGCGACAATGTCTTCCTCTGTGAAGCGTCACCCCCTTGTTAGTACACCCTTTTCCACGGACTGTACGGCATTCCCGTTCTGAACAGGGCCACTGATGGAGGGGCATGTGATCAGCGGCCTCCATTGAATAACACTGCACATGGCACTTTGCTTGCGCTAGATTCTCTTGTCACGCACAGTACTATTCAATGGAGGACGCTGATGGATGTGTTTGGTCATATGGCCCTCCATCAGCGGCCATGTTCAGAGCGGGAGCGCCGTACAGTCCATGGAGAAGGCTGTACTAACAAAAGGGCAACACTTCAGAGAAGAAGACATCGACGCTGATCTTCTAAAAACTATGTATTAGTAAGTGACACATCAGATGTATCCTTCCTTATCTTTTCTCTTATCTCAACATAACCTGAGATGAATGGCGCAAGATGACCAGCTTTAAAAAGAAAAACAAACAACATAATTTTTCGATACTTTCAAGAAATCTACACCGTGTTCCAAATTATTATGCACATTGGATTTAAGTGTCATAAACATTTAATTATTAGTTTTTCAATTAAACTCATGGATGGTATTGTGTCTTAGGGCTCTTTGGATCATTGTAATCAATCTCAGACACCTGTGATAATTAGTTTGCCAGATGTGCCCAATCAAAGGAAAACTACTTAAGAAGGACGTTCCACATTATTAAGCAGGCCACAGGTTTCAAGCAATATTGGAAAGAAAAAGGATCTCTCTGCTGCCGAAAAGCGTGAAATAGTGCAATAACTTGGACAAGGTATGAAAACATTGGATATTTCAAGAAAACTTAAGCGTGATTATCGTACTGTGAAAAGATTTGTGGCTGATTCAGAGCACAGACGGGTTCGTTCAGATAAAGGCATAATGAGGAAGGTTTCTGCCAGACAAATTAATAGGATTAGGAGAGCAGCTGCTAAAATGCCATTGCAAAGCAGCAAACAGGTATTTGAAGCCGCTGGTGCCTCTGGAGTCCCGCAAACCTCAAGGTGTAGGATCCTCCAGAGGTTTGCAAGTGTGCATAAAGCTATTATTTGGCCACCCCTAAACAATGCTCACAAGCAGAAACGGTTGCAGTGGGCTCAGAAATACATGAAGACTAATTTTCAAACCATGTTGTTTACTGATGAGTGCCGTGCAACCCTGGATGGTACAGATGGATGGAGTAGTTGATGGTTGGTGAATGGCCACCATGTCCCAACAAGGCTGCGACGTCAGCAAGGAGGTGGCTGAGTCATGTTTTGGGCTGGAATCATGGGGAGAGAGCTGGTAGGCCCCTTTAGAGTCCCGGACGGTGTGAAAATGACCTCTGCAAAGTACGTAGAGTTTATGACTGACCACTTTCTTCCATGGTACAAAAAGAAGAACCGTGCCTTCCGTAGCAAAATTATCTTCATGCATGACAATGCACCATCTCATGCTGCAAAGAATACCTCTGTGTCATTGGCTGCTATGGGCATAAAAGGAGAGAAACTCATGGTGTGGCCCCCATGTTCCCCTGACCTCAACCCTGAACATTTGGAGCATCCTCAAGCAAAATATCTATGAGGGTGGGAGGCAGTTCACATCAAAACAAAAGGTCTGGGAGGCTATTCTGACATCCTGCAAAGATATTCAAGCAGAAACTGTCCAAATACTCACAAATTCAATGGATGCAAGAATTGTGAAGGTGATATCAAAGAAGGGGTCCTATGTTAACATGTAACTTGGCCTGCTAAGTTATTTTTTTATTGAAAGAGCTTTTGATCTCTGCAAATTACCATTTTAGTTCTCTTTACAACCTTTAAAATGTTTTGATCTTTGTTGTGCATAATAATTTGAAACAGTGCATTTTGAGTTTTTTACTTCTAAAAAAAAATCTGTTATCATTAGGAGATTTGTTCAATAAAATTTGCATTATACTCCAACGGTTGATGGCTTGAAGATTATACTGACTGTCATTTGCATCGACTATTTAGGAAAATCAGCGAAAAATAACATTTGCATAATAATTTGGAACGCGGTGTATGCTCTATGTGTCCATGTGTGGCTACCTAGTGGTTGTGATATGAATTAAGTAATGTCAAGGATTTTTCTAGCATGTCACAATATTGTTTTGAATTGGTTTCATGAGAAATTGGAGTCAATAATCAAATTCTAGCAACGGTAAGGGTAGACACATCTGTAATTCTGTTTCCCTTATATTAGTAAAAATAGACATAAAGTAGGCAACCCTGTTAAAAGAGGATGGATCCTAGAAACCATCTGAGAGTCAGACATGAGTTTTCAGGGCAAACGGGGCACTTGGGATTCGCAGCAAATTCAATAAAATCGGACACTAAGCTAATTTTGGGAAATTCGCTCGTCTCTACTTTGGACTATATATGAACATGAGAAACAAAAGCAATATTTGCTACGTACGGTGCTGTGAAAAAGTATTTGACCTCTTCCCAATTTCATTCTATTTTTGCATATTTCTCCCATTTGAATGTTTCAGATCATATAACTAGTTTTAATATTAGGCAAAGATAACACTAGTAAACACCAAATACCATTTTTAAACGAAGATTTGACTTATTGAAGGAAAAATGCTGTTCAGTTCTACCTGGCCTTATGTGAAAACATATTTGCACCCTTCGCTACTAAATCAACCAGTTAATCAAATTCATTTGACAATTGGGTTTAATTTCAGAACCACACCCAGGCAGGATTACTGCCTGACTTGTTAAATCTAAACATTACTTAACCAGTTCAGGACCGGGCTATTTTGAGCCTTCAGGACCAGACACAGTTTAGCCCTTTTTAGCACGTGTTAGTTAAATAGTTATAACTTTTTTATTTTTTGGGCTAACGACGTGATTTTGGCGATGTTTATTCCATAGACAATGCAGGTTTCTTTTTTTATTGTTTTTATACACATCCTTTTTGCTATTTTAGAATTGTATTCATAAAGTTTGAAAATAATAGTAAAAAAATAAGCTTTTTTACATTTCAGCTATTTTTTTTGATAATAACATAGTTTTACCCTAAAATAGACCTTGTGATTGTCATTGTCTACCGTAAATTTTAATATATTACATGTCTATATTAGGGTAATTGGGTCAGCGCTAGCGTTACAACAATGGTTGCACTTTAATTGACTTTTTTTTTATTACTATGGTCTGTCCCTCAAAGGTCAAAAAAGACCTTTGGGGAACTTTATATATATTTTTTCTTTTTTTTAGACCATGCTTTTCCACTGTAACTGGAGCTGCACAGCAGCCCCAGTTACAGGGGAAATCAGCCCTCTTATAGTGACGATTGTCACTAATAGGGCTGTGCTGGGTTTAGTAAGACCCAGCAGCAGTCTGTCACTAACGGCACCCGGCGATCATGTGACCAGTCACATGAACACCGGGAGGAATAGAGACAGCGGCGAGGCTGCTGCCTCTATTCCTATACACAGCATTCATTGAGCGCTGTGTACGAGTGATCAGAGAAGACAGAAGCAGCGAAAGCTTCTATCTTCTCCTCAGGGTCCCCGGCAGGCACTGACAGCCGGAGACCCGACATTCAGCTGCCCGATCGCTTGAGCAGCAAGTTAAAACCCGAGCCGTAAAAAGTCTATGGCTCGGGTTTTAAGGAAGCTGACCACTGGCCGTAAAAACACAGCCAGCGGTCGGGAACCAGTTAAATATAACTTGTCTAACAATGTGAGGCAGGCTAGAAGGTCTCAAAAATTAGCGCATGATGCCACATTCTAAAGAGATTCAAATACAGATGCCAAACAAATCCATTGCAATCTACCAGTTTGGAAAGGGATACAAAGCCATTGCTAAGGCTTTGGGACTCCAACAAACCACTATGAGAGTCATTATCCCCAAATGTAGAAAACTTGGAATAGTGGTGAATCTTCCCAAAAGTGGGCGGCCTACCAAAATTTGACCAAGAGGGCATCTACAACAAAAATGGTATCCATAGGAGAGTTGCAAATCGCAAACCACTCCTGACTGATAATAACTCAAATGCTCATCTCGCATTTGTTAAAAAAACAAACATCTAGTAGAACCCCAAGACTTTTGGGACAGTATTCTGTGGACTGTTGAGTCAAATGTGGATTTTTTTGGAAGACATGGGTCACGTTACATCTGGTGTATAAAATCGCATTTTCACCAGAAAAATACATCATACTAACAGTCAAACATGATGTTGGTAGTGTGATAGTCTGGGGCTGATTGGCTTTTTCAAGACCTGGACGACTTGTCATAATTGATAGAACCATGAGTTCAGCTCTGTGTCAGAAAATCCTGAAGGAGAATGTCCGCCCATCAGTTTGGGACTTAAGGCTCAAGCACAGTTTGGTTATGCAACAGGACAATGACTCGAAGCACACAAGCAAGTCCACCTCTGAATGGTCAAGGTTTCGGAGTGGCAGAGGCCTGACTTGAATCCCATTGAGATGCTATGGCAACAATGGCGGCTCATCATTGAGCATTTTGGGCGGCTGCCCCGGGCCCGAGGCCCCAAGTACAATGTGTTTTTGACAGCATTGTGTATGTCCTGTAAATGACCTGCAGACATAAAGGTGACATGACCTTATGTCTGCAGTTCTTGTTACTGATTAGAGACCAGCTGGTCACATGACCGCAGATCCTACAATAGCAGCAAGAGAGAAGACCGTGAGGTGAGCTGCTAGGTAAGTATAAGGGGATCATGGATTTGTTTAAGGGGTCTGGGGTCTGTGTTTAGGGGGTCTGTATTTAGGGGTTCTAGTTTGGAGTCTGTATTTAGGTGGTCTGGTCTGTGGTCTGTATTTAGGGGGTCTGGTCTGGGGTCTGTATTTAGGTGGTCTGGTCTGTGGTCTGCACTTTATTAGTTTAAGGGGGTCTGTATTTAGGGGGTCTGTATTAGTTTAAGGGGTCTGGGGGTCTGTATTTAGGAGGTCTGGTCTGGGGTCTGTATTTAGGAGGTCTGTATTTAGGTGGTCTGTGTTTAAGGGGTATGTATTTAGGGAGTCTGTATTAGTTTAGTGGGTCTGGTCTGTCGTCTGTATTTAAGGGGTCTGGTCTGGGGTCTGTATTTAGGGTATCTGTACTAGTTTAAGGGGTCTGTGGTCTGTATTTAGTGGGTCTGGTCTGTAGTCTGTTAGTTTAAGGGATCTGTATTTAGGGGTTCTGGGGTTCTGTATTAGTTTAAGGGGTCTTTGGTCTGTATTTAGGGGGTCTGGTCTGGGGTCTGTATTCAGGAGGTCTGGGGTCTGTATATTTAGGGACAGACAGTTCATGCTTAAAAACCCTCCAATATAGCCGGTGGCGCCCCTGTTACAGTGCGGCGGGTGGCACGCTGTGCGATAGCTCTGGTCGCACGTACCTAAGGCTGGCCATGCTCATGGGGTCCCGGAGGTCAGATCCCCATGATCAACAAGTAATGCCGCATCCTAACGATAGGCCATCACTTGTAATAGAGAGAAAGCCCCTTCATATTACTGCTTTGCATGATCCTTCAGTGTCTAAAGCCTCATTTAGTACATTAGTTTCCAGTACGAAATTATTTATGGTCCATTTAGGACATAAATAGTTTTTTAGACAAGTAATACAATTTTAGCAATACAATGTTTTAACGTGAAAGACAGTAGATATCTGCTTATCTCAAGATTTTAATTCATGTTGGGAATTTTTATAACTTCAAAGGCACTTCAAATCCCCAAAATGACCAAATTCTTATGCTTCGTTCACATCTGCGTCAGGGCTCCGTTCATAGGTTCCGTTGGAGCTTTCCGTGAGGGGAACCCATGAATGGAACCCTAACTGAAACAAACGGAAACCGTTTTCAATGGTGACAGATCCGTTGGAAATGGTTTCCGTTTGTCACCGTTGTTTAAGGGTTTCGTCGTTTTGACGGAATGAATAGCGCAGTCGACTACGGTATTGATTACTTTTTATCTATATTTTTTTAGTCTGGTGGGCATTTGTTTTAAGGGACTATTAGGGTATGTGCACACGATAACTGCATTTACGTCTGAAATTCAGGAGCTGTTTTCAGGACAAAACAGCTCCTGATTTTCAGACGTAAATGCATGTACTGGCGTTTTTCGCCGCGTCGTTTACGGACGTAATTTGGAGCTGTTCTTCATTGAAGTCAATGAAAAACGGCTCCAATTACGTCCCAAGAAGTGTCCTGCACTTCTTTGACGAGGCTGTAATTTTACGAGCCGTCTTTTGACAGTGACGCGTAAAATGACAGATCGTCGGCACAGTACATCGTAAGACCCATTGAAAGTAATGGGCAGATGTTTGCCAACGTATTGGAGGCGTTTTTCAGACGTAATTTGAGTCGTAAAACGCCTCCATTACGTCTGAAAATAGGTTGTGTGAACCCAGCCTTACACTGCACGAGATAGCTCGTTGATCGGCACTCGTTTGCTCCTATCACACGGAGCAATGATTGGATACGTATAGGGACGAGTGCCCGTTATTCCGATCACTTGTCCCCCTACATTTTCATCATGTCGGCAGCGCCTCTCCTTGATTACACAGGGAGATATGCTGCCGACAACAATGCTTTTTTATTCTGCATGAGCATTTGTACATTCATCAGCTGATCTTTTCCCTTATTAAACAGGTCAAGGATCGGGAACGAGCATTCATATGAACGTTCGTTTGCCCGATAATTGGCCATGTAATAGGGCCTTTACTCTTGGATGGCAGTGGTTTCTCTTATATAAAACGTTTGTTCAGTTTCTTATTGTATAAACACTGACCTTACTCAAGAGAGGTTATCATTTTTTGATGTTCTTAGAAGACAGGATTACTTTTCACAGGTGGCTCGATCACATAATCTGTTTGTTTTAAAATGGCTTCTTCAAGTTGACTTATTTGTCTTAATAAACTAGGTTTTGAGACATAGTGAGGACACAATGTTTGGTAACTTTAGCCTGATATGTAAAACAACATATTTCAAAGAGAAATTACCTTTTGTCACATCACTGTAGTTATAATTATTAACTTTTATTTAAGTCTAAATTCAGTTATGCTTATTGCGCATATCAATATTTTCACTGAATTTTCATACTCATTAGGGTGTGTTCACACTGCCTCAAAATCGATTTTTCCTGCCTGCAAAAAACTCTGATGCATTTTTTGCCGCGTTTTTCGCTGCGTATTTCATCCATTGAGTACCGCTGGCAAAAAACACAGCGAAAACCGCTTTCTCTGCCTCTCATTGATGTCAATGGGACGTCAGAGATGGAAACGCCTGATGAAAGAGCATGTTGCTTTTTTTTTTTTCCCGCAAGCTTTTTCTTCTTGCGGGAAAAAACGCCTCCGTCTCCCATTGAAATCAACGGGAGGCGATTTCGGACGTTTTTTTGGCACGGTTTCCGACCTGGCTTTCACGTCAAAAACAGCACCAAAAACCTCTGTGTGAACTGGGCCTTACCCTGTCTCATACTTGTTTTTTTTTTTAGAAACAATTTATTTTGTTATCCAGGTAAATGCCATTGATCTCTTACTAAAGGTTCAGTTTCATCTGTGCTATGCAAAGTTATAAGCAAAATTCCTTTTTTCACGTTCATTAAATTATATGTGATTACACTGTATTTTTTTTTAACGTTTATTTAAACTGTGCCTGGAAGCTCAAGACAATCTAAAAAGATTTTTTCTTTCTTTTTTACAAAAGACTTTAATTACTTGTGTCTCATTAGTAATCTCTCAGGGATAGTTTCTAATGTAGCAAATAATCCAAGTTATCCATTATTTCCCTTTTATTTCTTTTACTACTAAATAATTGCTCTTGTTTGTAGCTAAATGTTATATCTACTATGTTATCCCTAATGGAATGCTCTCAAGTAAATCCATAGACAAATCTAAAGAATTATATGACAGAAACATTTAGCGGCTATCTACTTGTAGAGAAGATAACAATGTGAGACACTAGAGAGTCAATAATCAGCCCTTCATTTTTTGGTCTACAGATAATTACTATTTGTTTTCTCGTTCTAAAAAACACAAAACTTTTGATCATGGTTCTTAAGAAACGCACATCAAGGGACATCTCTCTTCTCCCCTAACATATAAACATTGGTTCAGTGGTTAAGTGTCCTGAATGTAAAACAACACACTGAGCTCATAGTTGGAGATCATGATCCTGATCCAGATCTCAGTGTTAAATAAATATCAGTTCACTTCCCCAGGCAGAAAAGCTGTGCCTCAAAAAAACACTTGTAAAAATATTTGTGACAAACAAATGCAGTTGAACTTCCTCAGCATATAACATTCTTAACTCGCATTGGTCTGGACCCTTAAAGCAAAGCTTTAACCACTTTTGACAAATCTAATATCTCTTCAAGTCCTGTATATTATAGGGATTAGTGGTAGAAAAGTACATTAATAATTAGTATTGTTTATTAGATCAACAGTTGTATTAACTTGAACGTGGCAAATATACATACTTTTCTGATGCAGAAATATGCTAAGAGCACTACACTACAAAGTGCATTATTTAATTTGTTTTATATTAATAATATCAATATACTTTTAAAACGGCGCACGCTATATGCTAATTATTCATTAAAGGGTCATGGGGCCACTATCCCGAAGAGTCGCACAGGCCTGACTCCAAACCCAACTTTCCATGCTTGGTTGACATCCCCCTGGATGTTCTACATCACTACCAGTCTCCTCCAACTTTCTCGAAGGTGCCATTGCCTTTTACTCCATGGGCACGCACCTTGCAGCACTCTGCCCGGCTTCATCGCTGCACCGCGCATTCCAGGGGAGTACAAGGGTTGCGAGCTTGCGTATTTTCAACTAGTACCTCATGGTTATCATGAATATTTTTTCAGGATGCAGCTGGGCCTTGTTAATGATGGGGGAGAATGGTATGTCAGTGCTTGTTTTAGTGCACCTGATATGTACTGGGCAGCGTGCCTGATGGAATATGATAGGTGTAACTAATAGGCTGTAAACGAGCATGGTGCACCACACACAACCATGCGACTGGCACATCTATAGAAGCTATATCTGCGGGCAATGTCTATACTAAACAGCCACCCCCCTCATGAATATGAGGCGTGTGAGTGGCTGTTTTATCAGTATCTGCCCCAGTGCAATCTCCCTCTATATAGCAATTGTGGCCTGTCTGCATCCTGATGGGAGGTGGTGTTTTAACCTTTGAGTGTGTTTTTGAGTCAATTTATGTCCCTGTATCTGTTGTGACGATTTTATATGAGGAGTACAAAGCAACGGCGCATCCGCAAGAGTTGGAGGAGGCTGCTAGTGATGTAGAACAGACAGGGGATGTTAATCAAGATCTGGGGGGGTGCCATTTAAATTTTTGTTTCAGGCTGCAGAAAAACTAGAATCGGCCCTTCAGCCAATCATTGTCGTATGTGATTGGCGGCTTTATAGTTGTCCTGCAATCTCTGTTCAGTGCCTAGTGCCTTTTAAATTATAAATTACATCTGCTTTTCAGCCTTTTCTCTAGACATAATAATAAATAGTCAGACTTACTATACAAATGGTTATTCAGTTTGTTCGTTTTACATTTGAAACAATTATCATTAGGTTTTTCTTATAAATACAAGCCTGTAAACAGGGGATGTGCTGCTGACAGGATGCAAAATGTATGGGGACAAAGGCTCATATTAACGCTCATTCGTCCCCACATATTTTCCGATCATTGCTCCCTTTAAATGGACATATATAGCTACAAAGCCATGAGATTAGGCACCGTAATTAATGAAAATATAAAAAATACTTTGTTAATGTACAAACTGTATAAGACATATAAAAATGAGTCACACACTGGATTAGGCAACATCACCGAGATGAAACATACAGGATGTGAAAAAGCCATGCCAGTAAAAGTATACATGCAGAGTAAAGTGCATAGACCAAATATCATGCAAGGGAATAAGATGTAATCCCGTTAACAGTAAAAACAGATGTATACAAAATGAGGGATATCACCCAGCTATAGTGGTCAAATGTAAGCAATCAAAGGACTGTGTATGTAGGATTTAATTGGATAATGTATGTAGAACAAATAGCAAGTTTAAACAGACCCCATAAAAACATGAACATACAAGGTCAAAGCTCCATGATGCATACCCATGTGGATAACAAACCCAAATGAGGCCAACCTTGGCGCGCATATCTGCACAGCTTTCGTCTGGTGGTGTCTAATTTTGTACATATATGTATTTGTATATATATATTAAGTCACCCCTCACTGTAATATGTATCCCCTGTTCTCCCCACTCTCACTCCTTTTCAACTTACACACCCATATTTTATTCTAAGTTCTATGGCATTATAGGCCTACTCCCATATATTATCATATCCTTTTGTCTATGTGTACATCTGGTGCATCATAAGTAACCCCCATACACTATTTTCACTCTTATGTACACACTACTGTTTTTTGCAATCATATTATACTCAATTTAAGCATGGATTAATTGTATGTCACGTGACTACGTGATGATATCATCACGTTGGTAAAGTCAGCAGTCTGAACTGTGGGGCTGGCCATCAATACAGGTCATGACACTGTACAAGTTCCGGGGGTAAGTGCAATACTGCTGATTAGTTTACTGTGACATTAAGTACCTGAGTAGATGACGCCACCCCCAGATGAAGTCAGTGCCAAAATGCGCGTCGGGGTTGGCGCCATCCCGGTTTGTTATCCATATGAGTATGCATCAAGGAGCTTTTACTTTGCATGTTTATGCTTTCTTGGGGTATGTTTGAAACTTGCCATTTGTCCTACACACATTATCCCATCATATTCTATAGATACAGAATTTGATTGCTTACATTTGCCCACTATAGCTGGGGGATATCCCTCATTTTGTATACATCTGTTCTTGCATGTTTATGGGATTACATCTTATTCCCTTGCATTATATTTGCACACTGCACTTTACTCTGTATGTATACTTTTACTGTCATGGGCTTTTTTTTTTTTACATCCAGACGAGGCTGGACGCAGCCTGCAGGGCTTAGGAGGGAAGCCTCCATGACAGCCCTAGGAGGGAAAGGGTTAACTTTGTAGGGAAAGTTAGAGGTGGAGGAGGGACAGGGAGGAGTTAGGGGGCCGTTACGGAGCTTCCCGCTGTTTTTCGGCAGTGAGCCGGAAGCAGCGGGAGAAGTAACCACTCACCCAGTAAGCTCCCGTTGCCCCGCTCTGTTCCGTCATGTCTGAGGCTGATATGCTTGCGCGGCTGCGTGCCGCTGCTGTGCACCATGGTCCCGGTTGGTTGGAGGAGACCGTGGCTGCACTTACAATGATCCCCGACGCCGATTCGCCACGTCAGGCACGGCATATGAGGTCTGTTGAAGTGGGGGACAGGCTCCCCTCCCCCGGCCCCCTTCCTGGCAGTAATATGGCGGCGGGGGGGGGGAGTTTACAACACCCGCTCCTGCTCAGAGGAGGCAGAGAGCGTCGCCGGGGGTGACGGTGACTCAGGCCGGGTCTGCCCGTCGCTCCCGGCGGTCCCGACCTCCAGAACGCCTCAGCCCTGAGGTGGTCCCGCGGACACGGCGTCGCAGGGGGAGCCCTAATATGGACGCTGCAGGCCAGGCAGCTGGGGGGACCGCCCCTTCCCAGGCCCTGGTTCTCAGGGAGTCGCAGGCCGGGCTCCCTGTCACCACCCCCCATCAGATGCAAGATCGGGAAGACTAGCTACGGCCGCCCCGCCTGGTGATGCTCCGGCCAGGGGGCAGGCTTCATCAGGATCGTCGAGACGGACGCCTAGACCTGCAGCGACGTCGAGGCAACAGGTCCGGTCGGAAGTTTGGATCCCAGCGGTCGGGCGGCAGGTTGCCGGCCCATCTGCCAGCGCGTCATCATCCCCGGTTCGGAGATGTCGGTGGGATGGCCAGTCGTCGGCGAGAGAGGAGCTGGAAGACGGTGAACTGGACGTGTATCGGCGAGGGCAGGATGGTCCGGCTGACGGGAACACAGCGCCTGTGCAGCCCGGTGAGTGCATAACTCCATCTTTGTCGTATCCAGCGATTTTTATGTCGGGTGTCGGCAGGGGGGCTGCTAGCGTCGGATCGGTGGCCGGTAGTGGCGTGGGCGGGCGCGACGGCGCGGGTCTAGCGGACTTGGTGGGTTGCTTGCGGGAGCTGGTCGGGCGTCTCGATAGGGCGGCGGCGCCAGTAGTTACGGAGGTGTCCCCGGCGGTAGTTTGGGAGGGCCCCAGGGAAGTGGGATTGTTACAGGCGCGCCCCGTAATGGCGGCTACGGAGGCGGTCGCGGTGTCGGTACAGACCGAGGCCCAAAAAGACGGCGATCGGGTGCGTATTGATGATCGTGCTCGCGGGGAGGTATATGTTTGCTTTGAAGGTCCGTTGGGGGCGCACTTAAAGCAGGAGGTGCGTGAGCGTATTTGGAAGGACGAATACGTTGAGATTTTTTCTCTTCTGCCGCTTGCTAAATTCAATTTGGATAGGAGCAAGCGGGATGAGAGCAAGAAGGACGAGGAGGAGCGTCGGCGGTATAGGCTTATCCCGCAGACGTTCGTAAATTGGTCGCAGGCGTTCGCCATCTTAGCCAGTGTAATAGGGGAAAAGGCGCCGGAAAATTGTTCGGCGTTGTTTTGTTATTTTGACGCCATTGGGGAGGCTCATCGGGTGTACGGGGGGCAGGCTTGGCTCAGATACGATGAGCAATTCCGTCAGCGTAAAGCGGTTCGGCCGGCGATTCAATGGGACCAGAAGGATATTGCTCTCTGGTTAAGGGTCACGGCTCCGGTTAGGCAGCCCTTTCCCGGGAGCGTTGGCCAAGGGGGCCAGTCCAGTCAGGTCGGACAGGGCGGTGGGGCAAAGTTGGGATTCTGCTGGCAATTCAACGATGGCCAGTGTAAGTTCGGGGCCACGTGCAAGTTCAAGCACGTGTGTTCGGAGTGTAATGGTGCATCCCATGGGGCGGCAAAATGTATGCGGAAAAAGAGGTCAGGGAACCAGTCCTCCTCGGCTGGTCAAGGGGTTGTCACCGGTGAGGGTGGAAAGGATGGCCCCCTATCTAAATGAGTATCCGGATAGGGCTGCGGCGAAGTTGCTTTACGAAGGGTTTAGTGTTGGTTTTATTATTCCTCCGCCTCCTTATGAGGTCCCGGTTACGCGGAGGAACCTTAAATCGGCCTACTTGCATGCTGAGGTCGTGTCGAAAAAGTTGTTTAAAGAAGTTTCGTTAGGCCGTATGGCGGGGCCTTTTATTGATCCGCCAATAAAGGATTTAGTTGTGTCCCCATTGGGTATTGTTCCAAAGCGCGAGCCCCAAAAATTCCGGTTGATTCAGCACTTATCGTTTCCCAAGGGTTCGTCGGTAAATGACGGGATTGATCATGAGTTGTGCTCCGTAGTGTATACCTCATTCGATAAAGCGGTTGGGTTAGTTCGTGCTGCGGGTCCAGGCGCGCTGCTCGCAAAAACCGACATCGAGGCGGCGTTCAGGTTGTTGCCAGTTCATCCAGAAAGCCAACGGCTGTTGGGTTGTTTTTGGAATGGGGCTTTTTACGTGGATCGGTGCCTTCCGATGGGGTGTTCCCTTTCTTGCGCGTACTTCGAGGCTTTTAGTAGCTTCGTGGAGTGGGTGACGAAGGGTGTAGCCGGGGTCGATTCGTTAATACATTACTTAGACGATTTCTTGTGCGTCGGCCCGGGGGGTTTGCCGGTTTGCGGTAATTTGCTTCATGCACTGCAGAAGGTTGCGAGGGATTTTGGGATCCCTTTGGCGCCAGAAAAGACTGAGGGCCCGGTAACGACGATTTGTTTTTTGGGAATTGAGATAGATTCGGTGGCTATGGAGTGTCGTCTTCCGATGGATAAGTTGGGGGCTTTGAGTCAGGAGGTACGTCGGGCTTGCAAGTTAAAGAAAATTACGCTGCGGGAGATTCAGTCGTTGCTGGGGAAGTTGAATTTCGCCTGCCGGATTATGCCAATGGGGAGGGTGTTTGGTAGACGGTTGGTGGCGGCTACGGCGGGAGTGCGTGCGGCACATCACTTTGTACGGCTCAAGGAGGAGCATCGGGCTGATTTGCAGGTATGGGATGACTTCTTGGGCCAGTATAACGGTCGGTCGCTATGGATGGCTCCAGCGCAGGATACGAGTGATTTGAATATTTTTACGGATGCAGCTGGAGCGGGCGGTTTTGGAGCTTATGGGGGGGGTCCGTGGTGCGCGGGTCAATGGCCGGCTAGCTGGGTGTCCAGTGGACTCACGCGGAATCTGGCCCTGCTCGAGCTGTTCCCCATCGTGGTTGCGGCGACCATCTGGGGGGACAGGCTCAGGGATAAGAAGGTTCGTTTTTACTGCGACAACATGGGGGTGGTGCTGGCCATTAACAACATCACGGCGTCCTCTCCTCCGGTAATTCAGTTGTTGCGACATTTAGTGTTGGTGTGCTTGTCATTGAACGCGTGGGTGGTGGCGGTGCACGTGCCGGGGGTACGGAATTGTATCGCTGATGCTCTTTCTCGCTCGCAGTGGGACCGGTTTCGGCAATTGGCACCGGGAGCGGAACGTCTCGGCGTGGTCTGCCCGGAACATCTTTGGGATCTGGTCTCGGCGCCGTAGAACGATTGGTGGAAAGGTCGTTGGCGCGCTCAACGTGGAGTGCTTATTCTGCTTGTTGGAGGCAGTGGGAGGAGTGGGTAAGAGAGTTGGGTGACGTCAACACGGATAGAGACAGGTTGGTGGCACTTTTGTACTGGTTAGGGGACGCCTGGGAGGCGGGGTTTTCATTGGCAAAGGTTAACCGTTTCATGTCGGCGGTGGCGTTTGGTTTCAAGTTACGGGGCTTTAGGGATGTGTCTAAGGAATTCTTAGTGGGGCAGGCTTTGAAGGGTTTGCGCCGAGGTAGGGTCGAGGCGGATCGTAGAAGGCCTGTGTCGTTTTCTCTGTTGAGCTCTTTGGGCGGATCATTAGCATCGGTCTGTCGTTCTTCGGCCGAGATGAGGTTGTTTCGGTTAGCTTTTTCTTTGGCGTTCTTTGGGGCATTTAGAATCGGCGAGTTGGTTTCGCCGAGTACCAAGCAAGCTGGGGGGTTGAGACTGAGAGACGTGAGCATATATACAGATCGGCTGGAGGTATGGTTGCGTCGGTCAAAAACTGACCAATTAGGAAAGGGGAAGCTGATAGTGTTGTTCGCTCTCCCGGGTTCGGCTATGTGCCCGGTGGCGTGCAGGCAGGGTTTTAAGCCACAGGTGGGGTCTCCGGAGTTGCCATTGCTATGTCACGAGGACGGGTTATTTTTGTCTAGATTTCAATTTAGAGCTGTATTCAAAAAATGTTTGGCGGCGGTCGGTGTCGCGGCGGACGCGTACTCATCTCATTCCTTCAGGATCGGCGCAGCAACGGAAGCAGGGCGCTGGGGGTTGGATGATGAGGGGGTGCGGCGCATCGGTCGTTGGGAGTCCAACAGATTTAGGTCTTATGTCCGCCCCCATCTGTTATGAGTTTTGCTGTTTGCACTTATAAGAATGTTTTGTGTGGTGGTATTTAACTTGCTTTTCCGTTTCAGATCCGCCTCCGTGTTTGGTGTGGTTGCTGGGCCACTCTTACGTGCAATGGGGGGCTTTGAGGGCGGACGTCCGCCCGGACGGTCGCCAGTTGCGCATTCCGCGACAGGATGCGGTTTTGCATTGGCTGGGATTTAGAGGTATGTCGTGGAGTAGGGTGTTAGCAGAATTCCAGACATATGCCCGGCTTGATAGGGTCCCGGAGATCTTGGTCTTGCACGTGGGTGGGAACGATTTGGGAGTCCGCCCTTTTCGTGAGTTGGTGCGGGATATTAAACACGATATGTTGTGTTTGTGGGTTTCTTATCCCAGGTTGGTAATTGTGTGGTCGGACATTGTCCCAAGAAAACATTGGCGGCTGGCTAGGTCAGTGGAAAGAGTCAATAAGGCTCGCATTAAGGTTAATCGCGCGGTGTCCCGATTTGTAGCCAAAAACGGGGGCATTTGCGTTCGGCACAGGGACTTGGAGTCAGGAGTGGGGAACTACTGGAGGAGCGATGGGGTTCATTTGACCGAGGTTGGGATTGATCTGTGGAGCTTGGCAATAGCAGAAGGAATTGAAAGGGCGGTGGTGGTGTGGCGGAACTCACAGGCTTAAGGTGGTCAAGGCCTGTTTCGCTGTGGCGGGGGGAGTCCTTGAGGCCAGTCAGTACAAAATTGGTGGGGGGGTCGCATCGGGGGTATGCGTCCCCCAAAAAAGGTACATGGTTGAAGACTTCATCGGGTGTTATCCCTTTGAAGTGGTCTTCTGGTGGAAGGTATATCACTCGAAGGCTTCATCGGGTGTTATCCCTTTGAAGTGGACTTCTAGTGGTCGGTATAGCACTTGAAGGCTTCATCGGGTGTTATCCCCTTGAAGTGGACTTCTGGTGGTTGGAGCCATCTGCAGAGGTGAGCGGTGCCTCCGAGCTGGTTTACGGCTGGAGGTAATTAGTGGTTTGCAGATGGCTAACTCGAGGTGTGTAAAAAAGGAATATCTAAAATGGCTTCAAGGACTGCCCCTGCTCGGTCTAATGTTAACGTTAAATTGTTATTTATGATTCTGACCCATGTTGGGTCATGTGAATTATTAGGAGGAATTCTCTGGTGGATTCCTAATTAGTTATCCGAATGTTTCGGATTTAATTTGTTTTAAACTGTGAAATTAATAAAACGGCTGCTGTGGCCATTTCACATCCAACCTCGGTGTCACGTGTCTTTTTCCTAAAGGTGGGGGTGAAGGGATTGGTAGGGATAAGGGAAGGTGCACTAACACACGACTCTACTTAGGCAGGTCAAGACGAGGCTGGACGCAGCCTGCAGGGCTTAGGAGGGAAGCCTCCATGACAGCCCTAGGAGGGAAAGGGTTAACTTTGTAGGGAAAGTTAGAGGTGGAGGAGGGACAGGGAGGAGTTAGGGGGCCGTTACGGAGCTTCCCGCTGTTTTTCGGCAGTGAGCCGGAAGCAGCGGGAGAAGTAACCACTCACCCAGTAAGCTCCCACCCTCCCGCCCATTTGGTGTTATCTCTTGTGGTCTTTATTAAGTCTGTTTATGAGTGTGGCAATTTTATTGTGTGCTTATTTAACATGTTTTTTCTTTTCATTCGGAGTAGGTCCTGGTGTCATGGCAGCTGGCGGGGGGAGTCCTTGAGGCCAGTCAGTACAAAATTGGTGGGGGGGTCGCATCGGGGGTATGCGTCCCCCAAAAAAGGTACATGGTTGAAGACTTCATCGGGTGTTATCCCTTTGAAGTGGTCTTCTGGTGGAAGGTATATCACTCGAAGGCTTCATCGGGTGTTATCCCTTTGAAGTGGACTTCTAGTGGTCGGTATAGCACTTGAAGGCTTCATCGGGTGTTATCCCCTTGAAGTGGACTTCTGGTGGTTGGAGCCATCTGCAGAGGTGAGCGGTGCCTCCGAGCTGGTTTACGGCTGGAGGTAATTAGTGGTTTGCAGATGGCTAACTCGAGGTGTGTAAAAAAGGAATATCTAAAATGGCTTCAAGGACTGCCCCTGCTCGGTCTAATGTTAACGTTAAATTGTTATTTATGATTCTGACCCATGTTGGGTCATGTGAATTATTAGGAGGAATTCTCTGGTGGATTCCTAATTAGTTATCCGAATGTTTCGGATTTAATTTGTTTTAAACTGTGAAATTAATAAAACGGCTGCTGTGGCCATTTCACATCCAACCTCGGTGTCACGTGTCTTTTTCCTAAAGGTGGGGGTGAAGGGATTGGTAGGGATAAGGGAAGGTGCACTAACACACGACTCTACTTAGGCAGGTCATGTATGATTCATCCCGCTGATTTTTATCTGTCTTATATGTACATTAAAAAAGTATTTTCGATATTTTAATTAATGACGGTGCCTAGTCTCATGGCTTTCTAGGTATATAGGTTTGGTTTTGGTGAGTTTTTACCATTCTATAGGTCCATATCCATATCCACTAGCATACTTGTCTATTTCTGCTTTCTGTTATCTATACTTGAGTACTTTCCTTTAAATGTGGTAAATGAGTACCAACATGCTGTGTTGTCGATTAACGCTCGTTTACCTGGCAGAAAATTCTTCCCATGTAAAATGGCCTTTAGGTTGATAAATAAGACAAGTGTCCAATGGGACAAACAAAACGACAAATAAAACAAACAAATATGTATGTGAACATGTAAAACCTGTTATGTTTCCGAGGTCATACCAGTGGAGCTTGATGGACTGGTTTGATGGACTTTTAGAATGTCTTCCCTGATCAGAAATGTGGAGAGATAAATTCTAGAAAGCTCTGACTTGTCTTGCCTCTTGTCAATGCTTGTGTCTTTTCTTTAAGTGGGATTGTAAAGTATTTGCCCGTGCAGTACTGTCATAAAGAACCTATAAAGAATACCCAAATACAAAATGTTCTGTATAGAATGCAAAGATAATGTGCAGCCTAGAATTTCATAATGATCAATCTACAATAAGTGTTTACCTGTTATCTATCTGTAAATTATCATAGACAAAACTGTCAAGAGCTACTGATTCAGTATTGAGCGGGTTTGACTTATTGCAGGGTTTCTCAAACTTTTTCTATTGCGGCCTAGCCAGCTAGAAATTGTTGATGCCTGTTGTTGCCACAACATTAGTCGCAGTCCATGCCAATTTTTTTTAAATAAAATTACAGATGTAGCTGCCTTTATCTTGACTTTTAACGCATTAAATACACAGTGGCAAGGTCCTTTACCTTGACCTTTTCAATTACTTTTAAATGGCTTTTGTTGTGTGATATCATGCTGCAGCAAGTTATCAGAGTCAAGATAAAGATGGCTACATCCGTACCTTCATTTTTTTCAATCTTATCTACGGAACCCAGTAGTACATAATATAAGCACAAAAGGAGTCAGTTACATTGATAAACCAGAGATTTCTGAAGTCAGAGAAAACATTGTACAGCTTATGAGCACTTTTGTCAAAACTGACATCCAAACTGCGCCTCACCAGCAATTAGGGGGCACCTCGCTGGTAAAACTCGCCTCACCGTCTGATAAGCACTAACCTACTGCTAATAGATTGACTAGGCAGTCATGGTACTTATAAAAACAATGAAACATATTTTTCAATGAGATGGAGACGTTAAAAAGAGTAGCAGCATTATGTCAGAAGGAAGACCTAGATAAAGCAGCGTAGAAAAGACAGTCAAAGCAGAAGTAAAATTAAGATGAGATAAATGCTAAGTAATGTGAAAAGGAAACAAACCAAATGATTAACCCCGGATCCCATGTAGCGTATGTAGTCAGGGTATGCATTTCTAGGTGCAGCAGTCACACTTCACTTTTAGACTTCCTCAGGTAATCCACATGACTCTAGAATTTTAGACAGCATAGGAAACGCCATTTGACAATAAAAGAAAAAATTGTTACAAGTGTTCGCTCACCACATTTCCACCGCGTTATTCATATTCTTGCCAAACTATGTTGAAAATGTTGGTGGTGCATGTAGATACAGGAGAAAAATTCTGTGTCGGCAGCAGATACAAAAGGCAATATTCTATGAGAAAGCGATGTATCCATCACTCGTTCTAGTAAAACTTTAGTTTATTAGGTCATCCTTAAAACATGGCAAATTAAAATAATCCCGGGAGGATGCTTAAGGCGTTTCAAACCACTAGGGTTCTTAAGCATAGCTATGATAAACTAAAATTTTACTACAACGAGTGCTGGATACATCGCTTTCTCATAGAATATAGGAAACTATACTTATTTACAAGGAAGAATCTCCATCAAACTGAGGAAAGAGAGAAAAAAATAAAGTGGATTCGGAGGACAGAATAAATAATACTATTATCAAATAAGAGCCCATGAACAAGTCTTCAGATCCAATCCATTTTTTTGCATTTTGTTATGTTGAGGCCTTGTGCTAAAATAAAATAAAATTCAAGTTTTTTTTCCCATCATTCTGCACTCAATACCCCATAATGACAAAGTGAAAACAGAAGGCTAGTAATCTTTGCTAATTTATTGAAAAGGAAATACTAAAATATGGCATTGACATAAGTATTCAGGCCCTTTACTAAGCACTTAGTTGTAGAACGTTTGGCAGCGATAACAGTCTCCAGTCTTCTTGGGTATGATGCCGCAGGGTTTGCAAGCCTGGATTTAGGGATTTTCAGACATTCTTCCCTGCAGATCCTCCCAAGCTCTGTCAAGTTGGATAGGGACCGTCGGTGGACAGCCATTTTAAGGTCTCTTCAGAGATGTTCGATTGGGTTCGAGTCAGGGCTCTGGCTGGGCCACTGAAGGACATCCACAGAGTTGTCCCTAAGTTACTCCTTTGTTATCTTGGCTGTGTGCTTTGAAGCATTGTCTTGTTGGCAGGTGAATCTTCGAACCAGTCTGAGGTCCAGAGCACCCTGGATCAGGTTTTCATCAAGAATATCTCTGAACTTTGCTCTATTCATCTTTTCCTCAACCCTGACTAGTGTCCCGTCGCTAAAAAACACCACCACAGCATGATGCTGCCACAACCATGCACTGTAGGGATGGTAATGGACAGGTAATGAGCAGTGCCTGGTTTCCTCCAGATATGACGCTTAGAATTGAGACCAAAAAGTTCAACCTTGGTTTCATCAGACCGCAGAATCTTGTTTCTCACACTCTGAGAGACCCTTAGGTTCTTTTTTGCAAACTCCAGGCAGACTTTCATGTTTCTTTTACTGAGGAGAGGCTTCTTTCTGGCCACTCTGCCCTAAAACCCAGATTGGTGGAGTGCTGCAGTGATGGTTGACCTTCTGAAAGCTTCTCCCATCTGCACACAGGATCTTTGGATCTCAGCCAGAGTTACCATTGGGTTCTTGGTCACCTCTCTTACCAAGGCCCTCCTCCCCCAATTACGTGGTTTGGTATGGCGACCAGCTCTAGGAAGAGTCCTGGTTGTTCCAAACTTCTTCCATTTAAGAAGTATGGAGGCCAGGGGCGTAACTAGGAAAGACTGGGCCCCATAGCAAACTCTTGACCAGGCCCCCCCCCCCGGGTGCCATAAGCAGCCCCCTTTATAAATAGTGCCCCCTGTAGAATGTGCCATACAGCCCCCCTGTAGACAGTGCTATATAGCCCCGCCTATAGACAGTGTCACATCCCATTTGTAGATAGCGCCCCCACCTCCCCTTGTAGATAGTGCCATACAGCCCCCTTGTAGATATTGCCTTAAAGCCCCCAGTGTATATAGCGCTATACAGCTCCCACTGTATATAGTGCCACACAGCCCCCCCCCCCTTAGTAGAAAGAGCAGCACAGCCCCCGTTTGTAGAAAGTTCCACACACAGACCCCTGTAGATTGCACCACACTGAGCCCCCTGCAGATAGAGCCACAGCTCTCCCCCTTGTAAATAGTGCCATACAGTTCCCCCATGTGTATAGTGCCACACAGCTCCCCCTTGTGTATAGTGCCACACAGCTCCCCCTTGTGTATAGTGCCACACAGCTCCCCCTTGTGTATAGTGCCACACAGCTCCCCCTTGTGTATAGTGCCACACAGCCCACCCTTTGTGTATAGTGCCACACAGCCACCCCCTTGTGTATAGTGTCACAAGGCAATAGCGCATCCGAGAAAGTTGTATCAGCCTGGGAGATGTCACTCAAACATGGAAAGGTGGGTTTGGAGGCAGGACTATGTGACTCTTCAGGATAGCGGCACTGCCCCATGACGTCTAATGAGTAATTAGCATATAGTGTGCGTCGTTTTAAAAGTGGATTTTAAGAATTTTGCTGCATCTGAAAAAAACATACAAGGGAATGTTTGGAAATATTGTCAGGTCATGTATTACCGCATGGTGGCGGTTCAAGGGGTTAAAACTACCTGATAGATTTCCATTAAATATACAATGAATTGAGAACAATTCCATCTGCCTTGCAATTTGTTATTATAAATATATCCTATATAAACTACAGATCCAGAACCAAGCTCTGACATATATACAGTACTACAACCAAGATCAGTACATAAATACAGCACTAGAACCAAGCTAAGTACACAGACAGAACCAAGCTCAGTACATAAACACAGCACTAGAACCAAGCTCTGTCATATATACAGCACCAGAACAAAGCTCAGTACATATGTACAGCACTAGAACCAAGCTCAGTACATATATACAGCACCAGAACCAACCTCAGTACATAAATACAGCACCAGAACCAACCTCAGTACATAAATACAGCACTACAACCAACCTCAGTACATAAATACAGCACCAGAACCAACCTCAGTACACAAATACATCCCCAGAACCAAGCTCAGTACATATATACACAAAACCAAAACCAATCTCATACATATATACAGCACCAGTACCAAGCTCAGTACTTACATACAGCATCAGAACCAAGATCAGTACATATATACAACACCAGGACAAATACAGCTCAATTTAGTGCAACCCCTGCCGTATAAGTTTGTACGGCGTAAAACTACAGCTCCCAGCATGGCCCGAAAAATGGTGAGGATATGCTGGGAGATGCTGTTTCAAAAAAAAAAAATCATATCATAATCATCTCGCTGCAGATCATACAGTGACTACAGTGCTGATTAGAGGCAGAATAAACATTTACATTAAGTGACTCAACAGTGACATCTCAGATTCTAGTTCTTTTCTTCTCCCTCTGGTCCAGACGTCTATGATGGATTTCTACCGGCCATGACCCATTTCTGCCGTTTTCCGCTCAGATGTCTGCAGCTTCTCACTTTTAAAACATTTTTGCACCTATAAACAAAGTTAAAATTCTCAACACCTCTTGCACCTCTAACTATAATAGCACCATACACTGTGTCCCTGATTATAATAGTACCATACACTGTCACACACGCACACCGTGCCCCCTGTAGATAGTGCCCACATAGCCACCGTGCTGCCCTACATATAGCTTCCCCTATAGGTAGTGATCCATGTATAGCCCACCTCTGTAGATAGTGCCCTACATATAGCCAGCCTGTTGCTAGTACCCCACAGGTAACCCATCGCTGTATATAGTGTCCCACATATAACCCACTCCTATAGAAAGTGCCCTAAAAATAGCTCCCCTATAGATAGTGCTCTACATATAGCCCACCCCTGTATAGTGTCTCACAAATAGCTCCCCCTGTATATAGTGCCCCACATATAGACCACACTGTAGATAGTGGCTGACATATAGACCCCCCTGTATATAGTGGCCCACATCACCACATATAGACCCCCCTGTAGATTGTGCCCCACATCCCCACATATAGATCCCCCCTGTATATAGTGGCCCACATATAGACGACCCCCCCTGTAGATAGAGCCCCCAGGATAGATAATGCCATTAACAGTTTTATGAGAGAAAAAAAACAAAAAAACTTTACATACTCACATGACCGCATTCCTGTTCGCTGGTGATGCAGATCTGCTCTCTTATGAGCAGGTCTGCAGGAGCTGAACGAGCATCGTCCAATGACGCTGATTGGCGGGGCAGAATGACTTGCCCTGTCAATCAGGGCCTTTCAAGCATGGAAGCGGCACAATTATGTCAACGCGCCGCTAGCCAATCAGCGTCATTGTAAAATGGTCGGGCATGTCCGGCCATTCAGCGCTAGTGCATGTATTTGGCTGTTAAAAGCACCGGGGCCCCCTCCGGTGCTAGCGACGCCTACATGCATGAGAGGGCCTTTGTCGCCCGGCCCATTCTTGTTGGAGGCTCGGCGGCGTGGGCCCCATAGTAGCTGTGCTACTGCTGTAGCAGCTATAACGGCTGCTAGCGGCGCCACTGGGCATATGGGGGGGGTCGTGTCGGCCGGCGGCACAGGCCCCCTCAAGCCGAGGGCCCCGTGGTAGTTACGCCACTGATGGAGGCGACCGTGCTATTTGGAACTTTCAGTGCAGCAGAAATTTTGTTGTACCCTTCTCCAGATCTGTGCCTCCACACAATCCTGTCTCTGAGCTATACAGGCAGTTCCTTCCTCCTCATGACTTGGTTTTTGCTCTGATATGACTTGTCAGCTGTGAGACCTTATATAGACAGGGGTGAGTCTTTCCAAATCATGTCCAATAAAAAATTAATTTCCCACTGGTGGACTCCAATCAAGGTGTAGAAACATTTCAAAGAAGATCTAGAGAAATGAGAAGCAGCCAGAGCTAAATTTCAAGTGTCATAGCAAAGGGTCTGAATACTTATGTCCACACAAAATTTGAGTTTTTTATTTTTAATAAATTTGCGAAAATTTCTAAAATTCCGTTTTCACTTTGTCATTATGGGGTACTGAGTGCAGAATGATGGGGAAAACTTGATTTTTCTCTTTTGTTTTAGCAATAAGCCTCAACATAACAAAATGTGAAAAAAGTTAAAGGGTCTGAAGACTTTTCGAATGCACTGTACATACACAATACATGCACAGTACATATTTTTGTAATATTCCATGTTGATCAATAAACATATTATTATTTGGATAGTTTTCTTGACTTAAATTATTGTATAGAATAAAATAGAATTGATGAGGGCTTCTTTTTATAAGCCCTTTTCTGCTTTTAACTACAAACACCCCACTCACATATAGCCAAATTTTAGAGGTTAGGGTTAAAACTACAAGCCCCACCACACCCATGGCCTTAGCTAACCCTGGTGAACAGTCACTCTAAATATTATGTAGAGGATAAGGAACATAAACATCATAGTATATTGTGCTGTAGAGAGGCTGAGCATGACACACATAACTAATATGAAATGTGAATGGACACAATATACTGCCTTGGACAGAAATACATTGTTAATAGGTCTCTGTAGCCTCATCATTTGGTAAGACTGCTTATATATAACCATCTGTTCTGGTGACACTATTTAATATTTTTATCAAAGCTTTACCTTCTATTAGGCTAATAGAAGTAACCTAGCATAAAAAGATGTTTAGCTTGAGAAATATTCATAAAAATGACTATCGTTTACAGTAACTAAGGGCTCATGCACACTGGCACAAAGTTTGTACTGCTCCTTTCATACGGAGCTGTATAGCCTCTGTGCACGGTCATACAGGCGGCATCGAAATCCATGTGTACAGAGATATTCTCCCCTAGGAGCATTGCATTTAGCAAAAAAAAATTTTTGTACAGAGCCAGACAGAAAAAAACAAGGTATGCCTCCGTATGAAATTCGAAGCATACGGACGCACATTGAAGGACTCATGCACCTCTTTGGAAGCTTTATTATGGCTCTGAACAAAATTGTGCTGTTATATGGCTGTGTGCATAATCCTTAAGACGGTCACATATCCAATTTTTATGATATTGCCAAATGTAACACACAGTTGCAGTCAAATATTTGGTCTCCCTAGGATACATCCTATGCATGTCCACGCCTGATGGATACTGCTGACGAGTTGCTCTGTTGTCTTTATACTGTACCTTTTGACATACTCGTATATGTGTAATGCTGTTGTGCAGCCAGTAAGTTTGATAGTAAAAGACCTCTATATCAGCACTAAAAATGACATAGATTTATTAGCAACTATTGGTGGAAAGGTGTCTAAGTAAATTTGGCCATACATTAGGGCATTCAGGCGGCCATTTACTGAACAACTTGTCATACATAGTCAGTCTGTGAATGGCACAACGCCATAAGTTATCTTGATCTGGTCTGGGCTTCCATTTATAAGATGCGATCTGTTGTTTGGCATCATCAGCTTACCAATGATCGCACCCAACAAACAACTGAATCCAACACAGCAGATCAACTTTTCCATAGCTACCTGCCTTCAGGTGACATCTGTCATGATAGTTCATGTCACGGAAAAGAGCTGACAGTTGGCAGAAAATGGTCTTAATTTGCCTTTTTGGCCATCCAAAACCTCTAGTGTATACACAAGTGTTCGGTAACTGCTCATTGCAGTGGATTTAGACGCTAAAAGAGTGATCTCTTGTTCTCTATTCCATACATATTTATAAAAAGACTGTCCAAAAAGGAAAACCTCTTTTAGGCTATGTTCACACGGAGTATTTTGGGGGAGGAATATCTGCCTCAAAATTCCGTTTGGAACTTTGAGGCAGATATTCCTCTCCCTGCACGCCAATTTTCGCGGCAATTATCGCGCCGTTTTTTGCCCGCGGCCATTGAGCGCCGCGGGCATAAAACAGCAAAAAATACGCTTTCTCCTGCCTCCCATTGAAGTCAATGGGAGGTCAGAGGCGGAAGCGCCCGAAGATCGGGCATGTCGCTTCTTTTTCCCGCGAGGCAGTTTTACTGCTCGCGGGAAGAAGACACCGACGCCTCCCATTGAAATCAATGGGAGGCGTTCTCGGGCCGTTTCTGCCGAGTTTTGCGACGCGGTTTCCGCGTCAAAAAACTCGGCAAAATACCCCGTGTGAACATAGCCTTAGGCCTCTTTCACACGACAGTATTTTGGTCCGTATATATGAAAGCCAAAACTAGAAGTGGAAACTACGCAGAGAAAAAGCATAATTGAAAGATTTGTACCTCTCCTGTGTTTTAGACCCTGGTCTTGGCTTACAAATACTGAAGCAAAATACTGACCAAAATACTGTTGTGTGAAAGTGGCCTAAATAATAAAAAAAACTCCCCAAAAATGGCGGGAAAAATGCAAGCGAAACACAGAGTCTTTCCTGTGTTATTTATTGGCTGTGTGACAATGATGTGGATCTCACAGCCAAAAACACGTCTATCTTTACTGGAGTTTAACCTGCACCGTATTTCTATCATCTCTGCATTACATAGCTATTAAAAAAAAAGTGTCGGGAAAAAAAAGCTGCTGAGATTACAATATATTAAATATAAATTCCTGCAATACTCTAATATTCATAGCTCATTATTACTTTATTATCAAATCCTATGAAACAAATGTACAACAAAAATGACAAGGAAAGGACAGTTCCTGGATGTTGCAGGATTCATTCACCTAAATCATGGGATTATCCTGGGATATAAATCTTCTTATTAAGCATTAATATTGCATCACAGAATCTGCAGTAAATGGTTCCCTGTGGGAACATTTCGAATCAAAAAGGTCTTAATTCTTCAGTATACTTGAGGAATCCAGAATATATTTGAAAGTACAAACATCTCTCCATGTGATCACTTATTAGAAATGGACACAACAAAAGTCCTATTTGCACAATTAATGCCTATATATGTTTTATTTAGTCACAAGCCTATGAATCGCTTATCCCAATCATTAGTAAACAGGGCACTGAAACAATTGTGCTGCAAATGCTAAGAAAGCATGACATGGCACAATGCAGTTCTCCACCCTTAGTAGCTTACAGTTTGTTGTTCTAACTCATGATTCTTCATATAATGTTTTCCCTCATTTAAATATTGCAATAAATAAAATAAAATAAAAAAAAAGAGGTTATACAGTTCAATTTATGCTCAGAAATGTTAAATCTGATTTATGCTCAGAAATTTAGAATTATAATGACTTTGACCCGAACGCTCCGTAGGGTAGTGATCTTTATAGTCTGGAAATAGGCACCAGACTACACAGAGCTGTAACTTAGTTAAACCTGTAATATGAAGGAAGAGGAAAGAATGGAGTCACTGGGAATTCTCTCCTTTGTGGAAGGGTACCTGGCATTAAATTGCTTCCCCTACTTTCTGTGACACTGTTAAAGCAGCTGCAGATTTATACAGCTCCGATTGATTTCAATACTAGCGGTATAAATCCAATTGCTGATATCTCCATCTAGTGGTGGCTGCATGTAGGCAGAATTATAAAATTTATCAAGTCAGAATAAAAACAATTCCAATATACAAATTTATTATGAAATGAATCAACACAAATTTTTTTACCTAAAAACTGAATGGTGGTCATAAAATTTAATAAAGAAGTAGTTAATTTGGCAGAGCTCTCAAAAGGGGAGTGAAGTCTATTTAGAGTTTGCTATGACTTCTGTGTATGCCTGGCTCAGAGCAGGTAGCTTACGGGGTGGATTTCAGTTTATGTGACCCCCTTTCTACCTCCCATCATAAAAAACAAACCCATACTTAAAGTAGACTTGTTAGAAGAACAAGGTTATTACAGACCCCAATTCTCCTGGAGGAGAGCAATTTGTCTTGATTATATTGCTCTCCCTTGTGCTGGCAGTTGTCTCCTCTGCATAGACACACAGGTTAGCAAATGTTTGTGGTCATGCATACTATAGTCGGTACATTTCAGTAGGTGCAACAGGTACATTTCAAGGGGAATGGCGCTCTGTAGAAACCCCATTCCTTTGTGTACAAGACCTAATGTGCAAATCAAAGGAAATAATATAGGGGATCATAAGTGACCAGAGTTTGAGTTTTTATTAGAACAGAAGGCCTGACAGATCATGCTGCTTTTCACTTTAACCCCTTCCCGCATTTTCACGTACATGTACGGCTGGTTAGCGCATTCCGACGTGCATGTACGTGATGCAGTTAAGCAGTCACAGCGCCGTGGGACGAGGTGACAGTTCACTGCAAATTGCTGTCCGAGACAGCTTAGTAAAAATACTAAAAAAAAACAATATATATATATATATAAAAAAAACTATAAAAAAAGTTTGTTAGTGAGCGACAGAGATAGTAAATTAGTTAGGGATTGTATCAGACTAGCTTGTTAGAGTGTACGAGTGTAAGGTTAGGTACTGTCAGGGCTAGTTAAAAATAATTTAGCATTAGGGTATTAGGTAGGGCTAATTAGGATTAGAGGTTCAGGGAGTTAAAAACTACGTTATTACAATGACAAAGTGGGTGTTCACTGCTGAAGAGGCGTACGCCTTATTCTGTGCAGAGTCAGAATCTGACAGTGGAGATGAGGTGACATTTTTTATGTCGTCATCCTCAAGTGACACATCTAATGATGAACCACTCCCCCCCCCCCCCCGTAGACTTTCTAGGGCTAGTGCGCGAGCACAACCAAATTCAGATGCCCCTGCGTGGATTGCCCCTGATAATTATATGCCCCAGGTGCCTGAATTTACAGCCACCCCAGGCACCAACTTGGACACTACTGGATTTAGAGAGATAGATTTTTTTTAATTATTTTTCTCTGATGAATTCATTTGTCTTATGGTACAGCAAACAAATATTTATGCGGCACAATTTATTGCCCGCAATCCCAACAGTTATTATGCCAGGCCCCAAAACTGGACCCCTACCAATGTAAATTAAATACAGAAATTTTGGAGCCTACTACTTAACATGGGCATTACAAAAAAGACCACTATTCGCTCCTATTGGAGCACTGATATGCTACACCATTGCCCACTTTACCGCCTCATCATGCCTAGGGCTCGTTTCGAGATCCTGCTACGCTTCCTGCATTACAACAACAATGAGGAATGCCCACCCACAAATGCCCACATTTTTTACAGACTGTTTAAAATTAGACCTGTAGAGAACCACTACAATTCAAAATTTAAAGAGATTTCAGTGGACGAATCCTTGGTGCATTTCAAGGGCAGGCTACATTTCCACCAGTATCTGCCCAACAAAAGGTCTAGGTATGGCGTGAAGCTGTATAAAGTGTGTGAAAGCGTGTCTGGATACACTTTTAAATTCAGAATCTATGAGGGAAAAGATTCTGCACTAGAGCCCCCAGACTGTCCCCCTGTCCTAGGAATACATGGGAAGATAGTATGGGATTTGCTGCACCCCTTACTGGATCAGGAAAACCATCTATATATTGACAACTTTTATAATAGTGTCCCCCTTTTGAAGTGCCTTGCTGCTAGAGGAACCGAAGCATGCGGCACAATTAGGAGAAACCAAAAGGGTCTCCCCAAGGACTTTGTAGATCATACAGTGCACCGAGGGGAAAGCAGGGCTGTTTGCAGTGACAATTTGCTGCTGGTCAAATACAAGGACAAGCGTAATGTCCTTGTATTGACCACTCTCCATGCAGACCGATCCAGCCCTGTCCCAGTGCGAGGAACCACAGAGCAGACCATTAAGCCTGTGTGTATCCAGGACTACAACCAGTTCATGGGACGGGTGGATCTTTCAGACCAGGTTCTGCAACCCTACAATGCCCTCAGAAAATCAAGAACCTGGTGTAAAAAATTGGCCGCTTACCTGACACAAGTGGCACTATATAATTCCATTGTTCTGTATAAAAGTGCAGGCCATAGGGGGACTTTTCTGGATTTTCAAGGAAAAATTATTAAAACTTTGATTTTTGGAGACCAGGAAGGGGAGAGCGGCAGTGGAAGCAGCAGGGCTTCTGGAATAGTGGGCTCACTTCCCCCCCACTGAAAAGAAAAGGAGGCACCAAAGAAGGTGTCGAGTGTGCTCGATGAGGGGCATTAGGAAAGACACCACTCACTACTGTGAGACCTGCCCCTCTAAACCGGGCCTCTGCATTGGAGAGTGCTTTCGAATATACCACACCTCTGTTGATTTTAATTAAGTCCCTTTCCTGCCTTCTCCCATCGCCTGGGTATTTACTTTCTAAAATTTATTTTATTTCCCATTTTGTCCTAGTTGACATTTAAAAAAACAAAAAACTACCAATTAAAACTAAAAATTCCCATTATACCCCTAGATGAATACCTTGAAAGTTTCAATTTTATTCAAGGAACTGCACATAATCGTAAAAACTATGCAGCGCACTTGCGCTGCTAACTACCACTGCAGAGAGAAGGTGCAGGCAGAACAATTCGGGGCGGGCTTAGCCGGGATAGGGAAAGTTACCTCTCTACATAAATGTGCTCCAAATTGAAGGCTAAAGGACCTTTGATGATGTCGTGCCCATGTGACCCCCGCCCACCAATCAGGTCTGTCTATCACAGTGAAGGAGCAGAATATCTGCAGGGAAGAAGGCCCGCCCACCAGTCAAGTTTTTACACAGAGCTCCAGGCTGGTGAGTGCTTTTCCAAACCCCCATCCCTTCATCACTCACTCACTCCCTCCATCTCTTCATCCCTCCCTTCGTTCCTCCATAACTCACTCTCTCTCTTCATCACTGCTGTGTGTGTAACGCTATCTACAGGGGCTGTGTGTGTGTGTGTCTGGTGCTATCTACAGGGGGCTGTGTGTGTAACGCTATATACAGGGGGCTGTGTGTGTGACGCTATATACAGGGGGCTGTGTGTGACGCTATATACAGTGGGCTGTGTGTGTGACGCTATATACAGGGGGCTGTGTGTGTAACGCTATATACAGGGGGATGTGTGTGTAACGCTATATACAGGGGGCTGTGTGTGACGCTATATACAGTGGGCTGTGTGTGTGACGCTATATACAGGGGGCTGTGTGTGTAACGCTATATACAGGGGGATGTGTGTGTAACGCTATATACAGGGGGATGTGTGTTACGCGTGATGCTATATACAGGGGGATGTATGTGACGCTATATACAGGGGGATGTGTGTGTGTGACGCTATATACAGGGGCTGTGTGTGTGTGTGACGCTATCTACAGGGGTGGCTGTGTGTGTGACGCTATCTACAGGGGTGGCTGTGTGTGTAACGCTATATACAGGGGGCTGTGTGTGTGACGCTATATACAGGGGGCTGTGTGTGTAACGCTATATACAGGGGGATGTGTGTGTAACGCTATATACAGGGGGCTGTGTGTGACGCTATATACAGTGGGCTGTGTGTGTGACGCTATATACAGGGGGCTGTGTGTGTAACGCTATATACAGGGGGATGTGTGTGTAACGCTATATACAGGGGGATGTGTGTTACGCGTGATGCTATATACAGGGGGATGTATGTGACGCTATATACAGGGGGCTGTGTGTGTGACCCTATATACAGGGGGATGTGTGTGTGACGCTATATACAGGGGGATGTGTGTGTGACGCAATATACAGGGCGATGTGTGCGTGACGCTATATACAGGGGATGTGTGTGTGACGCTATCTACAGGGGGGGCTGTGTGTGTGACGCTATATACAGGGGGCTGTGTGTGTGACGCTATATACAGGGGCCTTTGTGCACGTGGTGCTTTACCATACAGTGTTTGACAAAATTATATTCAGGGGCGCAGTGTTTGGTGCTATTATATTTAGAGGCACAGTCTGTGGCACCATGATCATTTTGTTTTCGTTTATAGGTGTAGAAATGTTGGAAAAGTGAGCAACAGTAGACATCTAAGTGGCAAATTCTGCAGAAATGGGTCATGGCCGGGAGAAGTCGTCATGAAGTCTGGACCGGATGGAGAAGAAAAGAGGAAAAAAGTTACCAGAATTTGAGACGTCGTCACCTGTGAGTCACTAGATTTATAGAGAATCTGTCACCTCTCCTGACATGTTTATTATAGGAAATCCTTGTGTTTCACTAAAAGTCTTTGTGCAGTCCAGGACTGATAGACAAATGTGTGTTACCATTCCCCTTGTTAGGAGGATGTGTCCCTGCACAGTGTGATACTGTCAGCGATGGTTGGAGAATGTCAGTATGTAGGGACACAGCCCTTTGACAAGGGGAATCGTAACACCCATTTGTTAATGCTTGCTCAAAAAGGTAGTGTTACGGCTCGGCGGGGGAGAAGGGGGGCCCAAGTTTGGGTAACAGCCCAGGGCCTATAGTCTACTTAATCCGCCACTGTCAATACACCATGCGCTTTATTACAGTTTTATTCAGGTTTTTACTGGATCTCTTACACCCGACAATACTTCTGGCAATACTGACATTATTTTGGGGATTAGTGATCCTTTACTGTTCCTATAGATGGTTTTGGACACTGTCCCTGTATATATTCTGTAGGTGATTGGTTGTTGTACGCATAGCGGTTCCTACCTTGCTGGGCAGGTGTCTGTTATGGTGTACCGTGTCGCTTGGCACGTTCGTCCCTTATATAGGGATTGATGAGGCTAAAGAGACGTTGTATGACCAGTCACTATAAAAAAATAAGATGTCATCATAGCCCTACAGGTGTTTTTTATCTCGTGAACAAACTCGAGTTTGCCACATAGTTGGATATGTTTTCCTCCATTTTTTTTTATAAATATATTGCCGTTCACTCCAGAACAGTTGATTTTCCCCACTATAATTTATTATATATCAGACTAGAATGCTTTTCACAACGGCATCAGAATGACACAAATGTAGGACAATTGCTTTGTTAGCAAGACATAGTCAAACAGGCGAATGCATGTTTCAGGACATGCCTCCTTTATGAGAACATAGTGGTCAGCATGCTGACTATACTCCTGAATAGTTTAAGGTGTGTAGTTTTAAGAACGGGTCATTTCTTGTTGGTTTCTATCGTTCTGTCAGTTTAAAGCCTCTCCAAATGTGCATTGGGCCCTAAAACATTTTCAAGCAAAATTGGTGCCCTGAAAGCTACCAGGTTCTCTGTTCCTTTTGGCCCCTGCCGTGTGTCCAGGCAGCACATTAGGGCCACAATGGGGGTATTTTTTAACACAGGAGAAACGGGGTGATAGATTTTGTGGTGTGTTTCTTCATTCTCATGTTCGCTTTACAAATGAATCGATCTTTTTTCACCTGCTATGCATTACATTTAGCAAAAAACTGTGGTGTCAAAATACTTACTATACCCCTAGATAAATTCCTTAAGGGGTCTAGTTCTCTAAATGGGTCGTTTATGGGGAGTTTCTATCGTTCTGGCAGCTCAAAGCTTCTCCAAATGTACAGTGGGGCCTAAAACATTTTCAAGCAAAATATGAGTCCTGAAAGTCTCTGGGTGCTCCCTTCCTTTTGGGCCCTGCCGTGTGTCCAGGCAACGCATTAGGGCCACAATGTGGCTATTTTTGAAAACAGGAGAAACAGGGTGATAGATTTTGTGGTGTGTTTCTTCATTTTCATGTTCGCTTTACAAAGAAATCGGTCTTTAAACTGATACTTTTATGAAAAAAGTGAATTTTTTTTTCACCTGCTATGTATTAAATTTAGCAAAAAACTGTGGGATGAAAATAATTACTATACCCCTAGATAAATACCTTAAGGGGTCTAGTTTTCTAAATGTGGTCATTTGTGGGGGTTTCCATCATTCTGAGACCTATGAGCCTCTGAAAACCTGGCTTGGTGCAGGAAAACAAAATGTACTTCAAAATTTACAAAATTATTATTCAATTTGTAAGTCCTCTAAATTGCTGAAAATTTATTTTATTTTTTCAAAAGTGCTGCCAAAATAGAGTAAAGAGATGGAAATACATATTTAATTAAAATATTGTACAGTATGTGTGTACATATGTGACATATTGCAGTTAAAAATAGGGAAAAATTTTAATTTTTACAAAATTTCTTCAATTTTTCTATTTTTTAATTAATTTTCCCAAATCGTATCAGTCTACTCTTACCACTAAAATAAAATACAACATGTGACGAAAAAACAATGTCAGAATTACTTGGATATTCAAAACTTTCGCAGAGTTATTCTCCGATAAAGTCAGACATACCAGATTTGACAAATCTGGCTTGGTCATTAAGGTTCAAACTAGCTTGGTCATTAAGGGGTTAAACAGGATAATGTCTCCAGATTTCACATTACAAACTGCATATATTATTAAATAAATCTCTTAGACCTGATGAAACTGGTGTCCTTACTATGAAAATCCATGTAAGTACGGCTGTATAATCCTTTCTTAACTGATAAGAGCTTGTCAGCTCTAGGCGGGTGGAGATTGAGATGATGCCATGCATATACTTGGTCTCTTAAAATGCTCATTTTAATATCAGACAGGAAAACTTTGAAAAACTGTTTTACAGCCATACTTTTGTGTGTTTTTTCATCAGGTCTAAGAGATGTATTTAATAATGTATGTAGTTTGTATTGTGAAATCTAGTGACAGATCAGCTTTAACCTCTTGCCGACATAGGGCGAGAATGCTCGTCCTGAACGGCGGGTACTTGGCGCACCAGGACGAGTATTCTCGTCCTGTGTGACAGCCAGTGTCCGCGCGCCATGATGAGCGGGGTAACAGCTGTAATACACAGCCACAGCCTTACTCTATCGGCGGAGAGAAGAGAAACCTCTTCTCTCCGCAGTTAACCCCTTGAATGCCGCAATCAAAGCTGATCGCGGAACTCAAAGCTATAGTGAGAAGGGGGTTTCCCGTTTGATTGCGTCACAAAAAATTACTGTGACACGATCGATGGCTATACCTGGTAAGGGCAGACAGTCCAGGGTCCATTGAAGGACCCCAGGGCTGTCTGACCATATTCCCTGTTGTTAGGGCATACTGAGGTATGCCCTAACAACTGCCTGTGTACAATCCGTACACAGGCTAATGTGCTGGCATATAGATATATGCCAGTACATTAAAGTTCAAAATAAAAATCTAAATGAAAAATCCCTCTATGGGATTAAAAAAAAAAGTTAAATGAATAAAAAAAAAAGTTTTGTTAAATTAAAAAAAACAATAGTTAAAAAAAATACACAGAAATAGAATTTTTTTACAATAAATAAACTATTCAAAATATAAGTCCCAAAACATTAAATAATAGACACATATTTGGTCTCACCACGTCCGTAACAACCTGTACAATAAATATATAACGTTATTTATGATGATCAGTGTATGGTGTAAAAAAAAATAAAGAAAACTGCAACGGAACTGCTATTTTTTTCTACATTTTTACCAAAATAAAAATTTATAGAAATTAAACGATAATGTAAATGTACCAAAAAATTGTACCTAGATTAAGTACAACTCGTCCCGCAAAAAACAAAGTCTCATACAGCTACGTCGGACAAAAAATGAAGAAGTTATGAGCGCCGGGATGCAAACAGGGAAATATAAAAAAATTGTTCGGTCCTCAAGGCCAAAATTGGACGTGTCCTTAAAGAGGCTCTGTCACCAGATTATAAATGCCCTATCTCCTACATAATCTGATTGGCGCTGTAATGTAGATAACAGCAGTGGTTTTTATTTTGAAAAACAATCATTTTTGAGCAAGTTATGAGCTAGTTTAGATTTATGCTAATGAGTTTCTCAATGGACAACTGGACGTGTTTTTACTTTTTACCAACTGGGTGTTGTACAGAGGAGTGTATGATGCTGACCAATCAGTGACCAATCAGTGTCCTACACTTCTCATTGTTCCAGCCCAGCATGATCCACAGCACAGTGTGATTGTGCAGTGAAAGAAGTAAACACGCCCAGTTGCTAAAAACACAATACATGCCCAGTTGGAAATAAGAGAAAACACTCCCAGTTGTCCATTAGAAAGGCTCATTTGCATAAATATAAAATTGCTCACAACTTAGCATTAATGATAGTTTTAAAAAAAAAAACGTTACTGTTATCTACATTGCAGCGCCGATCACATGCAATAGGAGATAGGGATTTGATAATCTGGTGACAGAGCCTCTTTAAAGAGGCTCTGTCACCACATTATAAGTGCCCTATCTCCTACATAATGAGATCGGCACTGGAATGTAGGTAACAACAGTGGTTTTTATTTAGAAAAACAATCTATTTTCACCAAGTTATGAGCGATTTTAGCTTTATGCTAATTACTTTTTTAATGCCCAACTGGGCGTGTTCTTACTTTTGACCAAGTGGGTGTGGTTGGGAGAAGTGTATGATGCTGACCAGTCAGCGTCATACACTTCTCTCCATTCATTTATTCAGCACACAGTGATCTTGAGTTGTTCACAATGTGTTGTCACATACACACACATTAACGTTACTGAAGTGTCTTGACAGTGAATAGACATCACCTCCAGCCAGGACGGGATGTCTATTCACAATCCCGACACTTCGGTTACGTTTGTGTGGGACTTATAGCACAGCAAGCGTGGTCTCGCTGTAAGCTGTCATTTACAGCGTGATCTCACGAGATTACGCTTGCTGTGCTGTAAGTCCCACACAAACATTACCGAAGTGTCAGGATTGTGAATAGACATCCCGACCTGGCTGGAGGTGATGTTTATTCACTCTAAAGACACTTCAGTAACATTAGTGTGTGTATGTGATTGCACATAGTGAACAACGCAAGATAACTATGTGCTGATTACATGAATGGAGAGAAGTGTATGGCGCTGATTTGTCACTCATTGGTCAGCGTCATACACTCCTCTGTACAATGCCCAGTTGGTCAAAAGTAAAAACACGCCCAGTTGGGCATTAAGAAAGGCATTAGCATAAAGCTAAAATCGCTCATAACTTGGTGAAAATAGATTGTTTTTCTAAATAAAAAGCACTGCTGTCACCTACATTATAGCGCTCATCTCCTTATGTAGGAGATAGGCCACTTATAATGTGGTGACAGAGCCTCTTTAAGGGGTTAACAGTGATCCCAACATTTGTTGTACTCCTGATTGTGAGAAAGCCAACCCTAGAGTTATTGATGCTTGAGGGGTCCCACAATTTGTTATTTTTATTTATCTCTTAAGTTAGTTGAACATAATTATATATATGGCAACAAAATCTGTGAAAATATGAATGAAGCCTTTATCTGCTTTGAGTTTTTTTATTTGTTTGTACACTAGATCTTATTGTGGTCACTTCTGAATTTTCCCAAAATTACCATAAATTCTTAAAATGCGTCACTGTTGTGGTTGTGAAACATCCTGTTTGAACCTAGACAACATTTTAACTCCTGGCATGTTTTTGTTTGTAACACCCAGTCTGAGCATTATGTGTAGAAATTGTGCTATGATTCTATGATTATACTGGTGGTTATAGAAGCAAATTCTACACAACAGAATTTTTAATGTGGTTGGTATTGTGCAAGCTCTTAGTATCATTGGTGTTTTTCAGTCAAGGCTGACATCAATATGTCTTGTTAAACGTAATAACACTTCCGATATATAACAAACATTTCAAGATATACTGATGAATCACAAACTGTATCATGTGCATATTATTCTATTTCAATGCTGTGTTTATTAATTCATTGATTGGTTTATTGATTGAGCCCTTCCTCCTGCCCCTAATTCTTACTAACATACAGTCCTGGCCAAAAGAGACTGACTTTTGAGACTGACACAAATTTTGGTTTTCACAAAGTTTTCTTCTTCAGTTTTATAGTGGCAATTTTGCATCAACTCTAGATTGTTAGGAAGAGTGATCAGATGAATTGCAATGAATTGCAAAGTCATTGCTTGCTAAGAAAATTAACTCGATCACAAAAAACCCATTTCCACTGCATTTCAGCCCTGCCACAAAATGACCTGCTAACCTAATTTCAGTGATCTTCTCATTAGCTCAGGCGAAAGTGTTAATCAGGACAAGGCAGCTGATATCACTGTCATGATCATGGAATTATAACAGCGAACTGGTTGCTTGAAAAGGGGGATGGTGCTTTAGATCATTTTCTTCTTCTGTTAACCATGGTTACCTCCAAGGAATCACGTACAGTCATAATTTCTTTGCATTAAAAGGGCTTTACAGGCAAGAACATTGCTGCTTGTAAGATTGCCCCTAAATCAACCATTTATCAGATCATAAAGAACTTCAAATAGAGAGGTTCAATTGCTGTGAGGAAGACTTCAGGGCACCCAAGAAAGTCCAGCAAGTGCCAGGAACGTCTCCTAAAGAGGATTCATCTACAGGATGAGTTCAACACCAGCGTAAAGCTCTCTCAGAAATGGCAGCGGGCAGGTGTCAGTGCATCTTCACGCACAGTGAGGCGAAGGCTTTTGGAGGCTGGCCTGGTGTCAAGAAGGGCAACAAAGGACAGACTGACATTCTGCAGGAAGTACAGGGATTGGACAGCAGAGGACTTGTTAGGGATCTGCCAGGTACTTCATCTAGCTACACTCCTGGGATTAATCAATCCACACCTGAGGCCAGACCTGTTCGACTGACACCTTCTCCCACCAACCAGGGTGGCAGGCTCAGGAGTGGGAGAGCCTATCGCGGCCTGGTCTCTCGGAGTTAGCTCCGCCCCTTGCCCTTTATTACCTGCCCTGTGCTCTCCCTCAGTGCTTGTAATTCTTTTGGATTCCTGGCCCCACTGCTGCTTGCTCCAGCCTGCTTCTGCCGTGCTTCTGCCTTGCTGCAGTTCTGCTTGACCTGCTTTGCTTGCCCTGGCTTGCTTCTGTCTCCGTGTCCGCTCGGGTGTACTCACTTCGTCCTGGTCCTGACTGTTCGTTCGCCGCCCCGTTTCCTCGTGGCGTTCCGTGGCTACTGCCCCTTCCCTTGCGTGTTCCCTGTTTGTCTTCCTGTGCACTTAGCCAGCGTAGGGACCGCCGCCCAGTTGTACCTCGTCGCCTAGGGCGGGTCGTTGCAAGTAGGCAGGGACAGGGCGGTGGGTAGATTAGGGCTCACTTTCCCTTCACCTCCTTCCTGCCATTACATAATTACAAGCCCTTACCTAGTCTACCATTTCTCCTACGCTGACGCTTTCATGGACCCCCTTGAGACCCTGACCCAGCAGATGCAGGGCCTCTCCCTACAGGTCCAGGCCCTGGCCCAAAGGGTCAATCAGGGTGACGCTGCTTTAGTAGTACCCCTCACCTCACCTCTAGAACCCGACCTCAAGTTACCTGACCGGTTTTCAGGGGACCGTAAGACGTTTCTCTCCTTCCGGGAGAGTTGCAGACTGTATTTCCGCCTAAAGCCCCACTCCTCAGGTTCCGAGAACCAGCGGGTGGGTATCATCATATCCCGACTCCAGGAAGGGCCCCAAGAGTGGGCCTTCTCCTTGGCTCCTGACGCCCCTGAACTTTCCTCTGTTGATCGTTTTTTCTCTGCCCTCGGACTCATTTACGACGAGACTGACAGGACTGCTTTAGCCGAGAGTCAGCTGGTGACCTTACGTCAGGGTAGAAGACCGGTTGAGGAATACTGTTCTGATTTTAGGAAGTGGTGCGTAGCTTCTCAGTGGAACGATCCGGCCCTAAGGTGCCAGTTTAGGTTAGGATTATCTGACGCCCTGAAGGATCTGCTGGTTAGCTACCCCTCGCCTGACTCCCTTGACCAGGTTATGGCCCTAGCAGTACGACTTGACCGACGTCTCAGGGAACGTCAGCTAGAACGCTTCAGTGTGCTCCCCTCTGACTTTTCTGCGATTCCCCCCGAGGTCCCGTCTCCTCGCCCCTCCACGGAGGACTCGGAGGTACCTATGCAACTCGGGGCCTCCATGTCCCCTCGACAACGTAGGGAGTTTCGCAGAATGAATGGTCTCTGCTTCTACTGTGGGGACGACAAGCATCTACTGAACACCTGTCCCAGGCGCAAGAATAAGAAGCCGGAAAACTTCCGCGCCTAAGTGATCATCGGGGAGGTCACTTGGGCGCACAGGTATTTCCCGTTAATGTGAAACGCAATAAAATTTTGCTTCCCTTTCAGGTCTCGTTTGCTGGCCGGTCTGCCACGGGCAGTGCTTTCGTGGATTCTGGCTCATCTGCTAATATCATGTCTGTGGAATTTGCTATGTCTCTAAAGATGCCTTGTATTGATTTACCTTATCCTATCCCTGTAGTAGGAATCGACTCAACACCCCTTGCTAATGGTTATTTTACTCAGCATACTCCTGTTTTTGAACTCCTGGTTGGCTCCATGCATTTGGAGCAGTGCTCTGTACTGGTGATGCAGGGATTATCGTCTGATCTGGTTTTAGGCCTTCCCTGGTTGCAGTTGCATAATCCCACATTTGATTGGAATACTGGGGATCTCACCAAATGGGGTAATGAATGTCTGATGTCATGTCTTTCTGTTAACTCTATTTCTCCCCGGGAGGAGGTAAACACACTTCCTGAGTTTGTTCAGGACTTCGCCGATGTGTTTTCTAAGGAGGCCTCCGAGGTGTTGCCCCCCCATAGAGATTACGATTGCGCTATCGATTTGGTGCCTGGTGCCAAGCTTCCTAAGGGTAGGATATTTAATCTTTCATGTCCTGAACGTGAAGCGATGAGGGTGTATATCCAAGAATGCCTGGCCAAGGGTTTCATTCGCCCCTCGACTTCTCCTGTAGGTGCTGGCTTCTTCTTCGTGGGGAAGAAGGATGGTGGTCTTAGGCCGTGCATTGATTATCGTAACCTGAATAAGGTCACCGTAAGGAACCAGTACCCACTTCCTTTGATTCCGGATCTTTTTAATCAGGTTCAGGGAGCCCAATGGTTTTCTAAGTTCGATCTACGGGGGGCATATAACCTTATCCGCATCAAAGAGGGGGATGAGTGGAAAACTGCGTTCAACACACCCGAGGGTCATTTCGAATACCTGGTCATGCCCTTTGGGTTGTGTAATGCCCCTGCTGTCTTCCAGAATTTTATTAATGAAATCCTGAGAGAGTACCTGGGTAATTTTCTTGTTGTGTACCTTGATGACATACTGGTGTTTTCCAAGGACTGGTCCTCCCACGTGGAGCATGTCAGGAAGGTGCTCCAGGTCCTTCGGGAGAATAATCTGTTTGCTAAGACTGAAAAATGTGTCTTTGGGGTACAGGAGATACCATTTTTAGGGCAAATCCTCACTCCTCATGAATTCCGCATGGACCCTGCCAAGGTTCAAGCTGTGGCGGAATGGGTCCAACCTGCCTCCCTTAAGGCGTTACAGTGTTTTTTAGGGTTCGCCAACTATTACAGGAGATTTATTGCCAACTTCTCGGTCGTCGCTAAGCCTCTTACGGACCTTACCCGCAAGGGTGCCGATGTCCTCCATTGGCCCCCTGAGGCCGTCCAGGCCTTTGAGACTCTCAAGAAGTGCTTTATCTCGGCCCCTGTGCTGATTCAGCCCAACCAAGAGGAGCCATTTATTGTGGAGGTTGACGCTTCCGAGGTGGGAGTGGGGGCCGTCCTGTCCCAGGGTACCAGCTCCCTCACCCATCTCCGCCCCTGTGCTTACTTCTCTAGGAAGTTTTCGCCCACGGAGAGTAACTATGATATTGGCAACCGCGAACTTCTAGCCATTAAATGGGCTTTTGAGGAGTGGCGGCACTTCCTGGAGGGGGCCAGACACCAGGTAACGGTCCTTACGGATCACAAGAATCTGGTTTTCCTAGAATCGGCCCGGAGGCTTAATCCTAGACAAGCTCGGTGGGCACTATTCTTTACCAGATTTAATTTCTTGGTTACCTATAGGGCTGGGTCCAAGAATATTAAGGCTGACGCTCTGTCACGTAGTTTCATGGCCAATCCTCCTTCCGAGAAGGATCCCGCTTGTATTTTACCCCCTGGTATAATCGTCTCTGCCACGGATTCTGATTTACCTTCTGATATCGCGGCTGATCAGGGTGCAGCTCCCGGGAACGTCCCTGGGGACAAACTGTTTGTTCCCCTGCAATACCGGCTGAGGGTACTCAGGGAAAACCATGACTCCGCTCTATCTGGTCATCCTGGCATCTTGGGCACCAAACACCTCATTACCAGAAACTATTGGTGGCCTGGGTTGCCTAAAGATGTTAGGGCTTACGTCGCCGCTTGTGAGGTTTGCGCTAGGTCCAAAACCCCTAGGTCCCGACCTGCGGGCCTACTACGTTCCTTGCCCATTCCCCAGAGACCTTGGACCCATATCTCCATGGATTTTATCACCGATTTGCCTCCATCTCAGGGCAAGTCGGTGGTGTGGGTGGTAGTCGACCGCTTCAGCAAGATGTGCCACTTTGTGCCCCTTAAGAAGCTACCTAACGCCAAGACGTTAGCTTCTTTGTTTGTGAAACACATCCTGCGTCTCCATGGGGCCCCAGTCAATATCGTTTCTGACAGAGGGGTACAATTTGTTTCCTTATTTTGGAGAGCTTTTTGTAAAAAGTTGGAGATTGATCTGTCCTTCTCCTCCGCCTTCCATCCCGAAACCAATGGCCAAACGGAAAGGACCAACCAATCCCTGGAACAATATTTAAGGTGTTTCATCTCTGACTGTCAATTCGATTGGGTCTCATTCCTTCCCCTTGCTGAATTTTCCCTGAATAACCGGGTCAGTAACTCGTCAGGGGTCTCCCCGTTTTTCTGTAATTTCGGGTTTAACCCTAGGTTCTCCTCCGTCTCCCCTGGTTGTTCCAATAATCCTGAGGTAGAGGAGGTTCATCGGGAACTGTGCACTGTCTGGGCCCAGGTTCAGAAGAACCTAGAGGCGTCCCAGAGCGCACAAAAGATTCAGGCGGATAGTAGACGTTCTGCTAACCCCCGGTTTGTCGTCGGGGATTTGGTCTGGTTGTCGTCCAGGAACTTGCGCCTTAAGGTCCCGTCCAGGAAGTTTGCTCCCCGATTTATTGGACCTTATAAGATCATTGAAGTCCTCAACCCTGTATCCTTCCGTCTGGAGCTCCCCCCATCCTTTCGCATACATGACGTCTTCCATGCCTCCCTCCTTAAACGCTGCTCCCCGTCCTGGTCCCCCTCGAGGATACCTCCTGTTCCCGTTCTCACCCCTGAGGGGGTGGAATTCGAGGTGGCCAAGATTATGGACAGTAGGATGGTCCAGGGCTCCCTCCAGTACCTGGTCCATTGGAGAGGATACGGGCCGGAGGAGAGGACTTGGGTACCTGCCCGTGATGTTCACGCTGGGGTATTGATCAGGAGGTTCCACCTCCTCTTCCCCACTAAACCGGGTCCCCTTAGTAAGGGTCCGGTGGCCCCTCATAAAAGGGGGAGTACTGTTAGGGATCTGCCAGGTACTTCATCTAGCTACACTCCTGGGATTAATCAATCCACACCTGAGGCCAGACCTGTTCGACTGACACCTTCTCCCACCAACCAGGGTGGCAGGCTCAGGAGTGGGAGAGCCTATCGCGGCCTGGTCTCTCGGAGTTAGCTCCGCCCCTTGCCCTTTATTACCTGCCCTGTGCTCTCCCTCAGTGCTTGTAATTCTTTTGGATTCCTGGCCCCACTGCTGCTTGCTCCAGCCTGCTTCTGCCGTGCTTCTGCCTTGCTGCAGTTCTGCTTGACCTGCTTTGCTTGCCCTGGCTTGCTTCTGTCTCCGTGTCCGCTCGGGTGTACTCACTTCGTCCTGGTCCTGACTGTTCGTTCGCCGCCCCGTTTCCTCGTGGCGTTCCGTGGCTACTGCCCCTTCCCTTGCGTGTTCCCTGTTTGTCTTCCTGTGCACTTAGCCAGCGTAGGGACCGCCGCCCAGTTGTACCTCGTCGCCTAGGGCGGGTCGTTGCAAGTAGGCAGGGACAGGGCGGTGGGTAGATTAGGGCTCACTTTCCCTTCACCTCCTTCCTGCCATTACAGGACTGGGGTAAAGTTATTTTCTCTGATTAAGCCCCCTTCAGACTGTTTGGGATATCTGGATGAATGATTGTCCAGAGTAGAAAAGGTGAGCGCTACCATGAGTTCTGTGTCATGCCAACAGTAAAGCATCCTGAGACCATTAATGTGTGAGGTTGCTTTTTATCCAAGAAAGTGGGCTCACTCACAATTTTGCATAAGGACACTTCCATGCATAAAGAAGGGTATCTAAACACCCTCCAAGAGAAACTTCTCCCAACGATCCTGGAGCAATTTGGTGAAGAACAATACTTTTTCCAGAATGATAGAGCACCATGTCACAAGGCAAAAGTGATAACAAAGTATCTCAGTGAACAAAACATTGAAACATTTTGAGCCCATGGCCAGGAAACTCCCCAGATCTCAATCCCATTGAGAACCTGTGGTCAATCCTCAAAAAGCAAGTGGACAAACAAAAACACAGAAATTGTGATAAACTCCGAGCACTGTTTAGGCAAGAATGGGTTGCCATCAGTCAGGATTTGGCCCAGAATCTGATATACAGCATGCCAGGGCGAATTGAAGAAGTCATGAAAAAGAAGGGTCAACACTGTAAATATTGAGTCTTTGCATAAGATGTATTTATCAATAAAAGTTTAAAAACTTATGAAATGATTATAATTGTACTTCAGTATACCACAGAAACATCTGACTAAAAGATCTAACAACACTGAAACAGGAAACTTTGTGAAAAACCAAATTTGTGTCAGTCTCAAAACTTTTTGCCAGGACTACATTTGGTAGTTTAGCAAGAAATAGGGGAAAGCTGGATGACAATATTACGGCAGGATCAAACGAAACAGTTTGTTTGTTGCCTGTTAACATCGAAACACATGGGTCTAGATAGAAGCTGTAGACACAAAACAATAGATTTTTAACTACTGTAAGACTGCTTGCAAAATTATTTTAGATGCATTGAAACAACAGAAAAATGACTCTGAATGTCTACAAAGCCTTTAACAGTAAAAATAGTAGTAATATTTGGCCTTTATTTTGAAGGTGTTTAATATAGCACAAGTATTCATCGAAAAGCTTTATGTCACAGATACAAAATGTCTATGCACTCCAACATCCCTCCGCACTACAAAAACATGCTGATGGTTAATTGGCTTCCTATGAATTTGGCCCTAGAGTGCGTGTCTCTGAGATAGGGAAATTCGATTTTGAGCACCATTGGGGATGGGGACTAAGTGATGACTATCAGATGACAATCTATACAGCATTGCAGAATATGTTGGCATTATATATAAGAAAACTTCCATTGAGGTTGACAATTTCCCTCCTGGCAGTCTGAAAACACCCCAATATACAATTACAAGTGGACCCTTTAGTTTTAATACTTCAGTCTGTACTTTCATATAGACTAATTTGTTATGTAATATTTGACACGTGCTCCGCATAGAATAAAATAACATGCTGTGTATTTTCTAGGTGCTCTATGCTATGCTGAACTTGGAACGTGCATAAAGAAATCTGGTGGCCACTACACATATATCCTAGAAGCATTTGGTCCACTGCCTGCATTTGTAAGAGTTTGGGTAGAATTGCTTGTTATTCGGTGAGTAGTATATGTGCGTTTCTCCTTTGGCTTAATGTTTGTTGATAAAATTGAAAATGTTGACTCACCTTGATTCAGTGACACCATCCAACAGAAAGTGGTAAAGCCAGATAAAAGCTCCATATTGAGCTTAATAAAGGAGAATTCCACATGAGGTGTAAAAAATAATTTTTAAGCCATGACTGTGGGTGATGCGTACTGCTACTGTATTATTATTTTTTCTTCAGAGTTGTTCGCTATGCTGCTTTTCAGCTCTGCTCCACAGAGGTCTCAAGTCAAAATCTGTACCATGGCCCCTCAACGCTCAGTTGCTATTTACAATATTGATGTCCTCTTATGTGGCAGAGGGGCCGCTGAGCCCTCTTTACCACCAGGGCCTGGGTGCAATGACAACCCTTGAGCTCCCTATTGTTATGCCCATGCTGCTCCATTAGGGCATAGCTATGATCTGAAGCTGCATGAAAGTCTAAGCTGTAAACGAAGTCTGAGGTAGTCTGTACCACCCCTCCCGTCTTATTAGTGTCTCAAGCTACTGCTCTATCCCTCCATCATGCTTTACACTGAAGGTATGTGTGCTCACATTGGTTTCTGCATATACTCACCAGGAAAGGTCTTTGCATGTGGAAAGGATTTCACTTACAGTAAAGGTAGAATAATTAGAAACTATAGGAAATCAAACGCTTAGTGAGATAAAGAAAATTATCTGGTAATATAAAATACTGAGTCAAAAATAATAAGTCGTAAGAAGGGAGCCTGTTATTCCAATTTTTACAACCTATGCTTATCTGATATTTATGCAATGAACTATTGCTCATTACATAAAATTGGTACAGTGACCATACACTAGCAAACTGATGTCTATTTCCTACTCACATATACCTCTGTAAGCATGTCCTCAAGAAAACCAGGCCATTTTTTACTTTCATCAAATTCACTGAATCAGTCACAATGACCTATTTCATGCTGATTTGTGAGCTGGCTGAATGCAATAATTAGAATTACATAATGTCATTCCCAATTATGTGGCCATCACGTTCCCTTATAACCTCATGCAGTTATCAGACCAGCCAAAAGTGTATGGGTATCCGTCATTTGATTGTCTGAAAGCGGTGGGAGCTGCTGGGGGTCTTCTTCACACTGTTCTCATGCTGTACTTATTCACTATTTTATATTGTCATCTAGGTTGAGGAGTTGAGTCATATTTGGATATATTATTATACTCATCCAACTCATCTTCAGAAGCCATATCACAGTTAGTCAAAAGCTTGAGTTGTGAGGATCTGCTCCAGTCCTGTTACCTTAGGCAATATTCACGACCAAAGGTGACCATTAGAGTCAAACATTCACTTCCCCACAGAAACCTCTGGAAAGCATTGTTAAGTGCTACTGACCACTGGCTCTTTAATATATCCTTAATATATCCTCCTTGACCACTACAGAGATGTTTGTGGTTTAGGAGAGAAACAGAGCCAAGCACTTGCAACTAAGGTCTTATGGGTAATTCATAAACAACCTGTTAGACCTTACTGCCGATACGGCCGATGTGTACAATGATAACAACAAGTGGATGTGCAAATATTCTGTAGAGATGGTGGATGGGGGGGGGGGCGTGGCTGGGACCTGCATGAGGACGGATGTGTGACCGGGAGCTCCGTGGCTAAGAAGCTAAGAAGCGGCATAAATAAACCCAAACTCCAGTACCTACTTCTCTCTCCCGGAGTGTGAGGACGTCTGGCGACTAGGGAACGACTTGAGGTGCAAGACAGGAAGCAGACCGGAGCGGGTTCGGCGCTGGGCTCCATTGCACCGGCGGAGTGGTGTCACGAGGTGCGAGTGCCTGGGCTCGGACTGCGCTACAAGAGCAGCGGCTGAGTGCTCATAGCCTGAAGCGACAAGCAGGAGCGGCTGTGGTACGCGAAGTGAGGACTGACACGGCTGTCGGCAAGTCCAGGAGGAGAGGAGCAGAGAGGAGGAGAACGGGTCGAGGGAGAAGATCCGCCATCTTGTGCATCCCGATCTAAAGAGGTCCTAGAAATCTGCCCTATGCTGAAGGGAGACAACATAGACTGACAAATCTTCCTTTCCATAAATACCTTGGCATCTTATCATCTCTACTCTGGAATAAGAGTACATATAGAAGAGAACGGTGAACATATAGTTTTGGAGGGAACAGGCGCCGTTTTCCCCCTTCTCCCCCCTCCTTTACATCACTACAAACAAAGTGTAATAGGCATGCCTCCAGCCTCAAAATCTGACGGTCTGAAACAGACAGAGAGGGGTCGTTTTTGATTATATCTTTATATAACCAGCACACAAAGTTCCCAATGGGAGGTACTACCAAAAAAAAGGATCAGAAATCCAAACCTACTAAACTCACAGAGTTTTTTGCTACTTCTCCTTCCAGGAAGGCAGGAGCAAAGAGGCGATTATCGCTACCTCCACTGTCCCCTGCATCTTCCTCCAGAGCAGAATCACTAAACAACGACATGGGAGAGGATTCAGATATACATCCAGTATCGGAGACTACAATTAAAAAGCTATTGAATTCTTTGAGGGATTCTCTGCAGTCAGACATCAAAAGCATTTTGGGAGAATTGAAAACTGACATTCTTGCCATAGCATCTCGAACAGACCATATTGAACATAAATTCGAAACCTTTGCTAAATCGCATAATCTGCTAATAGACGCAAATTCAACGCTAGAAGAGGAAGTACAGAGGTTATCTAACAAAGTGTTGGATCTTGAAGATAGATCACGCAGGAACAATATCCGAATTAGGGGTATTCCGGAATCGGAGACCCTGGACCAACTCTCTATATACCTAACAGATCTCTTGGCTGTGGTGTTACCTCAAAAAACAAACTTGGATATGACTATAGATAGGATTCATCGTATTCCTAAACCGAGGCATATCGCGCCACATCTCCCGAGAGATTCCATCGCTAGGATTCATTTTTATCACATAAAAGAGGAGTTCCTGCGTGCTCTGAAAAATTCTCCAGAATTGCCAGACCGTTTCAAGGAAATTGCGATTTATCCGGACCTGTCAGCAGCTACTATGCTAAGGCGTAGAGAATACATGCCACTCACTAAAATTTTACGAGAAAAAGGAATCCTATACAAATGGGGATTTCCAGTGAAACTCATAATATCCAAGAATGGGAATGTGCATGTGTGTAATTCTCCGGAGGCAGCGAAAACAATACTTCAAGAATGGGGACTGATAAATGCGTCACCACTACAGAGTCCTCGCCGCAGAGAAGACTCACGTCCAGAAGTAATCACTCCACTGTGGTCGGAGCAAGGTAGCCGGTCCAGAAAAAGAACGGGAGATTGATAGATGGATATATGTATAAACATATTGTGCTAACTGTATAAGAGCTTCAAATGTCTTAGGTATGCCCGGTGGTAAATTGTGGAGGTAGTCCATACATATTTAAGGAAGGCAGGTCCTACGGTGGTTAGCTCCTATTTTTTCCCTGAAAGAGGGAAATAACATGCTGTTGGGTTACTTCAGCAAGCCGTTAGTTCAGACGGCGATTGGTTTCTACAATGTAGATTGCGTTGTGTTTTGTTTATTTTTCGGCCTCCCCACTACTAAGATTACTGCTGTACTTGAGGAAACCTTATTCAACTATAATGGGTCTTAAGTTTGTATCAATTAATGTACATGGTTTGAACTCACCTTATAAGCGTTCTATGTTATGGAAGGAAGCAAATAACTCTAGAGGGGATGTAATATGCATTCAAGAGTCACATTTACGCACCAAAGATGTTCATCTTCTTAAACACCCTAAATTTCCAAATATTATTTCAGCCACCAATAATGTGAAAACAGCAGGGGTTATTATCGCAATTAAAAACTCGGTAGTGTTTGAAAAAATTACGTCTTCCATAGACCCCCAGGGTAGATATGTAATTCTGGTATGCAAATTGGATTCGGTTATGTATACTATTGTTTCTTTATATGTACCTAATAACCGACAAATTCCGTTTATTACTAAAATTCTTACTAAAGCTAAAGCAATGCAACAGGGAGGTTTACTAATCTGTGGGGATTTTAATACTGTTATGTATAATAGATTGGATAGATCTAACCCAGAGAGAGGCAGAGGATTGGAGATAGAATCTCTGATAGCAGGGGAATACTTGCACGATGTATGGCGTTACCAACACGCATCTGAAAAAGACTTCACTTTCTTCTCGGCACCTCATACAGCGTACTCCCGAATAGATTTTTTCCTAGTAGATAGTGAGATTCTCTTAAACTCGGAAAAAACTGACATAGAGGTTATTACCTGGTCGGATCATGCCCCTATATCCTTATTCCTGAAGGCAAAATACTGTCTACCCCCTAGAGCCCCGTGGAAATTAAACACATTCCTTTTGAAATCTCAGATAAATCAGGAATTGATACGGACAGCATTACTCGAGTTCTTTAAATTAAACGCTCCCTCCGCTACGCCAGAAATGGTGTGGTGTACTCATAAAGCTTTTGTAAGAGGTCTGTTCATTCAACAGGCGGCTAGGGCGAAACGAGATAGAAATAAAGAAATGGATGCATTATTAACAGCAATTAAGGTCAATGAATCTGTGATGAAAGCTAACCCTACAAAGGGTACAGGGGAAATTCTTCGAGATTTGAGGGATAAACTTCAGGTTCTGAACCTATTTCAATATGATAAAAATTTGAAACGCCTCAAAATGAATTTTTATACACAAGGGGATAGACCTGGTAAAATTTTAGCGAAAAGGGTAAAAGTACAGACAGCAAGATCAAAAATCCAATATTTATCCCTTCCAAATGGAAAGAAGGTATATGATCCCCAGAAGATTTCAGATTCCTTCGCAGACTATTATAGCCGACTATATAACTTAAAAGAAGACTCTTCTTTACCCCATGTTACATCGGACTCAATTAAAGAGTTCTTATCTGAAATTAACCTCCCACAACTATCTGAAACACAGATTGGTAACTTAAATGAGCCAATTTCGGAAGCTGAACTTAAAAAGGTAATGAAAGGGTTAAAATTAAATAAAGCTCCGGGTCCGGACGGGCTCCCTAATGAATACTTTAAAATATTTGAAGAAGTACTTCTTCCATATATGATTAAGATATTTAATGAGATAGCGGCCAAACAGTATCCCCCATCGGAAATGCTGCAGGCAATATTGATAACTCTCCCTAAACCGGGCAAAATGATGGATAGACCTGAGAATTTTCGGCCAATTTCACTGCTAAATAGTGATATCAAAATTTTTTCAAAACTATTGGCAATGCGGATTAATGAATGGTTACCCTCCTTGGTATCCTTAGATCAGGTAGGGTTTGTGAAAGGACGTCAGGCCAGGGATGGTACCAGACGATTATTAGACCTGATTCAGATAGCTTATGACTCGTCAGAACCCACGGTAGTCCTTTCACTAGATGCGGAAAAGGCATTTGATCGGGTACATTGGCGTTTTTTAGAAGCTGTTTTGGATAAATTCGGCTTACACTCATTTATAAAACAGGCGGTCCTATCCTTATACTCCACTCCATCGGCTCTGGTATACACATCTGGATTCTTGTCCAAAACATTTTTGATAAGCAACGGCACTCGCCAAGGATGCCCGCTTTCCCCTTTAATTTTTGATTTATGTATGGAACCTTTTGCGGAAATGATTAGAACATCACCACATATTTCAGGTATTACAGTAGGGGGAAGAGAACACAAAATTGGTCTTTACGCGGATGATGTGGTTCTTATTTGTCAGTCACCTATGTCTTCATTAGCAGAAATAACCAGGATTATAGACTGTTATTCGGAGATGTCATACTATAAATTGAATGTATCGAAATCCATGTTAATGCCCATTCATATCCCTCCATTACTAAAACCACTTCTCGCTAGCTTCAATTTTATTTGGGCAAATGATGGTCTTCCATACCTGGGTATCCTACTGACTCCTGACCCATCAATGGTTATGAACATAAATTACACAAATCTCCTATCCCAAATAACGAAGGAGTGTAACAGATTGGATGAGTTCCAATTAACGTGGATGGCCAGGATTAATATAGTAAAAATGCTACTTCTACCCAAATATTTATATTATTGTAGGACAATACCTACATAATATCGTCCTCGTTGCTGTCACGATTACAAACGGTACTTATGAAATTCATCTGGAATAACAAGAGAGCAAGGGTGGCTAAACTGATATTGTTTAAAAGGGGGAAACATGGAGGATTGGGAGTTCCAAATTTAAAAGCATATAATATAGCGGCCATAATGGATCAGATGAGACCAAGTTGGGCTTCTTCAGAACAACCTCTATGGGCTCAATTAGAAGATGCAATGTTTCCCTCCTTAATAATGAAGCATTTCATGGTAGCTGCTTACCTAGGGGCTAAAATACCTCCTATGCCCTTGCGGTCGATGTCAGATTCTCTACAGGTTTGGAGTGCATATGTGTGTAAAGAAAAATGGATTCATGTACCAAAGACTCAAATCCCAATCCAAATTATTGCAATCTGTCTCTCTCACCTATCAATTACCCCATGGCGGGAAGTGGGGATTGAGTGGTTTTCTGACTTTTTTTAAAGAGACATGTTTAAATCATTTGAAAATCTAGCAAGCACATATAACATCTCGTCTAGATATTTTTTGCAATATCTTCAAATACGACATCTAATGCAATCGGTACAATTTCCAAGGGTGCCAGAAAAAGTTGGGGCCTTCCACAAATTTGTGTGGGCAAGGTCAGGTAATTATAAAGGCATGGCTTGTAGTTATGACCTTATTCTTAAGGTGGGGGAAAATGGGAAAGCAGTGTACATGGTGAAATGGGAGGGAGACCTGGGGACTTCTTACCCTATAGAACAATGGATTAAAGCTTCTACATGGTCATCTAAATTGTCCAAATGTGTGAATCATATGGAATTAATGAAGAAAATTCATCTAAGATGGTACCTTACTCCTACTAGGATGGGACATATTTATCAGGGGTCTTCCAGATTGTGTTGGAGGGGGTGTGGAGCAACAGGATCTCTATTACATATGTGGTGGTCGTGTCCTATGATAGCTTCTTTATGGAGCAAGACATTTAATATAATTTCAGAGGTATCAGACTTCACGGTTAATCCTAATCCTTCTTTAGCAGTACTAGATATCTTGCTTGAAGACATCCCACCAGACAAGAGATTGGTCATTTATCACATTCTAATTGCTACTAGACTAACTATAGCTCAGGCATGGAAGTCCCCTAAGTCTCCTACCATAGCTGAAGTCATAAGGAGGGTAAATTTGAATTGCCATTATGAAACATCAGTACTATCACAAGCTCAGACTCATCTCCGTACTAGAAAGTTATGGGAACGGTGGTTAAATTCTAAACATTTCAAATAAAACAGCAGGAATGTGGTGTAGTGGGATATTCCCTACATGGAGGCATTGTTTATTTCTTGTTTGTTCATTCTTTATAATTTTTTATAATTTTCATGTTTATATATACATGTAACTGACAGATCTCGAAATGTTTAGAGGTCTTTGCATACGTGTTATGTTTTGTGTTGGAAAATTCAAATAAAAATCTATTGAAATTAGAGATGGTGGATGGGCCCTCAGAGTCAATCCCTCTGGTGGGCCCAAGGGACCCCAGACCAACACTGCTATTAGGTGTGTGCATGTCTGAGTATGTTTTTCTTTTTTCTTTAACTTCCGATAGTTCGGCAGTTCTGATAATGCTTTATTTTGGTGATCACGGGTGTGCTAGAGTATTGGAATTTTTATCATGAGAACATAAGAATAAAGCAGCCTCAGTCTTCAAGTCTATAACTTCAAGCAGTCATAAAACCTGATGAGAATACATCTAAAACATTTTCATGCTATAGGAAACGATAGGACATTTATGTGACATTGTTATAACTATTCTGCATGTTTATTCGTTGTTCATCTTATTTATGTGTTCTGCCTAGCAACAGTGAATTATTGAAAGGGAAGGGCAGACTAAATTGGGGAAGCATGGAGTAAAGTGCTTTCTGACCCTGCAATCCAATAGTCCATTCCTTTTGTGTCACCTGCATTTCTACTAAAATATTACACTTTACATAATACTGCGGGTAGATACAAGCACGGCTGTTTTAACGCATTGGTGGGCCCAGTGCAAAGATGTAATGAGTGCCCCCTCTTTTCCAGCAATAAGTAAAACAATGCCCTTATAGTACCCCACACACAGTATCATGCCCCCATAAGGCACCTATACACTATCATGCCCCAATAGTGCCCCTACACAGTATAACGTCCTCATAAAGACCCCAAACAGTATAATGTCCCCATAGTGCCTCCCCACACGGTATAATGCCTACATAGTTACCCCTCACACAGTATCTTGCCCCATAATGCCCCCATACAGTGTAATGCACCATAGTGCTGCTTCACACAGTAAAATGTCCCCATAGGGCCCCCTCACACAGTAACATACTTACATAGAGCCTCTGCAAAGTGTGATGCTCCCATAGTGCCTCCCTACGCAGTATAATGCCCCCATAATGCCTGCTAAAATAATAAAATAAATAATCAACTAGCCCCGTTCCCACGACAAATGGCTGTTTTTGTCAATACACTATGTGCAGCACATATATGGTTGTCTGTGGTGTTGTTAAGATCATTTACGTGCAATAGTAGTAGGTTGAATATAATAACACACTATTGTGAATGTCTTTGGTTAATGTGAATTCACATAATTTGGAATCCTAATAATACATTTTCATAAAAGAAAACTAAAACAAAATTTAAAACCAAATCTGAAATAATGGAAACATTAAAAAGGTTGTTGGGTATAGTTGGACGAGTAGAATAATATATCCAAATATGACTCAACTCCTCAACCTAGATGACAATATAAAATAGTGAATAAGTACAGCATGAGAACCGTGTGAAGAAGACCCCCAGCAACTCCCACCGCTTTCAGACAATCAAATGACGGATACCCATACACTTTTGGCTGGTCTGATAACTGCATGAGGTTATAAGGGAACGTGATGGCGACATTATTGGGAAGGACATTATGTAATTCTAATTATTGCATTCAGCCAGCTCACAAATCAGCATGAAATAGGTCATTGTGACTGATTCAGTGAATTTGATGGAAGTAAAAAATGGCCTGGTTCTCTTGAGGACATGCTTACAGAGGTATATGTGAGTAGGAAATAGACATCAGTTTGCTAGTGTATGGTCACTGTACCAATTTTATGTAATGAACAATAGTTAATTGCATGCATATCAGATAAGCATAGGTTGTAAAAATCTCTTGTGTTTTAGATAATACAGAAATTGCTGCATTCAGATCTTTGCATGGCATTATACAAGTGACTTCCTTTGAGAGATGGAAGATTACAGAGTAGAAAGCTTTTAAAAAATATGCAATATTCCTTCCCTATTATCTGTCATTTTAGAAAACTTTTGAGCGTCCTATAATTGCTACATTTTCTTGACTGTAATCTGAACCAGTATTTTCTCCTATTTTTCCCAGTTTTATGTGAGTAGGTATTTCCACAATTTAAGATTAAAAGTAGATTCTACTTTAAAATCTGCTACAAGGTACTTTTAACAAATTTCCTCTTTCTCTGCATAGATCACGAATGGGGGTTGAAAAACATCATCTTCAGAAGCCATATCACAGTTGTCTCTTTTTACATTTTATATTTAAAAATGTTCTGTATCAAAAGCTTGAGTTGTGAGGATTTGCTCCGGTCTTGTTACCTTAGGCAATATTCACGACCAAAAGTGACCATTAGAGTCAAACATTCACTTCCCCACAGAAGCCTCTGGAAAGCATTGTTAAGTGTTACTGACCACTGGCTCTTTAATATATCCTTAATATATCCTCCTTGACCACTACAGAGATGTTTGTGGTTTAGGAGAGAAACGGAGCCAAGCACTTGCCACTAAGGTCTTATGGGTAATTCATAAACAACCTATTAGACCTTACTGCCGATACGGCCTATGTGTACAATGATAACAACAAGTGGATGTGCAAATATTCTGTAGAGATGGTGGATGGGCCCTCAGAATCAATCCCTCTGGTGGGCCCAAGGGACCCCAGACCAACACTGCTATTAGGTGTGTGCATGTCTGAGTATGTTTTTCTTTTTTCTTTACCTTCCGATAGTTCGGCAGTTCTGATAATGCTTTATTTTGATGATCACGGGTGTGCTAGAGTATTGGAATTTTACAGTATTATCATGAGAACATAAGAATAAAGCAGCCTCAGTCTTCAAGTCTATAACTTCAAGCAGTCCTAAAACCTGATGAGAATACATCTAAAACATTTTCACGCTATAGGAAACTATTGGACATTTATGTGACATTGTTATAACTATTCTGCATGTTTATTCGCTGTTCATCTTATTTACGTGTTCTGCCTAGCAACAGTAATACCAGCCTGCGGCCACCCCAATGCCGGACACTCGCTACAGATGGTCGGGTACTAGATCGTAAACGGCTCTTCCCAGAACTCCTGGTGGTGGTGGGTACCAGGGTAATATCGGGGGTTAGTGTGTGATACTGTCTGTTAGACCATGTTTCTAAGCATGAGGGGCTTAGATACAGGGTCTTAGCAGACAGTAATCTTATACTGTATAAGATTACGGTCTGCTGGGGCCCTGTATCTAAGCCTACTTTGGGGTAAGCGTAGATAAAGGCCCCATCAGACAGTATTAGACATGGCCCATGTATCAAGAATACCATGTGGTAGGCTTAGATACAGGGTCCATGTGAGACACGGTCTGTTAGGCTTAGATACAGGGTCTATCACAAGGTAGGCTTAGATACAGGACCCCACGCAGACAGTAATCTGTATAAGATTACTGTCTGCTGGGGCCCTGCATCTAAGCCTAACACATGTGTGATACTGTCTGTTAGACCCTGGATCTAAGCCTACAACAAGGCAGGCTTAGATACAGGACCCCAGCAGGCAGTAATGTTAAACTTACCCTCCTCTTCCACTCTGGGTGCAGAGGTTGTCCCGACACTATCTAGCGTCGTGACGTCATGATGCGAGAAGACGTCAGGACTTCCGCTGCGCTCAGGAAGGAAGATGGGTAAGTATGTGCTTGTTACTATAGTAATGGGGGCCCGTGTATTTTATTACGTAGGCCCAATTACCCGTTACTACAGTAATTTTTTCAGATGCGGTGCGGGTGTCCGCGGCCCGGTCGCAAGCGCGACCGCTGCGACCCGGTTGCAATTATGACCGCTGCAACCTGAATGTGGCAGTCGCCGGGGATAGGGGAAGGAGCAAAGATCTGGGGCTTGGGCATCGAAGGCCCGGTGCTAGCGACGCCCCTGGTTACTGGAGCACTGAAGCAGCAGGAAATTTAAGGGGGAGTTATGATTTTATTATTATTATGCTATTACTTCTTCTGCTGCCAGTTTTTTGTTTATTTTTTTACCCTTGTACAACAGGGCGAATGCCATTGTACAGTTTTTCAGAATTGTGATAAGTACAGCTAAAAAGAGGTGATACAGAGATGCAACTTAAAGCTTCTGGGCCCTAATGCAAAACCTGTAACCGAGCTCCCCATCAACCATGGGCCATTTATAATACTGGTGTCATCTTATGTGGCATGGGGGCCTTTGGTCCCCTTCAGGCTCCAGGGCCCAGGTGCCACTTCTACCTCTGCACCCCCTATAGTTACACTCCTGAGTAAAAGTATTTAGATAAAACCATAGTGGTAGGACACGGCTTGTTTTGCACAGCCAGCACCATTTGCAGTATTAAGTAGCCTTTGGCCTTGTGCAGTCACATTTTTCTTCTGAATTTTAAGCTCTTTGACAGCAAATTGTGGATCTTTGCAATTGTACAACATTTTGCGCATTATTACTTTATGTATTTCAATATTTCTTATAAATTTAAATGAACGGTTCAAAGGGTCAAACAATCTCTTAGCTGAATTAGCAATGCCAAGACAATTTACGTGCCTCAAAAGCAAACTTTGGATAGATTTAAACCTATAATTTATCTACTCATGTGATGGTATAAGACATGTCTCAGTAGACTGAGCCAGCTTACTGGATGAATTCCGACTGTCTACAACACTCACTGCATGGCCGGTTCTGTCCTCACTAATTGCCCTAATACACATCAGTAATTCATACATTCTCTCCTCTCCGTTATTCTCCTAAGGGAAGTGAGATTTCTGTCAGTTTTTGCCTGTTATTGAAGCCAAAAGGCAAATTTGAAACCATGCAATTTGTTTCAGTAACAGTTCCTGCTCAACATAGTGAAAACACCAGACGTAAATCGTATGAAATGGCATGTCTTATCCGGCTGATTTCGCATTGACAAAAACATACTTTAATGAATAGTCCTATAATCTTTACCTTCACGGTCAGTGCAACATTTCCACAGGAACTAACAGTTATTATAATTATATCTTTGTGCAACTGCTTGTAAAACTACAATAAAATAAATGTATTTTACTTTCAGACTATGCATAATGAGAAAGATGTGCTATAGAACAAAGCAGACACAAGAAGCGGTTTCTGCCACAGAGAATGCAATGCATTTATAATCCAAGCTTTGAATTATTTTATACTTTACATTACAATGATTCTTTCTCTCTATTTTTCGGTTTTAGGCCAGCTGCTACAGCAGTGATATCACTAGCATTCGGACGCTATATCCTCGAGCCCTTCTTCATACAATGTGAAATACCAGACCTCGCTGTCAAATTAGTCACAGCTCTTGGAATAAGTAAGCATCAACTTCATATAAGTTACTTTTCTTATGAATGGTTTCTTCATAAATTGTAATAAAAGTATTATGATCAGTTTCCATGATTTCTAGGAATGCATCTTTTAGTTAAAAGGTGGACTGAACAGGAGGGTAAAGGCCCATTGGCACGAGCCAATAAGCAGCCGAACAAGCATTCGTAAGAACACTCATTCCCCATCATAAGCCCAGGTAACACGTCAGCCATCGGCAGACACACATATTAACAATTGTCTGTCCCCATACCGGTTGCTTTGGTTCATGTAACGGGGCCATTAAACAAGCGCCAATCAACTTTTTTATCGCCAATCGGCTCTCATTATGGGCAGTAATCTGCCCATGCAAAGGGTCCTTAAAATAGCATTGCCTAAGGCCTGGCAGATTAGTACACCATTTTGTCCAACATGTCCATAAAGCTGCACCTGAAAATTATCCTTTTCCCCTCTTCTGGCAGATTTTGATACTTGGTTAGTTGATCAGCAGGGGATACAATATTAAAGGACATTACAGGGCAAACAGGGTGACATTCCCACTCTAAGGACATATGTGGGTATGGCATGATGTTTAAAAGCCCTTGATGCCAATTATAGAACTTGGCCTTCCACCAATTTCAAACGCTACCACTTGCCACTATATGCAATATGACTTCATTGTAAGACTACTCAATGGTAGAATCTACTGATGTGGCAAAGTATAACTTGACATGTAACACTTTAAATACACGTATATTTAATGCTTAAATATCAAGTTAAAGTTTACTAAATCTGAATGTCCATAAAAAAAGTGAGGTGTTCATTTAGTTTAGGAGCGCTAGTTAGCATAATTCTGATTGAACCTCAAAAGTTATCTTTTCTCCTGTGGCAAACTGCCCTTTGGGCCTCTGTCAACATATAGGCCCAAGTGTGATTGCACCGCCTGTACCCCTGTGGATACACCAGTGGCCAAGAGAACTCTGACTTCACACCTTGTTATAGCCTAGTCATTTGTAATATAATAAATAATAGTGATTGTAAGGTTGTGTACCATCTCATATTGTATAATGTACAGAAGTCTACTGTTACTAAGCATTAAAGGGTAACTAAACGTTCAACAAACTTCTGATGTGTCATAGTGGCATTTCAGAAGTTTTGATTGGTGGGGGTCCGAGCACTAAGACCCCCACAGAAAGCTAAAACGAAGCTGCAGAAGCACTCAGGTGAGCGCTCAGCCGGTTAATTTCTGTTTAGCTTTTTTCGGAAAGCCGATGTAGCGGAGTACGGGCTCAAAGACTTTCCATTGAGTCCATACACCGCTACATCGATTTCCGTAAAAAAACGAACAGAAACGAAGCGGCTGAGCGCTTACACAAGCGCTCGAGCGCTTCTGCGGCTTCGTTTTAGCGATTTGGGGGGTCTCAGTGCTCGAACCCCCACCAATCAAAACTTCTGACATTTCACTAGGACATGTCAGAAGTTTGTTGAACACTTAGTTACCCTTTAGGGTATGTGCACACACACTAATTACGTCCGTAATTGACGGACGTATTTCGGCCGCAAGTAGTGGACCGAACTCAGTGCAGGGAGCCGGGCTCCTAGCATCATACATATGTACGATGCTAGGAGTCCCTGCCTCTCCGTGGAACTACTGTCCCTTACTGAAAACATGATTACAGTACGGGACAGTTGTCCTGCAGAGAGGCAGGGACTCCTAGCATCGTATATAACTATGATGCTAGGAGCCCGGCTCCCTGCACTGAGTTCGGTCCGGTACTTGCGGCCGAAATACGTCCGTAAATTACGGACGTAATTAGTGTGTGTGCACATACCCTTAATCTATACGTGCAAGTAAAATTTCAGCTTGCTTGAAATAAGGCAGATTTAAAAGACAATAGTCTAAAATCTCACAGCCCTCATTCCCTATTCAGTTCAAGAAAACTTGGCATAAGTAAGGATTACATTTAGATTGTATTCTTAGGGCTAGGTTACAGTTATTTTTATTTGAATAATTTTGCCCGAAACTTAACACACACAGAAATATATAAAAATGCATAAGCTATGCAAAGTGTTAATGCATGCTACCAAATAAATGTTAACCCAGAGGTATATATTGCACCTACTTCAAATGGACCAATGATATATATACAGTGGTGAACAACAATATATAAAGTGTTTTTTTCTTTAAAACCCTAGCAGCAGATATAATAATTAGTATTTGGTGCAGTAGTCATATGTTGTATGTCCCGTCCTTGCACTCACATAATATTGCGAAAAACAAAACTTTTAAACTTTTCACAACTTTCCCCAGTTGACTTCTTCATTAAACAATTGAGAAACTACAGTGTAAAGAGACTATCCTGAGAAAAACCTCCATATAAAACCGGAGGCATAAAGAGATACAGTATGGGCTCATACTTTTCTGTAGGTTTAAACTATGAATTGTTGCTGAAATCAAAATTACATTTTATTGCTACCAATCCCTGGTGGGCCAGTTGCCTATACATAATCTATTCCCTGAACAAATAACATAACATGTAGCCAGCCTCATGTAACACAGGCAAACATACAGTATCTCATCTACAATATTTTACAGTAAAAAATAAATGCTAATAACATACATAGCTTTAAATTGAATAACCTAAAACACTGCTAGAATCCACAACTGATTGATAAAACATATTTTGGGTCAGTCACCTACCAAAAACTCAAAACTTTTTCTATTCATGGAGATTGTACAGGAAGCATGGTGTGGCACATAGCATCAGGAGTCCTAACAGTAATAGTAATTAATGGTAATATTAATGGTAAAGTTGCTGAGGATTAGACCTCTATTAAGAAATTATATCTTAAGCCAACATTGACTTTCTATACCCTCTAGCTAATCACGTCCTATTTTATTAAGATAGTTGATAAATGCATATCACTAAATATTAGGTATTAGGCATTGTTTCTCACCGTTTTTTCTCACCTATAAGTATATCTCCATTATATGGCATTCAATGGAACAACAACCATCTGCCTCTGTATGGAATTGTAAACAAACAGAGGTACAGTAGAGCCCCATTGAAGTCCACTGATGGCAAATTACGGGTCCATACACATACGGACCCGTAGTACGGCTGTGTGCATGAGGCCTTAAAGCGGTTGTCCAGTTTCAGCAAATGAATGCTATTTTTTGTATAATTACAAAAGTTATACAATTTTTCCAAATACTTATGTATTAATTCCTCACAATTTTTAAGATGTCATCTTGCTGTCATTCAATGGGAACTTACATTGTTTACTTCCAGTGGATACAATTCTGTCCATAGTCATGTGATGGACACACAGGTGCTGGGATCATTACAGTTAGGCTCTGTTCACATCTGCATTGGAGGCTCGATTAGTGGCCTTCGTCGCAGATCTGGCAGAAATGACCAGAAACAATAACTATTGTTTCCGGTAAAACAGGGACACCCCGACGGAAAGCCGTCGGAACCCATTAAAGTCAATTGGTTCCGTCGGCCACCGGTGGTGTCCGTGTTACAGCAGAATCGTTGCGTCTGGCATTTGCTTGTTCTGCCCCTCTGACGGAGCAGAACAACGGAATGCACGAGCGCATATGTGAATAGGGCCTTACAGTCTGTGTATCAGAGCTGTGTCTTCTGATGATCCCAGCACCTGTGTGTCCATCACATGACCATGGACAGAACTTTATCCACTGGAAGTAATGAATGAATGTTCCTACTGAATAACAACAAGCAGAGATCTTGAAAACTGTAAGGAATTATTACAGAAAGTATATTGGAAAATGGAATAACTTTTAATTATACAAAAATAACAATAATTTGCTGAAACCGGACAACTCCTTTCAAGAGAACAATGTGGCCACAAAGAAGAGTATATTATTTATGTTTTACTCATATAACCAAGTACATCACCATGGCCGAGGATTGATCTTATTCTCACTGAAAAAAGTTGCAGTTATTTGTGAACTGTGTATGTAAATCTAGCAAGATTTTTGTATTTTTTCACTGCAGTCATATTTTTGCTGAAAATTGCAATAATGCTGTCTCAAAACCCATGGAGACAGTTATCACCAGCACTCGGATTGCTCTAATGAATCCCATTGCTTCTGTAAAATATTTGTAATGATAATTGTCATGACAACAATGACACAAATGCCTGATATGTAATCTCATTAAGACAATGGGTCATAGCGCACTATACATGAATGCATAATTAAATGCAAAATAAATATTTGTAAAGGATAGACATTTTTCATCTTGTGCTTTCAATGAAACGACAATAAATTAATTGGTAAACTGAATGCCAGTGCCTTCCAAATGTCAAGTATAGAAAAGCTTCATTTTTTGGGAAACAAAAAAGTATTTTGCATCTTTTTCTAAACAAATTAGCAAGCTGACCACCTGTTGTAAGTAAAGACTCATATGAACACATGGGTATTAGTAATTAAATGGTGGCTGAAATGCCAGATTGAGTTTTTGAGGTTAATTAATTTATTCATACTTCTTCCTAAAAAATAAGAAAACCGGAGCATAGCAGATGTTGAAAAACATCAAGGTCACTGAGATCATAGGAGCGTGAGAAAAAAGCCCTACAGGCATAGCTGTGCTGCTGGTAAATCCATGACAAAGTGAGCCCTCGGAACGCTGTGTAGTAATCCGGGCTGGTGTAAGTCATTATGGACAAACATATTGCCAGGGGGTGGAGATGTCTAGCACTTTGTTTTTTTACGTAGTTATATGAAATCAAAGGAAAACTTAATTTGAATATATTGTGACATACCAGACAATTAGTGACGGGATCGTTACTTCCTCTTTCGTAAAAAATTGCATCAGCTTCTGTGTAACTTCTTGGAAGAGGTGTGTGACTCACGTGGATGTCAGTGCTGTGAGCAATTTTATTATACCCATGTACAGTATAAGTATAGGGTTTTCAGTATTTGAGATCTTGCTACAAGTTTCCTGTAGCTGCTTATCTAAGCCAAATAAAGTACAACCACCTTCATGTCTATGAGCACCACCAACATTTTTATGAAGTGTGGGCTTCGCTTCATGAGTTTTCTTGCGGAGTTCATACATTCACAAGTTGCTGACTTTACCTTCTGTTTTAACGTATTACTTATGGTCTAAGTGGTAAATAAAATGAAATGATCTGTTACAAAATACATATTTTAGGGTCTATGGCACTCAAAAAGACATTGGCAAAGGATATTATAATTGGAACAATCACTGAATTCAGTAGATATAATTTTATTGTAATCTGTATTTCTGAAATCGATATTACTAGAGTCACGTACAGAGTAGTTAAAATAAAATGTGCTACATTACATACAAATTTGTGTATAAAGAAACGATGCATACAGGGGTGTAGACAAAAATCAAAAGGGCCCCATAGAAAGTTTGAGCGCTTCACTAATTGCACTATTTTATTTATTTAAGTTATTGTTCAGTATAATTTTATCTATAGAAGGGTCAAAGATTTGCAAATATCTCGTTTCCTTTTACAGTCTGTCACCAAACTCCCAGACTTACAGAAAAAAAAACACTTTTTTTTTCTGCAATTTTCTGCAAATTTATTTGCAAAATTAAAAAATAAAAACAAAGCTGCAACTAGTAACAAAAAAAACAAGGCCTCATACAGCTAAATCAACGTACAAAAAATAACCACTGAACTGTAAAGAGGCAGAAACAAAAATTATCAAGGACAAAATGTAAAGGGCCTCAAGGGGATAACAAAAGAACATCTGCTTAGAGGGTTAATACAATGTGTCATATCCCTATGAAGGTGGCAACAGCGACTCAATTTTCCATTAACTAAGCAGTTGCTAAGTTTGCATGTAAGGTGGGGGAGGTTATGGTGTAATGGTAGAGCCATAGCAGGGATGCCATAGAAAAAGATGAAATAAAGCAGGGGGTTAGCGTAACCACTTTAACTTTTACTTTCAGCTTAACAATATGTACAGTATGATTGCTGTTGCTTATGGTGCACACAGCCACAAATATTATATACGGTACATTTTTTCTGATGTGGGAGGTACAGGACTTTGTTAAAAACTATATACAGGTAAAGCAGGCTGGCAAGATAGTAGGCTTGTTGTTCTCTGTGACCGGCAGAGCAAAGGCCAAATGAAGCCCCTCCCTTGATGCAAGGGGAAGTCTGCTTCGGCCTAGTAGGATGAAAGATGGTTGTTGTGTTTATGTGATTTGGGCTTATTACCCCTTTTGTAGACTGGGGTGGCTGGCTGCTAACTAAGAAGGCCTCTATAGACCTACAGTTTGAGAATCGGGTATTTCTAAGTCGTTTTTGTGCGGCTGAACACTGCAGGCTCTCTCTCTACTTTTCTTATATTTGCTGAACATTGCAGGCTCACTCTCCACTTTTCTTATACTGATTTCTCCTCTACATTCCTCCTCTAACCGCCTAGCTAGCATTATTCACAGTGTGAGCTATGCACCTCCCCAACTACTTCTAGCACAGATAAAGCCTGGCTCGGTTCTCCCCAGTCTTTATATGATCCCATAATTTCAGCTCTCTTTCTCGCAGACTTCTCTAGTACAGTCCACCGTAGCAGAAATGGCCGAAAACTTACTCCCTCAAAAGCCACCACACTCTTTTCTCTTTAGCTCACAGAACGCAGTTCAGGTCACTCCCAGCTCTCTCCCAACACTGAACAATATTTGACTAGCTCACCACCCTTTTATGCATAAAATGCTTCCCCCAGGCGTCAAGATGCACGCAGGTGCGTACATTATCACCCTGTTACAGAGCATTAACAAACACAGCCTAAGATGGCATCCGGGCCGCACAACCTGGCACCAATATTTAAACAGAACAAGCTAACTTCTGCTTTACCTTCATTTATATAATCGTAACAGCAATCGTTGTAGTCGGGAGTCTTTGTGGTCAGAGAGACCCATCTTCTCCACATATCAAATTTTTTCCATACTACCTGATCTTGGTCAGTAAATTCAACATGCTATTGCCACCTGTAGTGGGGTAAACTGTAACACAGCTGCATCGTAAATATGAAAAGCATCCACCAACAGCATTTATAAGCACAGTATACAATTAATGCAACAGAACAATATAATGGCCCTATACTCTAGGCAGGGGCGTAGCTAGGGGTGGGCAGACGGGACATGTGCAACAACTAAGAGAGTAGGTGGGGGGGCGCCACGGCCGCACCGTCCATGACGGCAGCCTGCTACCTCTCTAAGGTGTCGGCGGTGCCACTGAAACCAGCTGCCGCCACCTCCTACTGCACTTTAATTGTACCTGCGTCTTTCAACGACACAGGCGGCGCGATTACTTCTTTGCGCCGCTTGCATCGTTGAAAGACGCTGATTGACAGGGCAAGTCATTCTGCCCCGCCAATCAGCACCTTTCATAGACGCAAGCGACACAATGATGTTATCACGCCACTTGCGATGTTCATCCCCAGCAGACCTGCCCAGAAGAGAGCAGGTCTACATTGGCACCAGACGGCGTGAGAAGGGGTTTAAGGTGAGTATGTTAAAACATTTTTTTATCCTAATAAAAATGTGAGTGGCATTATCTACAGTGGTCGGCTCTATCTACACGGGGGGCTATATGTGGAGCACTATACGGGGAGATATATGTGAGGCACTATATAAAGGGATGGGCTATATGTGGAGCACTATTTATAGGGGGAGATATATGTAGGGCACTATCTACAGGGGTGGGCTATATGATGGACACTCTATACATGGGTAAAAAAAACTCCAAAGTAAAAAAGAAAAAGTTTTTCCCTAACAAAAGGCTGTATTATGAAAAAAAAATACATAAAATATGCATAATGCAACTGTAACGACACGTACTATAAAATGAATAAATTATTCATCCTGCATGGTAAACACTGTAAACAAAAACGCTAAAAAACAATGGCAGAATTGCTGTTTTTTGTGCATCCCCCTCTCAAAAAAGAAAGAAAAGTTAACCAATAAGTTCTATGTAACTCAAAATGATGTTAATAAGATCTACAACTAGTCCCGTATATAAAAATAAGCCTTTATAAAGCTATGTTTAAGGTGAAAAAGTATTTGTATTGTGCAAAAATAGTAAAACGTAAAAAGGAATAAGAAAGAGAATAACACTAACAAGTGATTTGTACCTCACAGTGAACGCCGTAAAATCAAATGGTGGAATAGCTGTTATTACCCATCCCCCCTAGATTTTTATTTTTTTAATAAAAGTTATTCAACACATTACATATACCCCAAAATGATGGCATTACAAAATACAACTCATGCTGCAAAAACAAGACCTCATATGGCTACGTCGATGAAAAAATTAAAAAGTTATGGCTTTTAAAATGTGGTTTTTGAAAAACAAAGAAAATAAACAAATAAAGCACCGTGTCCTTGAGGTCCAATCTAGGCTGCGTGCTTGAGGGGTTAAGGTGTCTGAAGGACTTTTTAATGAATAATTGCAATGAAAGTTTGTTACAGAAGTTCCACTAAATTGCAATATTATACAAAGTAATACCTGTGGACAGCAAGCTAAATTTAAGAAATACATATAATAGCTGTACGAATGAGAGTGGGAGACTGTACAGAACGAATACATATTAGAGGCCATAATCCTTTTGTAGCAAGTCACCGAAGTATTACCTCGGACGCACAGCATTGTTGAACAATAAAACTATGTGCAGCAATCACTTTATGCGCTTATAATAAATAACTTTTCTATGAGCCCAAGATATGACATCTTGTATCAAAATGACCAGAGCACAACATATCTGCAGGTCCTTGACCTTATAATATCCTCTGTATCCTTTACACAGGAGCGAGCCACAATCTGATCTAATCTCGCTGAGCTCTTGGCAAAACGGAAGTAAACAGAAAGAAAAATGAAGCCCTCTGTAAGAGCGCGGGTCTTGTAATGCAGCTTAGACAAGATATTGTTAATCCATATTTAAAAGGTCACTGGTACAGTGAAGCAGGGCAAGGAGCGAGCCCACCAATCCTACTTGTTTCCCTGGGCAGTAAATTAGACACTATCTATACTTTGCTTTTAAAGCTATTTAGGAGTTTACGCCTGGATCTTGTGCACATATACTGCTTTGTGTGTTCTTAAAGGGACATTATTGCTAAAAATTATTTCGCTTACTAAAGTATCACTAATGCATGGCATTTTTTTCACTGTTTTCCTCCATTTCCATCATTTTATATCAGTTTAATTTATTTTATGCTTTTTTTTTTACCTCCTGGAGTCAATGCTCAGGGGGATTGCCCCCACACTCTCTGCATAGAAAGGGAAGGTTGCTTCACAGTTCAGCTAAAGCAGTTGTCCAGGCATAGAAAAACATGGCTGCCTTATTCTAAAAACAATGCCACACCTGTCCATGGGTTGTGTCTGGTACTGCAGCTCAGCTCCGACGAGGTGATCTGCAATACAACATACAACCTGATATAAAGGTGTGGCACAGTTTTTCGAAAAAAAAAGCAGCCATGTTTTTCTAATCCTGTATGGCAGGCATTAAGGGAATGTATGGAGCTGGCTCACAGGCTGAGCTCGCTCCATACTTACGGTGACGGCTGTGTAATGCTTCATGAAGGCCCCCAGGTCTGCCATCTTTGTACTTCTTTGATGCCCTGGCCTCCTGTCAGTGTGAAACTGACAGGTATAATACCCTGCAATACATAACTATTGCAGGGTATTATAATAACGATCCAACAATTGGATCTTCAAGTGGGACTAAAAAAAAAAAAGTTAAAATTAAATGTACAAAAGTAAGATGTCAAAATAATAAAATGTAAAAATCGCCCTTTTTCCCTTATAAAGTCCTTTATTATTAGAAAAAAATGAAAAAATAAATAAACTATGCATAATTAGTATAGCCGCGTACGTAACGGCCTGAACTATAAAAATACAATGTAATTTATGCCGCACAGTGACCGCCAAAAAAAATAATAATAAAAAAACTATACCGGAATCACTATTTTTAGTCACTTCAGCTCCCAAATAATTGCATAAATAGGGATCAAAAAGTCACATGTACCCAAAAATTGTACCAATAAAAACTACAGTTTGTTCCGAAACTGTCGTTTCCCAAATGGGGTCACTTCTGCAGTGTGTCCACTGTCCCTCAGGGGCTTTGCAAATGCGACATGACACCCGAAAACCAATTGAGTAAACTTGAGCTCCAAAAGCCAAATGGTGCTCCTTCCCTTCTGAGCCCCGCTGTGTGTCCAAACAGCCGTTTATTACCACATGTGGGGTATTGCCGTAATCAGGAGAAATTGCTTTACAAATCTTGATTTTAATTTTTGCGGACTAATTCCACTAAATTCAGCAAAAAACCTGTGGGTTTAAAATGCTCACTATACCTCTTGATGATGTCCTTGAGGTGTGTAGTTTGGCAAATAGTGTCTTTTTGGGGGGTGTTTCCAGTGTTTTGGCACCACAAGACCTCTTCAAACCTGACATGGTGCCTAAAATATATTCTAATAAAATGGAGGCCCAAAAATCCTCTAGGTGCTTGTTTGCTTCAGAGGCCGGTGCTTCAGTCCATTAGCACACTAGGGCCACATGTTGGATATTTCTAAAAACTGCAGAATCTGGCCAATAAATATTGAGTTGCGTTTCTCTGGTAAAACCTTTTCTGTTACAACATTTTTTTTATTAAAATGGATTTTCCGACAAAAAAAATAAATTTGTACATTTCCCCTCTACTTTTCTTTAATTCCTGTGAAACACCTAAAGGGTTAAGAAACTTTATAAATGCTGTATTGAATACTTTGAGGGTTGCCGTTTTTAAAATTGGGTGACTTATGGGGGTTTCTAATATATAAGGCCCTCAAAGCCACTTCAGAACTGAACTGGTAACTATAAAAATAGGTTTTGGAAATTTTCTTGAAAATGGGAGAGATTGCTGTTAAAGAAAAATAAAATGATGTTAAAAAAACTATTCCAACATAAAGTAGACATATGGGAAATGTTAACTAGTAACTATTGTGTGTGGTATTACGATCTGTCTTACAAGCAGATACATTTAAATAAAAAAAAATGCACATTTTTGCAAATTTTCTCTAAAGTTTGGTGATTTTGACAAACAAATACTGAATTTATTGATCAAATTTTTTCATTAACATAAAGTCCAATATGTCACGAGAAAACAATCTCAGAATCGCTTGGATAGGTAAAAGATTCCCACGTTATTACCACATAAAGTGACACATGTCTGATTTGAAAAAATTGGCTGCGTCCCCAAGGCCAAAACAGGCTCAGTCCTGAAGTGGTTAATGAAGTGTAGGCTGTAAAATAAGATACTTATTAGCAAACCGGTCTGCAATGGAGTCTTTCTCGCCACTGGATATTAGTACATGTGAAAACTGCAACATTTCCCTATTCATTTTTACATAGACATGAAAATTCCGCACCAAGTTAAAGCATTTTATTTTTACTCAATACACAAGCAGCAGACTAAGATCATCACAGATTCTCGGGTATACAGCACAAATTAAATCCACAGAATGCCTTAATAGATACAGATTTTATTGATTGCATTGAAATGGGTGACACACGTGGCAAATCCACATGTAAACCCACATTGTTAATTAATAAAATAAATCATTAATAGACTACAAAGTTATTTTTATACTCCAAATGTAATACGTTTTGATCAAAGAATTTTTGGTTTCACAAAATCATATTCTGTAATTAAATGAAGAGGAGCAACAAGTTTACTGAGTTAACATTCAGCCATATAACAAAGTCTACACTTATGATGGAGTATACCGAGATATTTACTTTACAAGTACTGGCAGAGAAATATTGAATTGGACCAGTGTCGGGACAAGTAATTCTAATGCCCAAGGCAAAGTTGGCACAATGCACCAATTAGAGCCAGCTTACATACAAAACATTACTGCTTTACCTAACTCTTCAAAGAGAACTTTTTATTCTTTGTCTGTTTTTAGAATACAGTTTAAACAAATAATGGGGTTCAAATGGAACCATATCCACTCGAGGGATGCTTTGATTTGACTGTTTTGCACTTTACTCCAGCCAAGGTACTGTATGTGCAGGGGAAGCGGCCCAGAATGAAGCACGGTGCCCTGCGGCATGTACGGGAAACATATCAAGGAAAGCAAAGGACTCTGGGATAGTTTTCTTTTCTCTTTAATTTCCTTGCTTGATATTTGGTGTACAAAAAACTAGATATTAAAGGAAATGCAGGAAACATCTTACACATTTGAATACTTCTACCCAGTGGTACATTTTGGGGCTTCCATATGACTGTGATCATACATATTTGCTTTACATAATAGCTTTCTGCATGAATGCCATGTATGAAGGTCTTCTATACTTTCCTGTACACAAACACCTTTTTTGCTTGTTTCAGAGGAGGTGTGACCTTCCAGTTATAATTCATGTACTTTATGTTCTTTTCCACTACAGTCAACAATGCCAATTAAGAGCTGGCATTGGGTGGGCTGGATTCTGCAACAGGAATTTGCTGAGCTGGGCAATATAGCACACACTACTCTCAATATGCCTCCGTCAATATACCAGTCCTCGTACATGGCCTGCATTGTGCCCAATCACTGTCATATTTCTTCTGTTTTTTTTTACTTACCCTTGTTGACCATTTGGAATGGTGTCCAGTGGCTTGTGACCCAGATATGCAGTGTTCAGATCCCGGTCAGCAGAGATACAATGTTTATTGCCTGGTGATTCAGAATTGCAATGTACTGCACATTCCCTGTACTAGTGTCCAGTAATAGGTGTTCTGTGGCCACTTATAAGCCTTCAGGCTCCAGTGTCAATTTAACGATAAACTTGGTTGTAAGCGTCATGATCCTATGCTATTTAAACAAAGTAACAAGTTATGTTTATATATTTTAAAGGAGTTTTACAGTCCCTAAAAATTGATGGCCTATCCTCAGGATAGGCCATCAATAGCTGATGGGTCGGGATCCGACTCCCAGGACTCCCGCCGTTCAGCTGTTTTGAAGGGGGTGCAGTGTTCGTAGGAGCGCTGCTTCCCCTTCATTTCTACTTGCTCACTGTGCATCGTCAACGCACTTGTAGCGGCGATTCACAGTATTCACAGGAGAACGTTGCAATACTGTAAATCACCACTACATCCGTGTCGGCGATTCACAGTGAGCAAGTAGAAATGAAGGAGAAATGAAGGAGAAGCAACGCTTGTACGAGTTCTGCACCTCCTTCAAAACAGCTGATCGGCAGGGGGACTAGAGACTGGAAAACTCCTTTAACCCCTTAATAACCAGGCCTGTTTTGGCCTTAATGACAAAACCATGTCTTAAATAATTATTATATTTCCATGGATGTAGCTGTTTTTGTGAGACAAGTTGTATTTTTCAATGGCACAATATTGGGGTACATATAAGGGTCAGACCACATAGAGTTTTTGGCGCTGATTTTGACGCAGAAACCGCGTCGGAATCAGCGACAAAAAATTTCCAAAATTGTCCCCTATAGATTTCAATGGGAGGTAGAGAAGTTTTTTTTCCCTGGCAACTTTTGGCCGCTCTTGAGGAAAAAAAGCGTCATTTCCTTACTTGCCGCAGTTTCTATCTCTGACCTTCCATTGAAGTCAATGGGCGGCAGAAAAAACCTTCGGAGTTAGTTTCTATACATTTTTCGTGGCATGTTTTGCCCGAGGTCCTTGCATTAGCTTCAGTGGCTGCGGACAAAAAACACTGCCAGGAACGCTGTGAAAACCTGGGAAAAGGAAGGAATTCTGAGGTGGATTTTGTTCCACCTGCAAAACTCTGTGTGAACAGGGCCTTAGTTATTTATTTAACTATTATAAAAAAAATTTGGAAGAGAATGCAGAAAAACAGCAATTCTGCCATTGTTTTTTGTTGGGTTTTTTTCCCGCTGTTTAGCATGCGATAAAATGTAATTGTTAACTTTATTCTAAAGGTCAGTATGAATGCAGCAATACCAAATATGTATAGTCTTTTTTTATGTTTTAGTACTTTTGCATAATAAAACATGTTTTATGGAAAAAATTCGACATATTTTGAGATCCATAACTTTATTTTTTCCCATCGCTGTAGCAGTATGAGGGCTTGTTTTTTGCGGGATGAGTTCTAGTTTTCATTGGTACCATCTTGGGGTACATATAATTTATTGATTAGCTTTTATAATTTTTTTAGGGGAAAAGCAGGAAAAAATGCAATTCCGCCAATTTTTTGGCCATTTTTTTTATGCTATGCGCGGTGCAATATAACTCATAAGTTATGTTTGTTCTATGGGTCGTATGATTGCAGCAGTATCTAATATGTAGGTTTTTTTTTAACAGTGACACATTTTTTAAGAAATCTAATAATTTTTCATGGAAAAAGGGTTTAATTTACTTATTTTTTGGGGGGTACTTTTTAATTTTATTAAACTTTGTTAAACTTAATTTATTTAATTTAATTAATTTTTTTGTACCACTAAGGGACTTGAAGCAATGAGATTTTGTTTGCTTATATAATTCTTTGGAATACTCCAAGGCATTATTGCGGGGTGCAGATGGTCTGACAGAGGGCGCTTTCTCCTTCTGTTAAACACCTTAGATGCCGAGGGATTAAACTGCTGGAATCTGCGTTCGCTCCAATTCCCACAGTTGTGAGAGGACTATGGCGGTGTATAACAGCCGTGCTTCTGCCGCTGATGTCGTGGGTACAGTGGCAGTACCCACGAGCAGGGGCGTAGCTAAAGGCTCATGGGCCCTGGTCGAAGAATTCAGCTTGTGCCCCCCTACCCCTCCCCAACACCACAAGACCCCTGCCACGCCTATGGCCAGCCGCCTTGCCCAACAGCCCCCACAGTATTATTCCCCCCATAGCCGCTCCCACAGTCTAATGCCCCCATTAGCTGCCCCCATACAGTATAATGCTCCCCGTAGCTGCCCTCATACAGTATAATGCTCCCATAGCTACCCCCCCACAGTATAATGCTCAGATAGCTACCCCCACAGTATAATGCTCCCATAACTACCCCCACAGTATAATGCCCCCATACAGTGTAATGCCCCCCATAGCAGACCCCATACAGTATAAAGCCCCTCATAAATTCCCCTATACAGGATAATGCCCCCATAGCAGCCCCATACAGTATAATACCCCTCATAGCTTCCCCCAAACAGTATAATGCCCCCCATAAAGTATAATGCCCCCATAGCAGCCCCATACAGTATAATGCCTCCATAGCTGCCATATACAGTATAATGCCCCCATACAGTATATCACATATAGCTGCCCCCATACAGTATAATGGTCCCATAGCTACCCCCCATACAGTATAATGCTCCCATAGCTACCCCCCACAGTATAATGCCCGCATACAGTATAATGCCACCCATAGCAGACCCCATACAGTATAATGCCCCTCATAAATTGCCCAATCAGGATAATGCCCCATAGCAGCCCCATACAGTATAATGCCCCTGATAGCTGCCCCCACACAGTATAATGCCCCCATACAGTATACTGCCCCATAGCAGCCCCATACAGTATAATGCCCCCTTTAGCTGCCCCCACACAGTATAAAGCCCCCATAGCTGCCACCATATCAGCCCCTCAGACAGTCCCTCAGAGCTGGCAAAAACAGTATAATGCCAACATAGCAGCCCCATACAGTATAATGCCCCACATAGATGCCCCACACAGTATAATGCCCTCCTTAGCTGCCCAACACAGTATAATGCCCCCATACAGTATAATGCCCCGATAGCAGCCCAATACAGTATAATGCCTCTTTAGCAGCCCCCACACAGTATATAGCCCCCATAGCTGTCTCCCTACAGTGTAATGCCCCCATAGCTGCCACCATATCAGCCCCCCAGACAGTATAATACCCCTATAGCAGACCCCATATGGTATAATGTCCCTCATAGCTGCCCAACACAGTATAATGCCCCCATAGCAGTCCCATACAGTATAATGCCCCTCATAGCTGCCACCTTATCAGCCCCCCAGACAGTATAATACCCCTCATAGCTGCCACCATATTAGCACCCCTCCTTATACAGTATAATTCCTCCATATGTGCATAATAGAAAAATAATAAAGTTACTTACCTATCACCGTTCCCACGACGGGTGGAGGAGATCCTTCTCCTTCTTTGCCCTGTGTTGAGTGACTCGGCGCAGACAGGCACGATGACGTCGCTAAATCACGCCTGTCTGCGCCGAGACGCTAATAGCTCACGGCACAGTGAATGCTGGAGGAAGGAGCCATCAGCTCCTTGCTCCAGGATTAAATTCAACTGGATCTACGTCCTGAGGACGCAAATACAGTTGGAAGCAGGACCTCGGTGAGTGGTTCGCGACCCCCCGGAGGTCTTCAAACAACCCCCCAGGGGGAGTGCGACCCACAGTTTGTAATGTATTGTGTTGTGCAGTTTGTGTTTGCGGTGGAGAGAGAAGAGGGGGGGCCTGTAATTTAAAGCCCCCCTCTTCTCTCTCGACCGCAAACACAGACAGTATAATACAACAGACAGTACAATATAACACACATACATTACAGGCCCCCTCTGCAGCTCACCTGCTCTTCCGCATCGGCTCTTCCACAGTGGCTGGAACGCCCCCTCACATGACGTCATGGTCACATGGTACACTCAGTGTACCATATGACTGTGACGTCTAAACAAACCATGCCCGTAATCAGAAAGTGCTGGCATCACGGCACATACAAAGTTTGTATCAGCGCGCTGCGTGGCAACGGGGGGCCTGCGGGCCCCCTGGGCATGGGGGCCCGGTCGCAACTGCACCCGCTGTGAGCCCTATAGCTACGCCGCTGCCCACGAGATCCGAGTGACAGATATATCTGTCACGATGCTGGAAAAAGCATCCGCTCATGACAAATGTATCCACCGCTCATCATTAAGGGGTTAAAATTAAGTATCGATCTACAATCACACAATCCAGACAGAATTGATTTATGTAGTAGGGAAATTATGTATACTGTAAATGCTAAAAGGTCTCTAATTTTATTATTTTCTTTTTTTGTTTCCTTTAGCCATTGTAATGGTCCTGAACAGTATGAGCGTCAGCTGGAGTGCTCGTATCCAGATTCTCTTGACCTTTTGCAAGCTTATAGCAATTCTGATAATTATAGTCCCTGGAGTTATGCAACTCATTAAAGGTGAGTGCTAACATTTTTGTATCAATTATTGTATGTATTATCTTCTGTTATAGCTTGCCATGTAGTATATGCATATAGTATTATCTCCTTTTTTCTGAAACAAAGAAATAGATAAAACAAGAAATAAAACATATACAATTCTACAGTATGTATTTTACATGATCTCACAGTAAAAATGCGGGTTATTGTAATTGTACATAAAGTGAGTGTTCAGATTTGAAAACCATTTCACAGTTAATTTATGTAAGTACAAAATCAACAATAGAAAACAGTGAGTAACTTTGTAAATACAGTTAGTGTCGGACTTGAGTTCATTGGGCATACCAGAGGAAATTACCGTCCATCTATACAAAACATGTGCACCATCCAATTTTAAGTACATCATAAACTTTTCTGCTATCATTGCACATTCATGTCATATAATTAATAAACTCTAATAGGCTATTTGTGAATAAACCAAATGGGGTTGTCTTCTGATGGACATTGTGGCCAATGTTTGTCAGATCCTCTGGTGGAACCTTTGGTAGTCTGGTGAGTCAGTGCGGTGCTAAATACAGTACTCCCTCAATTAAAGGGGTCGTTTTGTCACATATTTTTGCATGGTAATTTGCAGTGAGATGCTTGTTTCCTCTGCAGTGGCCGCTACAGGAAAAATGTGGTATTACATGTGGCCATTCAAATAAATAACTGTCCATGTAATACATGGATGGACCGGGCCCGGACCAGGAGTGAGAGCCGCTGCTTGTTAGCAGCTTTTCAATCAGGAATATATTATATGCCTTATAACATCAAGATAAGATAACCCCTTTAAAGCTATATTCACATATGCATTGGAGGCTCCATTTCGGGCCTCAGTTGCAGATTTCATCACTTTTGACAGAAAAAATAGCGCAGTATGCAGTGCTATTTTTACCAGCCAAAACGAGGAACACCATGATGGAAACTGATGGACACCATTATAAGTTAATATGGGCTCATTGGGCACCATCGGGGTCCGTCATGTGATGGATTCATCACAGTTTCAATGTGAAATCTGTCTAATTTGTTCTGGGACGAAAATCGTAACTGTTTCCAAATCCACCAATATATCATCATATCATTCTTTTATTTAGGAATGACATAATGACGGAGCAATTATGTAATTGCTGATATTCATCAATGAATAATGGCAGAAGCATGGTTAAGAAGACACTATAAAGCCATTGTTTGCTTCAAAACTTTACCAAATAACAGCGGGTGCCCATAAAGTTGAGTGTAAGTCTACAAAAACTGGCATTATGAAACTTAGAGAAATAAAAAATATAACACAGTAATGCAATATGTGATACAAAGTTCCTCACAGATGTTATTGCTGTAGACAGCTGTGTGCCCGAGCAACATGTGCAAATGTCAGAGGAAAACACGTACAACACTGTGTTAATGAGTGTTAGAAATTCTTGGCAGTATAACGCTATTTGATAATATATGAGTGTGATACATTACAATGAAAAATAGCCTAGCCTTGGCAAGGTTAGTGACATGCTTGGGAGCCTACAGATGTATCCCCTGTCATTATAATGCACTTTGATTAAATTTTATTTAACAAGAATCTCGTTTTTAAAGAAACTCAATGTCAGGATTGCTAACAAAATATGATCTTATGTGAAATTCTGAATTTTGGTGATGAGTTATTTTTCAATGTGTGCATCTGAATTTACATTTTATGTATTCACTGCTACAATGTATTTCAGAAACACGATTTAATAATGGTGTGGATTAGTATATTTATTCCAAGGTGTAATCTTAGTAGACATAGTCAGAGGCGTAACTACAGGAGGTGCAGAGGTAGCAGTCCGCACATAGTATCCTAGAGTCTCCTTGCTTAGATATATGACTATAGATTTCTCATAAGTACGAGTACTGGTCTGCAAGTTTTTTTTTGGTTTGAAGAACAATTCTTCTAATAGTAAAAATCTTTTATTGCAAGATCAGAACCAAACAATGCATATGTGTTAGGAAGGCTAGGAAGATGTCATCAGTAGGAATAAGAAGTAACGGACCCACATTGACTGATTTTTTCTGCCAAATTTAGAAGGCATTTTGGAACGCACACAAACCCTTAAAGGGAATGTGTTGCCAGAAAAACATGTTTTTTTTTTTTTTAATTAAACATTTAGTGTGTAGGTGATTAAACATTGTTCAAATTTTTTTTATTTTTTTCACGAGTCAGGAAATATTATAAATTAGATTCTAATTTATAATATTTCCCATTGCTGGTCACTAGATGGAGCTATTCCCAAAATTGCAGCATTGCAAAATTGGGTAAAAAGCCCTCGCTCTAGTGAGCTCTCAGCATCCCCCCCTCCTTTATCCTGGCTAGTGCCGGGATAAACGAGGGGTTTGAACGGTCTATCCTCCTACACTGTGTGTCGCCATTTTTTGAGCTAACACACAGTGTAGTAGGTTAACATACAGTAGTAAACGTACACAAACACGAACATACATTGAAATCTCTTACCTGCTCCTGCCGCCGCGGCTCCCTCCGGCCCGTCCGCTCCGTCTGCTGCCGCTGGTCCAAGTGCACAAGTCCGGAAGCCGCGACCGGAAGTAGTAATCTTACTGTCCGGCCGCGACTTCCGGTCCACAGGAAAATGGCGCCGGACGGCGCCAATTTCAAATTGGACTGTGTGGGAGCGGCGCATGCGCAGTTCCCACACAGACGGCGTACACAGAAGTGGATGGGACGGGAGCCGTTCGCAGTCCCTATGGGACTGTGGCTGCCGTATTCCATGTCTGTATGTGTCGTTAATCGACACATACAGAAATTGAACAAAAAATGGCAGCCCCCATAGGGAAGAAAAAGTGTAAAAATAAGAAAAAGTAAAACACAAACACACAAATAAATATAAACGTTTTTAATAAAGCACTAACATCTTTAACATATGAAAAAATAATTTGTGATGACACTGTTCCTTTAAAGTTAGCTGGAGATTTATGTCACAATGTTTATACAGTGACAACATTGACCTGTAAACCACCTCACACATCTTGGAGTTCATTGGACATGGCTATTTCTGAACACAAAATTTGTGATATCCCAATTTCAAAAGTGCTGTAGCTTAAATTTGTGTTTTAAGGTTTCCAGGGATAGAAATGTCTGACTTGTGCATAAAAGGTGTGTGGACTTTATAAAAGCTGTGTACCTTCAAGTTAAGAATAGCTGAGGGGTAAAGCTCCTGGGCACCTTACTAATGTTATATGTCCCTATTACATAGTCACATATAGTTACGGTACATAGTAAGGTTAAAAAAAACACCTGTCCATCAAGTTCCATTTTTCCGAGATTAATCATACATCATTCATTGCTAAATTATTCTTAACCCTTAATTCCATTTGTCATTAGAAAAGCATCCAGCCCTTTTATGAATGTTGTCATTGCATCTGCGATACTTTTGTTTAACTATTATAACGGTAAAGAACCTTTCCTATATTGATGTATGAATTCCTTTCCTACACACATAAAGAATACCCAATGGTATAGTTCTGTATAGTTCTTGAAATTAATAAATCATATACCAGTTCTTTTTATTGACCACACATATATTTATACATATTAGTAAGATCACCTGTAAGGCACAAGTACAAGATTGTTGTGTTGTGTGGTAAATGCTTTTATAAAATCCAGATACATCACATCAGCCACATGACCAACATCCAGATTTGCATTTACCTCCTCATAGAAACCGAGCATGTTGGTTAGGCATTACGTATTTTTCATGAATCCATGCTGGTTATAAATTATTAGATTATTTACTGATATGTCATTTTGCAGTTCATCCCTTAGAATACATTCAAATGTTTTACATTCCACAGATGTCAGACTTACCGGACTTAAATATTGGCACATCAGCCGTCCTACAATCCTGTGGCACTGATCCTGTTACAAGACACTCTAAAAAAATTAGATAGAATGGTCTATCATAAAGTCCCTTACTACCCGTGGATGAATGGCGTCTAGGCTGTGGGCTTTATTAATATTTAGTTTTCTAAGACACAGCTGTACTTTCATCTGTGTTAAGTAGCTAATATTTGCTGGAGAACATTGATAACTGTTCCCCTGAGTATCTGGCCCGGGCAGCTCATCAGTGAACACAGATGAAAAGTATTGGTTTAATATCTCAGACTTTTCTTTTGTCCTCTACAATTCCCAGGGTCATCTTTTAAAGGGCCAAAGTATCAGATTTCTTCTTCTTAGCGTTTATATATTTATATATAAAAACTGCAGCTGATATCTCAGTTAGATTGCGAGCACCTCACATATTTTGGAGACTTTTTATATTCTGTTCTACTAGCCCCCACCGTTTCCTGAGATATCCGTGCTGTTAGTTTCGGCACCCAATTTACAAATGAGGCCTTTAACCATCACATGGGAGGTTAACACCATTCACTTGGCAAGGGGGAGTTAATTTTGCCGGTGTGACGCTGTCCAGTTAGAGCAGACAGCATCAGAGCGACTCACGATACACAGCATGGGTGGCAATGAGTACATGAGCTACTCTGACGCTGTCCCCTCTGATTGGATGGTGTCAGAGCGGCAAGGTTTAGCACCCGTTGCCAAGTGAGCGGTATTAACCGCCCATTTGACAGTCAAAGGCATAATTTGCATATCAGGTGTCAAAACTAACGGCACCGAATACTCAGGAACTGCGGGGGCTAGAACACAAAAAAAGCGCCAGAATCTGTGAGGCGCTGACAATCTAACTAAAACTGCAGTTTTTTGGGCAGGTGACAGGTCCTCTTTAAGAACTCTGTAAGTCTGGAATGCCTTTTCTGAACCCTCAGCCTTCAATGTTTTAAATGTTCTCTGTTTTTGCCTTATTATATTTAGAACTTCCCTATTTAGCCATATTGGTTTTCCTTTATTTCTAGACCTTTTGTTACCAGAGGCAGGGGCAGACACAGACAGCTGAGGGGCCTTGTGCAAGAACAGTTTATAAGCCCTTTGCTCTCCAATACTTCATCATAGATCACCCCCCTTTGTCTCCCTAACAATCCATCAGTAATTATTATCCATAAAGTTTATTAGCTCAGGCATTTACATTTAATCTAATAGACAGAAGAAGGCTGCTTTAAGCTGACAGTGGGCCCCCTTAGCTACTGTGGCCCTGTGCCGCTGTACAGCTTGCACACATGTTATGTCCACCCCTGACCAGAGGGTATAAACTTACTACATGATTTATACAATATATATTTGAAAACTCCTCTTTTAATTTCTGGATCCCATTTACAAGTACATGATCACAGTGTACAATACTAAGTGCTTCCCTCAGTTGAATGAATTTAGTTTTTCTAAAGTTCCAGGTTTTTATAGCTTCACTTTATACTGTTTTATTGAATATTAAATTACATGGTAGATGATCTGTTTAGGTCCACATGCCAACGTCAAGCCTGCTACTGTACAGTGGAGATGCTCTTTCTTAGCTCTCCGCAATGGTTAAGAGAGTGGGATCCCAAGCAGGGAATTCCTTTCTATGATGTCCAAATAGCCTAAAAGAGCAACTAGACAGGGGTTGTATTTGTGAGACAGCACCCGAATTGTACCATGACAAACATGTTCCTCAAATTAATTAAATACCAAATGTCTCAATTGCTATATAGTAAATTAAAAAGGGTACATGGCATATACTTTTTACTTGATAAATAGAGTAGCAAGCTGCTGTATTTAGTACCTCAGTGAAATATCCATACAAATGTATGTCAAAGGTGCACCTATTCATTTATCCCATAAAAATCTATGAGTACCTTGCAGTGTACATTTTTTACTATTTTTAGATAAAACCCCTACACCTGAAATGTATAACACACAATTGTTCAACAGAACCTCAAATGATCAAAGGCAGGGAATTCCACTGATTATAATATTATGTCCAGGAGCAATTATATCCACGTCGGTGCTGATGTTTGTCTATATCTAACAGTATACACACATTATTTGAGTACGAGTGCACTGGATGTAAAGAAACAGTGTATTCCATGTAGCCGCATTCTCCAAGATCTGCTTCTTGGGGCCCCATTGCTGCAGTAATTACACTGAATAGACATTTTATTAGAGTCACCCATCTAGTAGAACGTTGACCCTCATTTGGCCTTCAGAACTGTAGCAATTCATCGTTGCATGGATCGCAGTAAATGTTGAAATCATTGTGCAGGAATATTGGCCCATGCGGACAGGATAGCTTCTCGCATTTGCTGCTAAAGTGTCCTTCTGCTATAGGGTAAACAGCCGCCATGAAGGGATAAACTTGGTCGGCCACAATGCTTAGGTAAGCCCTACTGTTTAAACATCCATCCACAGGTATCAGAAGACCCAGGGTGTGCAACAAAAAAAAACATTTCCCAGACTATTACTCCACCTCCACCAGCCTGAAGTACTGACACCTGACAGAGAGGTTTTATCAAGGCATGCCACTAGCGCCAAATTCTGACCCTTCCCGAGTTCCCTCAGCATGGTACAACACAAATCTGGATTTATCTGACCAGGCGATGTCTTTCCACTTCTCAGTGATCCAATATTTTCAGTATTGTCTTTGGCTGCAATTTGCTATATTTTCGCTTTATTAATTTATTTATGGTTTGTCGTGACCTGAACATTCTTAATGCTGCTCATAGCTTTTGAGGTACTAGATGACTAGCTGGTAAGAAACGTGTCAAGTTCATCAAGACATTTCTGACAGCATACATGTGCTGTTCAAATTGATAAATTATGATTTATATTTATACTTATTTTTACCACACTTTATTGACATTCCTTAAAGGTACATTTATCTCCGTGTGAATTACTGTTGTTTAAGTATAGATGGCTATTGGGAATGTCAGAAAATGGGCGCTTATCTTTATGGTGTTTGACAGATATATATTTATGAGTGACCCTTGCCATGCATTATTCTATGTAAACAGCAAAGAGTGACAAACTGCATTATTTCATGTCAATAAAAACTTGTCTATTTCAGGAGAGACACAGAACTTTAAAGATGCCTTTGTTGGAAAAGATGTCAGTGTTATGGGGTTACCCTTGGCGTTTTATTCTGGAATGTATGCATATGCTGGCTGGTAAGTAGATAGAATGTCAACAAGAACATACAGTGCCTTGCGAAAAGTATTCACCCCCTTGGACTTTTTCCTGTTTTGTTGCATTAGAACCTGGAATTAAAATGGATTCTAAATGTGATATTATGTAACAAACCTAACAAAATAGTCTAAATTGTTACAGTGGAATGAAGAAGAAAAACTAAAATAAAAATATCTACAAAATGAAAAGTTGTGAGTGCATATGTATTCACCCCCTTTGATAGGAAGCCCTTAAATAGGATCTGACCAAATCAATTAATTTCAGAAGTCACCTAATTAGATGAATAAGGTCCCCATGTGTGCGATCAAAGTGTCACGTGATCTGCCACATGATGTCAGTATAAATACATCTGCTCTACAACACCACTAAGCAAGCAAAATGAAGACCAAGGAGCTCTCCAAAAAGGTCAGAGACAAAGTTGTAGAGAAGAATAGATCAAGGTTGGGTTATAAAATAATATCCCAAACTTTGAACATCCCATGAAGCACCACTGAATCCATTAAGCCTTATGAGCGTTGGCCGCCCACCAAAACCCACAGACTGGGCAAGGACGGCATTAATGAAAGATTAAATAAAGACCGGAACGATAACACTGAAGGAGTTTCAAAGAACCACAGCGAAGATGGAAGTATCTGTCCAAAGGACCACTATAAGCCATACACTCCACAGAGTCAGGCTTTCTGGGTGAGTGGCCAGAAAAAAACATTGCTTAAAAAACCGTAAGAAAGCACATTTTGAGTTCATGTGATAGCCTCCCCAAACACATGGAAGATGGTTCTTTGGTCAGATGAGGCTACTTTTTGGCATCATGTGAAACGCTATGTGTGGCACAAACCCAACACTTCCCATTACCCTAAGAATACCATTCCCTCTGTGAAGAATAGTTGTGGGAGCATCATGCTGCGGGGATGATTTTCATTGACAGGGACTGGAAAACTGGTCAGGATTGAAGGAAAGATGGAAGGCAGTAAATACAGGACAATTCTTGTGGAAAACCTGTTTCAGTCTGCCAGAGATTTGAGACTGGGACAGAGGTTCACTTTCCAGCAGGACAATGAACCTAAAAATACTACTAGAGCTACACTGGAGTAATTTAAGGGGGGACATTCAAATTTCTTGGAATGGCCTAGTCAAAAAAGCCCAGACCTCAATCCAATTGAGAATCTGTGGTATGACTTGTAGACTGCTGTACACCAATGCAACCCATCTAACTTGAAAGAGTTGGAACAGTTTTGCCTGGAAGAATGGCCAAAAATATAAGTGTCTAGATGTGCTAAGCTGATAAAGACATACCCCAAGAGACTGGCATCTGTAACTGCAAAAGGATGCTCCACAAAGTATTGACTTCCAGGAGGTGAAAACTTATGCACATTTAAGTTCTCTGTTTTTTGTCTTAGTGGTTGTTTGTGTCATGGTAAAAAAAAAATTCCAAAGTGGTAAGCATGTTGTGTAAATTACCGTAAATGTAGAAATCAAGTATAAATCAAATAGTACAAATCCCCCAAAAATCCATAGTAATGCAAAAAACAGGAAAAGCACCAAAGGGGTGAATGCTTTTGCCAAGCACTATGTGGGGTAATAATTATTTTAATTAATGCATGCTAAATGTCAAAGGATTATTTAAAGGGGTTTTTCCATGAAGAACATTTATGACATATCCACAGTATATATCATAAATGTCGGATAGATGCGGGTCCCACCTCTGGGACCCGCACCTATCTCCAGAATGGGAACCCCTAAACCCAGTTCAGCCGCTCTGTGTTGCGGCTGAATGAGGTGAATTTCGACCATAAAAATGGTTATATGGTCCTGAGATACGAAAACAGCGTAACTCACTGAGCTACGCTGTTTCCTTAACTCCTATAGTAGTGAATCACAGTTACAGAAGCAGCGTAGTATGCGAGCTACGCCGTTTCCGTAACTACCACTCAGTTCTATGGAGCTTACGGAAACAGCATAGCTCAGCAAGTCACGCTGTTTTCGTAACTCAGGACCATATAACCTTTTTTATGCTCGGAATTCACCTCATTCACCCACAACATAGAGCGGCTGAAAGGGGTTTAGGGGGCCCCATTCTGGAGATAGGTGCGGGTCCCAGAGGTGGGACCCCGCATCTGTCTGACATTTATGACTTATCCTGTGGATACGTCATAAATGTCCTTTATGGGAAAACCCCTTAAATCAAACAAGAATATTAAAGTAGACGCTCACCTTTGAATACCATTTTACAGCTTATATTCCAGCTTATTCCATTTACAGCTTATTCCATTTTATTTGATCTACACAAATATTGTAGTTGAGTAACTTTGTAAATACATTGCATTACTTATCTTGTACTGATCCTCCAGAGCTAAAATTTGCCAGCATATCTCGCCTGTTCAATGTCTTCTCTAGTGATTTGTTTTGTAGGAAGAGTAGTGTTTACACACGGCATTGTGGTTGCCTCTATTTAACGAAATACTGTGCCTTGCACTATGAGGGGGCTTTGTGCTTGACACTGAGCATTGTGACTGTACCAGCCTTTAAAAATAAGTTTTGCAGCATCTCAAGTGTGTATAATAAGGAGTAATGTACCCAATACTATGATTGATTATGCATATTATTATTTAAAGACCCAGACTGTAGCCTTGTCCTTTTAAAATTGGCCCGCAACTCCACTAGGGAATTCTAATATTATTATTTTTTTTACAGTACGGGATATGGTAACATATTCACTAGTCCTTTGAAATTACTGGAAACCTAATAGTATAATGTAAAGTAGGGTAAGCGAAAAAAATATCACAAAAAAAAATCTGAAAAAATAACCACTTAATTGATGAAAAAAACACAGAATACATATACAGCATAGAATTTATACAACTAGACACTAGATTAAATTAGCATAGTTGTTACAAATTTTCTAGTGCTATTTATAATGCAAATCTTCTTACACTCTTCTCTTTATTCTTGCTGCATACTCTTTAAATCAAGTGAACTGACGGTTGGAACCAGCTATCAAGCTGTCTGCAGTCGTATAATGTAATCTGTCAGATGCTTAACACACCGTTTCTTAATAACATAGCAAAATGTAACAAATTTGTTTTCAAATGTGATGGATTTGATGCCACATCCACAGGCAACACAAGGTTAACACATGTTAGAAAAATAATGAGAGTAGGTAGAAGTATAAAATTGCATTAAAATATGTCACAAAATAGCTCCTTTTTACTATATCACAGCATGTAATTATCATCTAACTAGAGGAAAAGAGGGAGACGACTGGAGGGTGTTTGAATTTGTCAAAGAGCCTCACCAGCGTATTGCAGGCTGAAGTCAGGAATAAACTATAATATAAAACATTTCAAGACCTGTGGGATGTAGGAACTGAATTTTAAATAATGATAGTTTAGTGCAGATGTTGAATACTGGTATAAGATCACCCACAGTGAAACCAATAAAGATGCGCTATAGCCTTCAGAAGGAGTAATAACTAAAGGACAGCTGCATTTTAAAGGAGCACTCCCACAAAAATGTTTTATGCTCTGGCCCATTAGAGAGGCACATTATGTAAATTGTGGTGAAGGTAATCTTCTTACCGGTGGCTGTATTTGTGGGTTATCCACTCCCTTCTGGTCCTCCGCTGTGTCATGTGACCAGCAATAGGAGTCTCCATCTACCACAGCATCTCATGTGTGGACAGGAAGTCAGTCTCTCTATTCATTCCTATCACAGCCTCGATGTGAGTCTTATAGGAATGAATGGAGAAACTGACTTCCTGTCCACGCATGAGACACTGTGACAGTTGGAGAGTCCTATTCCTTATCGTATGACCCAACATGACCACTGATGGGGTGGCATGTGACTAGACCAGTCGATCAGCAGTCTCCATTGAATAACACTGCGGACGGGAAGGGAAAAAAATCTCATGCACAGTGCCATGCACAGTGTTACAGATCATAATGTAGGCCGCTGATGGATGGTCCGTTCATATGCCCCTGCTTCAGCGGCCATGTTGGGACAGGAGGACCATATGACCAGTGATGAAGATTAGACTAAATAAGGCGGTGGCATTATACAAATCAAGATCTTCCAAGAACATTATATGAGTAAGGGACTTTATGTACTGGTTCCAACACATTTGAGGAAATAAAGCTAAAGTAGCCAACCCCTTTAATCTTTTCTCATAGCATATTACTATACAGTGTCTGATGTAAAGAGGAAATGTTAGTGAATCACCATAGCAAGTGCTGTACAGACATTGAGCCAGCTAAGAATATTGGGAGAATTCAGCTCTTAAGCCTGCATAACTGTGAATGCAGCCCTGGCATATTGTACATGTTGTAACTCAAAATTAGCAGTAAGATAAGTAATGTAATATATTTACAAACGTAATCTACTTTTTAGGTAGATTAGTTCAATATATAGACTGTAAAATTGTCTCCAGGTAAGAATGCAATTTAAAACTTCACGTAATATAAATGACTAGTCCTTATCATAAAGGCTGTTTTTTCCCCACATCCAGCCTATGGAAACTTCATATAAACAAGACTAAAACAATACACTAATTACCAGTCAGACTATGCTATAATAGCTTTGTGGGCAGCAAAATGGTGCCAGGGAAATGGACTGAAATGTAATCTGACTCCTATTAAAATACCAATTTGCATGAAATTAATTTCCATCAAAGCTTTTACAACCTGCTACATTTAACACAGAATAAAACAAGAAATCCCATTTCCATTAGTTTTAAAGGAGACATCTGACTAAAACGAATTCTATAACAATATGCGGTTTCCCATATTTAGAAGTATTTTCAGCGATGGCTTAAGAAATCTACTGACCTTCTAATTTCTGCAGGCATTTCTTAACTTAGATAAAGCTGGCATTTGTTTTAGACTGAGTCATCAATGATTTGAAATTAATACAAGCTTTGTGAAAGTAAAGACCAGTAGTTTAAGCTGCTGATAATGGAATGGATATGGATGTTTTACTGATACACTTTTTTACAGGCATAGAGGAAAATGAAATAAAAAATATAGAACACACATAGAAATAAAGTAAATACTGAGCCAAATATCATAATGGACATTAAATGAATTAAAAGTAAAAGCCTAAAGCCCCATGCACATGACCGTGACCGAAATTACGACCCGTAATTACGGGCATGGCCGGCTGCAGATGGCCGCGGACAGCCGTCCGTATTTATGCGCTGTGCTCTTATTATAAAGTATGGGAGCACTGTCCATAAAATAAAAAAAAAAGACATTTCCTATTTTTTTCTGAAAGTTTCTACAGCACAGACACATTCCCGTAAATATACGGGAAGGTGTCCGTCGGCCATAAAAACGAATGGGCACGTAATTACGGACCCTAATTACGGCCCATAAGTACCAGCGATTTTATGGTCGTGTGCATGGGGCCTAAAATGAATAAACTGTAGCCAAGGAATCTAATAAATTTCATATTGCAATAGTGTCTGAAAGGGACTTCAATGCCTAATATCCATTTTTAAATTAACAACATATTTTTGTCTTAAGTTTAAGCATTTTTAGACCCTTTTTCAGATCTTATTTGAAAATATCATAATAAAAAAGAACACCTGGTGTAAAGGATCTGCCAGACACAGCTTCTGTGTCGACATCCCGTGGTTAATCAGTCTGCACCTGCTCCTAAGTCTTATAGAGTGACTCGATCTGCTACCACTCAGGCTGGTAGGCTTAGGAGTGGGAGAACCTATCACAGCCTGGCCAGGCATTACATTTAAATGAGAAAAAAACATGTTATTAGTTGGGAAACCCCTTTTTTTTATATATTTTTTATTATTATTGAATTTCATCAATCAAAGTGCACCATAGTACATAAGAGAAAAAAAATATAACATAATTGACATTAAATTCTGTACATAATACACCGTGTTCCAAATTATTATGCACATTGGATTTAAGTGTCATAAACATTTAATTATTAGTTTTTCAATTAAACTCATGGATGGTATTGTGTCTTAGGGCTCTTTAGATCATTGTAATCAATCTCAGACACCTGTGATAATTAGTTAGCCAGGTGTGCCCAATCAAAGGAAAATTACTTAAGAAGGACGTTCCACATTATTAAGCAGGCCACAGGTTTCAAGCAATATGGGAAAGAAAAAGGATCTCTCTGCTGCCGAAAAGCGTGAAATAGTGCAATACCTTGGACAAGGTATGAAAACATTGGATATTTCAAGAAAACTTAAGCGTGATCATCGTACTGTGAAAGATTTGTGGCTGATTCAGAGCACAGACGGGTTCGTTCAGATGAAGGCATAATGAGGAAGGTTTCTGCCAGACAAATTAATAGGATTAGGAGAGCTGCTCCTAAAATGCCATTGCAAAGCAGCAAACAGGTATTTGAAGCCGCTGGTGCCTCTGGAGTCCCGCAAACCTCAAGGTGTAGGATCCTCCAGAGGTTTGCAAGTGTGCATAAAGCTATTATTCGGCCACCCCTAAACAATGCTCACAAGCAGAAACGGTTGCAGTGGGCTCAGAAATACATGAAGACTAATTTTCAAACCGTGTTGTTTACTGATGAGTGCCGTGCAACCCTGGATGGTCCAGATGGATGGAGTAGTGGATGGTTGGTGAATGGTCACCATGTCCCAACAAGGTTGCGGCATCAGCAAGGAGGTGGCGGAGTCATGTTTTGGGCTGGAGTCATGGGGAGAGAGCTGGTAGGCCCCTTTAGGGTCCCTGACGGTATGAAAATGACCTCTTCAAAGTACGCAGAGTTTATGACTGACCACTTTCTTCCGTGGTACAAAAAGAAGAACCGTGCCTTCCGTAGCAAACTTATCTTCATGCATGACAATGCACCATCTCATGCTGCAAAGAATACCTCTGTGTCATTGGCTGCTATGGGCATAATAGGAGAGAAACTCATGGTGTGGCCCCCATATTCCCCTGACCTCAACCCTATTGAGAACCTTTGTAGCATCCTCAAGCAAAATATCTATGAGGGTGGGAGGCAGTTCACATCAAAACAGAAGCTCTGGGAAGCTATTCTGACATCCTGCAAAGATATTCAAGCAGAAACTGTCCAAATACTCACAAATTCAATGGATGCAAGAATTGTGAAGGTGATATCAAAGAAGGGGTCCTATGTTAACATGTAACTTGGCCTGCTAAGTTTTTTTTGATTGAAAGAGCTTTTGATTTCTGTAAATATGACCTCCTGATGCTGCAAATTCAACAAATGACCATTTTAGTTCTCTTTACAACCTTTAAAATGTTTTGATCTCTGTTGTGCATAATAATTTGAAGCAGTGCATTTTGAGTTTTTTAAAAAACTTCTAAAAAAAAATCTGTTATCGTTAGGAGATTTGTTCAATAAAATTTGCATTAAACTCCAACGGTTGATGGCTTGAAGATTATACTGACTGTTATTTGCATCAACTATTTAGGAAAATCAGCGGAAAATAACATTTGCATAATAATTTGGAATGCGGTGTACATACAGTATCTAAAAAAGGAAAAACCCAAACCATGCAATCCCTGAGACCCAGTGAATCAACTCAGAATGGGCCGTCATTAAGGCAAACTATGGATCTTGTGAACCCTATTTACCGAGCCCATCACAGTGCCAGTAATAAACAGATCTCTTACTAGTACTGAAAAGGATGGAGGGAGCTTAACTATGGCCACCCTTAGGTTCCACCTATTTAGTATCAATCCAGTCACCTCTTTGTTATAGCTTTTGATTTGGGCTGACAAAGGAAATGTTAAATAGTCAGTTATAGGGAGCCTCCTAATCCATGCCATTCTGCCTTCCACTGGCCCTCGTTAGGGATACTAGACAAAAAATAAAACCTTTAACACCACAGGAAATAACAAAATGGCTACGTGCCACTGAATTATAGTAAAGTTGCCAAAATGATGCCCCCTCTCTGACATCACTCAGTACTCTGTAACTATTGCTGATACTTTACCTCACAGACTTTCTGCTCTGATCGCTCCCTGCATGCACTCTGCACAGAATACTGGTAATACTGAGAGCTCTTTGGTTTCTGCTCCAAATACAGGAGGAAGCAACTAAAATGGAGAAGAGCTGGGCTCAGAATGTAAATTGGAAATTTAGTAGCCACATTATTTTACATGTAATATGTGACTGGTAATATTTTAATTCTAAGCCCACAACTGGATCACATACTGTACGTCAACATTTTAATGACATATTTAAATTGTATGTTCTATGAAGCTTATTTTCAGAAATAAATGTACAAATATTTTGTCTAACTTTTTTTAATCTTTTTTTTTCTCGTAGGTTTTACCTCAATTTTGTTACGGAAGAAGTAGAAAATCCTGAAAAGTAAGTGAGGACATAAACAATATATAACATTTTACCCGCTGTATTACAGAACTGATAATTCATATTGGATGGATTCTTATTGGCTTGGCAGTGTGTTCTCTGGTTTAGGTATTAATTTATGTGTTCATTTGTTAGCATCTTGTGTGCCATTTATTTGGATTTTAGTGTCTAATATTTTCCAGAACTCGCTTGACAGTATTTCTCGGCAACGTAAATAAATAAATAATCAGTAAATATAATTCCTTGATTTGTTCTATTTTGTGAACATGTTAAAATTCTCTTTCAAAATTTCTTAGTTACATATGTTTGTGGAAAAGCTGAATTCCAACTTACTTGGGGGTTTTTAGTGGCAGTTTAGCAGAAGATATACGGGTTATGCAATAATACAGGAGTATGGGAATACTCACTGCATAAACAGACAGATTTGCCTTTCTGAAATATAAGATAGATGGGTGACATCATCTAAGAGAGACAGTTCCTTGAAGGTAGTGGCTTAGAAATTAAGAGGACACCTCAAGAACTCAAGAATATTTACTGGGGATGTTTAAGATTTTTAGAGCAAAAGGTGCATATCGACATTTATGATGTATCTAGAGGATAAGTCATGAATACCTGATCGGTGGGGATCCCACCATTGTGCTCAGCTGTTTCCATAAGTCCCAACTACATTAAAGGGGAGCTGTATGCATGCTCGACCAACTCTCTCCCTTCTTCTCCTCCAATTTTTTTGTCACCATTGACTGGTTTAATTGACACAATAGGGGTCATGGCATCCCTGTCTACCTTTAAGACATTTATGACATATCCTATAGATAAGCCATGAATATCTATGTCCAGAATACATAGATTCCTTATTATCCTGTCTGGTATATTTGTTCAGTTCAGCCCGACATGTTGAAGAAGAAACTTTCTACCATGAATAATATCTATGTTATTCTTTAATTAAACAAAGGTCATAAAAATAGGTACATGTTATCTCCAGTGAGTCTAATGCTTTTGAGAAGCACATTCTACAATTGTTATTAATCTATTATGGCTAATTATCGTTCGAGATGAGCAAATCGATTTTAAACTAATGAAATTCACGGCAAATTTCCCAAAAGTTTGGGATTCAGCGAAATCCAAAACTTTTGGGGCTCGCTACGCACAAATCGGCAAAATGGCAGCCACCGGCTAATATTTGACAGATTAAAAATAGCAGGAGCGAAGAAGAGGAGATAAAAAATACCATACTCCCCTGGTCTCCCGTAGCGACGCGTCCCTGCCGACATTCTTATATGACATTGTTTTGTGCCTTGTGACCGATGTTGTGACATATTCCTGGGAGGTCTCCTGAGATGGCGTTGCTTTGTTCATTGTGACCACTGCAGCCAATCACCAGTCTTCTCAGGAGGCCATAAGAGATGCATTGCTATGGAATATTTTATGGTATTTTTTATTTTATTTTTGGGGTGCAATCGCGAGTACCCTGATTGCCTTTTTTAAATCTCTGATGTCTTCTAGGTCTGCATCCAATTTGGATACAGTCCTTGAAGATATCATAGAGTCAGACAGGGCAATTGGGGCACTTGCAATTTGCAGCAAATTTCTTCATAACAAATCAAATTGGACAGTCAAATCAATAGAAGGGGCCCCAAAACTAATTTTTGGAAATTCGCTTATTATTAATTATCATGCTTGGGAGACTCAATTTCTACTTGTAAAATCTATAATAATAATACCATTGTGAAGTCAAAATTGGATCTGAGCTTTATTCCCAGACTTATGTAGGGACCTGAGTTAGAGTCATGAGTGGCTCTAAATAGACATATGTGGCTATGCACCTACCTGGTAGTCAGCACCTCACTACATATTGTAGAGCGAAGTAGATGATCACCGAGTATGGACATGTCTTGCTGTATAGTCAATACGAAAAGACTTGCAAATAGGGTGACCTGTGAGACAGCTATTTTTGTTCTACTTTGGCACCAACTTACTATTGAATAAGTCGTCGTCTATAAACCATTTGGAATATAAGTCCCAAAGCTTTGACCTTTTTGAAATATTCTAAGAACATTAAGTGAGAACCTACAGTTTCAATCAAATTGTATTGAGTCTATTTGCCTTGGATGAACATACCCTAAAATTACCGGACGGATACATAAATGAATGCATAAGTAAATAAAAACAAATTATCGGCCAAACGCTTACAAAGCAGTTTTGGCTGTAAATTAATTCTCTAGACTCACTTTCTGCTAACTTTCTCTCATACGATGAACATGTACTGTATGTACATATAGTGCTGTGATATGCTTTTTTGCCCTCTTCCAAAAGTCTTCTATTATTGCTTCTGAAGGGAAGACTGAGGAAATGTAAGTTAAAACACAAAATGTTCTACAAAATTACCTAGATTGCAGTGTCTTAATCCACTATGATCTTGAACAGAAGTCATACCTTTATTTATCTTAAGAGCTGCAATCCAAGATACAAGGTAGTGTTGGGCCACATTGGGTATTAAAGGGTAACTAAACATTCAAAAAACTTCTGACATGTCATAGTGACATGTTAGAAGTTTTGATCTGTGAAGGTTCGAGCACTGAGACCCCCCACTGATCGCTAAACAAATCGGCAGAAGCGCTTAGCTGAGCACTGAGCCTCTTCGTCCCTGATTGGCATTTTCTCGGAAAGCCGAGCAATTGGTATACGGGCTCAATAGAAAGTCTATGAGCTCGTACACCAATTGCTCGGGCTTCCGAGAAAAGCCAATCAGAAACGAAGTGGCCCAAGCCTTTCTGCAGCTTCGTTTTAGCGATTGGTGGAGGTCTCAGTGCTCGGACCCTCACCGATCAAAACTTCTGACATGTCACTATGACATGTCAAAAGTTTTTTCGAAAGTTTAGTTACCCTTTATAATATAAAAAGTCTAGACACTGTTGGGCCTATATAGTGCAAAGTGCTTGTTAAATATTCCCGGCACAAGAGCCAAGTGCCTGTAATATGGTTCATAGGTTCATGTGAACTACCAGTCATATGGTTCTGATGTTGGTGCCAAGGATCAGTACTACTATGACATCTCAAGAGTTATTTCTTCACCATAGTATCTGCAGCTGCCAACAATTACGGGGGGGACGGACGGACATACAAGCAGAACATGGTTGAGGAATACTGCACAGTCACGGCTATTCTTTTAATCGGAGTACAATGACATATGAGTATATTGTGACTAAACTACTTTTAGACGTGTCACATTTTGCCTGAGTTGTTCAGTTAGGGCAGTAAAAATAATTTACTGTGAAGAAAAATGTTTCAACTTCTAAGAAGGATTTCATTGTAAATGTTAGCATTCCTAATGAATATACATATGCATACTAGGTCACAGTACATGCAAATAAACGCACATTGACTACTTAATACACGTCTATTTGCTTTTTATTCATGTATTTCATGTGCATACATGATGATAAAATGGCAAATGTTTCAGCTCATTTAAATAAGCTTGTATTAATATTTGATAGACTAGCTCTTTGAAGGCCATAATGATATTATTATTTGATCTTTATATAACAGTTCTGTGTCCCATATGTGACTGAAGATGCATAATAACGTACTACATACTGTAGCATACAAGTACTGCAGCAAAAAAAGTTAATTTTAATTACCATAAACTCTCGAGTGAATGTACATTTTTTTTGCCACCTCAAATTTTTGAATTATCTCATAAGGTCTATTTTGAAGAACACATATTACCAGCAAATATAAGAATCATAAGTCCTTGTGTTCTTAAATTTCCATTCAGAATTTCCGTAGTTACTATATATCTTCTTCCTGAAAAGTTAGGAGTCAGTCAATATTTGTACAATACATTATTAATAGGGTCTTTACCAAGCATTCTTAAAGCCCTGACAGGAGTATGGAAGAACTTTTGCTATTCCGAGCACAGCGGTCCTAATGGCCACCCACAGTGCAGGGAACTTCAACACAGCCCAAAGCAAGTAAATATCTGTGCAGGTTAAATCTGTAATGAAGCAGCTGTGAGGATCGGCGAGGTCCTGCCAATCGTAGGTGATGGCATATCCTAGCAGTAATTCCATCACTTACTACAGTAGTCAAACCCTTTTAAGGCCGCTTTCATAAACCCCTTAGTGACCAGCCTATTTTAGGCCCTAATGACCAAACTATTTTTATCGTTTTTTTTATAGTCTAATTCAAAGAGCTATAACTTTTTTATTTTGCGGTCGACATAGCTGTATGAGGACTTGGTTTTTCTGGGATTAGTTTTACTTTGTAATGGCACCATTTTGGGGTACATATCATTTTTTGTTTAACTTTTATTAACTTTTTTTGGGGGGAAATGGAAAAAAGCCTTGAAATTCCGCCATTGTTCTATGCGTTTTAAATTAACGCCGTCTTCTGTGCAGCATAAATAACATGTTACCTTTATTCTATGTGTTGGTACGATTACGACGATACCACATATGTAGAGGTTTTTTATGTTTTATGCATTACTTACTTATTTTTTTAGTCCCACTAGGTGACTTTATTATGCAATCTTTAGATCGCTGCTATAATGCTTTGGTATACTTAGTGGGCATGTCCTAATAGGCATATGCCCAGGGCAGACCTGGGGGCTTTTATCAGGCTCGGGCTGGCCGCTGATGGGTGACAGAGGGAGCTTCCTTCCTCTGTAAACAAGTTAAATGCCGCAGTCGCTATTGACCACAGCATTTAACGGGTTAAACTGTCGCGTAAACTTCGATCATGGTCTTTAGAGCAGGAGTCCGGCTGTCATTAGACAGCCGAGCCCTGGCTCCAGCCTGCACGGGACACTTGTACAGGGCTTAGACTGGGCCGCCATGAAAAGACGACGGCCTAGCCTAAGGCCCCTTAGTGACTGCTGTGAAAAGGCGTATTAGTGGTCACTAAGGGGTTAAACAACCAATAAAACATGTGTATTGAAAAAAATCAATGCCGGCAATCTAACTGTCATTTTCATCAGGACAATCCTTACTGTAAGGACAAGAAGCTCTATTCCATGTCAGTGGCACTTGCGAGAGCCGCTCTCTTGGCAGCAATGAGTATTATTTGCATTTATAGATCATCCTGCCAATAAAGATCAATCGAGATTAACGATAAGCAATAGTTAATAGTTTTTCATAAATCTTCTCCTTTATTCTCATTGGTCACATTTAGTTACGATCACTTAGAAATAAGTGAATTGTGACGATAATTGGCCAGTGTAATTGGGCCTTTAAGTTATAACCACTACCTACGTCATCCAGTTTTTTGGTTGAATTTTAAACTTTTTAAATAAGCCAACTTTATTTTGACAATCACATGGGTAATAGCGTTTACAGGATACATCTGCACAGAATCAGACAAAGGAGAACAAATAGTGATAATGAGCCTTGATAAATATCTTGATCATGCATATCATTTTTATCTTGCACATGTAAATGAAGGTTGACGCCTCTTCTTTGCTTACCAACTCATGAGGAATCTGTTTATCGAATCTCCCTGTAAGATGGTGACGGTTCACTAATCACGGGATTGTTTGCAGGAGTTTTACGCTGTTGCTATTGTACATTTTAAATGAATTGTTTAAACAGGCAGATGCTTTTACTATGTTTCCTCCAGCTGCTGACACTGGGAACAATCTGCCTACATTATTGTCAAGAGCATTGACTGTATTTTTTTTTTTTTTCAAGAAGACATATCATTATTTCTTATAAATTGCACAATGCAATTGTATTCTGGATAATGTCATTGTTACATGTAAAAAGAGACAAGAAGACAGTTCTAGTTTCAAAAAAAGCCATTACAAATAAAATGATATGCAGAAATGTGACTAATAGTCAAAAAACAAGAAAAGGAAGTGAAAATATTTTTTGTAAGAAGACTTGAAAACACATACACTATATTTTGTCAGTTACTGCCTTGTCTTTCCTCTATAATAATATTATTTGGGCTTTTTAAGTGGAACACAGACAGGAAGACATTAAGTCACCTGTCAGAAGCCCCCACCTCAAGTACATAGTGAAAATAACAAATAATCAAGTACTTACCTTTATGTCCTAACTGGATGGAGGTGGCCATCTTGCTTTCTCATTGGCGCTACAGTGGAAGTGACGGTGACATGTATCTATATGTACTGCCAGCACTTCATCTGAATGTGGGTGGCACATCCAGATCACTATAAGAATGGCCAGAATGATCGTTGGCATTCGTACCATATTAATATCTATGCTTCACATTTTTGCATTAGTTGAAGGAATACTAAACCTAGAAATTATTATTAGTAATAATAATTTAAAAAAATGTAAAAAGTCTAACAAAAATCTTGCAGAGAACACAGATGTTCATTTATTTCAGGTCATTTCCACTCTCGGCACGAAAGTGACAGCATTGGAAGGACTTTATTAGGTGATCGGTCTTAGTATGCCAGGACCCCATTGCAAAAATAAAGGAAGGCTCCGGCTCTTATATCCTTCCAGACACAGATCTAATTTAAAGTTTGTTAGAAGAAGCAGAGAAAAATGCGCGCAGGAGAGACGTAGGTTGGAGACCACCGCTTTAAATGAAAAATAGGAGAAAAAAAATCGGTGACATTTGTCTTTGAGGACTATCGCTATGTGTATATGAACATCCTGGCATGAGTAATCTCTCTCTCTCCCAGGATCCCACAGGGTACAGCAGCATGATATATATTTCTGTTATTTATTTGCTTAGATTTACAGCATTTCTTCAGTATTTTAAATTAAGAACGGGAGAAGTTTGAAGTAAATTTATGTACTTCAGCTGAAGAGTAATTATTGTTGTAAAATCATAAAATGTTATATTAATTGCTGCGATACACTAAATAATTGGCCGAACTTGCATACATTACATAATAGTACACATTCTGCATCACAAATAATGGCCAATGTTTGCCTATTGAGAGTAAAGTGCATGCAACTGTCTGACTGCTGTTTGGTACAACTGTAGAAAGTAAATTCTATGTCATGCCTAGTTATTGCTAAGTCAATGTCCTACTATACATACTGGTTATATGAATTTATGTAAAGCAATTCTTCACCTTTGATTAGTATTGGCTATATAATCAGAAAATATATCTTCATGGGATCACACAAAAAAAAAAAAAGGGACCAGCAATGTGGACTATCGCACTACAGGCAGTATCACATGCCAGCCAGTGAAATAATTGGCCGACCATGTAATAATACAAGGACGGGCTGTGTCCACCACATCAATAGGTGCTCTATGTTAGCTGCTCTCCACACTGGCTTATGAAGGTAGGAGCTCTATGGTACAAAAATAGGGGAAGTATTACAAAAAGTTCGCTCACCACATATCCACTGCGTTTCTGTTGCGTTTCCACTGCGTTTCTATTGCGTTTTCTTGATGCAAGTTGGTGTGAATGAATCCAAGTGCTGCAGGTGCTCGTAGATATTCCCAAACTGGTCCTGTGTCGACAGCAGGTAATCAAGGCAATAGTGGTGTATAGTGAAGATATATCCAGCACTCAAAGTAAAAGTTATAAGGTTTATTTGGTCATATTTAAAACACGGAAGTTAAAACAAAAAATCCCGGGACCACGCTTACGCGTTTCAGACCTGTGGGGTCCTTAATCATAGCTTGATATGACCAAATAAACCTTATAACTTTTACTTTGAGTGCTGGATATACCTTCACTATACACCACAGGAGCTCTATGGTACCCACATAACCCTTAAAGTGATTGTTCCCCTTATTTACCTGGATGTTTCCGACAACCACAACAGACATTAGATTGCTTCAGATTCCAGCACAGTAGCGATGCCAATATCACAGTGCTTTTTCCATGGTTTTCATAGGGACATACCTTCATTATTTCATTTATTATTTTTTTATTTATTATTGTTTCTCTTTACTATTAGATCATTTGGCCTGTCCTGTTTTATGCCTCTCACACTACAATCTGACTGTAACATTGTATTTAGATATGTAATATCCTATAAATGACACGTCAATCAGTAGTTAACCTGTATTGTAAGAACATTAAAGTGTTGATTGGTTTATATTTTAGTACGGGCTATGTACTTCAAGACCAATAGCAGTAATTCAGCACCATACATCCAAAGCTTTTCATCCAAGTTATTTCAGATCTTCAAAGAAGCAGTTTGCGTCTTTTTGTAAATTTCTTCGTATTATGTACGGCTCAAATACATGCACTCTAAGCCTGCAAATGGAAACCAAGAGGCAGCGTGAATATAGGCTGCAATCTATATAAATCATTCCAACAACATCAAAGGTAAAATCATCAATAACTTCCAACTCTCCATGACTTTTACAAGAATTGAATAATATGTTGGGGAATGCAACTATCAGCGTATAAGGACTTGCTGCCGTGCTGGAAATTGCTCTTCTGTTCTTCCACTAAGCATTCATTTCCCATTCGCTTTCATTCGCACAATAGCAGCCATCCACTATATAATGATATGCCACTGTCCATTTAAATGACATACTAGTATTGAGAATACTGTAGCAGGAGAAGATGCATCTAAAATGTAACTCATACACAATCAGCTATTGAAAAATATGTTCTGGAGGTCCCCTTCGGCAGGGTTTATATGTTCATTAATAAAAATAACAATGCTATAGCATATATAAATTATAACATGCAGACACCACCAAGAGGTATGACCTCCTTTGCACATTATTAACAGCCGTGATCATAAAACAGAAGATAGCAGTCCCAAATCAATGTTCCCATTGAATTTCATACTGTGAGGTTCCCTTGCGGAGGCAGCCGAATAAAAGAAATGCACTGTACAAAAAATAATGTTGACTACATTACAGGTTACAAACAAAGCAGAAAATAAAGCTCAGAGAGAAATAATATATCCAAGAATAACAGGCATTTTAATTAAAATCGAACCATAGGAGTGCTGCTGAGAAATGGATTGTGCTAAATGAAGCTTTAAAGAAAAAACACATGACATGTATTTATTTAAAATGAGAATCTAGCGCTGGTTTTGTATTGTTTTTACATTTATTTAGTTGCTTTCTGCTCTTGAAGATAAAGCTGTAAATAGTGTTGCTAACTCTGCATGTTTCAATTTCCTCATCTTACAAATGGCCTATTAAATTCATATCGCCATAACAGTTTCTATATGACTCTTAGGCCTCATTTAGGCATGGAGGCTGTTCAGCTCTGTACTATGTCAAATGCTCGGTCAAGGCTACGTACATACAGAATCCGAACATGCAAGGTTTTGATCAGACTAAAGAAAATTCTCCACATGAAATTAGAGGCATACGGGAGGTACAGTAAAGGCCCCATGCACCTCTATGGTTGCCTTATTACAGCTCTATACAAAATGGAGCCATAATACAGACATGTGCAACAGGTGAGAGGTTAAGGTGAAATAAAGTTACATAGTACTGATAGCATGCACGCTTCTAACAGTCCCTTCTATACTCCTGTATAACATTTCCCACATAAATTTTCCACAATGGTCATTGCACTTACGATAAATAAACAGATTGTCCCGGAGCCCCTCTTTAGCAATTCATATTAAATGGAAAATATTAGAATACCTCACTACTTGTACTCTCCACTTCAAATACATGTGTAGTGTTATGCAAGGTCAGTATCTACTCAGCACAGCTCGCTCCTTCTTCCTTTACTAGGACACTACGCGTATCGAGGAGGGTCAAAGGCAACCATAAAGCTTTGCTTCGTATTGTATTTATTTGTTGTATTTTTTTAACCTCGGCTACAGACAGAGGACACTGATGTCCCGTTGTTTAGCTCCATGTTCCATACTAGTTTCACCTCCCTAACCTATTTGTATCACACTCATGTTAGCAGGATTAGAGACAATCAATGTTAGAGCAGAATAAATGTTAAATAGCTTAGACTTGCTGAATATTTTGTCCGTCTCATGCCAACATCTTTCAATAAGCTGCAGTTTAACTTTCTGCCAGCGAACCCTGGCTCATTTTTCCAATGCAGCTGGATAGTGTATAAAATACCCCATTAACTTGCATTGAATGTGGAATGTGAGTGCATTTGATAAGGATTTAGACACAGAATACTTTACGTGTGAACATAGCCTAAGGATGGATTCACACATCACATGTATTTTGTAGAACTTTTTATAAAGTTTTCAGCCAAAACCAGCTGTCTGTCTGTTTCTCTTGGACAGACAGCTCGAGAAGGTCTACTTATATAGGCTCCTCCGGTGAAAGCGCTGATGAGGGCAGCCGGGGCTGCTGGAATCTAGGAGCCAGCCTAGGAAGTCTTCTGGCCTGGTGAACCTCTTGAGACTATTCCTGGATCCACATGTCAAACCCGGTGGCTAGAAATATTAGGTAATCTAAGGCAGAAGGCAGATCTCAAGCGGCAAGCTCGTCTTTGATATCGGAGGATAAACCCTGCCGGAAGGTAGCCACCAAGGCTTCGTTGTTGCAGGATAGCTCAGCCACCAGGATACGGAACTGAATGGCGTACTTGCCCACAGGGGTGTCTCCTTGGCAAAAGGTCAGCAGGGATGCAGCTGCTGAAGAGACTCGCCCAGGTTCCTCAGATACAGCGTGGAAAGTCTGTAAAAAACACTGTAAGTCACAGATTTCTGGTCCTTGACATTCCCAGATGGAGTTCGCCCATGCCAGGGCCTTGCCAGTAAGAAGAGAGACTATGATTGCGATCCATGTGCGATCGGAAGGAAATGCTCTGGCATGTAGACTGAAGTGGATCTGACATTGGTTCAGAAATCCCCTGCAGGTCCTTGCATCTCCGTTGTAGCCAGGAGGTAGTGGCAGAGAGAGGATCGGTGCTGCCAGGAGGTGTAATAGGAGGGACAGCAGGAGCGATAGGAGCAGGTGCCATAGCTGCAGCTTGTTTATACAGCCGATGTGCAATTATGTTCATCGCCTGGAGGAGTTGGTCTGGTCGTGACCTGAGGTCTAGCATATCCGCCCACATGACTTGTGATGTCGTCATGGTCATGGTTTGACAAGCGGAGTCCATGGCCTGAGCGTACTGTCACGATCTGTGGGTATGTGGACCCACTGGGCCGTACCACCGTAGCAGGACAGCAGCTGGCCAAACGGTGTACCAAGTTAATATATATAGTCCAAGGTAACCTGCGATAGTTCAGACTAGCAACGGCTAGGCACAGATGGGATCTTGACGGCAGGTGATGCAGACGAGACAGATGACACCAGATGTGGTGTAACACAGCAGACGTGGCCGATGGCAGAACTCGACTCCAACACTATAGCGGACACAGGAACAACTACAACACCGGATACAGGATACAAGTAGCAGGGCACGGGAACAACGGGAACAGGATAACACTAAGGAACCATTTGCAAGACTAACAGAGGAATACAAACAACGCTCAGGCAATGAGCAAAGGGGCAGGGCCCTTCTTATAATCCAGGGTGATCTGGGAGTAATTAGTTAATTCTTAACATGTGTGCACGCTGGCCCTTTAAGGCCATTAATGAGCTCGTGCACGCACCCTAGTGGTCACTGCACGACAAGACGTCCGCATGTGCTGGCATCTTCGGGGAGGAAGACGGCAGGATGAAAGGAGTCTGCGGTCCGTGGCTGTTTCAACCGGTATAATGCAAAATACAACATCTTTATTAGATACAAAATAAAATACAGAATATAAAATGGAGCAACAAACCCATGATGCAAAGATCCCCACACATAAATACTAAAGACCTTCTGTAGAAAGAAATGCATAGGTAAATACAGTAAAGTGCAAGTAGTCATTGAGGTCAGTAAGGCTGGAGACACACATCATATTTTTGTTGCAGTGGTCTGAACCAGAAGTTTTAGGGTATGTGCACACACACTAATTACGGACGTAAATCGGGCGTATTAACCCCCGAATGACGTCCGAAATTACGGCTTGAATGCGTTGACAAACATCTGCCCATTGAACGCAATGGGCTGACGTTTGTCTGTTCACACGAGGCATATATTTACGCGTCGCTGTCAAAAGCCGGCGCGTAAATAGACGCCCGCGCCAAAGAAGTGTCCTGTCACTTCTTGGGACGTAATTGGAGCCGTTATTCATTGACTCCAATGAAAAGCAGCGCCAATTACGTCCGTAATGGACGCGGCGTTCAAGCGCCTGCACATGCCGTTACGGCTGAAATGACGGGGCTGTTTTCTCCTGAAAACAGCCCCGTAATTTCTGCCGTTACGGACGCTGCCGTGTGAACATACCCTTAGGCTGGTAACACATGAGTTTTTGTTGCAGATTTTTAAGCCAAAGTCAGAAGTGGATCCAGGAGGAAGGAGAAGTATAAGCTCTTCCTTTTTATTTTCCATTCCTTTGAATCCCCACCTGGCTTTGGCTAAAAGAAAAAACGGCATAAAAAACGGCACCAAAATCTGCAACAAAAACTTGATACGTGTTTTCAGACTAAAACTTGTGGTTCAGACCACATAGCAGTAAATATGGGAACAGATGGTATTTTTCTCCCATAATAAGCACATTTATGCATATTATGAACAAGTGTTTGATCCCCATACCTATGATAACTATTACATATAAAAAACCCAGCATGGCAATTGATTATTTTTTTTTATCTCAGACAGAAGAACTCTTTATAGGAAGCATGTGGACACAGTAAGAAACCTGTCAGTGGGGGGGGGGACAAGAGATGCAATATCTAATACAGAACATCTGTTCACAATATGCAAAGACACTTCCATTGGACACTGTCACTAAAGAACAAAACTCACACATTGGCACGGGTAGTTATACTTCCGAAGCCTTAATAAATAGCCTTATATATACAGTTATTCTACTGTGGATGATTACTAAGACCATTATGGCATATATATATAATTAAAGGTATATTACACACCTATTCCTGCTTGTTAAAGAGCAAGGTTATTGCAGGAATTTGTGTAGAATACATAATCTGTAAATCAGGATTAGTAACAACTAATATGTGTGTGTATCATATCACAGATTAAGTTTATCTAGCCCATTGCTGTTTGCGTGTCCTTTTCCGTCAATCATGTGACCATAGATTAGGAAAGTTTTTTGATCACACTAAGGGCTTATTCAGACGATCGTATAATATGTATAATGTATAATGCTCTGAGATAACAAGTGGCATTAGGGCCTGCTCACATCAGCGTTGGTTTCCGTTCACGGGTTCCGTTGCAGCTTTCAGTATGAAGAACCCATGAACGGAAAGGCAAACGGAATCAATAGCTTCCGTTTGCATTACCATTGATTTCAATGCCAATGCATCCATTGCAAATGGTTTCTGTTTGTCTCCGTTCTGTAAGGTTTCCATTCTTTTAGGGGAAACAATAGCGTAGTCGACTACGCTATTGTTTCCACTAAAAAAAGCAGACATTTTACGGAACGGAAATCAACGGAAACCATTTGCAACAGAAGCATTACCATTGAAATCAATGGTAATGCAAACGGAAGCTATGGTTTCCATTTGGCTTTCTGTTCATGGGTTCCTACAACGGAAAGCTGCAACGGAACCCATGAATGGAAACCAATGCTAATCTGAACACAGCCTTAGTATTATTATAATTACTACTGGTAATAATAATAATGATAATGATAATAATAATAATAATAATAATAATAATCAAAGAACAATTTAAGTGCGCAGCATGTAGCATAGCAGCAGGCACCCTTTGTATGTGCAATTGGCATGCACAATGGAGTTGCAAGTATTTTACTGTAAGATAATATACAGATTGCACATATTGTATGTAAATAAATGCATACAGTATACAGTCAAATAAATAAACCTTAGCTGAGCTGAGAACTCCAGTCTTATCACCATCTGCTGTGCTTTTCTTCAGTGTTAGATAGGTGTACTTGTAATAGAATATTTTTGCTTTAGCTGGATCCAGGACGTAGTTACAATATGTTACATCAGCCATTCTTAGCAGCTATGAGGCCATGAATCTGTCACAGACAGATCACAAGAATGATGCATACTTCCTATCAGAGGCTACTTTATCAATCAGATTTTTCTAATAGCAAATTAAGGCGGAGAATCTATTTCTTTATAGAGTTAAGTTAGAATAAAAGTGAAACTGATGCAATGATAACAGTTAGGGTATGTGCACATGCTAGCTACCTTTTACGTCTGAAAAGACAGACTCTTTTCAGGAGAAAACAGCTGCGTCGTTTCAGACGTAAAAGCTCCTCCTCGCATTATGTGAGGCGTCTTTGACGCTCGTAAATCTTGAGCTGCTCTTCATTGACTTCAATGAAGAACGGCTCAAATTACGTTGCAAAGAAGTGTCCTGCACTTCTTTGACGAGGCAGTCATTTTACGAGTCGTCGTTTGACAGCTGTCAAACGACGACGCGTAAATGACAGGTCGTCTACACAGTACGTCGGCAAACCCATTCAAATAAATGGGCAGATGTTAGCCGACGTATTGTAGCCCTATTTTCAGACGTAAAACGAGGCATAATACGCCTCGTTTACGTCTGAAAATAGGTCGTGTGAACCCAGCCTTAGGCTTTCACTTCTGCACAGCAGCTGTTTGGCACACGTGTTTTGCTATTTTACTCTTACCTGATTTGTCTTATCTACATGTCTAAGTTTTTTTTTTATATATATACATATTTATCTAACGCACGTTACAGGCAGGTGGCTACACAGTGTGGAGTCTAACCTCTATCGTTAAATGTCATAATAATCCAAACGGATGTGAGCAGAGCCTTATTGTTCATGTTTGTTTCCTGGTTGTCAGTGGTGAAGCGTTTGGTTTACTATCATCTGAGAAAAATATGTGGATCAATGTAAATGTGCAGTATTTTCCACGATACGAGTGATTTTCCTTGAGAAATATCTTTTATGTATCGTTACAGTATTTATGTCATACTAGAATTGTCTACAGGTAGTTAAAATCTGCTGACATCAGCTCTTAACATTTTTCTTTATAGAAGATCAATTGTTGAAGATTTTATTGCACTCTTCCAATAATTTCCACAGGATAGGTCATCAGTATATGATCAGTGGGGGTCTGACACTCGGACCCAGCACCGATAAGCTTTTCCGGCTGCCTCTGGGCACCAGATGTCCGTGCCGGAAGCAGATGGCTCTGGTCACAGAATAGCAGCCATGCTGCCGTACTGCAGCTCTGCTCCTATTCAAGTGAATAGGAGCAGAGTTAAAATATGGCAGCATGGCTGCTATACTGTGACCAGAGCCATCTGCTTCCGACACCGGCCACTGCATAACATCTGGTGTCCGGAGGCAGACAGAACTGCTGATCGGTGCGGTGTCCAGGTGTCTGACAACCACCAATCATATACTGTTGAACTATCCCGGACAACCACTTTGATACAAAAAAAAAAAAAAGGGCTAAACAAGTTTCCTACTAAATATTAATCCAACTGGTATTAAAATTAATTAATTGAGTATTTTTTTTTTTAAAGGGGTTTTTGCATGACAAACAATTATGGTGAAAACGCCACTGTGCTGGGAGCCCAATATTGTGAATAGGAGATACGGAAAGAAAACCTTGCTTGCTCACAGTTTCTATATCTTCCTTTCACTATAATGAGAGTGACCAATCATGCATAGACAAATCTTTGCCAGTAATGGAAGACCAGGCAACTCCCAAAAATATTTATACAGGGTCCATTTCCTTTGCATTTAAATATAGTTAAATGATACATTTCTGTCTGGCTGCAGTCACCACATGGAATGGCTTAGAAGTTTTAATGCATGCCATTCCATTTTTAATTTCAATGTATAAACTTGATGCAGTGAGATCCTAACCACTCACTAGTGGTGTCTGAAGGTAACAAGAATTTTATCAGACTTAGAAATTATATGGTGTTTAAGGCTATGTTCACACGGTGTATTTTGCCGAGTTTTTTGACGCGGAAACCGCGTCGCAAAACTCGGCAGAAACGGCCCGAGAACGCCTCCCATTGATTACAATGGGAGGCGTCGGCGTCTTTTTCCCGCGAGCAGTAAAACTGCCTCACGGGAAAAAGAAGCGACATGCCCTATCTTCGGGCGCTTCCGCCTCGGACCTCCCATTGACTTCAATGGGAGGTAGGAGAAAGCGTATTTCTCGCTGTTTTATGCCCGCGGCGCTCAATGGCCGCGGGCAAAAAACGGCGCGATAATTGCCGCGAAAATCGGCGTGCAGGGAGAGGAATATCTGCCTCAAAGTTCCAAATGGAATTTTGAGGCAGATATTCCTCCCCCAAAATACTCCGTGTGAACATAGCCTAAAGGTGGAAATTCACTTTGAGATTGTTGAATACAATTAAAATATCACCATCTATGAATTGAGATATTGATAATAAACCCATACTTTATACGTTTTCCGGGAAGTAGTTATCAATATAAAGGAACATTGCGAGTACATTTTCAAGTACATCATAAATAACTTTTTCCTTCTGTATGTGAATAGCAAAAATTTAAGCACTATAGAAATATAAAAGATGCAATAATACAATGACACGACATGCAATGCAGTAATAAATCATAATACATATCCTGAAATACCATGACATACTTGAATTTGGATAAAGGAAAGTACTGGGTAGCCAGATAGCTATAAGGTATTCTTTGTCAACATCAACACACATAAAGTAAAGTTATTCTTTAGCTCAATCTGCAGGGTGTATGGGTAGACAAAATATAACCATGAACTGGATTAGAGCTTTTAAGCTACTCATAATGTTAATAAAGGGGAACTCTAGTCTTCTAGTAAAATCATGACATGGGGACTTCGGTACAGGTCTTGATCTAATGAAACTTTTCATAATATAAAATGATACTTTATTTTAAAAGTGTAATCTTTTGATAAGGTTCTGAGTTAGGCTTTAAAATAGTTGACCCGTTTCGGACAACCGATTGGCTTTCTTGTGACTAGCTGATCACTTTAGATGGGGGGAGGTCAATGCTTGTAACCAGCTGTCATCGCAATTAAATTTTGAAGTGGGAACTAATGTCCTTCTGATGTGACAACCGCTTTTCCCATAGACTCTAATCTGGCTAATAACACTAGAGTGATATGTTTAAATGAAATTTTCTTCTACACTCCAAAAATTATGAGCCTTACTGGAGACAGAGACAGACTGATTTGCATTCACTTTCTATATAGTATTGCCAAATATGTAGACACTATATTTGGGAAATGACAGTATTTTATGGAATTCCCACCTTTCACTTGGGAAAGCCCATAACATGCTGCAGCGGGTCGATACAAAAATGGAAGTGACTTTTTGAGGGGTTCTTTGTTATATCAGACCCCAGAACCCATATATTAATATCAGAACCCAGACCAGACCCCTAAATTAATTTTGGATTCCAAACCAGACCCCCTAAATATTTTCAGCCCGCATATTGTTTATCAGACCCTAGACCCTCTATATTTGTATCAGACCCTAGACCCCTAACTCAATTAAGATCCCAGATCAGACCCATAATTTAATTCAAACCCCAGATCAGACCAAAAAATTATTCAGACCGCAGACCAGATTATATAGTTACCCTCCTGCTCCTGACTTTTGTTCAGCCCGTCCAGCGTCAGGATGTTGCATGCACTACCGCACACTACATCTGACTCTAGACGCCATCAGGACCCAGTCAGCGGCGTCCGTAGCTGAACAAGAACTGGGAGTGAGAAGAGTAAATATACAAGGTGCAATCTACCGGGTGAAAACTATATATCACCAGATGAGGGAGGATATAAGTAGTGTGTCTCCCAGTAAAACTGGTAAAGTTGACATGTCTGTCGACATGTCTAAATTTTTAGATCCTTGGGTGATAGATCAATTTTACAGTAAAGAAAAGTATGCTTTTATCTATTACAAGGGTTGACTGGGATTCCAAGGATCATTTCTTACATTCATAAATGTGCCCCTTCATTGAATATGTTTTTAATAAAAATATTTCACCCACTAGTCAAACCCTAGTTGTATTGCGTACGGGGACATACTGTCCCTCAGTTACATGACAAAGTCACGTGAACACATCATTCAATTGCCATTAGATTATTGGAAAATCCTGGAAAATGTATTACTTCTCTATTAATTAATTATTTAATCTGATGTCAGTGTTTTTTTGTTGTTTATTTTGTTTTTACAAATAATTCTACATTTTTGTGTTATTTAATTTCAATGTATATTAATTATTACTTCTATATACATATTGTACTAAGGAGTTGTGTCCTAGTGAGATTTTCTTTTTTCCTGAATAAGACCAATATGTCATTGCTCAAGTAGTACATAGTGCATAGAATATATTACTGAGATGCATAGTGTATCAAGATGCAGGATTGAAAAATCTGGTGTGAGGCTGCTGTGAAATGAATTGCCTCTCTGTGACCTTGAGGTTCTGAGCTTATCACATTTGCTTATTATCATTTTTTTCTCCTTAACTTCTAATCTGAATTCTTGAGGCCCTTAGTATTTTTCTTTGTCCTGTAAGGTTTTTAATCATGTATGATTTGTTATCATATTGTAGCTCAAATGTGAATTATCATTGTAATATACTTAAAAAACAACCATGTAGGATTACAATGTAAAAGAAAAAAGATCAGTATTTGTATCCTCCGGCCTTCTCACCTAAAATAGACACCCTGCATTGTAAAATAAACCACTTTTTTGAGCACTAGATTCTGAAGTGACCCTAATTTTCACACTGTCATGACTCTTGAAATGTAGATTGTATTGTGCCCACCCACGCTGCCTCCGTTTAGTTTTCCCTGAAGCATGAAGAAGGAAATGCTAACCTGTAATCTGCAATTGAAAGTATTTTTAGAAAACTTATGCAAAAAAACAAAACAAAACAGCAATAGGTGCAGTAGAACTCATTGCTTCATTAGTGTTAATCCTCATTATTATATAATACATTAAAAATACATTTATAGACAAAACTTAATGAATCTATCCCGTTCAATGGGAATTAATATATTTATGGTATTACTGTTGTATATTAATGGCACTGCTGATGCTATTAATAGCAGCCAAAACTGTCCATAGAAGCGAAGACAACACCTTTTAGTTTTGTAGACCCGATTCATCTATGTATTACAGGGATGGCCATTCATTTGAATGGCTGCCTGTAATGCTACATTTCACTTGTAGGAGAAACGTGCAGCCAACGTCAAATTCACCTGGAAAAATCAGCTGTTTTCCCAGGATCAGTATATGTGGCTACATTATATACAATAGAACTACCAATAATGTACACAAAGAAATTAGAAAGGATTTAGCTATATACTGTATGGATTAGACCTCCCTTGTCGTGTAGTTGAGGCACTGCCATGTTTAAATGCAGGAGTCTAGGGCAGTGGTGCCTACTTCTCCCTTGTGTAACCACCTCTAAGCTGCAAACGGGGTGAATATCTATCTATCTATCTATCTATCTATCTATCTATCTATCTATCTATCTATCTATCTATCTATCTATCTATCTATCTATCTATATAACTTGTACTTGTTTATTTTAACTTTGCAATATGAAAAAGCTTCTTGGTAACAAGTGTAACAATTGTACTACACAAAAGGTAGAAAATTAAATAACATGTAAAAGATGAATAGCGGTGTTCTCACTGTTGCCTAGAATACGCAATGCAATCTTTCAATATCAGAGACATGGGTGGTCCATTGTAATCCAGTTTTGCTCAATTCTCAAGTTGCTTTGTGTCATATTGGCAGCTCAAGTCTTCGCAGAGGTTCATTTACTGTCATACTATAGCAAAGGAAAAAGAAATTACATGCAGTTTAGACCTCAGTAATTTCTGCCACTGGAGGCTTCTTTCTGACAATCTATATGACCTAGAATTATTTTTCTTCCTCAGAAGTGCCAGCTGCCTGTTCTTTAGAAGTGGATGACTTTCCTATCATGCTGGTGGCTGCCTCAAAAGTATTGTCTCTATTTTAATGTAAAAATGACAGAAGTGTGAAGCTCGGCAGTTGTATTTGGCAAATTGGATACCATAAGAGACAAGCTATTTTAATAACAGACTAGTCTGGGCTCTGATAGTTACTTGGAATATTATGGTCCCGGTGGGAGAAAATAACAGAATACATAGAGAACTGAGCACTACAACAGTTGTGCTTTCATGGTAAATTAAATCATCACAGTAGGAAGGCTTGGCATGTAACTATAGTTTACATAATGGAAAAAGAATCAAGAACTGCTAGAATTTACTGAGAGCAGACAAAATGTTATAAAAAATTTAATATTTTTGCCTGTTCACAATAGTAGATATTGCCAGTGACAATACTTTCTATGTAGCAGTATCTAGCAATGAGATATGTACAGTGCCTAAAAAGTATTCACCCCCCGGGGGGGGGGGGGGGCTATTCTCTACAGCTTAATTTACATTTGTTACGATTATTTAACACAAAAGTATAGGATGGACAATTGTTCACCCCTTTAGGAAAGTCAATATCTAAACAATGACCATTAGGCAGCCATTTTAATCTTGACTGATATGTCTCTACCAGCTTTGTACATGTGTAAACTAGAGCCAACTGTTTGGCCATATCCATTTCAACATAAATCGGACGAGAATCAAATGTGTATGGGGTCTCCCAACTGTCCCTATTCCGGCAGATGTTGGGCAAAGAAGGATTCGGCATGTTGGTTTTTAACATGCCTGTTCCTTGGTTTCTGCTCTAGATAAGTCACTGACAGAATTGTCTAGTTGAGGCTTTTCCCCCTCTTCTCCCTCTTCTTCTTGAAATAATCATTACCAGAGAGGAATCGGTAGATATAGTAGGTCGGTACAGTTGCATTGGGACTGTAAATGAACAGCTATTTAGCCTGTCACAAATTCTCAGTTGGATTGAAATCTGGGCTTAGTTTAAGCCATTCTTGCGTAGCTTTGGCTTTATGTTTGTGTTCATTGGGGGGTATTTATGAATGGTTTTAAGCCAGTTTTATGGCATTAACAGGTAACATATAATGCCATATTTTCTCAATAATTTTTAACTTTTTGCCATTTTACGCTTCTCTCACCCCTCTTCTAAGTGGTGAGAACATTGAGTGATCTTAGCAGGCGGCAGCGTGCCCTCCCACCGACTGACAGATTAACCATAACTTACTCCAGAAATTGGCATGTTATGGCACAAATCTACGCCTGCTCACAGCATGTGTAGATTTCAATTCTAACTATCTCAGAGGTTCCCCAGCTTGTAGTGGATATTGAATTAATTTCAGGCAATATTGCTTCTATCGTCATAATAACTCCAGGTATATTTACAACTCTTGGGGGCAGGGTGCAGTAAACTTGAAAATAAATTATTGTGTGGCAATTTCTATACTATCGGATGCTCTGTGGCCAGCAGCGTGCTCCCTTTGTGTGCATATATACTCCCTTGCTTGTGACGTCACTTACCAGTGGTCAATTGGCCTACATCGGATTTTATAATTAAAAAAGCCCTAAACGTTGTTCTCTGAATGTCCACATACCACTGATGAGTGACGTCACCACTGAAGGAGTCTGGAGTTTGTATGCATACACAGGGAGCACGCTGCTGGCCGGAGCGCGCACCATAAGGCTGGGTTCACACGAGCATGTTACGCCCGTAAAGGACGGAGCGTATTTCGGCCGCAAGTCCCGGACCGAACACACTGCAGGGAGCTGGGCTCCTAGCATCATAGTTATGTACGACGCTTGGAGTCCCTGCCTCTCCGTGGAACTACTGTCCCGTACTGAAAACATGATTACAGTACGGGACAGTTGTCCCGCAGCGAGGCAGGGACTCCTAGCGTCGTACATAACTATGATGCTAGGAGCATGGCTCCCTGCAGTGTGTTCGGTCAGGGACTTGCGGCCGAAATACGTTCCGTCCTTTACGGACGTAACATGCTCGTGTGAACCCAGCCTTAGCATAAACATTGCCACTCAAGAATTTATTTTTAAGTTCACTGCACTCTGCCCCCAGGAGTTGTAAATATACCTGAAGTTATGACGACAAAAGCCACAGTGCCTGAAATTAATTATATCCTCTATAAGCTGGGGAACCTCTGATAACTCGCAGGTAGTTACAACAGATTTCAATTTCTGACTGCCAAAGATGTGCACCTCTTAATAAATGTAACGCATTTTACTCCATTGCTCTTATGTTTAAGATTGGCCTATGAAAATTAATACATTTCCCGCATTATCTTCAAGGAACGCAAGGTCATGTCATATTTCCCATAGAGAAACATGTGCAAATTGTTGATTAAGTAAAACCAGTTGTCACCTGTGCAGTATAAAAGTAATACTTAATTTATGACCTGTTGCCATTCCTTGAGAACTGAATTGGGAAACATTTCCATAAAACATAAAAATATCCAAGTGGGGGTGGACGCTTTTAATACATCTGTAAGTGACTGGTGACTTTTATGCACTTTTAATCAACTGTTTTGTATACAGCACTAAATAGTAATTTGGATGAATTGTAATCACTGTCAACTATGGAAGAAAATGAAAATCAACGGACATTTATCATGTGTGTATTATCCATGGAAAAGTAGAAATAATGTGTAGTGGTTGGATTTGTGGCAAGGTCTCATAGACATCAATCTAAGACATAATGAAACTTTTAATCATACAATTTAGGTTTTTTAAACATATTATGCGGCTTAAACTCAGAAGAAATAGAACATTAGAAACTTGGGGGTAGGAGGTTATGCGCAGCACAGAGGGAATAGCTTTGATTGTTAAAGTTCTTCAGAATTTACAGATGAACTACAGCTGAATTTGCCAAATGTAGAAAACCTGAGTTTGGCAACTTAGCATGATACCATGATATGTTACTTGTGGTTTTACATAGGACTGCATGTAAGCCTACTGAGTTAGTTTTTTATTATTTGAGAGTTATCCCAAAGCTCTTGCAATGCAGTTCCAAAGTGTTAAAGGCTATGTAAACCTTAAAAATTGTTTTTTTTTAAATAAAAATGTCTATCAGTGTGTTTTGTGCAACGTTCTAAATACTTTTTTTATTAAAAATAATTTTAACTTTTTGAGATACAGCTGCTTTGTATTCTCAGCTGTATCTTGCGCTGAGACCTGAATCCGTCAGTTCAGCGGCGCTGACAGGTTCGGTGAACGCGGGTCCTGCGTGTCTCTGACATGCAGGATCTAGCTGTTACCGATCATATCTAAGTTGTTCAGTGACAGCAGATCCTGTGTGTCTCCGACTTGAAGCATCGGGCTTTTGCCGATCACATCTAACATATGAACTTAGATGTGATCGATAACAGCTCGATCCTGCGTGGCAGGACCTGCTGCCACTGAACCCGTCAGTCCCGCAGAACTGACAGATACAGGTTTCAGTGCTAGATACAGCTACTCTGTATACAGGATACAAAGCAGCTGTATCTCAAATTGTAATCATAATTTTTTAATAAAAAAGTATTTAGAAAGTTGCACAAAACACATTTATAGACATTTAAAAATAAAAAAGATTTCACATAGCCTTTAAATTACAAATAGAATTCTCCACTCCCCATTACTTCATGAAAACAATCAGTCACATTGATCACCTTACCCGAACTTTCCTTACAGTCTTAAATTATATTATCCCTTTAAGTAAGGAATAATAATATATAGTGGCCAACGATGACATAAGTTCTGCTCAGATCCCGGGGATTTTGATCAGCCTGATTCTGCTTTATTTATGGGGACTATGTGAGCTAGAAGCAATCCATTGCAGTAAAACTAAAAAGAAGCTAAATGTTAAACAATAAGAAAAAAAGTCCATTCTTCTCAGCGTGGGGTTTGTGATATTGATAAACAATGTGCCAGGACGGTACAGTATAAATTACACATGTTGCTATAAAAAAGCTATTTAGTGTTACCCTTTTATATTGAACACTTTAAAGCTTTTATCAGGAAGTATCGTATTTGTCTTCACATTCAGCACGTACATGCAAAATAAATATAATATTTAACTGCAACCTTGACATTTCCTGCTCGGAAACATTTCAATCCTCAGGATCTGCAAGAAAATGCTATAGTACAATTTGTACAAGTCTATCATTTAAATAACACATAAAGAGAGTTGCGGGTACAATCGACATGTTTTAGATGCTGTTATGTGACCCCCTGAAGTGTCGACACACAAAAAAATCACCTCTGTATTCTAACCATCTTTTTAATTGAAAATTCAGAGCCACAAATTATATTTCGGCTTGAGAAGTAAATGAAGAGAATTATAATCAATATTGCTATAATGCATATAATGTCAAGGGAAAAGAGATTAGTGCTTGCGGCTACTACATCTTACTTTCCAAAGTATGTTCGATAACATATGCAGTGAAGAGCAGAGAACTTGGTTTAATGCAATTACCCCTCAGTCCAAATGCACTTTATATGCAATGTCCATTGTAAGGCAATGAAAAACGCTTTAAGAACTGATTGTACTATTTCAATGGCAGTTCGGGAACACCACACTGAAAATTCACAGATAGTTCATCTGGAAGAATCATGACCTGAGCAGTCACTGGAACACCTTCTCCTCCTCAGTCATGATATAATCAGACTCATGCTTTTTGCACGAACAAGGCCGCATATTTATTCAATTACAGAAAGGTGACCTTACTGGGGTATGTGTCAGTAATTCGAAGACTGTGACTATGCAGCATTTTCTGACGCCAGGCTCGTGTCAAAGGCCTTCAATGTAAAAGCATGATGAAATCCACAATAGCTTTTTGATAAAAAAAGTCATAAAGCTTGGTTATTAAAAATTTACTAAATGATCTTCATCCACCAAAGCAGAAGTGATTACAAAATAAACAGTGCAAGAATGGATTTAAGTAAATGTATTGATGAAAGCATAGCCACATTGGTAATAGCTTAACCGCTTAAGGACACAGGCTAGTTTGGGCCTAAGGGTATGTGCACATGCTAGCTACCTTTTACGTCTGAAAAGACAGACTGTTTTCAGGAAAAAACAGCTGCGTAGTTTCAGACGTAAAAGCTCCTCGCATTATGCGAGGCGTCTTTGACGCTCGTAAATCTTGAGCTGCTCTTCATTGACTTCAATGAAGAACGGCTCAAATTACGTTGCAAAGAAGTGTCCTGCACTTCTTTGCCGAGGCAGTCATTTTTACGCGTCGTCGTTTGTCAAACGACGACGCGTAAATGACAGGTTGTCTGCACAGTACGTCGGCAAACCCATTCAAAGGAATGGGCAGATGTTGGCCGACGTATTGTAGCCCTATTTTCAGACGTAAAACAAGGCATAATACGCCTCGTTTACGCCTGAAAATAGGTCGTGTGAACCCAGCCTTAAGGCTCAGAGCCCATTTTTCAAATCTGACATATTTCACTTTATGTGGTAATAACGTCGGAATGCTTAAACCTATCCAAGCGATTCTGAGATTCTTTTCTCGTGACACATTGGGCTTCATGTTCGTGGTAAAATTTTGTCGATATATTCAGTGTTTATTGGTGAAAAATTGCAAAATTGAGAGAATTTTGAAAAAATAGCATTTTTCAGAATTTGAATGCTGGTAAAACAGACGGTTATACCACCCAAAATAGTTACTAGTTCACATTTCCCATATGTCTACTTTAGATTGGCATTGTTTTTTGAACATTATTTTATTTTTCTTGGACGTTACAAGGCTTAGAACATAAACAGCAATTTCTCATATTTTTAAGAAAATGTCAAAAGCCTTTTTTTTAAGGTACCTCTTCAGTTCTGAAGTGGCTTTGAGGGGGCCTATGTATTAGAAACCCTGATAAAACACCCCATTTTAAAAACTAGACCCCTCAAAGTATTCAAAACAGCATTTAGAAAGTGTTTTAACCATTCAGGCATTTCACAGGAATTAAAGCAAAGTGGAGGTGAAATTTGCAAATTAAATTTTCAATTTTATTCAATTTTTTTTCTGTAACACAGAAGGTTTTACCAGAGAAACACTACTAAATATGTATTGTCCAGATTCTGCAGTTTTTAGAAATGTCCCACATGTGGTTCTACTGCGCTCGTGGAGTAAAACACAAGCCCCAGAAGCAAGGAAGCACCTACTGCATTTTGAGGCCTCTTTTTTATTATAATATATTTTAGGCAGCATGCCAGGTTTGAAAAGGTGTTGAGGTGCCAAAACAGTAGGAATCCCCCAATAGTGACCCCATTTTGGAAATGACACCCCTCAAGGAATTCATTTATTGTTGATAAACTGCTGTTTGGGCCCATGGGAGGGCTCAGAAGGAAAGGAGCGCTATGTGTTTGTTGGAGTCCAGATTAGCTGGATTGGTTTTCGGGTGCCATGTCGCATTTGCAGAGCCCCAGAGGTATCAAAGCAATGGAAACCCACCAGAAGTGACCCCATTTTGGAAACTACACCCCTCAAGGAATTAATTTATGGGTGTTGTGACCATTTTGACCCCATAGTTTTTTCACAGAACTTATTTGAATTGGGCTGGGAATTAAAACAAAATAAATTTTTTCCAATAATATGTAGTTTTGGCTGAAAATTTCTTATTTTCACAAGAAAAAAAATACCCCATTATGTTGCCCAATTTGTTCTGAGTGCCGCAATACCCCATTTGTGGTGATAAACTGCGGTTTGGGCCCATGGGAGGGCTCAGAAGGAAAGGACCACCATTTGGCCTACTGGGGATTTTCTGGTGCGAAGTCATGTATGCAGAAGCCCCTGAGGTACCAGTACAGTTGAAACCCGCAAGAAGTGTCCCCATTTTAAAAACTACACCCTTAAGGCATTCATCTAGAGGTGTAGTGAGCATTTTGACCGGAGACATACACCCCATAAACTGTAATGTGGGTTCTCCTGGGTATGGCAATACCCTACATGTGGCTGTTATCAGCTGCCTGGGCACACAGCAGGACCCAGAGGGGAAAGACGAGGGGGGATAAGCTGTGCGGAGTACATCAGGGTAAGTAAAATTGGGGTAAATTATAAACCAAGGGATGTAAGATAAATTTTAAAACACTCTTTCATACAGAGCTCTGGTTTTTCGGGACACGTGTCACATTGATATATTGTGTCCTCCCTTATCCCCCTCTTATAGCAGACTTTGCACCTCTTTTGACTTTTTCCCTTCTTGCCAGTTTGGGGAACTTCTCCTGGAAAGTGTTGCCCTGGTACGATGCGTGTGGCCTCGCTTCCAGAAGTACTGGGTGCCCCCTCCTTTCTTGGTCCCTAAAGATTAGGCTCTTGATAATTACCTCTGAAATTCCAGGAAAGTTCCCCTCTGGACTGCACATCGACGTAGCACGTACACATTGTACAAAGCCATCGGTATGATGTGCACGGCCAGCTTCTTATACCACAACGCATGGCACTGTAGGGCTTCAGGACTTGATCTGACAAGTCCACCCCTCCCATGTACCTATTGTAGTCCAGGATGCAGTCTGGTTTGGGGGTCTCTGTACTGGTACCTCGTACTGGTACATGGGTACTGGTGTGGCCATGTATTGTTCTCAATACAAGGACATCTCTCTTGTCCTTGTACTTGACACACAATATGTTGCTGCTCTCACCCCTTCTTGTTTGCCCAAGCAGAGTCTTAGGGAGGCCTCTTAGATTTCTTCTAGCAGTGCCGCATGCCGCAGGACTTCTGGAAGCGAGGCAGTTGAAGAGTGGTACGCTGGTATAAGAATTATCCAGGTAGAGGTGGAGAAGCTGTTTCAGCAGTGGGTGCACCAAATCCCACACAATTTTTGCATTAACTCCCAGTAAGGGGGGGCATTCTGGGGGCTGAATACTGGTGTCCTTCCCTTCATATATCCTAAATTTGTACGTATACCCTGATGCACTATCGCACAGCTTATACATCTTCACGCCATACCTTGCCCTCTTACCCGGCAGGTACTCGCGGAATTGAACCCTCCCTTTAAAATGTACCAAGGACTCATCAATAGAAATATACTTCTCGGTGATGTATGCTTTCAAAAATCAGGCACTGAAATGGTCTAATAGGGGTCTCCGTTTAGACAAACGGTCAAAACTGGGGTCATCTCGGGGTGGGCACGGCTCATTATCAGTATAATGTAAGAAGCAAAGTATTGCCTAATTTACTTATTTTTTTAGGTTACTGTTCAGTTCTGAAGTTGCCTTGAGGGGCCCATATATTAGAAACCCCTATCAAACACCCCATTTTAGAAACTAGACCCCTCACAACCACATTTAGAAAGTTTATGAACCCTTTAGGTGTTTAACAGAAATTTAGAGCAAAGTAGAGGTGAAATTCACATATTTTTTTTGTCAGAAAATCCTCTTTATACCATTTTTTTTATAACACAAAAAGTTTTATCAGAGAAACGCAACATAATACGTATTGCCCAGATTCTGCAGTTTTGAGAAATATCCCACATGTGGCCCTAGTGCGGTAATGGACTGAAGCATCGGCCTCCGAAGCAAAGGCGCACCTAGTGGATTTTGATGCCTCTTTTTTATTAGGCACCATGTCCGGTTTGAAGAGGTCTTGTGGTGCCAAAACAGTGGAAACCACCAAAAAGTGACCCCATTTTGGAAACTAGACCCCTTGAGGAATTCATTGTAGTTTTCATGGGTTGCATGCAGCTTTTTGATCAGTTTTTATTCTATTTTTAGGTGGCGTGGTGACTAAAAAACAGCAATTCTACTATTGTTTTTTTATTTAAAAAAATTTACAGCGTTCACCGTGCGCTATAAATGACACATTCACTTTATTCTGCAGGGCAATACGATTATGGCGATACCATATGTTTATAGTTTTTTTTTATGTCTTATGGCGTTTGCACAATAAAATACGTTTTGTAAAAAATCATTCACTTTTTATGTTACCTTATTCTAAGAGCCATAACTTTTTTATTTTTCCATGAATAAAGCCGTGCGAGGACTTATTTTTTGCGTAACGAACTGTAGTTTCGATCAGTACCATTTTTCGGTACATGCGACTTTTTGATCTCTTTTTATTCCATTTTTTGGGATGTGAAGTGACCAAACAATAGTGATTGTGGTACGGTTTATTATTATCTTCTTTTACAGCGTTCACCGCGCGGGATAAATAACAAAATAATTTTGTAGTTCAGGCCGTTACGGACGCGACGATACCAATTATGTATAGTTTATTTGTTTATTTATCTATTTTTATTAATAATAAAGGACTGATAGGGGAAAAAGGGGGATTTTTACTTTTATTACCTTTAAATCTTTTATTTTCTTATTTTTACACATCTTTTTTTAACTTTTTTTTTACTTTATTACTTTATCCTATTAGGGGACATGAGGGCAGGAGGCCCTGATCGCTATTCTAATACACTGCACTACATGCGTAGTGCAGTGTATCAGAGCTGTCAGCTACTCACTGACAGCAAGCATAGTGGGTCCTGACTTCGTCAGGACCCACTAGGCTTCCGTCTATGGCATAGCCGGACACTATTGTTTGGTGTCCGGTTGCCATAGTCACCATCGCCGGCCGCTATCGTGTAGCAGGCCGGTGATGGCAGCTTAACCCCTACGATGGCTTGTTTTTTTACGGGACAAGTTGTAGTTTTTCATGGCACCATTTAGTCTACCACATAATGTACTGGGAAGCTGTAAAAAAAATATTTGTGGGGTGAAATGGGCAAAAAACAGCGATTATGCCATTTTTTGGGGGGTTTTGTTTTTACAGCATCTATCAGGCGGTAAAAACAACATATTCACCTTATTCTACAGGTTGATACGATTATGGTGACATCAAATTTATATGTTTTGTTTTATGTTTTAACACTTTTAAACAAATAAAATCATTTTCTAAATTAAAAAAATCTTTTGTGTCGCCATATTCTGAGACTCATAATTTCTCCATCCATTTAGTGATGTGAGGGCTTAAATTTTGCAGGGCGAGCTGTAGTTTTCACGGATACCATTTTGGGGTATATGCGACTTTTTGATCACTTTTTATTTCATTTCCTGGGATTGCTAAGGTGACCAAAACCCAGCAATTTGCGTGTTTTATTTATACAGTGAAGCAAATAAGTATTTGATCCCTTGCTGATTTTGTAAGTTTGCCCACTGTCAAAGACATGAACAGTCTAGAATTTTTAGGCTAGGTTAATTTTACCAGTGAGAGATAGATTATATAAAACAGAAAATCACATAGTCAAAATTATATATATTTATTTGCATTGTGCACAGAGAAATAAGTATTTGATCCCTTTGGCAAACAAGACTTAATACTTGGTGGCAAAACCCTGGTTGGCAAGCACAGCAGTCAGATATTTTTTGTAGTTGATGATGAGGTTTGCACACATGTTAGATGGAATTTTGGCCCACTCCTCTTTGCAGATCATCTGTAAATCATTAAGATTTCGAGGCTGTCGCTTGGCAACTCGGATCTTCAGCTCCCTCAATAAGTTTTCGATGGGATTAAGGTCTGGAGACTGGCTAGGCCACTCCATGACCTTAATGTGCTTCTTTTTGAGCCACTCCTTTGTTGCCTTGGCTGTATGTTTCGGGTCATTGTCGAGCTGGAAGATCCCGCCACTTGCCATTTTTAATGTCCTGGTGGAGGGAAGGAGGTTGTCACTCAGGATTTGACGGTACATGGCTCCATCCATTCTCCCATTGATGCGGTGAAGTAGTCCTGTGCCCTTAGCAGAGAAACACCCCCAAAACATAATGTTTCCACCTCCATGCTTGACAGTGGGGACGGTGTTCTTTGGGTCATAGGCAGCATTTCTCTTCCTCCAAACACGGCGAGTTGAGTTAATGCCAAAGGGCTCAATTTTAGTCTCATCTGACCACAGCACCTTCTCCCAATCACTCTCAGAATCATCCAGATGTTCATTTGCAAACTTCAGACGGGCCTGTACATGTGCCTTCTTGAGCAGGGGGACCTTGCGGGCACTGCAGGATTTTAATCCATTACGGCGTAATGTGTTACCAATGGTTTTCTTGGTGACTGTGGTCCCAGCTGCCTTGAGATCATTAACAAGTTCCCCCGTGTAGTTTTCGGCTGGGCTCTCACCTTCCTCAGGATCAAGGATACCCCACAAGGTGAGATTTTGCATGGAGCCCCAGATCGATGTCGATTGACAGTCATTTTGTATGTCTTCCATTTTCATACTATTGCACCAACAGTTGTCTCCTTCTCACCCAGCGTCTTACTTATGGTTTTGTAGCCCATTCCAGCCTTGTGTAGGTCTATGATCTTATCCCTGACATCTGTAATGGCCGGAAGGAGGTGAAGGGAAAGTGAGCCCTAATCTACCCACCGCCCTGTCCCTGCCTACTTGCAACGACTCGCCCTAGGCGACGAGGTACAACTGGGCGGCGGTCCCTACGCTGTCTAAGTGCACAGGAAAACAAACAGGGAACATGCAAGGGAAGGGGCAGTAGCCACGGAACGCCACGAGGAAACGGAGCGGCGAACGGACAGTCAGGACCAGGACGAAGTGAGTACACCCAAGCGGGCAAGGAGACAGAAGCAAGCCAGGGGCAAAGCAAGCAGGTCAAGCAGAACTGCAGCAAGGCAGAAGCACGGCAGAAGCAGGCTGGAGCAAGCAGCAGTGGGGCCAGGAATCCAAAAGAATTACAAGCACTGAGGGAGAGAACAGGGCAGGTAATAAAGGACAGGGGGCGGAGCTAACTCCGACAGACCAGGCCGCGATAGGCTCTCCCACTCCTGAGCCTGCCACCCTGGTTGGTGGGAGATGGTGTCAGTCGAACAGGTCTGGCCTCAGGTGTGGATTGATTAATCCCAGGAGTATACCTAGATGAAGTACCTGGCAGATCCCTAACAGTACTCCCCCTTTTATGAGGGGCCACCGGACCCTTACTAAGGGGACCCGGTTTAGTGGGGAAGAGAAGGTGGAACCTCCTGATCAATACCCCAGCGTGAACATCACGGGCAGGTACCCAAGTCCTCTCCTCCGGCCCGTATCCTCTCCAATGGACCAGGTACTGGAGGGAGCCCTGGACCATCCTACTGTCCATAATCTTGGCCACCTCGAATTCCACCCCCTCAGGGGTGAGAACGGGAACAGGAGGTATCCTCGAGGGGGACCAGGACGGGGAGCAGCGTTTAAGGAGGGAGGCATGGAAGACGTCATGTATGCGAAATGATGGGGGGAGCTCCAGACGGAAGGATACAGGGTTGAGGACTTCAATGATCTTATAAGGTCCAATAAATCGGGGAGCAAACTTCCTGGACGGGACCTTAAGGCGCAAGTTCCTGGACGACAACCAGACCAAATCCCCGACGACAAACCGGGGGTTAGCAGAACGTCTACTATCCGCCTGAATCTTTTGTGCGCTCTGGGACGCCTCTAGGTTCTTCTGAACCTGGGCCCAGACGGTGCACAGTTCCCGATGAACATCCTCTACCTCAGGATTATTGGAACAACCAGGGGAGACGGAGGAGAATCTTGGGTTAAACCCGAAATTACAGAAAAACGGGGAGACCCCTGACGAGTTACTGACCCGGTTATTCAAGGAAAATTCAGCAAGGGGAAGGAATGAGACCCAATCGAATTGACAGTCAGAGATGAAACACCTTAAATATTGTTCCAGGGATTGGTTGGTCCTTTCCGTTTGGCCATTAGTTTCGGGATGGAAGGCGGAGGAGAAGGACAGATCAATCTCCAACTTTTTACAAAAGGCTCTCCAAAATAAGGAAACAAATTGTACCCCTCTGTCAGAAACGATATTGACTGGGGCCCCATGGAGACGCAGGATGTGTTTCACAAACAAAGAAGCTAACGTCTTGGCGTTAGGTAGCTTCTTAAGGGGCACAAAGTGGCACATCTTGCTGAAGCGGTCGACTACCACCCACACCACCGACTTGCCCTGAGATGGAGGCAAATCGGTGATAAAATCCATGGAGATATGGGTCCAAGGTCTCTGGGGAATGGGCAAGGAACGTAGTAGGCCCGCAGGTCGGGACCTAGGGGTTTTGGACCTAGCGCAAACCTCACAAGCGGCGACGTAAGCCCTAACGTCTTTAGGCAACCCAGGCCACCAATAGTTTCTGGTAATGAGGTGTTTGGTGCCCAAGATGCCAGGATGACCAGATAGAGCGGAGTCATGGTTTTCCCTGAGTACCCTCAGCCGGTATTGCAGGGGAACAAACAGTTTGTCCCCAGGGACGTTCCCGGGAGCAGCACCCTGATCAGCCGCGATATCAGAAGCTAAATCAGAATCCGTGGCAGGGACGATTATACCAGGGGGTAAAATACAAGCAGGATCCTTCTCAGAAGGAGGATTGGCCATGAAACTACGTGACAGAGCATCAGCCTTAATATTCTTGGACCCAGCCCTATAGGTAACCAAGAAATTAAATCTGGTAAAGAATAGTGCCCACCGAGCTTGTCTAGGATTAAGCCTCCGGGCCGATTCTAGGAAAACCAGATTCTTGTGATCCGTAAGGACCGTTACCTGGTGTCTGGCCCCCTCCAGGAAGTGCCGCCACTCCTCAAAAGCCCATTTAATGGCTAGAAGTTCGCGGTTGCCAATATCATAGTTACTCTCCGTGGGTGAAAACTTCCTAGAGAAGTAAGCACAGGGGCGGAGATGGGTGAGGGAGCTGGTACCCTGGGACAAGACGGCCCCCACTCCCACCTCGGAAGCGTCAACCTCCACAATAAATGGCTCCTCTTGGTTGGGCTGAATCAGCACGGGGGCCGAGATAAAGCACTTCTTGAGGGTCTCAAAGGCCTGGACGGCCTCAGGGGGCCAATGGAGGACATCAGCACCCTTGCGGGTAAGGTCCGTAAGAGGCTTAGCGACGACCGAGAAGTTGGCAATAAATCTCCTGTAATAGTTGGCGAACCCTAAAAAACACTGTAACGCCTTAAGGGAGGCAGGTTGGACCCATTCCGCCACAGCCTGAACCTTGGCAGGGTCCATGCGGAATTCATGAGGAGTGAGGATTTGCCCTAAAAATGGTATCTCCTGTACCCCAAAGACACATTTTTCAGTCTTAGCAAATAGATTATTCTCCTGAAGGACCTGGAGCACCTTCCTGACATGCTCCACGTGGGAGGACCAGTCCTTGGAAAACACCAGTATGTCATCAAGGTACACAACAAGAAAATTACCCAGGTACTCTCTCAGGATTTCATTAATAAAATTCTGGAAGACAGCAGGGGCATTACACAACCCAAAGGGCATGACCAGGTATTCGAAATGACCCTCGGGTGTGTTGAACGCAGTTTTCCACTCATCCCCCTCTTTGATGCGGATAAGGTTATATGCCCCCCGTAGATCGAACTTAGAAAACCATTGGGCTCCCTGAACCTGATTAAAAAGATCCGGAATCAAAGGAAGGGGATACTGGTTCCTTACGGTGACCTTATTCAGGTTACGATAATCAATGCACGGCCTAAGACCACCATCCTTCTTCCCCACGAAGAAGAAGCCAGCACCTACAGGAGAAGTCGAGGGGCGAATGAAACCCTTGGCCAGGCATTCTTGGATATATTCCCTCATAGCTTTACGTTCAGGACATGAAAGATTAAATATCCTACCCTTAGGAAGCTTGGCACCAGGCACCAAATCGATAGCGCAATCGTAATCTCTATGGGGGGGCAACACCTCGGAGGCCTCCTTAGAAAACACATCGGCGAAGTCCTGAACAAACTCAGGAAGCGTGTTTACCTCCTCCCGGGGAGAAATAGAGTTAACAGAAAGACATGACATAAGACATTCATTACCCCATTTGGTGAGATCCCCAGTATTCCAATCAAACGTGGGATTATGCAACTGCAACCAGGGAAGGCCTAAAACCAGATCAGACGATAATCCCTGCATCACCAGTACAGAGCACTGCTCCAAATGCATGGAGCCAACCAGGAGTTCAAAAACAGGAGTATGCTGAGTAAAATAACCATTAGCAAGGGGAGTTGAGTCGATTCCTACTACAGGGATAGGATAAGGTAAATCAATACAAGGCATCTTTAGAGACATAGCAAATTCCGCAGACATGATATTAGCAGATGACCCTGAATCCACGAAAGCACTGCCAGTGGCAGCCCGGCCAGCAAACGAGACCTGAAAGGGAAGCAAAATTTTATTGCGTTTCACATTAACGGGAAATACCTGTGCGCCCAAGTGACCTCCCCGATGATCACTTAGGCGCGGAAGTTTTCCGGCTTCTTATTCTTGCGCCTGGGACAGGTGTTCAGTAGATGCTTGTCGTCCCCACAGTAGAAGCAGAGACCATTCATTCTGCGAAACTCCCTACGTTGTCGAGGGGACATGGAGGCCCCGAGTTGCATAGGTACCTCCGAGTCCTCCGTGGAGGGGCGAGGAGACGGGACCTCGGGGGGGATCGCAGAAAAGTCAGAGGGGAGCACACTGAAGCGTTCTAGCTGACGTTCCCTGAGACGTCGGTCAAGTCGTACTGCTAGGGCCATAACCTGGTCAAGGGAGTCAGACGAGGGGTAGCTAACCAGCAGATCCTTCAGGGCGTCAGATAATCCTAACCTAAACTGGCACCTTAGGGCCGGATCGTTCCACTGAGAAGCTACGCACCACTTCCTAAAATCAGAACAGTATTCCTCAACCGGTCTCCTACCCTGACGTAAGGTCACCAGCTGACTCTCGGCTAAGGCAGTCCTGTCAGTCTCGTCGTAAATGAGTCCGAGGGCAGAGAAAAAACGATCAACAGAGGAAAGTTCAGGGGCGTCAGGAGCCAAGGAGAAGGCCCACTCTTGGGGCCCTTCCTGGAGTCGGGATATGATGATACCCACCCGCTGGTTCTCGGAACCTGAGGAGTGGGGCTTTAGGCGGAAATACAGTCTGCAACTCTCCCGGAAGGAGAGAAACGTCTTACGGTCCCCTGAGAACCGGTCAGGTAACTTGAGGTCGGGTTCTAGAGGTGAGGTGAGGGGTACTACTAAAGCAGCGTCACCCTGATTGACCCTTTGGGCCAGGGCCTGGACCTGTAGGGAGAGGCCCTGCATCTGCTGGGCCAGGGTCTCAAGGGGGTCCATGATAGCGTCAGCGTAGGAGAAATGGTAGACTAGGTAAGGGCTTGTAATTATGTAATGGCCGGAACGAGGTGAAGGGAAAGTGAGCCCTAATCTACCCACCGCCCTGTCCCTGCCTACTTGCAACGACTCGCCCTAGGCGACGAGGTACAACTGGGCGGCGGTCCCTACGCTGTCTAAGTGCACAGGAAAACAAACAGGGAACATGCAAGGGAAGGGGCAGTAGCCACGGAACGCCACGAGGAAACGGAGCGGCGAACGGACAGTCAGGACCAGGACGAAGTGAGTACACCCAAGCGGGCAAGGAGACAGAAGCAAGCCAGGGGCAAAGCAAGCAGGTCAAGCAGAACTGCAGCAAGGCAGAAGCACGGCAGAAGCAGGCTGGAGCAAGCAGCAGTGGGGCCAGGAATCCAAAAGAATTACAAGCACTGAGGGAGAGAACAGGGCAGGTAATAAAGGACAGGGGGCGGAGCTAACTCCGACAGACCAGGCCGCGATAGGCTCTCCCACTCCTGAGCCTGCCACCCTGGTTGGTGGGAGATGGTGTCAGTCGAACAGGTCTGGCCTCAGGTGTGGATTGATTAATCCCAGGAGTATACCTAGATGAAGTATGTATAGTAACAGGAAAGGGAAAGAGGAAAGTAGTGTGATCAAATAATATTGAAAATAATAAATTCTTTATTAGTAAATAGTTAAAATAACAATGTTAGCTGAAAATTTGTAGTGCCAATGACCCCTCACTTGACACTATAGACAAATAAATGTCTTAATTATTCTTACTCCGTTGGGGAAATATGCGAGTAATGGGACAAGTAGCCTAAATCTTAGATGTATATTGATATATTGATTAGCCCACAGTTGTATATGCTAAAGCAAAGTGTTGTGGAAATGACACTGCTAGAGCATTAACTTGAGTTGGTTGTAGTGGTACACAATTCTCTATAATGCTGTGCTGAAGGTTCCTTCATCGGGCTGTAAAGTTAGCCCAGCGATGGAGGAACCTAGTAAAGTGACAGTCACTGCGTGTCTGTCAAGTTGCACATAGACCAGATCAGCATACAATGTACAATGCTGAGCACGGTCAAATGAGAGAGAGTACACGGCAAAAGCCGGGATAAGCTGTCTGGGTGCTTGTTAGCACGTCCAGTGCAGCTAAACACGGTCCCTATTTGTGGGCTAATGCAGCTCACTGAGCACAGAATGTGTGTGCAGCCTAGATGGAGAGACTGCTAAATCAACAGTCTCTACGTAGCGGCTCAATGGTCACACGGCTCAAAAACAAAAGTGCCGTTTGTGAATAAAGAACCAGTGTAATCTACAGAGTAGAGCCTGGAAGAAGCCGGAAGTTCCGGTGAAACGCGCGTCGGGTGTTTTACTATCAACAATGTTTCATGCTCTAACACTAACTCCGTTATTTGAGACACTAGTCTCCAACTAACAACTGTTGATTTAGCAGTCTCTCCATCTAGGCTGCACACACATTCTGTGCTCAGTGAGCTGCATTAGCCCACAAATAGGGACCGTGTTTAGCTGCACTGGACGTGCTAACAAGCACCCAGACAGCTTATCCCGGCTTTTGCCGTGTACTCTCTCTCATTTGACCGTGCTCAGCATTGTACATTGTATGCTGATCTGGTCTATGTGCAACTTGACAGACACGCAGTGACTGTCACTTTACTAGGTTCCTCCATCGCTGGGCTAACTTTACAGCCCGATGAAGGAACCTTCAGCACAGCATTATAGAGAATTGTGTACCACTACAACCAACTCAAGTTAATGCTCTAGCAGTGTCATTTCCACAACACTTTGCTTTAGCATATACAACTGTGGGCTAATCAATATATCAATATACATCTAAGATTTAGGCTACTTGTCCCATTACTCGCATATTTCCCCAACGGAGTAAGAATAATTAAGACATTTATTTGTCTATAGTGTCAAGTGAGGGGTCATTGGCACTACAAATTTTCAGCTAACATTGTTATTTTAACTATTTACTAATAAAGAATTTATTATTTTCAATATTATTTGATCACACTACTTTCCTCTTTCCCTTTCCTGTTACTATACATATATCATAAATCGGTGGTGTACACCTAGTGTGAATCTCATTGCTCCAACATATTATATATAAAATTGTATGAGGGTAATACCTATCAATCTATAATACCTAGATGAAGTACCTGGCAGATCCCTAACAACATCCTTAGAAAGCTCTTTGGTCTTGCCCATGTTGTAGAGGTTTGAGTCTGTGGACAGGAGTCTTTTATACAAGTGACCATTTAAGACAGCTGTCTTTAATGCAGGCACCAATTTGATTTGGAGCGTGTAACTGGTCTGGAGGAGGCTGAACTCTTAATGGTTGGTAGGGGATCAAATACGTATTTCTCTGTGCACAATGCAAATAAATATATATAATTTTGATTTTCTGTTTTTTTTTTTTATATAATCTATCTCTCACTGGTAAAATTAACCTAGCCTAAAAATTCCAGACTGTTCATGAATTTGACAGTGGGCAAACTTACAAAATCAGCAAGGGATCAAATACTTATTTCCTTTACTGTATACATATATATATATTTATTTATTTATTTTTTTACGCCACTCACCACTTTTATGGACGCAGCGATACCAGTTATATTTTTTTACATTGATTTAGGGGGAAAAAAATTGAAAAGAGGGTTTTTTGGACTTTTCATACTTTATTTAACTGTTTTTTTTTTTTTTTTATTAGTCCCCCTTGGCGACTTGAAGCAGCGATCGTTGGATCACTTGCATGATATACTGCAATACTAATGTATTGCAGTATACTGTGATTCTGATAGTCTCCTTTGAAGCCCTGCTGGAGGCAGAGCTTCAAAGGAGTACAAAGATGGCAGATCTGGGGGCCTTTGTTAGGCCCCCAGGCAGCCATAGCAACCATTGTTACCGTCCGATCGCGCCACGTCGGGGCGCGATGGCATGTTTGAAGGGGTGCTCCCCTGATTCTAACATTTTAAATGCCACGGTCGCGATTGACCACAGCATTTAAGGTGTTAAGCAGGCGGAATCAAAGTGAACTTTGATTCCGCCCGTTGCAGTGAGGTGTCGGCTGCGTGTAACAGCAGTCACCACCGTGAGCTCGCTCCATACTTCCCCTTAACCCTCATCACGTACAGTTACGAGATTTTGCATGAATCTAACTTGATTCTGATAACTTGCTGCAGCGTGATTTCACATAACAAAAGCCATTGAAAAGTCATTGAAAAATACAAGATAAGGGATCTAGCCATTGTTTATTTAAGGAGTTAAAAGTCAAGATAAAGATGGCTACATCTGTACGTCAGTTTACCCTTTATGTTCCGTGCAGTATTCATTTTTTTTAAATGGGGGCCTTTGGTTGATGGATGCTATCCGTTTTAATGACCGTTTAACGGCTATGTCATAACAGTTCATGACGTAACAGATATTATTATGGTTGATGGGTGCCACTGTTTACATCCGTCACAGCCTATGTTTAACATATACAATGCATTCAGAAGCTCTACAGACCCTTTCAGTTTTCTCACATTTTGTTATGTTGAGGCCCTGTGCTAAAATAAAAATAAAATCGATTTTTTCCCATCCTTCTGCACTTAATACCCCATAATAACATAGTGAAAACAGAATGTTAGTAACCTTTGCTAATTTATTGATAAGGAATAACTAAAATATTGCATTGACATAAGTATTCAGACCCTTTACTCAGTACTCAGTTGAAGCACCTTTGGCAGCGATAACAGTATCCAGTCTTCTTGGGTATGATGCCGCAAGGTTTGCACAACTGGATTTTGGGGATTTTCAGCCATTCTTCTTTGCAGATCCTCTCAAGCTCTGTCAGGTTGGATGGGGACCATCGGTGGACAGACATTTTCAGGTCTCTCCAGAGATGTTCGATTGGGTTCAAGTCAGGGCTCTGGCTGGGCCACTTAAAGACACTCCTATGTTGTCTTGGCTGTGTGCTTAGGATCATTGTCTTGTTGGAAGGTGAACATTCGGCCAGGTCTGAGGTCCAGAGCACTCTGGATTAGGTTTTCATTAAGAATATCTCTGAACTTTGCTCCAATCATCTTTCCCTCAACCCTGACCAGTCTCCCTGTCCCAGCCGCTGAAAAACACCCCCACAGCAGAATGCTGCCACCACCGTGTTTCCCTGTAGGGATGGTATTGGGCAGGTGATGAGCAGTGCCTGGTTTCCTCCTGACATGACGCTTAGGGCCTGTTCACACTGAGTTTTTTTGCAGACAGAAAATTCTGCCTAGAAAAATCAGCTCCGGTTTTTTTAAGTGGTTTTGCACCACACGTGTTTTTTGATGCGTTTTTTGCCGCAATTTTAGATGTATTTTTTTCCTGTGATTTTTAAGGCTTTTTTTTCCTATTTCTTCAAGACACAAAGTGAAAAGTCCTTTAGGTCCTTTTATGCAAACTTCAGGCGGGCTTTCATGTGTCTTTCACTGAGGAGAGGCTCCTTTCTGGCCACTCTGTCACAAAGCCCAGATTGGTGGAGTGTTCCAGTGATGGTTGACCTTCTGGAAGTTTCTCCCATCTGCACATAGGATATTAGAATCTCAGCTAGAGTGAATATTGGGTTCTTGGTCACCTGTCTTACCAAGGCCCTTCTCCCCGATTACTTAGTTTGGTGGGGCGGCCAGCACCAGGAAGAGTCCTGATTGTTCCAAACTTCCTACATTTAATAACTATGGAGGCCACTGTGCTCTTGCGAACTTTCAGTGTAGCAGACATTTTTGTGTACCCTTCTGCAGATCTGTGCCTCCACACAATCAGGATACATAGAAGCTGTATTTTAAAAAGTAAAAAAAATAATAATACAAAAATCTAATTACAAAGTTGCATCAAACACTATAATACATTGTTTTAGTAAAAAAAAAAAAAAGTCTTCAAAGGTTTACATATCCTTTAAAGTCTATGGTAAAATATAAGAAAGTTTACATACAAAGCGTTTTGATTTGTAGCTTTTTTTTGGGGTCAGAGGCATTTTATTAAAAAAACAGTATTCTCTAGATATGGCGTTTATTTCTGTCATTTCCTTAGGCTTCTCTAAAGAACTTTTAAGTGCCATTAAGAACGCTTTAAACATATTGTTTAAATGCATTTTGAAACGTTGAAACGGTCTGCTTATATGATATATTCCCATTAATGAACTCTCAGCAGCATATGAAGCATGGTTAAAAAGAATCTTTCACCAAGTTTAACAACCCATAACTAATATAATGACTATATAGATGCAAAGACCCTGATTCAGAATATTCCGTAGCTATCCCCCCGCTCTAATCCCGCAATTGGTCCGCGAGCTGACGCCCCTTGGATTCCTGTCAATGAGCCCTCCTCCATATATAAATTGTCAAAGCCGATCCTCGCCCATCCTCTGTGACTGATAGAAGCACGGTCGCCGAGCTGAACGGAGTGTGAGGAAAGCCAACAGTACAAATATATGAATATTCAAGTAACAGGGCAGAGAAGAGCATCAGAGTAGGCAGGGATTGCACTAACATGTGCTGGAACACTCTACGGGATTATTGCGGGGGAATGCCTGTGTCTTGCAATATAAAAATGTCATATCTGGAATCAGCTTCTTATGACTAACGCGGCTATTACTGTAGTTTGGTGAGGGATGGAAGTGCTTGTACTGGTGGCAGACTCCGCCAATATGCATTTAAAAATAGTTTATAAATATTTCGTAAAATACTTGTTTGTTATTTTATTAGGAAAATAGATGGTAGAATGGATTCATAAGATTTGAAATTTGCAGCAAATTAGAGTGATTTGGAGACTCATTGGTAAAGATAATTTTAAAAGGTTCAATTGTGTATAGACGAGAATTTTCGCTCAAATCGAATTAGAAATTTCCGCTGTAAAAGATAAATAACATTAATAGCGTAATGTTATAAACGATGGCACAGGACAATTGTAATATTGCCATTACAATCAATGACACTTCAGATTTTCCCTTTTAAAGTGCACTTCAAAAAGCTCCAGCTAGAATCCTGGAAATAACCCATTTGAAAAAATTTTTTTTTTCCTTTTCTCACTTGTCCACCATACTTAATTGTTTATATTGTAGTGACCGCTACTTGTTGAAATCGCCAGACTGGATCAGAACGGGCGCCCAGCAGATAACATATCACGTAGAGGGCAAGTGCAGCCGTTGCATTATTGATACTGCCAAACTGTTAAAACGAAGTAAAACAAAACTTTAATCGGAAGCAGAATGCCTCCAAACATCTGCCCATTGATTTCAATGGGAAAACGACGTTCTATTCCGACGGAGCGTTTTTCGCTGCGTGTTTTTATGCGTAAAAAACTGCCGCAAAAAAGAAGTGCAGGACACTTCTTGGGACGTTTTTGGAGCCGTTTTCCATAGACTCTATTGAAAAAAGCTCCAATAACGGCCGTAAAAAACGCAGCGAAAAAACGCGAGTGGCACAAAAAACGCTGAAAATCAGGAGCTGTTTTCTCTTGAAAACAACTCCGTATTTTGAGACGTTTTTGACTCTGCATGTGAACATACCCTTACTGTTTATATATATATTCGGGTTTACCTGCTGATCATGTTTCATCAGGTATAAGTCACAGACATGTTATAACTGGTATTGTCAGGGTCCCTACCCGGTCTTTATTTAAATATTATTCTGATTGGTTCCCTGTTTGTTTGCTGTACCTTTGGGCAATTTTTTCATCTATGTGGCCCCATTAGTAGTTTTTCTACAATTTTATATTATCATTGATTTATGTATTATGTGTTATTTAAAATGCATTTTTTTTATTTTTTTGTATTTCCGTATACATTTTGTTCTGTGGTTATTCCTGCTCTTTTTTTGCTGTTATTTTTAAATTAAAACTTTATTAACTCTTGCTGCTGGTGCCTGGGGCCTCACTCCCAGATCTGGGGCATATACTCCGCCAGCCACCTCTATCTACACTCCTACCACAGTTTCCTGCCTTCTATAAGGTGTTAAATATTTGTGAAGCTTAACTAAGTTTTCAATTAAACTTTTTTTTTATATTCGAACATACGTTTCCACAGCAACACACTCATCGTATGGTTTAATTGATTTGCATATGTTTCTTTATTGGCTACAATGTGTAATTCTAAAAAGGCATCTGTGCTTCTATGCTCACTGATGACTTTCTGTTACTATTGTTTTGTTGGTTAATGATATTCTGGTTACCATGGTGCTGCTGAAGATACAAGTGGCTCTATTCATAAGTGAATGGCACAATTTCTATTATTACTGTAATATCATTGGTAGCATACATCAGCAAAGTGTTCGTTTATTATCCTTGACGTTGTTAAAAATTCCCTCACTAGAAATTAAATGTCAAAGATTCTCAATAATTTTAAAATCCAGCCTGAGTTTTTTATGCTTATGAACTTTTCTAAATCAGCTTTTCTTCTTAAAAGGCTTATACAATACAAGCACTCTTTTAGAAAACGTGAGATTTTATCTGCAAGCTGTTGATCAGTTCGACTTGGGTTAAAGCGATTTTATGTTCTACTTTGATACATTTTAAATATATTTCACATGGACATGGATGTAGTTGAGAAAATGTATTTTGTAGTTCATATTTTGGCCACCTGTAAAGGATCTGCCAGGCACAACTTCTGTGTATACGCCCATAGGTAATCAGTCTGCACCTGGTTCTATGTCTCTGAGACTGACTCCATCTTCCACCACTCAGGATGGCAGGCTTAGGAGTGGGAGAGCCTATCGCAGCCTGGCCAGACGGAGCTAGCTCCCGCCCTCTGTCTATTTATACCTGCCTTTCCTGTTCCTCCTTTGCTTGTGATTCTTCTCGTGTGGTTTCCTGGCCTTCCTGCAGCTCATAGCTATTTGACCTTGCTTCATACTGACCCCGGCTTACTGACTACTCTCCAGCTCTGCGTTTGGTACCTCATACATTCCTGGTTTGACTCGGCTCGTTCACCTCTCTTGTTGCTCACGGTGTTGCCGTGGGCAACTGCCCCATTTCCCTTTGCTTGTGTCCCCTTGTCTGTTTGTCTGTCGTGCACCTACTGAGCGTAGGGACCGTCGCCCAGTTGTACCCCGTCGCCTAGGGCGGGTCGTTGCAAGTAGGCAGGGACTGAGTGGTGGGTAGATTAGGGCTCACTGTCTGTTTCCCTACCCCCCTGCCATTACATAATCACAAGCCCATATACCTAGGCTACCCCGGTCCCTCACTCTATTATGGACCCACTTGAGACCCTGGCTCAGCAAATGCAGGGTCTCTCCCTACAGGTCCAGGCCCTGGCTCAGAAGGTCAACCAGCCTGACGCTGCCATGGTAGTACCCCTCACCTCACCCCTGAAACCCCACCCCAAGTTGCCTGACCGGTTCTCAGGGGACCGGAGGACTTTTCTCTCCTTTCGGGAGAGTTGTAAGCTCTACTTTCGCTTAAAGCCCCACTCCTCAGTTTCTGAGAGCCAGCGGGTGGGTATAATTATGTCCCGGCTCCAGGAAGGGCCCCAAGAATGGGCTTTCTCCCTGGCTCCTGACGCCCCTGAACTTTCCTCCGTTGACCGTTTCTTTTCTGCTCTCGGACTCATTTATGACGAGACTGACAGGACTGCCTTTGCCGAGAGTCAGCTGGTGACCTTACGTCAGTGTAAGAAACCTGTGGAGGAGTATTGCTCTGACTTTAGGAAGTGGTGCGTAGCTTCTCGGTGGAATGACCCTGCCTTAAGATGCCAGTTTAGGTTGGGTCTGTCGTACGCCCTGAAAGACCTGCTAGTTAGCTATCCCTGCTCTGACTCCTTAGACCAGGTTATGGCTTTAGCGGTACGACTTGACCTACGTCTCAGGGAACGACAACTTGAACAGTTTTGTGTTTTCCCCTCTGACTCCCCCATGATGCCTCCCGAGGTCCCGTTGCTTCGCTCTTCCACGGAAGACTCAGAGGTACCTATGCAACTCGGGGCCACCGTGTCCCCCTGACAACGTAGAGAGTTCCGCAGGAAGAATTGGCTCTGCTTCTATTGTGGGGATGACAAACATCAAGTGAACACCTGTCCTAGGCGTAAGAATAAGCAGCCGGAAAACTTCCGCGCCTAAGTGATCATCGGGGAGGTCACTTGGGCGCACAGGTATTTCCTGTAAATATGAAACGTAATAAAATCTTGCTTCCCTTTCAGGTCTCTTTTGGTGGTAGGTCTGCTACCGGCAGTGCCTTCGTGGATTCAGGGTCTTCTGCTAATATCATGTCTATGGAATTTGCTATGTCTCTAGCTATGCCTTTGATTGATTTGCTTAAACCTGTCCCGGTAGTGGGTATCGACTCCACTCCTCTTGCTAATGGTTATTTTACTCAGCATACCCCTGTTTTTGAATCCTTGTTGGCTCCATGCATTTGGAGCAGTGCTCTGTACTGTTGATGCAGGGATTATCGTCCGATTTGGTTTTAGGCCTTCCCTGGTTGCAGTTGCATAATCCCACGTTTGACTGGAATACTGGGGAGCTTACCAAATGGGGTAATGAATGCTTGACGTCATGTTTTTCTGTTAATTCTATTTCTCCCCTGAGGAGGTGAACACGCTACCTGAGTTTGTTCAGGACTTCGCCGATGTTTTCTCTAAGGAGGCCTCCGAAGTGTTACATCCTCATAGAGAATACGATTGCGCTATCGATTTGATACCAGGAGCTAAGCTCCCTAAGGGTAGGATATTTAACCTTTCTTGTCCCGAAACGTGAAGCCATGAGAGAGTATATCCAGGAATGCCTGGCCAAGGGTTACATTCGCCCCTCTAGTTCTCCGGTAGGTGCTGGCTTCTTCTTCGTAAGGAAGAAGGATGGTGGTCTTAGGCCATGCATTGACTACCGTAACTTGAATAAGGTCACTGTAAGGAACCAGTATCCCCTTCCTTTGATTCCTGATCTCTTTAATCAAGTCCAGGGGGTCCAATGGTTCTCTAAGTTTGATCTACGGGGGGCGTATAACCTTATCCGCATCAAAGAGGGGGATGAGTGGAAGACTGCGTTTAACACGCCCGAAGGTCATTTCGAATACCTCGTCATGCCCTTTGGGTTGTGTAATGCCCCCGTGGTCTTCCAGAATTTCATAAATGAGATTTTAAGGGATTACCTGGGGGTATTTCTTGTAGTGTACCTTGATGACATACTTGTGTTTTCCAAGGACTTGTCCTCCCACATTGAGCATGTCAGGAAGGTGCTCCAGGTCCTTCGGGAAAACAAACTCTTTGCCAAGACCGAAAAATGTGTGTTTGGGGTGCAAGAGATACCATTTTTGGGTCAAATCCTCACTCCTCATGAACTCTGCATGGACCCCGCCAAGGTCCAGGCTGTGGCGGAATGGGTCCAACCTGCCTCCCTGAAGGCGTTACAGTGTTTCTTGGGGTTCGCTAATTATTACAGGAGATTTATTGCTAACTTCTCGGTCATCACTAAGCCTCTTACGGACCTCACTCGCAAAGGTGCTGATCTCCTACACTGGCCTCCTGAGGCTGTCCAGGCTTTTGAGGTCCTTAAGAAGTGCTTTATCTCGGCTCCGGTGCTGGTCCAGCCAAACCAAATGGAGCAATTTATCGTGGAGGTTGACGCATCCGAGGTGGGACTGGGGGCTGTCTTGTCCCAGGGTACCAGGTCCCTCACCCATCTCCGTCCCTGTGCCTACTTCTCCAGGAAGTTTTCGCCCACTGAGAGTAACTATGATATTGGCAACCGCGAACTCTTAGCCACTAAATTGGCATTTGAAGAGTGGTGCCACTTCCTGGAGAGGGCTAGGCACCAGGTAACGGTCCTTACCGACCACAAGAATCTGGTTTTCCTAGAATCTGCCCGGAGGCTAAACCCGAGACAAGCTCGATGGGCACTATTTTTTACCAGATTCAACTTTTTGGTTACCTATAGGACTGGGTCTAAAAATATTAAGGCCGATGCACTGTCGCGTAGCTTCATGGCCAGCCCTCCTTCGGAGGAAGATCCTGCTTGTATTTTGCCTCCTGGTATAGTCGTTTCTTCTATTGATTCTGATTTAGTCTCTGAAATTGCGGCTGATCAAGGTTCAGCTCCCGGGATCCTTCCTGAGAACAAGCTGTTTGTTCCCCTGCAACTCCGGCTAAGGGTACTTAGGGAAAATCATGACCCCGCACTATCTGGTCATCCAGGCATCCTGGGTACCAAACACCTCATTGCCAGAAACTATTGGTGGCCTGGGTTGCCTAAAGACGTTAAGGCCTACGTCGCTGCTTGTGAGGTTTGTGCCAGGTCCAAGACTCCCATTCCCCCGAGACCTTGGACCCATATCTCCATGGATTTTATCACCGATTTGCCTCCATCTCAGGGCAAGTCGGTGGTGTGGGTGGTAGTAGACCGCTTCAGTAAGATGTGCCACTTTGTGCCCCTCAAGAAACTACCCAATGCTAAGACGTTAGCTACCTTGTTTGTCAAACACATCCTGCGTCTCCATGGGGTCCCTGTCAATATTGTTTCGGACAGAGGGGTACAATTTGTTTCATTGTTTTGGAGAGCCTTCTGTAAAAAGTTGGAGATTGATCTGTCCTTCTCTTCTGTCTTCCATCCTGAAACTAATGGCCAAACTGAGAGGACTAATCAGTCTCTCGTCAGGGGTCTCCCCCTTTTTCTGTAATTTTGGGTTTAATCCACGGTTCTCCGTTTCACCTGGTAGTTCCAACAATCCCGAGGTAGAGGTCGTTCATCGGGAACTGTGCACAGTCTGGGCCCAGGTTCAGAAGAACCTAGAGGCGTCCCAGAGTATACAAAAAACTCAGGCTGATAGAAGACGTTCTGCTAACCCCTTGTTTATGGTCGAGGATCTGGTGTGGTTATCGTCTAAGAACTTGCGCCTTAAGGTCCCGTCCAAGAAGTTTGCTCCCGGTTTATAGGGCCGTATAAGGTCATTGAAGTCCTCAATCCTGTCTCCTTCCGACTGGAGTTGCCCCCATCTTTTCGAGTGCACAACATGTTTCATGCCTCCCTCCTTAAACGCTGCTCCCCGTCCTGGGCTCCCTCGAGGAAACCTCCTGTTCTCGTTCTCACCCCTGAGGGGGTGGAAATCGAGGTGGCCAAGATTGTGTACAGCAAGATGGTCCAAGGATCCCTCCAGTACCTGGTCCATTGGAGAGGATACGGGCCTGAGGAGAGGACTTGGGTACCCGCCCGGGATGTTCATGCTGGGGTATTGGTCAGGAAGTTCCACCTTCGTTTCCTCAATAAACCAGGTCCACTTAGTTGTACCCTGTCACCTAGGGCGGGTCGTTGCAAGTAGGCAGGGACTGAGTGGTGGGTAGATTAGGGCTCACTGTCTGCTTCTCTACCCCCCTGCCATTACACCACCCTATTCCATTTTTTAGTCCATTTATTGGCCACTCTTTGAAGAAGATAGACCTGTATGACATTTGAGAAATTCAGCACTTCCAGCTTGTCAGTAAGCGATAGCATTTATTACAAGTCATGTCAAACTTAAATCCAGTAAAAAGTAAAAACTTTACAGCGCTCAAAGATCCAGTATCTTTGTGAAGCCTTTCCCCTCAAAGCTCAGCTATTTTTGCTTGTTCCTAAGTTTCTATCATTGTCTGCCATGTTCCACTTACAGTGGAGCTGCAGTCCGGTCACCGACCACTGTTTCTATAAATCCCATTACAATTCCCCTCCCTTCTGACCTGTAAGTAAACTCCTATAATCACACCCCTCTCACATAGCATGGATCATTGCTTCACTGGTACACTTTAAAAGAAAGCCACAGAAGTTTACATTTCAAATCTCATGTGTGGGTAGCTATATCTGTGCAGGATTTCCTTTGTGTACATATGATGTAATTTTAACCCCTTAACGACATTTGGCGTACTATTACGTCGCTGTCATTAAGTATTTAACGATCCCTCAACACTCTTTATTTATTTCTTCTGGGTGCATTAGTAGGCTTCCACACCAATATACAGTAATGATAGAATCTTTGCACTCCAATATGATTCTCAAAATGAGTATTTTATTAAATCATACAATCTGACCTTCCTCAGATACTACAAAATAATGACATACAAAAGGATACGATAAATATTCAAAGGAAGATAATAAAAATGAATATAGAGAAACATATAAATATATTGTGCATACATTTCATCATGGTCCGAGAAGAAAATAGCTCAACATATAGTTATGACTTAATCAATGCATAATCAACGCTTTAAACAGGTAGTTACATTAGATCGTGAAATTCATAGACGTGACTCAGCAGAATATTCTGAAGGTGCAATTATAATGTGTCCGTAGAAGGTGGTAAAAACGACAATGTTAATACTCTAGTAGTGCTGTTATAGAGAAGGTAGAACTGTATATCCTAAATAGTGTCAGTAGCAACTGAAATGAATAGAATGCCAGATCACGCGGAATCGAACTGTGAGCCTATATAGTCCAATAGAGACTTCTAGTACGAGCGAGCGCTGCATCTATGGGTTTACTAGCCAATCGGAACCCCGCAATGCTAATCGCGGTGTTCCGATGGCTGCTCTGGCAAACCGGAGGCCTAACAATGGCCTCCTGTCTGCCAAGTATGGAAGCCTGTTATGTCTCACCCGGAGGCGGGGGCCTAAAAGGCTTTCGGCCACAAAAGGAAGATGGTGCAGGCTCAGAAGCTGAGCCTGCGACATCAGCTGCAGGTGTCAGCTGTATGTTACAGCTGACAACTTGCTGTAACGGCAGGGAACGGAGCTTGCTCCGATCCCTGACTTTAATTAACCCCTTACATGCCGCGGTCAAAAGCGATTGCGGCATCTCAGTGGTTTGTAGCGATCGGCATCGACACAATGTGTTCATGAGGATGCCGAGCGTGCTATGGCAAACGGAGGCCTAACAATAGCCTCCTGGTCTGCCATGTACGATAGCCTATTAAGCCCTGGCCAGAGACGGGACCTAAAAGGCTTGTCGTCAGTGAATGATTGACCGCTCTAATGAATTGAGCTACGTGGGTAGTGCAATGTAATAGAATAAAGATCAGAGGCGGAGGCCTTCAAGTTCCCTAGTGGGACAAAAAAAACAACTTAAAAAATGTTGAATAAAAGTGTAAAAAGAAAAGTTTCAAGTTAATAACAACAAACACTGCCTTTTTTCCTATAATAAGTCTTTTATTATAGGAAAAAAATGAAACGTTAAAAAAAGTACACAAATTTGGTATCCGTAACGACCCACACTATAATGTTATTTTCCCTAAACAGTACCAATAAAAATTACAACTGGTCCCGCAAAAAAACAAGCCCTTAGGGCGGGTTCACACATAGCGGAATTTCACTTAAATTCCGCTGCGGACACTCCGCAGCATTAATCCGCAGCGGAGCCGTTTCTCCATTGACTTTCACTTTAATTTAGCAGTGTTCGTTTACACGATGCGTACAATTCCGCTGCGGAGCATAGGCTGCGGAGCGGAATTTGGTGTCCGCAGCATGCTCTGTCTGTTGCGGAGCAGTGGCGGACTGGTTGCGGACTCATGGCGGAATTTCTCCATTGACTTCAATGGAGAGTCAAAATTCCGCAATGAAGTCCGCAGATCTTATGTGTGCTGCGGAGCGTATTGTTTTTACTACCATGACATTTCTTCATTCTGGCTGGACCTATGTATTTCTAGGTCTACAGCCAGACTGAGGAAGTCAATGGGGCTCCCGTAATGACGGGAGCGTTGCTAGGAGACGTCTGTAAATAGTCACTGTCCAGGGTGCTGAAAGAGTTACGCGATCGGCAGTAACTGTTTCTGCACCCGGGACAGTGACTACCGATCTCAATATACATGTATCTGTAAAAAAAAATATAAGTTCATACTTACCGAGAACTCCCTGCGTCTGTCTCCAGTCCGGCCTCCCAGGATGACGTTTCAGTGTAAGTGACGGCTGCAGCCAAGCACAGGCTGCAGCGGTCACATGGACTGGAGCGTCATCCAGGGAGGTCGGGCCGGATGCCGAAAGAGGGACGCGTCACCAAGACAACGGCCGGTAAGTATGAATTTCTTTGACTTTCACTAGGGAAAGTGCTGTCCCTTCTCTCTATCCTGCACTGAATAGGGAGAAGAGAAGCACTTTTCCTGCAGTCCGCAGCGGCCAGTCCGCATCAATTTTCTGCACATTTTGTGCAGATCCGCTGCAGAATCTGCAACGCAGATTCTGTGCGGCATTGATGCGGACAGTTGCGGAGGAATTCCGCCATGTGTGGTCATGCCCTTACACAGCTTTTTTGAATGAAAAATAAAAAAAAGTTATGGCTCTCAGAATATGATGACACAAAAAATTTATTATTTAAAAAAAAAAAGTGTTTTAATGTGCAAACGCTGCAAAACTTAAAAAACTATATAAATTTGGTATTGCCGTAATCGTATCAAATACAGAATAAAGTAAAACTGTCATTTATAGCGCAAAGTAAACACCGTAAGAAATAAAGAATAAAAAACATTGTCAGAATTGATGGTTTTTGGTCACCTGCTTGATAAAAATGTAATAAAAAGTGATCAAAAAAAATTGCATGTACCCCAAAATGGTACCAATGAAAACTACAGATTGTCCCGCAACAAGTAAGCCCTCATACAGTTCCGTTGGAGAGAAAATAAAAATGTTCTGGCTCTCAGAATATGGCAACACAAATTGTGCAGAGCCCTCCGAAAGCGGATAAGATTGATCACCATTTATCAGTGCGGTACAGGCCACACATCTATGAATTATTATTTATTGACTGCATTATTATACCCTCTTATTATGCCCTGATGTACTCCGCACAGATTACATATGGCCCACATTATAAACTGGAATACCAGTAAAACCCCAAACAGAACAACTGCCAAGCTAAATCTGCGCTCCTAAAGCAAAATGGCGCTCCCTCCCTTCTGAACCTTGCAGCGTACTCAAACCGCAGTTTACGTCCACATATATGGCATCGTCATACCCGGAAAAACCTGCTTAACATTGTATGAGGCATTTGTCTTCAGTGGCACCAACACCAATCCAGAAAAATCTGCATGCCAAATAGCGCTCCTACATTTCTGAGCCCTGCCATGTGTCCATACAGCAGTTTATGACCACATGTCATATGGAAATTGCCGTATTCGGGTGAGATTGCTTTACAAATGTTGGGGTGCTTTTTCTCCTTTAACCCTTGTAGAAATGAAAAATTTCAACATTTTAGTGGAAAAAAAGTTGATTTTCCTGTTTACGGCCTAATTCCACTAAATTCCGCAAAAAAACCTGTGAGGTCTAAATGCTCACAATACCCCTCGATAAATTCATTGAGGGCTTTAGTTTCCCAATCTGACATGGCGCCGCAAACTATTCCAGCAAAATTTGAGCTCCAAAAGCCAAACGGTGCTCCTTCCCTTCTAAGCCCTGCCATGGGTCCAAACAGCAGTTTATTACCACATATGGGGTATTGCCATGCTCATAAGAGTTCACGTTACAAATGTTTAGGTGCTTGTTTCTCTTTTATCTATTGTGAAAATGCAAACATATTAGCTAAAACTTCATTTTATTAGACAAAAAAACTTAGATTTTCATTGTCACGGCCTAATCCCACTAGATTCAGCAAAAAAACTTGCGGGGTCAAAATGCTCACTATGACCCTTCATAAATTCCTTCAGGGGTGTAGTTTCCCAAATGGGGTCACTTTTGGGTGGTTTCCACTGATTTGGCCCTGCAGGGGCTTTTCAAATGTGACATGGCACCCGAAAACCATTCCAGGAAAATTTGAGCTCCAAAAGCCAGATGGTGCTCATTCCCTTCTGAGCCCTGTCGTGGGTCCAAACAGTAGTTTATTACCACATAAGGGTTATTGCCATAATTGGGAGATATTGTTTTTCATTTGTTGTTGTGCTTTTTCTGCTTTATGCCTTGTAAATATTTAAGATTTTCATTTTTACATCCTAAGGCTATGTTCACACGGAGTATTTTGGGGGAGGAATATCTGCCTCAAAGCTCCAAACGGAATTTTGAGGCAGATATTCCTCCCCCAAAATACTCTGTGTGAATAGCAATTATCGCGCCGTTTTTCGCCCGCGGCCATTGAGCGCCGCGGGCATAAAACACGCTTTCTCCTGCCTCCCATTGAAGTCAATTGGAGGTCGGAGGCGGAAACGCCCGAAGATAGGGCATGTCGCTTCTTTTTCCCGCGAGGCAGTTTTACTGCTCGCGGGAAAAAGACGCCGACGCCTCCCATTGAAATCAATGGGAGGCGTTCTCGGGCCGTTTCTGCCGAGTTTTGCGACGCGGTTTCCGCATCAAAAAACTCGGCAAAAGACCCCGTGTGAACATAGCCTAATTCCACAGCAAAATACCTTTGGAGTTAAAATGCTCACTATACCCCTTGATAAATTCCCTGGGGTGTAGTTTGCCAAATGGTGTCTTTTTGGGGGTGTTCCACTGTTTTGGCCCCACAAGACCTCTTCAAACCTGACATGGTGCCTAAAATATATTCTAATAAAAAGTAGGCCCAAAATCCACTAGGTACTCCTTTGCTTCTGAGGCCTGTGTTTCAGTCCATTAGGACACTAGGGCTAGATGTGGGATATTTCTAAAAATTGCAGAATCTGGGCAATAAATCTTGAGTTGCGTTTCTCTGGTAAAACCTTCTGTGCTACCGAAAAAATTAATGAAAACAGATTTTCTGCAACAAAAATTTTTTTGGTAAATTTCACCTCCACTTTGCTTTAATTCTTGTTAAACACCAAAAGGGTAAAGACATTTTCTAAATGCTGTTTTGAATACGTAGAGGTGTGCAGTTTTCAAAATGCTGTGATTTATAGGGGGTTTCTAATATATAAGGCCCTCAAAGCCACTTCAGAACTGAACCGGTCCCTTAAAAAATAGCCTTTTGAAATGTTTTTGAAAATGTGATAAATTGCTGCTAAAGTTCTAAGCCTTGTAACATCCTAGAAAAAATAAAAGAACATTAAAAAAACTATGCAAACATAAAGTAGACATATGGTAAATGTTAACTAGTAACTATTTTGTGTGGTATTACTATCTGTTTTACAAGCAGATACGTTTAAATTTAGAAAAATGCTAATTTTTGAACATTTTCTGTAAATTTTGGTATTCTTCACAGATAAACACTGAATGTATCGACCAAATTAAAGTACAATGTGTCACAAGAAAAAAAATATTATCACATAGGGTGACTCATGTCAGATTTGAAAAAAAATGGCCTGGTCCATTAGACAAAAACAGGCTGTGTCCTTAAACCCTTAGTGACCACCAAAATGCCTTTTCACGGCAGTCACGAAGGGGCCTTAGGCTGGGCCATCACCTTTTCACGATGGCCCAGTCTAAGTCCTGCACAGGTGTCCCGTGCAGGCTGGAGTCAGGGTTCAGCCGGGCTTCTGCTCCAATGGCCGCCATCGAAGTTTACTTAGATTGCGGCCGTTTAACCCGTTAAATTCCGCGGTCAATAGCGACCACGGCATTTAACTTGTTTACAGAGAGAGGGAGCTCCAAATGGGGTGCCATGGCAGCCGGGGGCCTGATAAAAGCCCCCAGGAACGTCCTAATAGATTGCCTGTCAGTTTTACACTGACAGGCAATAATGCTTTGATATACTAAGTATACCAAAGCATTATAGCAGCAACCTAAAGATCGCAAAGTAAAGTCCTCTAGTAGGACTAAAAAAATAAGTAAGTAATGTGAAATAAAAATGATTAATAAAAATTACAGTAAAAACATAAATAAAACAATTTTTTCCCATAAAAAGTGGTTTTACTTAGTAAAAGTGTAAAAAATAAACAATAGTACACATATATGGTATCGCCGCGACTGTAATGACCCAAACCATAAAGTTAATATGTAATTTAAACTGCAAGGTGAACACTGTAAAAAAAAAACGCAAAAAACAATGGCGAAATTGCTATTTTTTTCCATTGCCCCCCAAAAAAGTCATAATAAAAGTTAATCAATAAGTCCCATATACCCCAAAATGGTACCAATCAAAATTACATCTCAACAAAAAAAGCACGACATTGATGGAAAAATAAAAAAATGACGGCTCTTGGAAAGCGACAATGCAAAAACAAATAATTTTTGCTCAAAGGTGTTTTTATTGTGCAAAAGTCGTAAAACATAAAACACCTCTACATATGTGGTATCGTCGTAATTGTACCGACCCATAGAATAAAGGTAATAATTTCAGGGTTTTTTACTATTCCCCCCAAAAAAATGATATGTACCCCAAAATGGTGCCATTAAAAAGTACAACTAATCCCGCAAAAAACAAGTCCTCATACAGCTATGTCGACAGAAAAATGAAAAAGTTATAGCTCTTTGAATACGACTATAGAAAAATTAAAAAAAATAGTTTGGTCATTGGGGCCTAAAATAGGATGGTCACTAAGGGGTTAAGGGGTTAAATTTTCACTATGATTATTGTAGGCACCCCCCCCCCCCCCATGTGATGTGTATGTTACTTGCCTCCTTTTCAGTTCCTGTCTTCTGTCGCAGTCCTTCTACTTTGCATAATCGACAGGGTCAGACTGTCAAGGCAACCAGTGCGCCTAGATGACTTAGGTCCTTGCAGCCTTTTTTTTTAGGTTACTCCACCATTCACTTCCCACATGCTGATAAAGGTATATCCTGGTCTGGTTAATTGTTCTTATTGCTATTTCTTAGTTTAGATGTAGAATTAATCTACATTAAAAATTAAAGGGGTTTTCAGGGAAAACTCATTAATGGCCTATCCTTAGAGAGTGCCTTCAATGTTTATCCAGGCACATCGGCACATTGAAACTTACGTAGGGCTTTAGCTGTTACTGCAGCTCAGCCCATTCAAATGAATTAGGTTGAAGTACCAGGCACAGCCACACATATGTCTGGATAAACATTAAAGGGACTATGGTACTCCAGAGAGTTCCATAGCCCTTTTATTCTGCTGATTGGAGGGAACCTCGTGTTGTTTGACACTTATTAATCATATTTTGATGGCTTATCCTAAGGATACCCCTTTAGGTAACTTGATAAATATATTTCATTACTTTTACAGTACTGATACTGTGTTATAGCCTGTATTATAGCCCATATTCAATTGTGAATCCTGTAGGCCTAATATCTGAAATCTCCCAACATACCTTGTTGGACCAATGTATGACGAGAACTTGCTAGTGATTTGCAATCTTGGAATTGTAAGCTTTGTACAGAAAACCAACAAAGTAAAAAAAAAACGGACAGATTTCATTTTAGGAGATCATCTAAGCTGATAAAAATGCGTCTGACAATATTCTTGCTGACTGTTTCCAATGGCAACCGGCAGAGCTGTGAATGCAGCTCTCGTCTATAATTCAGGTGTCAGTGTAAAATAATGAATGCAATGTGTTTACAAAGTTGCTTAACTTTAAATATATTTATATATAGTGTACAATAGTGGGTACATAAAGATTGAACAAGTCCTTAATGGGGTTTACATAGACTTTACAAATAAACTTGGAGCAGATCTAAGGAGCCATGGCTACAAGCATTTTAATATATTTAAATCTATGGAAGAGGAGGAAAAATATGTTTGCTGATAAAAAAAAAAATGCAGGAGTTTTGTGAAACTGCAGCATTTTTTTGCCACAACTTTTTACATTATTCACTGCAAAACAATGACATATGTAAATACACCCATAGAATTATTGCCCATGAACTAGATCGTTAATCATTGCTCAAATTTGACAACCTTTGATTTTGCTCATTGTTGTTTTGTAGCTATGGCAAAAAAGTTTGCCTGACAAAATCATAGGCTTTGAAGTGTGTCAACATTTTGATTTCTTTGTGTTTTAAAAAAAATAAATCGAAATAGGTCCATAATTCTGTTCTAAATTATTGAATAATATATCTTTAGTCAGAGTTCCATATATTTGTAACAGTGCTTCAAATCTCCTGCAGAGTTGAAATATAAAATTCTGTCTGTCTACAGCTACCACTAAGGAGAGCTTATGTTGTTTTTCTATGTAACAAAAAAATAATACAGTATGGGGCAGGGCCGGTTTTAGACGAAGTATGGCCCTGGGCAAAGTTAAAAGTGGGGCCCCAAATGCTCAATTTCTGTATCAATAGTGCAGTCGATTCAGAAGGTGATGTGCAGAGAACTGCATCGCTGATTTCTAGCGTGTCCAGGAGTGTTACAAGCCCCAAAGCATATGTCCCCTCTCTCTCACAAAAAAATAATCTATATACATATATAGTTATTAAATCATACCACATGAAATATTACCTGCATACTGTTACTGAGCACAACTCACTATTATAAGACCAATAATAGCAAAATATAAGGTCTAAATAATACCGCCACACCATAACCACATAAAAACGGAATCATGCCCCCATACTGTTACTGAATAATAACACCACACCATAACCGCATAGTGACTAAATAATACCTCCACACCATGACCACATAGTGACTGAATAATACCCCCATACTATTACTGAATTATACTGCCACACCATAACCAAGTAGTAACTGAATAATACCCCATACAGTTACTGAATAATACCTCCACACCATAACCACATAGTGACTGAATAATACCCCCATACTGTTACTAAATAATAAATCCACACCATAACCACAAAGAGACTGAATAATACCCCCATACAGTTACTGAATAATACCTCCACACCATGACCACATAGTGACTGAATAATACCCCCATACTATTACTGAATTATACTGCCACACCATAACCAAGTAGTAACTGAATAATACCCCATACAGTTACTGAATAATACCTCCACACCATAACCACATAGTGACTGAATAATACCCCCATACTGTTACTAAATAATAAATCCACACCATAACCACAAAGAGACTGAATAATACCCCCATACTGTTACTAAATAATAAATCCACACCATAACCACATAGTGACTGAAAAATGACACCATATTGTTACTGAATAATAACACCACACCATAACCACATAGTAACTGCATAATACCCCCATACTGTTACTGAATAATACCGCCACACCATAACCACATAGTGACTGAATAATACCCCCATACTTTTACTGAATAATACATCCACACCATAACCACATAGAGACTGAATAATACCCCCATACTGTTACTGAATAATACTGCCACACCATAACCACATAGTGACTGAATAATACCCCCATACTGTTACTGAATAATACCGCCACACCATAACCACATAGTGACTGAATAATACCCCCATACTGTTACTGAATAATACCGCCACACCATAACCACATAGTGACTGAATAATACCCCCATACTTTTATTGAATAATACTGCCACACCATAACCACATAGTGACTGAATAATACCCCCATACTGTTACTGAATTATACTGCCACACCATAACCACGTAGTAACTGAATAATACCCCCATACTGTTACTGAATAATACCGCCACACCATAACCACATAGTGACTGAATAATACCCCCATAGTTGTACTGAATAATACCGCCACACCATAACCACGTAGTAACTGAATAATACCCCCATACTGTTACTGAATGATACTGTCACACCATAACCACATATTGACTGAATAATACTCCCATACTGTTACTGAATAATACCACCACACCATAACCACTTAGTGACTGAATAATACCCCCATACTTGTACTGAATAATACCGCCACACCATAACCACATAGTGACTGAATAATACCCCCATACTGTTATTGAATAATACTGCCACACCATAACCACATAGTGACTGAATAATACCCCCATACTGTTACTGAATTATACTGCCACACCATAACCACATAGTGACTGAATAATACCCCCATACTGTTATTGAATAATACCACCACACCATAACCACACAGTGACTGAATAATACCCCCATACTGTTACTAAATAATAAATCCACACCATAACCACAAAGAGACTGAATAATACCCCCATACTGTTACTAAATAATAAATCCACACCATAACCACATAGTGACTGAATAATACCCCATACTGTTACTGAATAATACCGCCACACCATAACCACATAGTGACTGAATAATACCCCTGTACTGTTACTGAATACAAACCCCTATAGAAAGACCAAATTACCACCATATAATGAATATATAGTGGTAGATGCCAGTTATACGCAGGAGCTCTGAAGACAATATAAGTGATTACAGCACATTTATATCCAGTAACTCAGGTGATGTTTTCTCTGATTAGAGACACTCACTTTACATTTTTTTTTCTCTATTTGGCTGGTGGAATTAGCTGGCACTTAGAATAATGCTATTTAAATCTATGACTGTGCAGGGAATTTGGATCTCTGTATCAGAAAAATTAAACTTCAACTGCTACAAAGATCTATTATCAAATAAATCAGCAAAGAGAGTTGGACCTAGGAATGGCATTGTGTTAAAAGGTGGATATTCACTTTCAGGATGAATAACTATGTAATATTGAGAACTTGTGATCTGTTCATGCCGGATATGACTGTTCGGTTTTGATCAGTTTTTGTTTTTTCTTTTGTAAATCCTAACGGATTGCGATGGATTTCATTTCATTGTCTGGATAGCGCATAGCAGCATGCTATACTGTTCTAGCAGTCAAAGGGCAATGGAAAACTGCCAGAAATGACAGAAAAGTAGTAACACAAGAGTGACTAGCGCCTTAGGCCATGTTCACATACATTTGTGTTCGGCATTCCGTTGTTCTGCTCCGTCAGAGTAGCAGCACAACGAAAATGCCGGAAGCACGGACCCTGTTAAACAACGGAGACAACCGGCGCCCGACAAATCCAATTAACTTTAATGAATTCTGTCAGGTTTCCGTCAGGAGTGTCTGTGGATTTACTGGAAACAATAGTGCAACATGCTGCGCTATTGTTTCTGGTATTTTTAGTGGAATCTGCGATGGAGGCCCCTGACGGAGCCTCCAATGCAGGTGTGAACAGGGCCAAAATGTAGTTTTAGTTGAAATATTTATATAACCTGATTAGGATTAATTTTCACAATAAACATAAAAGATGCAACCACTGAGCTGTGTATACAGCTGTGTGTACAAACATTTTGTTCTATTATGTTCCAAATGAATTTAAATAAGCCTGACTTGTTTTATTAGAGATGATTTGGGCTTAAGGCAGTGTTATCCAGCTCATAAATCAGGTATTCAGAAAATTCAATAATTCATTCATATGAGAATCTTCTGGGATAAAATACACATTTCTGATGTTGTTAAAAATACCTTCCATTCTTTTTTATTTATTTCAGTATATGTTTAAAGCTGGCATACTGTGCATGACAACTAAAAGAAATCCAAGTGCTGTATCTGTGTAGTACAGCTGGGCATTGGTGATTAAAATAAATTATTTCTAAGTTTAGAAAAGAAAAGACAGCATATTCCAGGCTTTTCCTAGGTCTCTAAAATTATCCATAGTCCACAATGCATAAATTCTTGTTTAAATTGTACGTATTATAGGGAAATATGACAGTGTACAGTACTTCTAAATAGAGCTAATGCAACTATGTATTGTTCTTGAGAATTTGTTTGGAATCTCTAGGCGCTTCACATTAGTTTTTGTTTTTATGTTTGTTTTGTTTTTATGTTTTTTTTTTTTTTTTTACATTGAAATAGTTTATACAGTAAAATTCTGATAATCATGGGATCACTAAGGATTATTATTATTTTAACCTTTCCTTACTGTATACTTATGCTAAATACATTCAGTCCAGTATGAGAACAAAGTACAAAGACAAGCAAACAATCAATAACATAGTCTAGCTTCAATGTCTTACCAGCAAAGAAAAGAAAAAATAAACTCACAGAAACTCACTAAGGACTATTGTTAAACCTTCCAGACCATTGGAATTTTTCACATTACTGCTTCAAGTGGATGTAGGTATCCAGCTGCAATTTCTGAGAAGAGCGCCGTCAGCAGGTGATCGATTACCTTCTAGTATTGCACTTTGATGAAGATTGCAGTGCCAGTACATAAAAAAGAAGTGCATAGTGTAACGGCCGCGGTCACGGACCACAGACACCTCTCATGCTGCCGACATCTCCCTCCCCGGAGATGCCAGCACATTCGGCCGTCCTGCTCTGCAGTGACCACTAGGGTGCGCGCAAGCTCATTCCCAGCCTTAAAGGGCCAGCATGCGCACATGTAAAGAATTTACTAATTACTCCAAGATCACCCTGGACTATAAAAAAGGCCCTGCCCTTTCACTCCTTGCCTGAGCATTGTTTGTATTCCTATGTTAGTCTTGCAAATAGTCCCTTAGTCGTATCCTGTTCCCAGAGTTCCCGTGCCCTGCTACCTGTATCCCGTGCTGTACTTGTTCCTGTGCCCTCTCTAGTGTTGGAGTTGTGTTGTGTCATCTGCTACGCCTGCTGTCTTACACCAAAAATGGTACCTCCTGACACATTTTGCATCACCTGTCGTCAAAGTACCATCTGAGCCTAGCCTTGCTACTGTATGGACTATTAGAGATACCCTGGAGCTTGGACTTTGTAGAAACTTGATACACTGTTGTTTGGCCAGTTGCTACTCCGCTACGGCAGACCCACAGATCGTGACAGTACAGTACGCTCAGGCCACTCATACGCGCTTCACTCACATGCTGGATACATGCTACATATGCAGCACTCACTCATAGGACATGTTCCACACCACATCGCTCATATGTCTTCCACTCGTCACCTTGACGTATTCGTATTAAGTTGTAGGCCCCACGCAAGTCTAGTTTAGAGAAGATCCTGGGTCCTCGTATACGATCAAATAATTCAGAGATCAATGGCAAAGGGTATTTATTTTTTACCATGATCTGGTTGAGACCATGATAGTCAAAGCAGGGTCGAAGAGATCCGTCCTTTTTTTTTACGAAGAAAAAAACAGCCCCAGCCGGGGAGGAGGATTTTCGTATGAAACCCCTCTCCAGATTCTCCTTGATATAGGCAGACATGGACTTAGTCTCTGGCAAGGAGAGGGGGTATACCCGTCCCCGGGGAGGTGCAGCATTAGGGACCAGCTAAATTGGACAGTCGTACACCCGTTATAGGGGAAGCATCTCAGCCTCCTTCTTGCTGAAGACGTCTGCAAACTGCGCATAATGAGTGGATAATCCCGTTTACGACTCAGACATAGGAGGCAGGGCATGATGGATCTGTAACAGGCAGTGGTGGGGACATTTGAAGCACCATTGAAAAACTTCTCCGGAATTCCAGTCCATCACTCGAGCATGAAGCCGGAGCCAAGGCAGACCCAGGAACACAGGATTGACGGCTTTGGGCAAGATGAGGATTACAATTTGCTCAGTGTGAAGAGCTCCAACTTGGAGCCTCAGTGGCAAGGTCTCAGACACAATAGGATCGGGCAAAGGAACTCCATTCACCAAGGCAACAGCCAGGGGTGTCTCCAAGGGAACCATCGGCAACTGGAGCTGATCCACTAGGTCCTGTTGGATAAAGTTGGCCGTGGACCTGGAGTCCAGGTAGGCAGAGACCCAGTGCATCTTCTCACCGGACACTATGGTCATGGAAATGGACAATTTGGAAGAGAGTTTACAATTTAGTTCTTTTCCACCTAGGATTGCCCCTCCAACCAATCCTAAGAGCTGGAGTTTTTTGGCTTTTGGGGACACAGACGCACAAAATGGCCTGCGATGCCGCAATACAGAGTCCCGAAGTGTGTCTCGTTGTTTCTGCTAATCCACTGCAAGTTAGAGACATCCCTCCGGGGAGGAGTTTTGTTCGGTTGGCAGACAGGAGAAGAATTCTTTGCTGGGGACACAGCTCCAAACAGGCGGGGCACGTGGGTGTTTGTAGGACTTGAGATCTGATTGCTCGTCATTTCTGGTGGCTCACGTTGCCCAAAGATATTGTGGATTTTGCCTCTTACTGCACTGTCTGTGCATCTAACAAGGTTGCTCACTCCAGGCCTGCCGGTCTGCTCCAACCTCTGCCTGTGCCCAATGCTCCCTGGCAGCATATTGCAATGGATTTTGTTACTGATCTTCCTCTCTCAGCAGAATGCAATACTGTCTGGGTGGTGGTGGATCCATTCTCAAAGATGGCACACTTTATCCCACTGACTGGCCTACCTTCTGCTTCTCGACTGGCAAATCTCTTCATCCATCACATCTTCCGCTTGCATGGCTTACCCCTTCATATCATTTCTGATCGTGAGGTTCAATTTACCTCAAGATTCTGGTGAGCCCTTTGTAGACTCTTGGATGTGAAATTGGACATTTCCTCAGCCTACCATCCCCAGTACAATGGGCAAGTCGAGAGGATTAATCAAATCATGGAGAATTATATTCGTCATTTAATCTCCATACAGAATGATGACTGGGTACAGCTTCTCCCATGGGCCGAGTTCTCATATAACAACTGAAATAAATTTATTGCCTGCCGGCAACAGAAGCCCTGTTTTCCAACTAACAATTAGAAAATAACAAAGTATTTATTGAATTTATGCAAAGAAAAGACAGACTACATATAATTTAAAAATTAGAGTCCATTGCTGACTGCAATCAGCTTAGTGCAAGGTACAGAAAGCCTGGAGCTGACGGCTGCAGCACGCAGCACCAGACCAAACGTTCTATTCCAAGAGTCAGCAGGACACGTGTTTAAAATTTCAGACTAGAAGCTCTCCCGACATGTTTCGCTACGAAGTAGCGTCTTCAGGGGTATCGGGGCTAATGACAGCGCGCGGCGAGATGGCCCTGTTTAAATATGTAATGGAGTTGCTCCACACGTTCTATTGATTGGCCGAGGGCCAATCACAGAGTGAGCAGAGAACGAGCCCCCCGTTCTGTGACGGGCATACCACACCACCAATAAGCAGCCACTCTATGTGACCAATGAGGGCATAGCAAAGCGCGCATGCGTATGAGGGCAAAGACGAGTGATAGAGTGATTTGCCGTGGAGCTATTAAGCTCGATGCGCATGCGTAGTGGGAAGAAATAAAGTGATAGACAAATTCCCAGATGTCAGGGGCTGACATAGTGACAATATTAGAATATTTATGTGGTGGGAAATGAGTGGAGCTATTTAGTGATGATAACACAGTGGGTCGTCTTAGGCAAAAGAGGCCGGCAATAAGCGGAGCCGAGGTACCAAGCCCATTATGCCCGCACGGCACATTTAATGTTAGACAGTTTAGAGTACTGACACAGTTCAGGTAGCCATCTATAGAGTAAAATATGTCCGACGGAGTGACGGACAAGCCGATGTGTCAATTATCAGTGTAGTCTAGACTAGGCTAAGCAATAAATATATCTTATCTATAGTCAATAGGTCAAATAGTAAAGACTGCATGTCAGACGACATACAGGTAAGGTTTGATAACAGGAGGATCAATGTAATGAGACATATAAAGGACATTCGTTCCATAGTGGTCAAATGCATTAGTGACTGAATAGTAGAATATAGTGTCCTTTGATCTTGATAATAGTATATAGTGGCCACGTATGAGGTTCATAGAAACGCTGTATAGGTAAATCCCTCATTCAAGCCCCCTGGGCTGAGGGATCCCAGACGATGGATCCAGCGTGCTTCCTCTTGTAACAGTTTGCGGTCCAGGTTACCAGCTCTGGGACCGAGTTTGACCTTAGTGATACCCCAAAATTGTAACGAGCGAGTATCTCCTCCGTGAACGTTGTGTATATGCCTAGATAGGGATGTTTCTTCCTTATTATTTATAGTACTTAGATGTTTTGATATTCTTCTCCTCAGTTCCTGTATGGTCTTACCCACATAGAACTTGGGACAGGGACATTTAGCAATGTAAACAACCCCCTTGCTCTGACAATTGATGAATTGTCTAACCTGGTATGTTCTATTATCGACTGGATTGGTAAATTGTTTGATGGTAGGCATTAAATGACAGAAGGAACAACGGCCACAGGAGTGGGAACCAATGACGGACGTCCTTAGCCAATTCTTGGATGCAGTGATCGGTCCAGTGTGATGGCTATGCACTAGGTAGTCGCGTAAGTTCCTACCTCTACGATATGTAAAAGAAGGGATAGATGGTATTACTCCCTGAAGATCAGGGTCGGACAAAAGAATTGGCCAATGGCGATCCAGGATCTCACGGACCTGTTGTGAGCCGGTGTCAAAAGTGCCTATACATCTAATACTGGTTGTGCCACTAGATTGGGCAGCAATGGTTGGATGATGCCTGGTTATAGGTTTATGTTCATATAGTAGTTCTTTTCTTTCGGTGGCTCTAGCCCTGGCATAGGCTTTATGTAGCCATTTTCTAGGGTAGCCACGAGCCAAGAATTTAGTAAATAGACCATTGCATTCCAGTTCAAAAGCCTCATCGTCGGAACAGTTCAGTTTGGCACGGAGATATTGTCCGATAGGGATTCCCTTTTTGAGGGCAGGAGGATGATAACTATCCCAGTGCAAGAGGCTGTTAGTCGCAGTAGACTTACGTGAGATGTCAGTATGGACACCACCAACAGGGTCCAAGGAGATTTTAAGATCCAAGAAAGTGATTTCTTTTTGATGAATTACATAAGTGAACTTCATACCAATATGATTGGTATTAAGTGCGTGCATGAAATCATAGAAAGTGTTAATGTCACCATCCCACAGGAGGAGAATATCATCAATATATCTCCCCCAGAATAGGATGTGGCATGTGTATATTGCCAGTGTGTCAGTGAAGACCATCGTGTCCTCCCACCACCCCAAAAATAAATTTGCATATGTGGGTGCACAGATGGTGCCCATTGCCGTTCCTTTAATTTGCTGATAGAATTTGTGATCAAATAAAAAATAATTGTGTGTCAGAAGGAAACGTAATAGTGATAAAAGAAATTGATTATGAGTATGGAATTGAATTCCCTTAGTACCCAAGAAATGTGCAACTGCTGTGAGTCCAAATTGGTGCTGGATGTTGGTGTAAAGTGATTCAACGTCGATGCTGGCTATGAAAGTGGAGGGAGTGACATGTATCTCCTGGATCCTGTTGATGGTGTCCTTGGTATCCCTTAGGTAAGAAGGAAGAGAGGTGACGAATGGCGAGAGAATTTCATTAAGGTACATACTTATGCCCTGGGTGAGACTATCATTACCAGATACTATTGGTCTACCTGGTATTGGATGTGACATCTTGTGAATATTAGGCAAAGCATAGAATGTTGCTAGCGTAGGGGTGGGATTATATATACGTTTAAATTCCTCGGTACTGATCATATTTTGTATCTTAGCTGTGTCAAGTAGTAGGTGTAGTTCAGTTAAGAATAGATCGGTAGGATTTTTGTCTAAGATCGAGTACGTAGTGGTGTCATCCAACAATCTATGGACCATGGCCACATATTCGTCCTGGTTCATAATCACAATATTACCCCCCTTGTCAGAGGGTTTGATGGTAATATATTGGTTATTACGTAATTCGTCCAATGCTGTTATTTCCATTCTACTAAGATTAGAGAGTGCTTTCTTTTTGTTTGGTCTGATTTTTTTTCAAGTCAGCACATACCAACTTCACAAAAACGTCTAAGTGAGCGTATTGTGCAAAGGGTGGAGTGAGTTTGGATTTCGGACGTAGTGACGAAAAAGGGCCTACTGCAGTAATGGGTCCAAACTCATTCTCATATAGGAGACTTTCAAGGTCCGCAAGTGTGTTACATTCAGTTCTATCACTGTCTCCCATGTTGATGGTGTTATTTTTGAAATATTTATGTAGCGCTATTTTTCTAGCGAATAAATTGACGTCCTTAGTCCAAGTGAACTCATCAAAAAGTGGAGTAGGAGTGAAGGACAGACCTCTACGTAAAAGTGTAAGTTGAGAGTTACTTAGATGGATCGAGGAGATATTAAACACTTGCATTTGGTCACTGGTGGTTTGTGTTAGAGACATAGATGGTACTGTTACTAGCCCAGATTCCATCGAGGGTTCGTAGTTCCTAAAAAAGGAAACGTATTTGACGGACCCATCGGGTTTGTCGTGGTAATTGTGGGGCATTTGGTCGCTATAGGTGTTTGACTGGAGACATTCCCAGTTGTACGAGAGGTTTGAGGTGCACTCAGTGGAGCAGGCACTGAAAAGGTTGATGAGGTGGGAGGATAGGAGGAAGTAGTAACATTCGGATATAACTGACATTTTGTATTGGATCTAGTTTGTACTGTACTGCGTTTGGAGGAATTAAATCTGTTATTGGTGTTTTTACGTTTGGTGCCCAGTTTAAAACTGGGAGATCGTATGGTATCGTCAGTACCAGAAACCTCAGAATCGGAAAAGACCGATATATAACAACCACACAAGTGAGTCCACTGCTTCCCCATCGTTGCCTACGGCCAACATTCACGAATCCCTCTTCCTGTTTCGGCTACATCCCAGCTACCGGCAGCTGACTCTGCATTTGGGGACTTTCTACAAATCTGGCAACAGACCCGGTCCTCTATTCTGCTGGCAGTCGATCGCATGAAGTGAAAAGCGGATACAAGAAGAAGAGAGCCGCCTCAGTTTCTTCCGGGTATCAAAGTTTGACTGTCCTCAAGGAATATCCGTTTGAATGTGCCTTCGTACAAATTTGCTTCCAGGTTCCTCAGTCCTTTTGAGATCTTACAACAGATTAACCCTGTCTCCTATAAGCGTCGGCTGCCTTCTATCCTCATAATCCCCAACTCCTTTCATGTGTCCCTCCTGAAGTCTGTGATTCTGAACCACTACAGTAAGTCTCCTAGTCCTGCATTTGCTCCCAGCAGTTCTTCCGATGTGTTTGAGGTAAAGGAGATCCTGGACTGCAATAGGGCAGGACTTTCTATTTAGTGGATTGGAGAGGGTTTGGTCCTGAGTAGAGATGAGCGAACTTATCAAAAGTTCGGTTCGGCTAGTTCGCCGAATTTCACAAAAAAGTTCGGTTCGGACCGAACTAGTTCTGACCGAACCTGTCACTTACGTGTGCCGAGCATGCTACTGTCCAGGGTGCTGATAGAGTTAATGGGCTGCACTAACTCTTTCAGCAACCTTCACAGTACATGCTCGGCGCGCGGAAAATACCATTTAAATGTAATAAAAAAATAAAAATTATACGTTCGTACTTACTTTCCTCCTGTCCGGCCTCCAGCGATGACGTTTCATCCCTTTCGCCGCTGCAGCCAATCACAGGCTGTAGTGGCGGTCACGCACGTCAGGATGACGCTTCATCCCACGTGACCGCCTCTGCAGCCAATCACAGGCTGCGGCGGCGACATGAATGAAACGTCATCGCTGGAGGCCGGACAGGAGGAAAGTAAGTATGAACGTATTATTATTATTTTTTGGCATGTATGTATGTTGGCATGTATGTATGTATGTATATCTGTGCATGTATGTTTGCATGTATGTTGGCATGTATGTATATATGTGCATGTTTGTATGTATATTTGCATGTATATATTTGCATGTATGTATGTTTGCATGTATGTATTTTTGCATGTATGTTGTCATGTATGTATGTATGTATGTTGTCATGTATGTATATATGTGCATGTGTGTATGTATATTTGTATGTATGTATGTATGTTTGCATGTATGTTTGCATGAATGTATGTATATTTGCATGTGTGTATATATATATATATGTATGTATGTTGTCATGTATGTATGTATGTATATATGTGCATGTATGTTGGCATGTATGTATATATGTGCATGTGTGTATGTATGTATATTTGCATGTATGTATGTTGTCATGTATGTATATATGTGCATGTATGTTTGCATGTATGTTGGCATGTATGTATACATGTGCATGTTTGTATGTATATTTGCATGTATATATGTTTGCATGTGTGTATGTATGTTTGCATGTATGTATGTTTGCATGTATGTATGTTGTCATGTATGTTTGTATGTATGTTGTCATGTATGTATGTATATATGTGCATGTATGTATGTTTGCATGTTTTTATTTTTGCATGTATGTTTGCATGTATGTTTATATATGTGCATGTATGTAATTATGTTTGCATGTATTTATGTTTGCATGTATATTTGTGCATGCTTGTATATATGTATGTATGTATCTTTGCATGTTTGTTTGTATGTATGTATGTATGATAGTTTGCATGTATATATGTGTGTATGTTTGCATGTATGTATATTTGCATGTATATATGTGCATGCTTGTATATATGTATGTATGTTTGTATATATGTATGTATATTTGTATATATGTATGTATGGCCATGTATGATACTGTCTGCTGGCGCCCTGTATCTAAGTCAACTTCGCGGCAGGCTTCTATACATGGTATAACAGTCAGTATCACACATTAAACTGAATCTAAGCCTACGACATGTTTTATTTCATTTTTTTTTTTTTTACAGGTTTGGTGTTTGGACTACGTCGGTTTCGAGGACTACTTCGATGACGGTTTTTTTTCTACAATAAAATGGTTAATGAGGGTTGTGTTGGGGGTGCTTTATTTCAATAAAATATTTTATCTATATCTTTGTCTTTTTCTTTTCAAATTTTATTATTACCACTTTAGTAATGGCCGCTGTCTGAGTGACAACATCCATTACTAATGCGAGGCTTAGGGTATGTTCACACGGCGGGGGTCCGTAACGGCTGAAATACGGGGATGTTTCAGCCTGAAAACATCCCCGTAAATTCAGCCGTACCGGCATGTGCAGGCGCTTGAACGCCGCGTCAATTACGGCCGTAATTAGCGCTGCTATTCATTGGAGTCAATGAATAGCGGCTCCAAATACGGCCAAAGAAGTGACAGGTCACTTCTTCTACGCGGGCGTCTATTTACGCGCCGTCATTTGACAGCGGCGCGTAAATATACGCCTCGTGTGAACAGACAAACGTCTGCCCATTGCTTTCAATGGGCAGATGTTTGTCAGCGCTATTGAGGCGCTATTTTCAGACGTAATTCGGGGCAAAAACGCCCGAATTACGTCCGTAAATAGGCCGTGTGAACATACCCTTAGTGTTAGCCGGTGCAGAGGCTAACACTAACCACCATTATTACCCCGGTACCCAAAACCACCAGGGGTGCCGGGAAGAGCCAGGTACGATCCAGTACCCGACCATCTGTTGTGATGGTCGGGCCCTGGGGCGGCCGCAGGCTGGTATTATGAGGCTGGGAAGGGCCAAAAACAGTGGACCTTCCCACCCTTGTAATGCTAGGCTGCTGCTGCTGTGTTGTATCTGGCTGGTTATAAAAGTGGGGGGGACCCCACGTCATTTTTTTAAATTATTTATTTATTTACATTTTTTTTTAAAAAAAGACATGGGGTTCCACCCAATTTATCATAACCAGCCACATACAACACAGTGTTATTAGCCTGGGAATGGACAAAACCAGTGGCCCTTCCCACCCATGTAATGCCAGACTGCTGCGGCCTTGTATATGGCTGGTTATTAAAAATGTGGGGGACCCGTCTATTGCTAAATTTGTTAAATTCCAAAAAAAAAACGACGTGGGGGTCCCCCCCATTTTTATAACCAGCCCGATACAACACAGCAGCAGCAGCCTAGCATTACAAGGGTGGGAAGGTCCACTGATTTTGGCCCTTCCCAGCCTCATAATACCAGCCTACGGCCGCCCCAGTACCCGACCATCACAACAGATGGTCGGGTACTGGATCGTACCAAGCTCTTCCCGGCACCCCTGGTGGTGGTGGGTACCGGGGTAATAATGGGTGGTTAGTGCTAGCCTCTGCACCGGCTAACACTAAGTACCGCCTTAATAATGGACGCTGTCAATCAGCCAACTACCATTATCTAGGCACTAATAAAGTTTGAAAAAAAAAACACAAAGACAATTCTTTTTTATTGAAATAAGAAATCCCCAACAAAACCCTCGTTAACCATTTTATTAAAATTTGAAAAAACGCAGATCTACGCAGTAGTCCAACGAATCGTAGATGTAGTCCAATCGGTACATCAAAATCTGCAACAACATAAAAAAACAGTTATCAATGTGAACAATACCAATACTTCTACTCACCTACACACATATATACACGCACACACAAACAAACAACCATACACAGACACACACATATATACACAAACACAACAAGATATACACACACACATAAACAGACAAACACACACATATACACGAACTCACACATATACAAACAAAAACACACATATCCAAACACACACACACACAGTTATACACACATACACGAACACATATACACAAACACATATACACAAACACATATACACAAACACATATACACAAACACATATACACAAACACATATACACAAACACATATACACAAACACATATACACAAACACATATACACAAACACATATACACAAACACATATACACAAACACATATACACAAACACATATACACAAACACATATACACAAACACATATACACAAACACATATACACAAACACATATACACAAACACATATACACAAACACATATACACAAACACATATACACAAACACATATACACAAACACATATACACAAACACATATACACAAACACATATACACACAAAAACACACATACCCAAACACACATATACACAAACACATATACACAAACACACCCATATATACACACAAACACACACCCATATACACACATATACACATATACAAAAACACACACAAACATCTACACACAAACATATACACAAATACACCCATATATACACAAACATATACACAAAACACATATACACAAACACACCCATATATACACACACACATATAAAAACAAAAACAGACAAAGTCACATACCCAAACACACATATATACACAAACACACATACACAAACACGGTTTCTTTTAAATGCTGCTGGGGAACCCGCTCGATCCACTATATACGGCTGCGCTACAGTGCAGCATTTAAAAGAAACAGGATCCTGACCTGTCCATAGAGTTTAAGGCAGCACAGAGTATTTCAGGAGATGAGCGTGCAGATTCAGTGCTGCTGCGAACTCTGCTCTTACCATTACGTAGCTCTCAGTCTGTTACCTCTCCTCCACTCCTGTCCTCCAGAACACCTTCACATGATTGGCAAGTCACCACGTAATGGTAAGAGCAGAGTTCACAGCAGCACAGAGTATTTCAGGAGATGAGCGTGCGGATCTTGTGCGGGGTGGTGACTTGCCAATCACGTGAAGGTGTTATTGAGGACAGGAGTGGAGGAGAGGTAACAGACTGAGCTACGTAATGGTAAGAGCAGAGTTCACAGCAGCACTGAATCTGCACGCTCCTCTCCTGAAATACTCTGTGCTGCTGTGAACTCTGTTCTTACCATTACGTAGCTCAGTCTGTTACATCTCCTCCACTCCTGTCCTCTATAACACGTTCACATGATTGGCAAGTCACCACCACGCACAAGATCCGCACGCTCATCTCCTGAAATACTCTGTGCTGCCTTAAACTCTGTGGACAGGTCAGGATCCTGTTTCTTTTAAATGCTGCACTGTAGCGTAGCCTTATATAGTGGATCGAGCGGGTTCCCTAGCAGCATTTAAAAGAAACAGGATCCTGACCTGTCCACAGAGTTTAAGGCAGCACAGATTATTTCAGGAGATGAGCACGGGCAGCCGTTCGTTTTTCCGAGCCGTGCTCCCATCATGCACACGACCGTAAAAACACCCGTTATTGCGGGTCGTAATTACGACCCGCAATAACGGGCTCATAGACTTCTGTTACCCACGGGTACCTTTCCGTATTCTCACGGGAAGGTGCCCGTGCCGTTAAAAAAATAGAACATGTTCTATTTTTCTATTTTACGGGCCGTGCTGCTATAATTATAATGACAGCACGGTTCGCAAAAGCGGCCAGCTGCCCGTGGCCGGCCGGCCGTGCTCGTACTTACGAGTCGTAATTACGAGCACGGCCCGTAAAATAAAAAAATAGAACATGTTCTATCTTTTTAACGGCACGGGCACCTTCCCGTGAGAAAACGGGAAGGTACCCGTGGCTAACAGAAGTCTATGGGCCCGCTATTTCGGGTCGTAATTACGACCCGTGATAACGGGTGTTTTTATGGTCGTGTGCATGAGGCCCCGTAATGATGGGTGGCTACATGTGTGCACCCGTCATTACGGCAGCGTTGCTAGGCGACGTCAGTAAGGGTATGTGCACACACCCTAATTACGTCCGTAATTGACGGACGTATTTCGGCCGCAAGTACCGGACCGAACACCCTGCAGGGAGCCGGGCTCCTAGCATCATATTTATGTACGATGCTAGGAGTCCCTGCCTCTCCGTGGAACTACTGTCCCGTACTGAAAACATGATTACAGTACGGGACAGTTGTCCTGCAGAGAGGCAGGGACTCCTAGCATCGTACATAAGTATGATGCTAGGAGCCCGGCTCCCTGCACTGTGTTCGGTCCGGTACTTGCGGCCGAAATACGTCCGTCATTTACGGACGTAATTAGTGTGTGTGCACATACACTAAATAGTCACTGTTCAGGGTGCTGAAAGAGTTAACTGATCGGCAGTAACTGTTTCAGTACCCTGGACAGTGACTACCGATCACAGTACCTGTAAAAAAAAAGACGTTCATACTTACCGAGAACTTTCTGCTTCCTCCAGTCCGGTCTCCTGGCCGTTGCCTTGGTGACGCGTCCCTCTCGACATCCGGCCCGACATTCCTTGATGACGATGCAGCCTTGTGAGCGCTGCAGCCAATCACAGGCTGCCGCGGCCTCTGCAGCCAATCACAGGCTGCAGAGGCCTCTGCAGCCAATCACAGGCTGCCGCGTCAGAAAAGGTCGGACTGGAGGAAGAAGAGGGACTCGTCAACAAGACAACGACCGGGTACGTATGAAATGCTTTTTATTTTATTTTTAATCAGCAGCCTCTTTTCTCTATCAGTGATTGATAGAGATAAGTGGCTCCCGATTTGTATAATGTTTTTGACCGGGTTCGGTCAAAACGGGTTCGGCCGAACCCGGTGAAGTTCGGATTCGCTGCGAACCGAACTTTACCGGAAGTTCGGACCGAAACCGGGTTCGGTTGTCCCGGTTCGCTCATCTCTAGTCCTGAGGAGAGGTCCTGGGAGCCAGAAGAAAATCTTAAAGCCCCTACCCTCATTAAGAAATTCCTCTCTTGCTCTGGACCCAAGAAGAGGGGGCGTAAGGAACCGCAGACCCCTCATCCTGCCACGTCTCCCTCCCCAGAGATGCCAGCACATATGGCCGTCCTGCTCTGCAGTGACCACTAGGGTGCGCACGAGCTCATTCCCGGCCTTAAAGGGCCAGCATGCGCACATGTCAAGAATTTACTAATTACTCCCAAATCACCCTGGACTATAAAAAGGGCCCTGCCCTTTCACTACTTGCCTGAGCGCTGTTTGTATTCCTACATTAGCCTTGCAAATGGTCCTGTAGTCGTATCCTGTTCCCTGTGTTCCCGTGCCCTGCTGCCTGTATCCTGTATCCCGTGCTGTATTTGTTCCTGTGCCCTCTCTAGTGTTGGAGTCGCGTTGTGCCATCTGCTACGCCTGCTGTCTTACACCATGTCTGGTGTCATCTGACACGCCTGGTATCTCCTGCCATGTTTTGCATCACCTGCCGTCAAAGTACCATCTGAGCCTAGCCTTGGTACTATCTGGACTATTACAGGTACCCTTGTGCTTGGACTTTTGTAGAGACTTGATACACTGTTGTTTGGCCAACTGCTACTCCGCTACGGCGGTGCGGCCTATTGGGTCCACATACCCACAGATCGTGAGACATAGAAGGAGCACTAGTCTCAAATGACAGCATGTGTTCGATGGTGGTGGTGGCACTGGATGGATGGGGCTCCTCCAAAGTAGTAGCACTTGCTACAGGTGATCTAGTTGCTGCATCTTGACAAAAGCCTTTGGTGTTGGCAAACAATTCATATACTTGCCAAAAATTTCTGTTTTTATTTCGTTACTACAGTCGCTCGTCCCCATACATTCCTATCATGTCGGTAGCACATCTCCCTGTTTACAAAGGGAAATGTGCTGCCAACAACGATAATATTTTCTGCTGCAGAAACGATACGATCAGCCGATGAACAAGCGTTTTTTTCGTTCATTGGCTGATCGTTGCCCTGTTTATACAGGGCAATGATCAGGAATGAGTGTTCTGTGAACGCTCGTTTGCCCAATAATTGGCCCACGTAAAAGAGCCCTTAGAATGTCTGCAAAAGGGAAAACTACTAAAAAATGCCATGTACATGTCATATAATGGTTAGAATCAGGGTTGTTCCTCATTTATATACATATGATAGCTTATTTTGAAAAGTCACCAAAAAAGTTAGGTATGCTTTATCCTCTTGGATGCCTGCCTCTGACTCCTCTTTAGATTTGGGATGTCATTCTTATACTCTGGTGTCCATAGCTGTACGCACTGCTATATTGTTGTATTATGTAGTTCAAAATGTATGTTTCAATAGTAAATAGATCATATCAACTGTTTATTTCTTAAAAAAAACCTCCTTACTTGCATGATCAATTCTTTCCTTTTCCTTTATTAAACACACACTAGCTGCAATCCCATTGGTACTAAATTGAACTAATTTCTGCCAGAAATATTCCCAATTCACTAAAAACGTGTTTATTATCCTGAAATATATTTCCTACATCTTCCCATTTTTTTCAACACAGTGGTCCAAAACACGGCACCATGAGAAAATCTATTTTCACATTTCTTTCATTAAAAAGAATATGTTGTAGTGGATAACTGTTCAATAACTATTATAATCATCTAAAAACTATTAAAATGCATAGCTTTCTTAAAGCCAGCTCCGGTGAATATCCTGCTGCGTCTCTGTGGAATCTACACCAAGGACACACATAAGCAACATAAACACACTAAATGAAATGAAAACTGAGTCGGTTTAACATATCGCAGAAATAACCTTGATTGCTGCCTGTTGTCTGCGAACAATTAGGTACAGCGGATGCGTAATCACACAAGAAGAACGTATGTATGTTTATGCAAACAATGCTGTTTTGCTTAAAGTTTGAAAGTGTGCATAAAAGCAGCGCAAAACAATTTCTAAGATGACCCTTGGATAACAATCCCTACGGCACATCAATTTAGACATAAATTAATTCTGCTTTTCATCATGTTAAAATGATTACTGATCTGCCTTACAAACCCCTGGGAAATCCAAGTCTTAAATTTGACGTTGATGAATAAATTCAGTGGGAAGAACTTCTTTGTGAAGGTCCTACAGACAAATAAAATTATATTATAGCTGGAAAAATTATTCTTACCGATTATAAATAATTTCATTGCAAATATACAGTATATAGAGTATATATCTATATTTATCTGTATATATCTATATTATATATAGCTATATATATATATATGTATATGTATATAAAAATATATGTATATTATATATAAACAAAGCAAGAAGTAAGGCTTCGTTCACATTTGCGTTGGCGTCCCGTTCTGACGTTCCGTCGGAGCTTTCCGTCAGAACGGGACCCTGAACAGACACAAACTGGCACAAACGGAAACCAGAGGTTTCTGTTTCCATCACCATTGATTTCAATGGTGATGATCCGGTGCCCATGGTTTCCGTTTGTCTCTGTTGTGCACGTTCTGGTCCCGTTCTGACGGAAAGCTCCGACGGAAAGCTCCGACGGAACGTCAGAACGGGACCCCAACGCAGATGTGAACGAAGCCTAACCAGCACTCTTTGATGATGTGTGGTGGGTGCCAGCAACTGCAGCCTGATCCAAGGTTATAGATTCTCCAAATAAATAAGAAGAGGTTTCAGCAATTCAGCGAAAATCCTGTAAAAGACATATGAAGGTTTATTAACCCATACTAGTGCATGTTTCAGTTCCACAATTAAATAAAGCTCAATTGAGGAACTGAATAGTTGCACTAATACGGCCTAATAAACCTTCACTTATTTGTTTTTATTTATTTGGAATATATGTATGGGTACAGGAGATGCATAATCACACTATATATATATATATATATATATATATATATCTTCACAATATATATATATATATATATATATATATATATATGTGTATATATATATATCTCCATTTATTTGGGTTATGCGTGTATATATACATACACGGGTTTGCTTGCACATCAGTTTTGAGCTCATTTCATTCATATATATATATATTGCAATTTGTTTCCATTTATTTGGTTTATGTAGATATATATATATATATATATATATATATGTGTGTGTGTGTATATATATATATATATATATCTACATAAACCAAATAAATGGAAGCAAATTGCAATATATATATATATGAATGAAATGAGCTCAAAACTGATGTGCAAGCATATAAGCATATAGAGCCAACTCCAAAATACTCCCTTGTGGTGGGACAGTGGAATTGTTAAGTAAACATGCCATGCAAAAAACAACAACTTTATTGAACAGCAACAGCAGTGGTTTCGTTAAGTCTCCTACATTGTGTAATTTAACACACACTTTATCAACCAATTGTTACTGCCTCTAGACACCTAAAATAAAAAATGAAATAACTTTTCAAATAGTCCACATTTTTGTGTCTACAGCTCCTATACAGACCTATTTATTTCCATGGTTACAGGCTACAAACAACCACTTTAGGGCATGTTCAGACGTGGCAGATTTGCTGTGGAATTCGACTGCGGACAAGCCACAGTGGAAACCCACAGCAGACTTTTTTTCTTTGGTTTCTATAGCTCTTTAGTTTACTTAGTGCAGCCGTTGCAGAAAATAACGGTGCAGAGAATAGCTTGCGGGGTAGAATTTACATTTTGCAGCATGCTTAGTCTATTGCAGAGAAGCAGCTGTTTTCATCTCAATGCAACGGCTGAAACTTGCAGCAAGTCTGCTTTCCATGTCTGGATGAAACCTCTCATATGCAAATTTTGCAGCAGATTCGTTGCCTCATTGAGGCAAATTTGCGGCAAAATCCGCATCGGAACATTTCCGCCAGGTCTGAACATAGTTTTATCCTGCAGTCATTTGTTTTTCTCTTCAATCTTTCTCCCTCTCTTAGGCTACATGCACAAGTTGAGTATTTTGCTGTGGAAAATACATACCAAAACCGCAGAAATACGCAGGAAAGTCGCAGGTAAAAACCGCAACTAATCGTGCTTTTTTCTATGTGTTTTTCGGGGCGGTTTTTACATTTTGATGCGTATTTTGGCGTGTCTTCATGCAGCAGGTTTTGGTGCGATTTTCGACAGCACTAGGCAGCTACAATTCGCAAGTGGAAACGCTAGATAAATTGACATGCTGCAGATTCTAAAAAACGCACCGCAGGTCAATTTTCATCCCGAAAAATACTGCAGCGTGTACATGAGATTTCCTGGAATCTCATTGACTGTACTGGTACTGTATTATGCTGCCACACGCAAATCCGCACAGCAAAACCGCACATAATACGCACTGTGTGCATTGAGCCTTAGGGCTTTTCCACACATAACGGATTTGCTGCAGAAAACTTCTGCAGCATTTCCATTAAAACTAGCAGACATTCAGCTTCTGAAAAAAGCGCACCATTTTCTGCGGTTTTTACTGCAGAAAATGGTGTGGATTTTGCTGCGTTATTTTCAATGATGGGAGATCGTGACATCTCCTTTGAAAAACGCAGCAATTCAGTTCACTTTCCGCAGCAGGGACAGACATGCTGCAGTACGAAAAATACACAACGCAGGTCAATTTCTGCTCGGAAATTTTACTCAGCTTGTGGATTAGATTTGTTAAATCTCACCCACTTTGCTGCTACTGTATTCTGCGTATTTTCCAACTGCAATTTCGGACACAAAATATGCAGCAATTCCGTTAAGTATGGACGAGCCCTTAATGTCTGTAGGTTAGCAAGAATTGCTCACTCAGCAGTATCCCCCATGTATAGATGGCGCAGTAGGTGTTCCCTATTGTAACAATCAGTAGGGGGCCCTAGCAGTGATGCTGTGGACAGGTAATAAATATTAGTGTGGGAAAACCCTTATATTCCTATAGCTGTGACTACAATGCAACTTCAGATGTGTGGTATGTAAAATGACAAAGATTAGTAAAGAAATACAGTGTACTTTTGCCATCTATTTTTACCTTTGAATACTGTGTATTTTGTTGCTCAAAATCAAATTTTTTTACATTTTGTTTTGTTTGCAAATTTGTTTGTCCAACATTTTCAATGCCCTTTGTGTAACTGAATAACTAGTGCATGGAAACTCATAATTCTTCAGAATAATTGAAACTTTATCTTCCTAATCTGAGATGCACTTTGAAATCCTTCAAGTCTAAAGAGATCCCCCTTGCAAATATACATTTGTTTATGAATTGCTATGGAGACAGACCATTATATAGTGACATTTTCACATGATATGAAATTGTCATTCATCACAAACATAGGCCTGTATAAGCCTTGATAGATAATATTTGTAATTAGTTTACAGCCTGACCTTTGTAATATCATCATACAAATCACAGAAAGGATGAATGAAGCATTGCTCTTACCTGACAGGCCATTTATAAAAAGCGTTGATTCTAATTTGAAACAAAAAACAACAACTTTCTAACACATTGTAATAATAATCCCAAAAATACGCCATTTGCTGATGTAGAATGCATGTGTGTATAAATACGAAGTTTAATGGTTGCAATTGTACCGGGGCCCACAATGCCTATAGGGGTAGCATGCTCTTACAGAACATAAGAGAATAGCAGCCTTATATGTGGTCAGTGACACATCAGGCCACAGATTTACAAGAGCCGATCACTCACCTATTCCTCATTAGCACACTTGGGTGTAAATTTGCGTCAATAATGCGGAACCATATCATGCACCATATTGCGGTCAGTACTATTCCCTATAATGAAATATATTTCCTCCGGGAAGCAATGAAAACAGGCAAGAACATGCTGCATATTACTATGCAGTGTGTGGGGAAATATCTGTGAACATTATCAGAGGTGATAACATTAACTCTGCATTCTGCACCTACACCGTACAAAATATAAAGCACATAGACCCAGGTATGATCGAGGACGTAGTAACATAGTAAAAAATAAAATAAAAAATACTCAATCTTTTATGAGGCAGTTGTCTATTTACTTCAAGTTAGTGTAAAAAAAAATCCAATCTGGCAGAATAAATTCCCGGATCAATTCCCCATCCCAGGCAATCAGTTACAGATAATTAGTAAAGTTATGTTTTTCAGGAAAGGAATTCAAACCTATTCTAAATTCATTACGTCGAGCATTCTCACATTAGAAATGAATACCTAATGTCTATAGTTAATATAGGCCGTACAGAATGCTATAAAGTGAATAGGTATGTCTTACAGGGGCAGACTGAGATAGATCTGAGCCCCCAGGAATAAGAAATCATGGGGCCCTTACCAGCCTCTATAGCCAAGATGAAATAGATTTTGGTTAATAAAATACATTTAAGGGTTACTCAATTGCATTTGTTATTTTTTCTAACTGACCAAGGCTGTACCCACTCTCAGGCACTGCCCAAATGGTCTTTCTTGGATTTTTGCAATGAGATCAGAAGCTTCAAGCAACCTCCCTAAAAACATTACACTTAGGGGGGGATTCACACGAGCGTGTATTCGGTCCGTGCGGGCCGCGTGGTTTTCACGCGGCACGCATGGACCAATACAAGTCTATGGGGCAGTACAGACATTCCGTGCTTTTTGCGCAGCGTGACAGGTTCAATAACTCTGCGTATTTCGCGCATCACACACCCATTGAAGTCAATGGGTGCGTAAAAACCACGCAGGTTGCACGGAAGCACTTCCGTGCGAACCGACTGAAACAGCGCACCAGCTGTCAAAAGGATGAATGTAAACAGAAAAGCACCACGTGCTTTTCTGTTTCCGAACATCCAAACGGAGTGTCTTTGCGATGAGCGAAGCCGGACAAGCGAACCGAACTTCACCGGGTTCGGCCGAACTAGTTTTGGCCGAACCCGGCAAAAACATTATCGGTACGCGACGTCAGGAGATAGTCACTGTCCATGGTGCTGAAAGAGTTAAACTGTTTCAGCACCATGGACAGTGACTTCCGATCCCAATATACATGAACCTGTAGAAAAAAAACCGAAGTTCTGACTTACCGATAACTCCCGGCTTCTTCCTCCAGTCTGACCTCCCGGGATAACAATTCAGTCCAAGTGACAGCTCCAGCCAATCACAGGCCAAGCACAGGCTGCAGCGGTCACATTGGCTGGCACGTCATCCAGGGAGGTGGGGCCCGATGTCGAGAGGCGCGTCACCAAGGACGCGTCACCAAGGCAACGGCCGGGAAGTTCTCGGTAAGTACGAACTTTTTCTTTTTTTTCAACAGGTTTTTCGATATTGTGTTCGGCATTCACTGTCGAGGGTGCTGAAAGAGTTAGCTCTTTCAGCACCTTGGACAGTGACGGGCGTCGACTAGCCTCATCTCTATGATGGCGGCTGCGCGAAAATCACGCAGCCGCGCATCATACACGGATGACACACGCAGCTGTCAAATGGTTTTTGCGCGCGCAAAACGCCGCGTTGTTTGCGCGCGCAAAAACGCAACGTCCGTCTGTATCTGCCCTTAGTATGTTCACACGATGTATTTTCAGACATAATTCGGGCCGTTTACTCCTCGAATTACTCCTGAAAAAACGGCACCATTACGCCTCCAAACATCTGCCCACTGCTCGCAATGGGATTTACGGTGTTCTGTTCCCACGAGGCGTATTTTTACGCAACGTTTTCAAAATACGGCGTGTAAAAAGACGCCGCGTAAAAAGAAGTGCAGGTAAATTCTTGGGACGTTTTTGGAGCCGTTTTTCATTGACTTCATTGAAAAACAGCTCTAAAATACGTTGCTACAAAAACGTCTGAAAATCAGGAGCTGTTTTCGCTTGAAAACTGCCTTGTATTTTCAGACGTATGTTGCTAAGCCGTGTGAACATGCCCTTATCCTCACCACGATCCGCACATTAAATTGTGTTTTTTTTGTCATCAAAGATAAAGTTGGAAATGCTTTTGTGTCTAAACCATGCATTAAATAAAGGGAACCTGTAAGTCGTTTTGGAGCTTCTAAACCACCAGCATGTCGTTATGCAGCAGGAGTTTAGTGTTCCAAGCCTGTTTACATCTAAAATGTGCAACTTACTGAGAAGAGCCTGGGAGAGGCGTGAATGGGACTAAGCTAAATTACCAAGCACAACCGCTACTAAAAGTATGAAACTGTCCTGCACTATGTAGTTTAAATAATGAAGACGACCCTTCAAACGGCTGATCGGGGGGGGGGGGTGCCAAAACGCCACCAATCTAATACTGATGGTCTATCCTAAGGATAGGCCATCAATTTGAAAGAACCAGAAAGCCTTTTTTATACAATGTGTAACTATGGTCGATGCAGTGTATAACATCTATTTCATTGACGTTGTATTGCCTTTGCCAAATATGACATTGTTCATGTACAACAGCAATAAGTCACCACCTATTTATATATAGCAAATACAGCCATAATTTGGAAAGGTTTGTCATCAAAGTTTTGCAATTTTTAATAACTACTTTCAACTAAATGGCAAATATTATTTGCAACTCAAATGCCTTTCAATGGGGCAAAGTTTTCGCCCTCTGTGGCTAATTTGGTCTTGGAATGGTGGGAGGAATGTACAATCTTTTGCCCCAAAAATCCAATTTGTCAACAGATACACTAGTATGGCAGATATATTGATGATCTCCTGTTTACTTGGGAGTGAAATATATCTGCCATACCGATGTTTATGGAGTATATCAATACTAATGACTGCCATCTGAGATTTACAAAAAAATTTAATACGGAATATATTGAATTTTTTGGTCTAAAGTTGGAGTCCCGAATGGGTGAATTCATCACCACCAGCACCTTTCGTAAGAAGGCAGCAGGCAACACAATTCTACATGCTACTAGTAGCCACCCAAAACACACGATTGCATCTATACCAGTGGGGGAATTGATACAAGCAAAAAGGAATTGCAGTAATTCAGCTAAACAAAAAACACAGATTTGCCAAAGATTAAGTAAAAGAGGGTACAAAAAGTGGACCCTAGATAGAGCTAAATCTGACATGACAACAACTATTATTGGACAGAAATAACAATATAACAACAAAAACAAATATTCCTACCCTTGTATAACAATATAAAAAACAATTCACAAAAATTAAAAACATTGTACACAAATGCCTCCCATTCTGTGAGAGGATTTAGAATTGGATAATATACTGGAAAAAGGATGTAGAATCGTATATCGAGAAAAGCCCCCACATTGGGTAACACGTTATACCCGTCCCTATACACGTCTAATAAGAGTAAACCCACATGGTTGCACCACCATGGATTTTTTAGATGAGGTTCACATCCATGCAAAGTATGTACATATGCTGCCCCCAGAAAAACCTTCCATAATTCCAACGGTAAAGAGAACATTTTCCATTAACCGCTTCCCGCTCCTGGAAGTACTATTAGGTCATGGTAACCATAGCGTTTGCGCTCCATGACCTAATAGTACGTCTCCGGAGTAACGGCAATTTCGGCCGTCCTCCCGACACATTCAGGAGCTGTGACAGCTGCTGTCTCGTACAGCAGCTGCCGCAGCTCCTACACCGGGGACCGATCGCTGTGTCCCCGCTGATTAACCCCTGAAAAGCCGTGTTAAATAGCGAACACGGCTTTTTAGGGGTTAAAGAGGCTCTGTCACCAGATTCTCAAACCCCTATCTCCTATTGCATGTGATTGGCGCTGCAATGTAGATAACAGTAACGTTTTTTTTTTTAAAAAACGTTCATTTTTGGCCAAGTTATGAGCTATTTTATATTTATGCAAATGAGGTTTGAAATGGACAACTGGGCGTTTTTTTTTTCGCATTTCATTTCATTTCGCATATTTTTCACATTTCATTTCATTTTTTTTAAATGACAGATAACAGTTTTACACTGCGTTTCATGAATAGCTCTTTGTAGGCAGTGATATGTTTTTTTAGCGAAACCACACATTTGCTTCTGGATGTATATGTATACTCCTTCCAATTCTCTTGGCTGGCTGAAGCTTTCCACTATTAGAAGGGGTTACTACTACCTGTCAGTATACAGGACAAAGGCACAGCTGGCTAAATACATTGTACTTAGAAAAATGTCATTTTATTATTGTCTTCAGACTCCCATTTTCATAGGAAGTGATTGTTGATAAGTAGCCAGCGAAATGGTAGTTCTTCCTAAGAGAGCTTATAGTTTGCAGTCAGAAAAGGTAACCCAAGTTTTCTTGTAATAACAAAGGTCAGTTGCTTAACAGCTTTCTGTACTGTATCTATCTTAATGGCTTCACACTTACCTATTTTATTCTTTGTGTTTTCAGCACTTCTGTTAAAAAAATACATTATTACAAAAAAAAGTGTTATTTAACACAAAAGCATTATTACATTTTTCTCGTCTACCAAGAGCAATTTTATTCAGAGTAGGTTTGACAAAGGGTAAGAACATTGCATCAGCATTTTAAATGTCATATAAGAGTCCTAAAGAAGTTCCTTTCTGTGAGTTATTTTTGATGGGGCTCAATTTTAAAGGTTATGCTCCATCTTATTCCGTTTTCAAAATTTTAAAAATATCAAGGCTAGTAAATGTTCATATATATATGTATATGTGTATATACGGATGTAGCCATCTTTAACTTGATTCTGATAACTTGCTGCAGCGTGATATCACACAACAAAGCCATTGAAAAATAATTGAAAGAGTCAAGATAAGAGATCTACCCACTGTTCATTCAATGTGTTAAAAGTCAAGGTAAAGACGACTACATCTGTATGTATATATATATATATATATAAATATATATACATATATATATTAGTGTATATATATATATATATATATATATATATATATATATATATATATATATGTATGTGTATATATATATATATATATATATATATATATATATATAGTTCAAAAGCTGTGAAATATAGTCATGTATGTGTTTCAGAAATAACTCTAAAAAAAAAAGCTCCACTACAGAAAATATGAACTTCCCAGCAATTAATTCTAATATCCCACTCCTCCTCCTTTTTCTTCATGTCACACTCACAGGAGTCTAGGAAGCTGAAATATGGGCAGATTGCAAGGTCTCTACAATGGACAGACAGTTTACCTGTGCCTATGACATGAAGTGACCAGTGAATTTCTTTTTAGAGTAACTATAGTGTCTCTGAAGGGTCAAAAATATATAATTGTTTGACTAGTTAACCCTAGCAAGCTGCAGTTTTTTGGGCAGGGAAAGAAAATCACTAGGATCACCTTACTACTTTTGTGAAGGTTCATTGGATTTTTATTTATTTAAGCTAATTAATTATTTTAGAAGTTTTCATATTAATTGGTTTATTATTAGCTTTTTACAATTATAATAATAATACAAAAAAGCTACATTTATATGAGAAAAAAAACCATTGTGACCTTTAGTAGTTCAATCACTTTTATTAAGTACAGAGGCCGAGTTACACCGAAGGAAAATATAGTAATATAAAACAGGAATAAAATGGTCGTGACAAACATAAAATACATCCAAAATATTATTTACTTGCTCCAGCTATCAAAACTTTGCATAGTAACAATCAAAAACAATTCTTAATTAAATAACAAAACTAGTGGCTTGTACCTGAAGGCCATCTCTGAAATTGCTATTGGAAGAAAACTATCTCTGAGTTTTGTCTTGACAGAAGAAGATGTGTGATGCCCTTCTGCTCCACATATTGTCCTCCTGTCTACATCTGTCAATCAAAGGATCTCAGTGACCACAGTCTTCAATCAGAGCCTATTCTTAGGGTATGTTCACACACAAACTCAAAAACGTCTGAAAATACGGAGCTGTTTTCAAGGGAAAAAAGCTCCTGATTTTCAGACGTTTTTTAAGCCACTCGCCATTTTCACTGCGTTTTTCGCAGCGTTTTTTACGGGCGTTTTTGGAGCTATTGTCAATAGAGTCTATGAAAAATTGCTCCAAAAATGTCCCAAGAAGTGACCTGCACTTCTTTGTCGCGGGCGTTTTTTTATGCGGTCGTTTTGCAAAACGGCCACGTAAAAAAACGGCCCATCGGAACAGAACGCAGTTTTTCCCATTGAAATGAATGGGCAGATGTTTGGAGGCGTTCTGCTTCCGACTTTTCGGCCCTTTTTTCGGCCGTTTACGGCCCGAAAAACGGCTGAAAATAGCCAGTGTGAGCATACACTAATGATCACAGATAATAATATAAATAGGGGGCAGGGAGAAAACCTGTCAGGGAGACTGAGCCCATAAAACTAGAAAAAGTTATGGATTATGGCTCCCAGTTCTCACCCAAATTGGGAGGACATAATCTTGGACCAGAGAATGGAATGCAGATAAGTTGAAAAGTAGAAAAAAATTGTAGTACTGTGTAAAAAACTGGGGGTACTGTTAGGTTAGTAAAGAAGAGTTTTTTGTTGGAATTAGGTTTTAATGTAGAGGGTAAGACTAAACTGATGTCACTTAAAGGTGGTAGAGCCAGGGAAGAGAATTTTAAGTTTAGTGAAGGAATTTGTAAAACTGAGGTTAGACACACTTTATAAAATGGCAATAAGCTTTATCTGCAATGCAACTATATTAGGGCAAAAATAAACAAGTGCAATGTTAATACCTATTCTGTGTTTTATTTTTTCTTCTGATATGTACTGAGAATGTAATATCAGTTGCTAGCTATAGAATATAACTAGTGTCATAATGTAATACTATAAATGTAATTGTAACCTTTCTCCTATTCTTCATCAGAAGCTCGCAAAATACATTTCAATGGTGATTGTTAAAGTTAAATATAGTGTCAAAGTAATACAATATATGTAAATTTTTCTTTTCATCATCAGAAACATACCACTTGCAATATGTATATCAATGGTGATCGTTACAGTTGGATACGTCTTAACCAATGTGGCCTACTACACAACCATTACAGCAGAAGAGCTGGTCCTCTCAAGTGCAGTTGCCGTGGTAAGGAAACAAACAAAAAAGGACCAATGCAATGAACGTACTTCTATTCATTGTAGCTTGGATAATGATTCTGTGATGATATCATCTGTCATGATCATGTCACCATATTAGTATTGTAGACTGTACGTACGTTAAGACTTGAAGACGTCCTTCACAATTAAGGACAGGGTGAGCAGAACTAAGCATAGCATTTTCTTGCGATGAATACTTGAGGATTGGTACTCTATCTATTTGTGATGAATCTGGAAATGTTTTGAGTGACCTGGTTTTAATGTAATATGTACCTATATTATTTTTGCTAATTATATTTTATACCAGGACGCTACAACCCTAATCGACTAAAGGCATTTTAAAGATTTCTCCTTCATCTATTGAGCTTCTTCCCCTACCGAATTTCCATTCAGGGTGCTTCTAAAGAGTGTGTTGGGCGCTTTATAATATTTATGCACCCCGCTCTTAAGTTTAGACAAACAGCGTCTCCGCATCCACGTACCTCATAGACTAAAGTGACAGCTGTTAAATATGGGGGTCTGTCCTGATATAGGATTCTCTTTAAGGCTTGATTCACCCATGTAGTATTGGTGGAGTTCTAAATGCAGGTTTTTTTTTAGCCAAAGCCAGACATGGATCTAATAGGAAGGTAAACTATAAAGGAAAGAAAAGACTATTTCTGCTCTCTTTGTATCCACTCCTGTGTTTGGCTCAAAATATTGCATCAAGTACCCGATAAGTGAATCCAGTCTTAAAAGATCACTTATAGCATATGCCAATGAATTGGGTATTTTACTTGTATTATATCATAACATATTTAGAGATGGAGTGATTCTAAAATCTGTGTTTTGCAGCTTAGTATCACTTATGAAACTTGACCTTTAAATTTTACATAGAAACATAAAATTATTTAGCAACACACAAAACCACTGACATAAATAGAAATTGTATAAATAAAATTCATAGTGATTACATTTCAGAAGCAGGTCCATTAACCTCCCCCACTAGTCAATACATTATGGCAAAGGGCACATTTTAAAGGCTCTAGACAATTCTACTTTTTTTCTGCATTAAGATTTTTTTTAATAATCATCTAGAAATAAAGTAAATACAAATAATGTAATTGTATATGTTTATTTTGTTTTTCATAAAATGTCAGGATTCATTGGCCCATATTTAGTAATCAGTTAACGCCAGTTATCAGCTAAACTGAGCCCAAAAAGTCACAAATAATGGCACACAAAGATTTTGCGTGAACCATTGCAACTATTCGCTAGTTTTGAAAAGTGTAGAAAAAATTGGGTGTAGTTTACTAGAAGTTGGTGTGGTCTTCAGCTTTTAGACATATTTATTAAAACTAAAGCCAGTAAATGGAACAAATTTTGGCAAAAATCTAGATTTCGATTTCTAACTTTTAAAAATATTCGTCAATTCGCTCCAATTATCTTTCTTTTTCTTTTTAGACTGGCATATGAAACACCAGTCTTAATAAATGTGGACCATTGTGTAACATACATCTCATATGTCTTGTCTATCTAAATATAGGTCTACAGTGCAATAACTATAGAGTTGACCTCAACCCAATAAATCTCCCAAAACTACTAACTACAGCTTGGTTATGTGCAGTGCAGATATGGATATAGCCAAATAAATAACTAGATAAATGAGAATGGTTCTAACAGAAAGGAAGATATGCATTTGTCTTTCTGTCCAACACAAGAAAGTAATGTACAAAAAGTAATTGGGCCAATAATAGACACAATTTTGAAGGTTACCTGTAACATCCTTCAGTAAATAACCACATTCAAATTAAAATAAGGTTTATTTTATTCATTTCTTGTCAGACATATGCAGAACGTCTCCTGGGAAACTTCTCCTTGGCAGTTCCCATTTTTGTTGCTTTATCATGCTTTGGCTCAATGAATGGTGGAGTTTTTGCTGTTTCAAGGTAAGAAATATAGGAAATATTCTCCATCATTATTCTAAATTGAAGTACACAGTGAGGTGAGTAGTGAGGGTTTGGTAAAAAGCTGGCTTGTATAAAAATATGTGTTTCCATGAGGAACTCCAATATTAGTACATATGCTGTACATATTGTCTGTCGTTGTAAGATTATTATTATTTTTTTTTACTCAATACTATATCTATATCATTTTAATTGGGTAAAACTATAGAAATATATATATATATATATATATATATATATATATATATATATACATATATATATATATATATATATATTAAATTTTTTAATTTTTTTAACATATTTGTCACTGTATTCTTTTAGAACAGATAAATAATGTTGTACGAGTTAGGATTTGGTAAACCAAAAGTATATATTTTAATTTTTTTTCACTTCATCTGTGTTTCTAAAACTGGACATACATCGTTTTATGTTTTACCTACACATACCAATCCACCAGGTTTTCAGATCCATTGTAGGCAACCATCAATTTTAATGCAGCAACTTCAGCATATTCGGTTCGTACTATTATTTTCTATGAAAAACTGAAAGAATTGAATAATAACAAATACATTTTCCATGTTGTAAAGTTTCTGTATGTATATTTCTCATCCTAATCATAGCTTTGGGCTACACTATTGTACCATATGTTAATGTATTAACCCCTTAAAGAGGTTCTGTCACCACATTATAAGTGCCCTATCTTCTACATAATGTGATCGGCACTGTAATGGAGATTACAGCAGTGTTTTTTATTTACAAAAATGATAAATTTTGACCAAGTTTGCCCATCTGGGCGTTTTTTAGCTTTTGACCAAGTGCGCGTTGTAAAGAGAAGTATATGATCAGGGCCGGCCTTAGGAAAGATGGCACCCTGTGCAAATTATCGTTCAGCATTAATTTCAATTGGAGCTCAGAGGTGAAAACCACTTGAACACCATCAGCCCCCCACTCACAGTAAAATGATCATCAGCCCCCCCACTCACACTAAAATAAAATCAGCCCCCACTCACAGTAAAATGACCATCAGCACGCCACTCACAGTAAAATGACCATAAGCCCCCACTCACAGTAAAATTACCATCAGCCCCCCCACTCACAGATTCCCCTTGTAGGTAGTGCCACAAAGCCCCCAGTAGATTGTACCACACAGCCCCCTGTAGGTAGTGCCACACAGCCCCTGTAGGTAGTGACACACAGCCCCCTTGTAGGTAGTGCCACCCAGCCCCCTGTAGGTAGTACCACACAGTCCCTTGTAGGTAATGCCACACAGTCCCCTTGTAGGTAGTGCCACACAGCCCCCTTGTAGGTAGTGCCACACAGCCCCCTTTTAGGTAGTGCCACACAGCCCCGTGTAGATAGTGCCACACAGCCCCCTGTAGATAGTGCCACACAGCCCCCTGAAGATACTGCTACACAGCCCCATTGTAGGTAGTGCCACACAGCCCCCTTGTAGGTAGTGCCACACAGCCCCCTGTAGGTAGTGCCGCACCGCCCCCTGTAGGTAGTGCCACACAGCCCCCTTGTAGGTAGTGCTAAACAGCACCATGTAGGTAGTGCCACTCCACGCAGCCCCCTTTTAGGTAGTGCCACACAGCCCCCTGTGGGTAGTGCCACACAGACCCCTGATGGGTAGTGCCCCACAGCCTCCTGGAGGGTAGTGCCACACAGCCCCCTGGTAGGTAGTGCCACACAGCCCACAGCCCACTTGTAGACAGCACCCCCCTTCCTGTAGATAGCGCCACTGTAGCTCCCTGAAGGAGCGGAATCCCCATGTGGCCGGGGATTCTGCTCCTGGAGCGCTCCGCTTGATGTCCCTGTCCATATATGGACAGTGATGTCAGGGGCAACTCCTGAAGCAGAATCCCCATCCACAGCATTGCCGACTCTGTGACCAGGGGATTCCACTCCAGGAGAAGCCCTTGTCGTCTGTGTCAATTTATGGACAGTGACGTCACTGGCTTCTGGAGTGGAATCCCTGGTCACAGAGTCGGCAACACTGTGGACGGGGATTCCGCTTCAGGAGTTGCCCCTGATGTCACTGTCCATATATGGACAGAGACATCAAACGCTCCGTCCAGGAGAGGAATCCCCGACCACACGGGGATTCCTCTCCTTCAGGGAGCTACAGTGGCACTGGTAGATAGCAGAGCAGGGACATACCCCCCAGCTCTGTTATAGTGGTATCGCTACCGCCGTAGCAGCCGCATCGGCTGCTAGCAGCGCCGCCGGCCATGAGGGGGCCCTCATGCCAGCTGTCGTCGATAGCAGCCGCTATGGCTGGTACAGTGGCAGCGATGCCACTGATTGAAGAAGCACTCAGGTGGAAAGGTGGCTGCTGAGTCGCGAGTCCCGGGCACTTCTAAAACAAGCAAAGGGAAGGGAGCCAGCACAATGCCCCCTTCCTCCTGCTGGAGTGATGCGCCCTGTGCAAAGGCACAGGTCGTACACCCCTAAGGCCGGTCCTGAGTACAGATAATATAGTTGATGATACCTGCAGTCCTATGTAACACCCCAGAGAACACACTGTGATTACTCTCTGAGTACAGATAATGTAGTAGATGTTATCTGCAGTCCTGTGTAACACCACAGATAACACAGTGTGATAACTCTCTGATTACAGATAATGTATTAGTGTTACCTGCAGTCCTATGTAACACCAAAGATAACACACGGTGGCACGTGCCATATTGTTGGAATGCACATTCGCCATTAATACGTCCGGGTTTAAACTTTTTATGTAGTAGCAGGAGAAGAGGGCAGCAAATTAAAAAGCAGCCCATACTTATCTCTCTCCTCCTAGACATTCCTGCACTGGGGGCTTCTGTCATCTCTGTTCTGTGTGTACAGTGGTGGTGTACTGTCTACATGATGTCACCCTTTGTATGCAAACAGAGAGCAGAAGTGACGGGAGTCGCCAATACAGATACGTCTGAGAGGAGAGAGGTAATTCTAAGTTTTTTTTCTTTTATTTTAACAACCCCTTTAAAGGCTATGTAAACCTTTGAATTTATTTTTTTATTAAAAAATATTGTAACTTTTTGAGATACAGCTGCTCTGTATTCTGTAAACAGAGCAGCTGTATCATGCGCTGAGACCTGTATCCGTCAGATCAGAAGCACTGACGGGTTCAGTGATAGCAGGTCCTGCGTGTCTCTCTATCTCTGTGTCTCTGACACTCAGGACCTGCTGACCTGACAGTTTCAAGTCTCATCGCTAGATACAGCTGCTCTGATACAAAGCAGCTGTAGCTCAAAAAGTAAAAATAATTTAATAAAATGTAATTACAATGTTTCACCAAACTCACAGATACACATTTTTAATTAAAAAAAAACAAAAAAAAAAACCCCACTATTTTAAAGGTGTACATAGCTTTTAACGTAATCTGAACAGGGTTTAAAAGGGCAAAAAATTGTAAATGTGCACTATGAAAACACAGAATTCTGTGCCCATTTGACATTTATTAAAACTTTAGTGTCGTTCAGTTCCACCATGGTGCCCATTTGCCACTTATTGCTCCTTTAGCGTTCTTCTGTTTGGTGGCCCCTTGATGCCCATTTGCCATTTACTGCCCCTTTAGCACCTTATGTCACTGAAGAACAATAAAGGGGTAAGAAAATGGCAAATGGGCATCAAGGGGTCACTGAACAAAAGGACACAAAAGGGGCATTAAGTGGCAAATGTGCACCAAGGTGGCACTGAAACCTCTGCCCACTTGCTAGTATTGCCCTTTTTAGACCCAAATCAGTGCCCCCATTCATTTAAAGCCCACACTCAGTGGCTGACCTGTTGGGCTTCTCACAAGCACTGCCCACTGGTGCTGCTGGAGCTGGAGCTGCACTGGAGAAAAACGTTTCTTCGTTGTCCCCACCAGCCCAGGAAACGCATAGGCAGATAGCGTGGTGTCTCCTTCCTTTCTTGCGTCTTGAATGATGTCATCACACCTGTCTCATCATTCAGGACGCAGATCAGGAAGAGTGATACATCATGTGATCACAGCGACCAATCACTGCAGAGGAAGTGACTTCACTATGCATGAATGGTCATCACAGTGGACGGCAATTCATCCATAGAGGGGATTTTTGGCAGCGACATGGGGCTGGCAGCTTTGAGGTCGGTGCAGTTAGTGAGTGGCACCTAACCCACTGGAGTTCCGAGTAGTGGCCACGGCGCGGGGCATGCACATCAGCTGGCGCTCTCCTTACAGCGTAGCGGCTGGTGCCCTGTGCAACCACACTGGTCGCACATACCTATGGCCGGCCATGTGTATGACGCTGACCAATCAGCGTCATACACTTCTCTCCATTCATGTACTCAGCACATAGTGATCTTACGAGATCACTATGTGCTGTCACTTACGCACACATTAACGTTACTGAAGTGTCTTGAGAGTGAATAGACATCACTACCAGCCAGGACGGGATGTCTATTCACAATCCCGACACTTCGGTAACGTTTGTGTGAGGCTTAAAGACAGCAAGCGTGATTTCACAAGATCCCGCTATAAATGATATCGTGATCTCGCGAGACAATGCTTGCTGTCATTAAGTCCCACACAAATGTTACCGAAGTGTCGGGATTGTGAATAGACATCGCGTCCTGGCTGGAGGTGATGTATATTCACTCTCAAGACACTTCAGTAACGTTAATGTGTGAGTAAGTGACAGCACATAGTGATCTCGTAAGATCACTATGTGCTGAGTACATGAATGGAGAGAAGTGTATGATGCTGATTGGTGAGCGTCATACACTTCTCTTTACAACGCCCAATTGGTCAAAAGCTAAAAAACGCCCAGTTGGGCATTAAGAAAGTCATTAGCATAAATCTAAAATAGGTCATAACTTGGTCAAAATTGATCGTTTTTGTAAATGAAAAACACTGCTGTAATCTACAGTACAGCGCCAATCACATTATGTAGAAGATAGGGCACTTATAATGTGGTGACAGAGCCTCTTTAAGTACGCGGCCTGTTTTGGACTTCCGAAGCAGCCCCATTTTTTAAATTTGAGGTGTTTCAGTTTATATGGTAATAACTCTGGAATGTTTTTTACTTATCCAAGCGATTCTGAGAATGCTTTTTCATGACACATTTTACTTTATGTTAGTAATAAATTTTGATCAAAATGCTTTCTCTTGATTTAAATCCGAAATGTAAAGAAAATTTGAAAAAAAAGCAATTTCCAACATTTGAAATCCTCTGCTTCTAAAATTTATATTAACCCCTTAATGGCCAGCCTATTTTAAACCCTAATGACCAAGCTATTTTTTGCGTTTTTCCATCGTCGCATTCCAAGAGCTATAACTTTTGTATTTTTGCGTCGACATAGCTGTATGTCTTGTTTTTTGCGGGACAATTTGTATTTTTTAATAGCACCATTTTGGGGTACATATGATTTATTGATTAACTTTTATTAACTTTTTTGGGGGTAATGGAAAAAAAAACACACATTTTGCCACTCTTTTTTGCGTCTTAGATTTACGCCGTTTACTGTGTGGTATAAATAACATAATAACTTTATTCAGTGAGCCATTATGATTTTGGTGATACGAAATTTATATAGTTTTTTTTATGTTTTACTACTTTTACACAGTGTCATAGACAGCGATCGCTGTGATTGGTCAGTCAGTATTGCAGCATGGTTACCCGGATAAAAGATCCGGGTAGCCACGCTAGCCGATCGGCTCTTGGCAACAGGAGGCCTAACATTGGCCCCCTGTCTACCAAGCCTGTTAGGCTTAAAAGGCTTCTGGCCGCAAATGAAGGATGGCGGCTGGCTCAGAAGCTGAGCCTACTCCATCAGCCGAAGGATGTCAGCTGTATGTTACAGAGCTAGCTCTGTTCCCTGCCATTAACACCTATGCCATTAACATATATGCCGATCGTTACTATGGGAACCAAAGGCCAACAGTGGCTTCCTGGTCGCCACGTACGGAAGCCTATTTGGCCCCGCCCAGAGGCGGAGACTAATAGGCTTGCTGTCAGTGAACAGCTGCCGGCTCTGATGCATTGCATTACGTGGGTAGTGCAATGTATCAGAATAAAGATGAGAGGTGCAGGTCTTCAAGTCACCTAGTGGGACACAAAAAAGTTATAAAAAAGTTAAAAGTTAAAAAATTAAAAACTGCCTTTTTTCCTTTAATAAGTCTTTTTTTATAGGAAAAAAATGAAACATTAAAAAAGTACACAAAGTTGGTGTCACTGCATTCGTAACAACCCAAACTATAAAACTATAATGTTATTTTTCCCGCACGGTGAACACCGCAATAAAATAAATAATTAAAAACAATGCCAGAATCGCTATTTTTTTGGTCACCATCCCTTCTAAAGTATAGAATAAAAAGTTACCAAAAAGCTGCACGTACCCCAAAATAGTACCAATAAAAGCTACATCCCGTCCCGCAAAAAACAAGTCCTTACACAGCCTTGTCAATGCAAAAATAAAAAAGTTATGGCTTTCAGAATATGGGGACACAAAAAAGTTATTATTTTTCAAAAAAGGGATTTTTATTGTGCTATCTCTATAAAACATAAAAAAAAGATACACAAATGGTATCACCGTAATCATATCAACCCGCAGAATAAAGTAAAATGTCATTTATAGCGCACGGTGAACACTGTAAAAAAATAAAAAAAAATAAAAACTATTGTCGGAATTGCTGGTTTTTGGTCACCTTGCTTGTCAAAAAAATTTAGTAAAAAGTGAAAATGCTGTGTACCCCAAAATGGTACCAATGAAAACTACAGATTGTCCCGCAACAAATAAGCCCTCACACAGTTCTGGTGGGGAAAATGGCTCTCAGAAAATGGCGACGAAAAAATATGCAGTGTTCCAAAAGCAGATAAGATTGAGCACCATTTATCAGTGCGACACTGGCCACACATATGCGGGTTATTATTTATTTACTGCATTATTATAAACTCTTATGCCCTGATGTGCCCCGCACAGATTACATATGCCCCAACATTGTAAACTGAAATACCAGCAAAACCCCAAACAGAACAACTGCCAAGCAAAATCTGCGCTCCAAAAGCCAAATGTCGCTCCCTCCCTTCTGAACCCTGCAGCTTGCCCAAACACCAGTTTACGTCCACTTATATAACATTGCCATACCCTGGAGAACTGGCTTAACAGTTTATGAGATATTTGTCTTCAGTGGCACAAACTGGGCACAACATATTGAGCACTAAATTGGCACATCAGTGGAAAATTGCAATTTTCACTTTGCACCATACGCTGGGCAGTAATTTCTAATGTAGAATCACCTGTGGGGTCAAAATGCTCACTACACCCCTTAAAATGCCCTAAGGGGTGTAGTTTACAATATGGGGGTCACTACTTGGGGGTTTCTTTAACTATTTGACTTCCGAGCCCTGCAATTGTGGGCCAATGCTGTGAACATCACCATAATAGACCTCAAATGAGTATGGTGCGCATGCTCATTTGTCCAGGCAAATGATAAATGACTTGAGGGGTGCAGTTTCCAAAATGGGGTCACTTCTTGGGGCTTCCACTGTACTCTAGTACTTCAGGGGTTTTGCATATGCGACATGGTGGCCAAAAACCAATACAGCAAAATCTGCATGCCATATAACACTCCTACCCTTTAGAGCTTTGCTGGGTGTCCAAATAGCCGTTTATGACCACATGTGGGGTATTGCCGTAATCTGGAGAAATTGCTTTACAAATGTTGGGGTGCATTTTCTCCAGTATCCCTTGTAAAAATGAAGACATTCTACAATTTAGTGGAGCAAAATGTAGATTTTCATTTTCGCGGCATAATTCCAATAAATTCTGCAAAAGACCTGTGGGGTCTAAATGCTCACTATACCCCTAGATAGATTCCTTGAGGAGTGTAGTTTCCCAAATGGGGTCACTTTTTGGGGGGTTTCCACTGTTTTGGCCTCTCATAGGCTTTGCAAATGAAACATGGCACCTGAAAAACAATCAAGCAAAATTTGAGCTCCAAAAGCCAAATGGCGCTCCTTCCCTTCTGAGCCCAGCGACATGTTGGCCAAAAACCAATACAGCAAAATCTGCATGCCAAATAACACTCCTACCCTTTAGAGCTTTGTGGGTGTCCATATAGCAGTTTATTACAACATATTGGGTATTGCCGTACTCAGAAGAGTTTGATTTACAAATGTTGGGGTTCCTTTTCTCCTTTATTCATTTTTGAAAATTGAAAATTCTGAGCTAAAACAAAATTTTATTAGAAAAAAACTTAGATTTTAATTTTCAGAGCATAATTACACTAAATTCAGCAAAACACCTGTGGGGTCAAAATGCCTACTATACCCCTTGATAAATTCCTTGTGGGGTGTAGTTTGCCGAATGGTGTCTTTTTTGGGGTATTTTCTTTGTTTTGGCCCCACAAGACCTCTTCAAACCTGACGTGGTGCCTAAAATATATTCTAATAAAAATAAGGCCCCAAAATCCTCTAGGTGCCCCTTTGCTTCTGAGGCCTGTGTTTCCGTTCAGTAGCACGCTAAGGCCACACGTGGGATATTTCTAAAAACTGCAGAATCTGGGCAATAAATATTGAGTTGCGGTTGTCTGGTAAAACCTTCTGTGTTACAAAAAAAAAATGGATCAAAACTGATTTTCTGCAGAAAAAATGACATTTGTAAATTTCACCTTTAATTTGCTTTAATTCTTGTGAAACGCCTAAAGGGTTAAGAAACTTTCTAAATGCTGTTTTGAATACTTTGAGGGGTTCTGTTTTTAAAATGGGGTGATTTATAGGGGGTTTATAGTATATAAGGCCCTCAAAACCAGTTCAGAACAAAACCGGTTCCTAAAATAAGGCTTTTGAAATTTTCTTGGAAATGTGAGAAATTGCTGCTAAAGTTCTAAGCCTTGCAAATGTTCTAGAAAAATAAAAGGACGTTCAAAAAACAATGCAAACATAAAGTAGACATATGGGAAATGTGAAATAGTAGCTCTTTTGTGTGTTATTACTATATGTCTTACAAGCAGGTACATTTAAATTTGAAAAAAAATTCATAGATAAACACTGAATGTGTCAACCAAATTTTACCACTAACTTAAAGTCCAATGTGTCACGAGAAAACAATCTCAGAATCGCTTGAAAAAATAAACACACTTCAAAGTTATTACCACTTCAAGTGATACATGTCAGATTTTAAAAAAATGGTCTGGTCCTCAAGGCCAAAACAGGCTTAGTCACTAAGGGGTTAAACTACTAGAGATAATTGGCAAAAAAACCTGTCGTTGTTTCTTGGATGTTCACTAATTTACAGTCAGGGTATGTTCACACGCACTAATTACGGACGTAATTCGGGCGTTTTTGCCCCGAATTACGTCCCAAAATAGCGCCTCAATGGCGCTGACAAACATCTGCCCATTGAAAGCAATGGGCAAACGTTTGTCTGTTCACACGAGGCGTAATTTACGCGCCGCTGTCAAATGACGGCGCGTAAATAGACGCCCGCGTCAAAGAAGTGACCTGTCACTTCTTTGGCCGTAATTGGAGCCGTTATTCATTGACTCCAATGAATAGCAGCGCCAATTACGTCCGTAATTGACGCGGCGTTCAAGCGCCTGCACATGCCGTTACGGCTGAAATTACGGGGATGTTTTCAGGCTGAAACATCCCCGTAATTTCAGCCGTTACGGACGCCCTCGTGTGAACATACCCTCACTGTTTGGCAGTTAAGTTGCTTCATATAAGCAGGCCTTTCACATACGCAGGCCTTTCACATACGCAGGCCTTTAGCTTTGTCCAATGCTATAGTTTAAATACCATAAACATAGTTAAATGAGTGTAATAGAATTTTACCAGTAATAATTTTAGCAGTACTGATATTTTAAACATTTTGTATAAACTATTTTATAAAACATGTAAAACAGCTAAACTCATGTACTGCTATTTGTAACATTTATTTTTATTCCATCAGGATGTTCTACGTTGCCTCTCGAGAAGGTCACCTTCCAGAGATCCTTTCTATGATTCATGTACACAAGCATACTCCTCTGCCAGCTGTCATTGTTTTGGTAAGCTAAGAACATCTTTGACTATTTCTAGTCGCAGCCTTATTAATTGTGATTATTTATTGGTTTTTATGAGTGGTAATATATTTCCATACATTTTATCTTATATAACACGGCACATGACAACATGTTCATTGTAAATGCTTTGCAAATGCTAACACTATAGACCATATTGTTCATTCGCGAGATATAAATGCAGTACCTGACTGCACATACATAGCATAGGGATGTTACTGTTTTTGTAGCGGACCCTCAGTACATTAGTTTTGGCTGTTTACTGGAAGTACAGCATAGTGACCTGTAGACCACATTAAGGAATATCTCGTCTCAGAGTAGTTTATCCAGCTCTTACTGACTTAACATCAAGAGAGTGAGGTACTATGAGTACAATATCAGTCTATAGCTGGCTATGATATGTCAACTTTGATATAACACCTATGATATATACCTAAGATATAGCACCTGTAATATACACCTAAGACTGTTTTAAGCTTCTTCACGACTTTTCCATAAATATGCACATAGAGGGGGGGGGGGGGGGTAAGGGACTGCTGGAAGGTTTGGTTGAATCAGACAGAGCCTGTACGGCAGAGCACCAAGGCTGTATGGTTCAATACTAAAAGGGCCTATACATTTATTGCAAACAGCTGATTTTGCCGGTCGAAGTCATGGCCAGCCAGACATTATTGTTGCATTACATGGAAGCCATTCAGCCATTTAAACGTATGTTTTACGTGCCAGCCATACTTACAACCATTTTGGCTTAAGGCAGGAGGTTCTGTGTTGGGGACCCCCTCTGTGTCATCCTTGTCCCCTTTAAACACACATCCATTTGGCTTCTAAGGGTATAATCACACATGGCATATTTTTTTGAGCAAATGTTTGCAACTGAATAAAATAAACTAAATAAAATAAAAATCCATACATCTAAATGGGGTGGTTTCTGCAGATTGCGCATTTATTTATCAGATAAATGGGACATGTCTCGACCAAATCTGTCACGTGTGAACATACTTTATGAGTTATCTTATTAGGCAGCAAGCCCCATAATGCTGAACAACTATTTAGGTTTATACAAACAGTTGAAATAAAGTATCACAATTCCCTTCTGAGAGGAAAGGAAAACTTCTGATGTGATTTTATTTTTCTATCATTTATTTTTTCTTCAGCAATAAAAAAAAATGCAAATAACAGAAACATCCATAGATATTGAGTGTGAAATTCAAGTCTTGGATTTATGCAATTTGCTGAAAATTTACCCTTTTAATTGCTTGACGACAATGAGTTATTAATAATTATTGATTGTCCCTTTAAACAGTATTTCTTGGTTCTCTGGAGACTTAAACGTGTCCATATTGCTTAGGAAGAAAATGATAAATCATTAGTGTGGCATTACTTTTGCTTTTTCCCATTATTTTATTACATTTGAAGGCCATGCAGCATCATGCTGTTATCAGTTTCACTGGCAGATTTGTGCATCTGCTCCTGGTATTTAACTCTCAGAGGCAGGAAAGTAAATCACTTCTTATTAGTGTGTGTTCCCTGGGATTGTATGGATGGAAAGGGACTGATTATTTCAGGCTCCTTCCCAGACATGAAGTCTTTTGAAACAGAGGTATGACTAATAAAACCTAAATTTGCTTAATTGGAAGTGAAGTAAAGCTCCATCGTCTGAGAATTCGCTATGGGCTCATCAGAGGCACCACTGTAATGAAGGACACAAACAAGTGTACACATTTATAATGGAAAAAGACTAGTCAGTAAATTGATTCTGTGGTTAAAAGTATGTTTTACAGACACAAAAAAACACAATAAAAAAACATACGCCTAGAGATAGAACCAGAGTATAAGCCACCACACAGTATACATGTAATGATAGGGGTAGGGAAACGGACAAGTGAGCCCTAATCTACCCGCCACTCTGTCCCTGCCTACTTGCAACGACCCGCCCTAGGCGACGGGGTACAACTGGGCGGCGGTCCCTACGCTCAGTAAGTGCACGAGACAAACAGACAAGGGTACACAAAGCTAAGGGAAATGGGGCAGTTGCCCACGGCAACACCGTGAGCAACAAGAGAGGTGAACGAGCCGAGTCAAACCAGGAGTGTACGAGGTACCAAACGCAGAGCAGGAGAGTAGTCAGTAAGCCAGGGTCAGTATGGAGCAGGATCAAATAGTCAGAAGCTGTAGCTGGGCCAGGAAACCACACGAGAAGAATCACAAGCAAAGGAGGAACAGGAAAGGCAGGTATAAATAGACCGAGGGCGGGAGCTAGCTGAGTCTGGCCAGGCTGTGATAGGCTCTCCCACTCCTAAGCCTGCCAGCCTGAGTGGTGGAAGCTGGAGTCAGTCTCAGAGACATAGACTCAGGTGCCGACTGATTACCTATGGGCGTTAACCCCGAAGCTGTGCCTGGCAGATCCTTTACAGTACCCCCCCATTTATGAGGGGCCACCGGACCCTTTCTAAGTGGACCTGGCTTATTGGGGAAACGAAGGTGGAACTTCCTGACCAATACCCCAGCGTGAACATCCCGGGCGGGTACCCAAGTCCTCTCCTCAGGCCCGTATCCTCTCCAATGGACCAGGTACTGGAGGGAGCCTTGGACCATCTTGCTATCCACAATCTTGGCCACCTCGAATTCCACCCCCTCAGGGGTGAGAACGGGAACAGGAGGTCTCCTCGAGGGAGCCAAGGACGGAGAGCAGCGTTTAAGGAGGGAGGCATGAAACACGTTGTGTATTCGAAAAGATGGGGGCAACTCCAGTCGGAAGGAGACAGGATTGAGGACTTCAATGACCTTATACGGCCCAATAAACCGGGGAGCAAATTTCTTGGACGGGACCTTAAGGCGCAAGTTCCTAGACGATAACCACACCAGATCCCCGACCATAAACAAGGGGTTAGCAGAACGTCTTCTATCAGCCTGAGTTTTTCGTACGCTCTGGGACGCCTCTACGTTCTTCTGAACCTGGGCCCAGACTGTGTACAGTTCCCGATGAACGACCTCTACCTCGGGATTGTTGGAACTACCAGATGAAACGGAGGAGAACCGTGGATTAAACCCAAAATTACAGAAAAAGGGGGAGACCCCTGACGAGTTACTGACCCGGTTATTAACCCCTTTGCGCTCAGGTCAGTACTATTACGTCGCGCTAAGTACATCGTTCGCGCTCAGGTCAGTAATAGTACTGACCTGAGTAAACACGGCGCCATTTAATCCCGGCGCGTGTTTGAGCTGTGATACCTGCTGTTTCCGACAGCAGGCTATCACAGCTTAGTGTGCAGGGACTGATCGCAGTGGTCCCCGCCGATTAACCCCTTAGAAGCCGCGTTCAATAGCGATCGGGCTTCTTAGGGGTTAAGCTGCCATCGCCGGCCTGCTACACGGCCTGCTGCTGTGATGGCTACTATGGCAACCAGAATCCTAACAATGGACTCTGGCTACGCCATCGACGGAAGCCTAGTGGGTCCCGACAAAATCAGGACCCACTATGCTTGCTGTCAGCGAACAGCTGACAGCTCTAATACACTGCACTACGTATGTAGTGCAGTGTATTAGAATAGCGATCAGAGCCTCCTGCCCTCATGTCCCCTAGTGGGACAAAGTAAAAAAAGTGTGAAAAAGTAAAAAAAAGTTGTGTAAAAATCAGAAAATAAAAGATTTAAAAGTAATAAAAGTAAAAGTCCCCCTTTTTCCCTTATCAGTTCTTTATTATTAATAAAAATATATAAATAAAAAAATAAACTATACATAATTGGTATCGCCGCGTCCGTAACGACCTGAACTACAAAACAATGTCATTATTTATCCCGCGCGGTGAACGCCGTAAGAGAAAATAATAATAAACCGTACCACAATCACAATTGTTTGGTCACTTCACCTCCCAAAAAATGGAATAAAAAGAGATCAAAAAGTCGCATGTACCTAAAAATGGTACTGATGGAAACTACAGTTCGTTACGCAAAAAATAAGTCCTCGCTCGACTTTCCTGATGGAAAAATAAAACAGTTATGGCTCTTAGAATAAGGTAACACAAAAAATAAATTATATTTTACAAAATGTATTTTATTGTGCAAACGCCATAAGACATAAAATAAAACTATAAACATCTGCTATCGCCGTAATCGTATCGCCCCGCAGAATAAAGTGAATATGTCATTTATAGCGCACGGTGAACGCTGTAAAAAAAATTGAATAAAAAACAATAGTAAAATTGCTGTTTTTTTAGTCACAACGCCACCTAAAATTAGAATAAAAACTGATCAAAAAGTCGCATGCACCCCAAGAAAACTGCAATGGATTCCTCAAGGGGTCTAGTTTCCAAAAAGGGGTCACTTTTGGGGGGTTTCCACTGATTTAGCACCACAAGACCTCTTCAAACCGGACATGGTGCCTAATAAATTAAATTAAATTAATTAAATGTCACCTCTACTTTGCTCTAAATTCCTGTGAAACACCTAAAGGGTTAATAAACTTTTTAAATGCTGTTGTGAATACTTTGAGGGGTCTAGTTTCTGAAATGGGGTGATTGATAAGGGTGTCTAATATATGGGCCCCTCAAAGCAACTTCAGAACAGAGCTGGAAACTAAAAAAATAAATAAAAATGAGGCAATACTTCGCTTCTTACATTATACTGATAATGAGCCGTGCCCACCCCGAGATGACCCCAGTTTTGACCGCTTGTATAAACGGAGACCCCTATTAGACCGTTTCAGTGCCCGGTTTTCCCAAGCATACACCCCCGAGAAGTGTATTTCTATAGATGAATCCCTGGTACATTTGAAAGGGAGGCTTCAATTCCGCGAGTACCTGCCGGGTAAGAGGGCAAGGTATGGCGTGAAGATGTATAAGCTGTGCGAGAGTGCATCAGGGTATACCTACAAATTTAGGATATATAAAGGGAAGGACACCAGTACTCAGCCCCCAGAATGCCCCCCCTTACTGGGAGTTAATACAAAAATTGTGTGGGATTTGGTGCACCCACTGCTGGACCAGGGTTACCACCTCTACCTGGATAATTTTTATACCAGCGTCCCACTCTTCAACTGCCTCGCTTCCAGAAGTCCTGCGGCATGCGGCACTGCTAGAAGAAACCTGAGAGGCCTCCCTAAGACTCTGCAGGGCAAACACTCAGAAGGGGTGAGAGCAGGGCACATTCTAGCAGCAACATATTGTGTTTCAAGTACAAGACCAGAGAGATGCCACACCAGTACCCATGTACCTGTACGAGGTACCAGTACAGGGACCCCCAAACTAGACTGCATCCTGGACTACAATAGGTACATGGGAGGGGTGGACTTGTCAGATCAAGTCCTGAAGCCTTACAGTACTTCTGGAAGCGGGGCCACAGGCATCGTACCAGGGCAACACTTTTTAGGAGAAGTTCCCCAAACTGGCAAGAAGGGAAAAAGTCAAAAGAGGTGCAGAGTCTGCTATAAGAGGGGGATAAGGAAGGACACAATATATCAATGTGACACGTGTCCCGAAAACACAGAGCTCTGTATGAAAGAGTGTTTTAAAATTTATCATCCATCCCTTTATTTTTAATTTACCCCAGTTTTACTCGCTCTGATCCACTTCGCACAGCTTACCCCTCCTCATCTTTCCCCTCTGAGCCCTGCTGTGTGCCCAGGCAGCTGATAACAGCCACATGTAGGGTATTGCCGTACCCGGGAGAGCCAACATTACAGTTTATGAGGTGTATATCTCCGGTGGCGCATGCTGGGCACAATATATCGGACACTGAAATGGCATATATGTATAGAAAATTGCAAATTTCACTCTGCACCATCTGCTGCACATTATCTTTTACACAATACCTGTGGGGTCAAAATGCTCACTACACCTCTAGATGAATGCCTTAAGGGGTGTAGATTTTAAAACAGGGTCACTTCTTGGGGGTTTCAACTGTACTGGTACCTTAGGGGCTTCTGCGTACAAGACTTAGCACCAGAAAAGCTCCAGTAGGCCAAATGGTGGTCCTTTCCTTCTGAGCCCTGCCGTGTGCCCAGGCAGCTAATAACAGCCACATGTAGGGTATTGCCGTACCCGGGAGAGCCCACATTGCAGTTTATGGGGTGTATGTCTCCGGTGGCACATGCTGGGCACAATATATCGGACACTGACATGGCATATATATAGAAAATTGCAAATCTCACTCTGCACCATCTGCTGCACATTATCTTTTACACAATACCTGTGGGGTCAAAATGCTCACTACACCTCTAGATGAATTCCTTAAGGGGTGTCGTTTTTAAAACGGGGTCACTTCTCGGGGGTTTCAACTGTACTGATACCTCAGGGGCTTCTGCACACACGACTTAGCACCAGAAAATTCCCAGTAGGCCACATGGTGGTCCTTTCCTTCTGGGCCCTCCCATGGGCCCAAACGGCAGTTTATCACCACAAATAGGGTATTGCCACACTCAGGACAAATTGGGCAACAAAATTGAGTATTTTATTCCTTGTGAAAATAAGAAATTTTGAGCCAAAACTACCTCTTATTGGAAAAAATATATATTTTTTTAATTCACAGCCCAATTGAAATAAATTCTGTGAAAAAACTGTGGGGTCTAAATGGTCACAATACCCATAAATAAATTCTTTGAGGGGTGTAGTTTCCAAAATGGGGTGACTTCTGGTGGGTTTCCATTGCTTTGATACCTTTGGGGCTCTGCAAATGCGACATGGCACCCGAAAACCAATCCAGCAAAATCTGGGCTCCAAAGAACACATAGCGCTCCTTTCCTTCTGAGGCCTCTCATGGGCCCAAACGGCAGTTTATCACCACAAATGGGGTATTGCCGCACTCAGGACAAATTGGGCAACAAATTGGGGTATTTTATTCCTTGTGAAAATAAGAAATTATGAGCCAAAACTACCTCTTATTGGAAAAAATTTCATTTTTTTGAATTCACAGCCCAATTCAAATAAATTCTGTGAAAAAACTGTGGAGTCTAAATGGTCACAACACCCATAAATAAATTCCTTGAGGGGTTTTGTTTCCAAAATGGGGTCACTTTTGGTGTTTTTCCATTGCTTTGATACCTCTGAGGCTCTGCAAATGCGACATGGCACCCGAAAACCAATCCAGCAAAATCTGGACTCCTAAGAACACATAGCGCTCCTTTCCTTCTGAGGCCTCCCATGGGCCCAAACAGCAGTTTATCATCACAAATGGGGTATTGCCGCACTCAGGACAAATTGGGCAACAAAATGGGGTATTTTGCTCCCTGTGAAAATAAGAAATTCTGATCAAAAATGACATCTTATTGGAAAAATTGTCATTCTTTTAATTTCACAGCCCAATTCAAATACGCGCTGTGAAAAAACTACGGGGTCAAAATGGTAACAATAACCATAAATTAATTCCTTGAGGGGTGCAGTTTCCAAAATGGGGTCAGTTTTGGGGGATTCCTAGTGTTTTGGCACCTCAACACCTCTCCAAACCTGGCATGCCGCCTAAAATATATGCTAATAAAAAAGCACCACCAAAATGCACTAGGTGCTTCTTTGCTTCTGGGGCTTGTGTTTTAGTCCATGAGCGCACTAGAGCCACATGTGGGACATTTCTAAAAACGGAAGAATCTGGACAATACATATTTAGTTGTGTTTCTCTTGTAAAACCTTCTTTGTTACAGAAAAAAAATAGAATAAAATTGAAATTCAGAAAGAAAAACGAAATTTGCAAATTTCACCTCCACTTTGCTTTAATTCCTGTGAAATGCCTGAAGGGTTAAAAAACTTTCTAAATGCTGTTTTGAATACTTTGAGGGGTCTAGTTTTTAAAATGGGGTGCTTTATGGGGGTTTCTAATACATAGGCCCCTCAAAGCCACTTCAGAACTGAACAGGTACCTTAAAAAAAAGGCTTTTGAAATTTTCTTAAAAATATGAGAAATTGCTGTTTATGTTCTAAGCCTTGTAACGTCCAAGAAAAATAAAAGAATGTTCAAAAAACGATGCCAATCTAAAGTAGACATATGGGAAATGTGAACTAGTAACTATTTTGGGTGGTAAAACCGTCTGTTTTTCAAGCAGATGCATTCAAATTCTGAAAAATTGTATTTTTTCTAAATTTTCTCTAAATTGGAATTTTTCTCGACAAAAATTTTTACCACGAACATGAAGCCCAAAGTGTCACGAGAAAACAATCTCGGAATCGCTTGGATAGGTTTAAGCATTCCAACGTTATTACCACATAAATTGAAATATGTCAGATTTGAAAAATGGGCTCTGAGCCTTAAGGCCCAAACTAGGCTGCGTCCTTAAGGGGTTAAGGGAAAATTCGGCGAGGGGAATGAATGAGACCCAATCAAATTGACAGTCAGAGATAAAACACCTTAAATATTGTTCTAGAGATTGATTCGTCCTCTCGCTTTGGCCATTAGTTTCAGGATGGAAGGCAGAGGAGAAGGACAGATCAATCACCAACTTTTTACAGAAGGCTCTCCAAAACAATGAAACAAATTGTACCCCTCTGTCCGAAACAATATTGACAGGGACCCCATGGAGACGCAGGATGTGTTTGACAAACAAGGTAGCTAACGTCTTGGCATTGGGTAGTTTCTTGAGGGGCACGAAGTGACACATCTTACTGAAGCGGTCTACTACAACCCACAACACCGACTTGCCTTGAGATGGAGGCAAATCGGTGATAAAATCCATGGAGATATGGGTCCAAGGTCTCTGGGGAATGGGCAAAGAACGTAGTAAGCCCGCTGGTCGGGACCTGGGAGTCTTGGACCTAGCACAAACCTCACAAGCGGCGACATAGGCCTTAACGCCTTTAGGCAACCCAGGCCACCAATAGTTTCTGGCAATGAGGTGTTTGGTACCCAGGACACCTGGATGACCAGATAGTGCGGATTCATGATTTTCCCTAAGTACCCTTAGCCGGAATTGCAGGGGAACAAACAGCTTGTCCTCAGGAAGGTTCCCGGGAGCTGAACCTTGATCAGCCGCAATTTCTGAGACTAAATCAGAATCAATAGAAGAAATGATTATACCAGGAGGCAGAATACAAGCAGGATCTTCCTCCGAAGGGGGGCTGGCCATGAAGCTACGCGACAGTGCATCGGCCTTAATATTTTTAGACCCAGGCCTATAGGTAACCAAAAAGTTGAATCTGGTAAAAAATAGCGCCCATCGTGCTTGTCTCGGGTTTAGCCTCCGGGTAGATTCTAGGAAAACCAGATTCTTGTGGTCAGTAAGGACCGTTACCTGGTGCCTAGCCCCCTCCAGGAAGTGGCGCCACTCTTCAAATGCCCATTTAGTGGCTAAGAGTTCGCGGTTGCCAATATCATAGTTACTCTCAGTGGGCGAAAACTTCCTGGAGAAGTAGGCACAGGGACGGAGATGGGTGAGGGACCAGGTACCCTCGGGCAAGACATTTGGTTGGGCTGAACCAGCACCGGGGCCGAGATAAACCACTTCTTAAGGACCTCAAAAGCCTGGACAGCCTCAGGAGGCCAGTGGAGGAGATCAGCACCTTTGCGAGTGAGGTCCGTAAGAGGCTTAGCGATGACCGAGAAGTTAGCAATAATTCTCCTGTAATAATTAGCAAACCCCAAGAAACACTGTAACGCCTTCAGGGAGGCAGGTTGGACCCATTCCGCCACAGCCTGGACCTTGGCGGGGGCCATGCTGAATTCATGAGGAGTGAGGATTTGACCCAAAAATGGTATCTCCTGTACCCCAAACACACATTTTTCGGTTTTCGCAAACAGTTTGTTTTCCCGAAGGACCTGGAGCACCTTCCTGACATGCTCAATGTGGGAGGACAAGTCCTTGGAAAACACCAGTATGTCATCAAGGTACACTACAAGAAATACCACCAGGTAATCCCTTAAAATTTCATTTATGAAATTCTGGAAGACCGCAGGAGCATTACACAACCCAAAGGGCATGACGAGGTATTCGAAATGACCTTCGGGCGTGTTAAACGCAGTCTTCCACTCATCCCCCTCTTTGATGCGGATAAGGTTATACGCCCCCATAGATCAAACTTAGAGAACAATTGGGCCCCCTGAACCTGATTGAAGAGATCAGGAATCAAAGGAAGGGGATACTGGTTCCTTACAGTGACCTTATTCAAGTTACGGTAGTCAATGCATGGCCTAAGACCACCATCCTTCTTCCCTACGAAGAAGAAGCCAGCACCTACCGGAGAAGTAGAGGGGCGAATGTAACCCTTGGCCAGGCATTCCTGGATATACTCTCTCATGGCTTCACGTTCGGGACAAGAAAGGTTAAATATCCTACCCTTAGGGAGCTTAGATCCTGGTACCAATTTGATAGCGCAATCGTATTCTCTATGAGGAGGTAACACTTTGGAGGCCTCCTTAGAGAAAACATCAGCGAAGTCCTGCACAAACTCAGGTAGCGTGTTCACCTCCTCAGGGGGAGAAATGGAATTAACAGCAAAACATGACGTCAAGCATTCATTACCCCATTTGGTAAGCTCCCCAGTATTCCAGTCAAACGTGGGATTATGCAACTGCAACCAGGGAAGGCCTAAAACCAATTTGGACGATAATCCCTGCATCAACAGTACAGAGCACTGCTCCAAATGCATGGAGCCAACAAGGAGTTCAAAAACAGGGGTATGCTGTGTAAAGTAACCATTAGCAAGAGGAGTGGAGTCGATACCCACTACCGGGACAGGTTTAGGCAAATCAATCAAAGGCATAGCTAGAGACATAGCAAATTCCACAGACATGATATTAGCAGAAGACCCTGAATCCACGAAGGCACTGCCGGTAGCAGACCTACCACCAAAAGAGACCTGAAAGGGAAGCAAGATTTTATTACGTTTCATATTTACGGGAAATACCTGTGCGCCCAAGTGACCTCCCCGATGATCACTTAGGCGCGGAAGTTTTCCGGCTGCTTATTCTTACGCCTAGGACAGGTGTTCACTTGATGCTTGTCATCCCCACAATAGAAGCAGAAACCATTCTTCCTGCGGAACTCTCTACGTTGTCGGGGGGACACGGAGGCCCCGAGTTGCATAGGTACCTCCGAGTCTTCCGTGGAAGAGCGAAGCAACGGGACCTCGGGAGGCATCATGGGGGAGTCAGAGGGGAAAACACAAAAACGTTCAAGTTGTCATTCCCTGAGTCGTCGGTCAAGTCGTACCGCTAAAGCCATAACCTGGTCTAGGGAGTCAGAAGAGGGATAGCTAACAAGCAGGTCTTTCAGGGCGTTCGACAGACCCAACCTAAACTGGCACCTTAAGGCAGGGTCATTCCACCGAGAAGCTACGCACCACTTCCTAAAGTCAGAACAATACTCCTCAACAGGTCTCTTACCCTGACGTAAGGTCACCAGCTGACTCTCGGCAAAGGCAGTCCTGTCAGTCTCGTCATAAATGAGTCAGAGAGCAGAAAAGAAACGATCAACGGAGGAAAGTTCAGGGGCGTCAGGAGCCAAGGAGAAGGCCCACTCTTGGGGCCCTTCCTGGAGCCGGGACATAATTATACCCACCCGCTGGCTCTCAGAACCTGAGGAGTGAGGCTTTAAGCGAAAGTAGAGCCTACAACTCTCCCGAAAGGAGAGAAAAGTCCTCCGGTCCCCTGAGAACCGGTCAGGCAACTTGAGGTGGGGTTCAAGTGGTGAGGTGAGGGGCACTACCATGGTAGCGTCAGGCTGGTTGACCCTCTGAGCCAGGGCCTGGACCTGTAGGGAGAGACCCTGCATTTGCTGGGCCAGGGTCTCAAGGGGGTCTATAGTAGAGACAGGGACCAGGGTAGACTAGGTAATGGGTTTGTGATTATGTAATGATAGGGGTAGGGAAACGGACAAGTGAGCCCTAATCTACCCGCCACTCTGTCCCTGCCTACTTGCAACGACCCGCCCTAGGCGACGGGGTACAACTTGGCGGCGGTCCCTACGCTCAGTAAGTGCACGAGACAAACAGACAAGGGTACACAAAGCTAAGGGAAATGGGGCAGTTGCCCACGGCAACACCGTGAGCAACAAGAGAGGTGAACGAGCCGAGTCAAACCAGGAGTGTACGAGGTACCAAACGCAGAGCAGGAGAGTAGTCAGTAAGCCAGGGTCAGTATGGAGCAGGATCAAATAATCAGAAGCTGTAGCTGGGCCAGGAAACCACACGAGAAGAATCACAAGCAAAGGAGGAACAGGAAAGGCAGGTATAAATAGACCGAGGGCGGGAGCTAGCTGAGTCTTGCCAGGCTGCGATAGGCTCTCCCACTCCTAAGCCTGCCAGCCTGAGTGGTGGAAGCTGGAGTCAGTCTCAGAGACATAGACTCAGGTGCCGACTGATTACCTATGGGCGTTAACCCAGAAGCTGTGCCTGGCAGATTCTTTACAATACATTTCATATAATAAGAAGGGCATTAAATAGTATAGATGACCCTACTCTGTGAAACAAATAAGCATAAAATATCCCTACAATTATTACCATTACCAAGAACATACTTTCATTGTTTTCGACAATAGCAACAGTAATAGACCCTATTCATTAAAATGCAATGGTTGAGAAGACACAACATGGTCATTGCTCTACACTAATGAATAAACATAAGGATTCCAGCAAGTGGCCAAAAAATTGTTAACATTTATTTAGAAGTTTTACATGTAGAAAAGTTATGGGGTATCTCTTACTTGGGATTTCTAGGCATAAGAGTGGTTATCTCTTCCCATTATAGCCGATACAGGGGCCCAGCTATACGGGGGTGCAGAGGTAGTAATTACACCTGCGTCCACGTGCCTGAGTGGTCCCAAAGACCACTCTCCCACATAAGAAGGCACCATAAATATAATGACATGTGGGGGGCATTGCTATAGGTTTTGCAGGGAGACCACAGGAGCTTAAAGTTACAGTTCTGAAACTGTGGTATTGCACATAAACAGATGTAATCCCAACTAACATTATGGGTGGATAATAGTACATCTAATATGTTTTTGCATAGCTCTTAAAATTTTTAGGTAGAGATAAAAATGGGAAGTTTCATTGGCCCCCAGGTCTACTATAAGTATCTGCTTATATGGCCATGCCAGAGGCATGGCCTAAGGGCACGTTCAGACGTGGCGGAATTGCTGTGGAATTTTACTGCGGACTGTCCTCACTGGAAATCCGCAGCAGACAGTTTGTCCATTGGTTTCCATACCTTTTTAGTTATCTTCGTGCAGACGTTGCGGAAAACTCCGCTGCAAAATATAGGCTGCGGTGCGGAATTTTCTGTGCGCAGCATACACTGTCTATTGCGGACTTGATGCGTAATTGTTGCGGAATTTCTACATTGACTTCAATGGCGTTTCAAAATTACGCAATGAAATCCGCAGATGTTATGTGTGTTGCGTTGCGGATTCCTTTCAGGAACAGGATATTTCATCATTCTTGCTGGACCTATGTGTGTCGAGGTCTATACCCAGACTGGGATGGAATGTTTGAAAGAGAGCAGGGTGTGATCTGCACCTGAATCCGTAACGACAAATCTGCAGCATTTTACTTCACATTTTAGCCAAATCCGCAACGGAATCTGCAACGCGAATTATGTGCGGCATTGATGCGGACAGTGTCTGCAGAATTCCGCCACGTCTGAACATGCCCTAATATTTTGCCTGTCAGTGTAGCACAGACAGGCAATAATG